>NW_022589719.1:12185684-12852950 GCF_004348235.1 Phoca vitulina | reverse complement strand
CCCCCCCTTCATTTTTCCCTTCCTACTATCGCCTTCTTTTTTATTTTTTTAACATATAATGTATTATTTGTTTCAGAGGTACAGGTCTGTGATTCAACAGTCTTACACAATTCACAGCGCTCACCATAGCACATACCCTCCCCAATGTCTATCACCCAGCCACCTCATCCCTCCCAGCCCCCACCACTCCAGCAACCCTCAGTTTGTTTCCTGAGATTAAGAATTCCTCATAGAAGATATTGCATTTTTAAAAGACTTTATTTATTTGAGAGAGAGAGAGAGAGGGGAGGAGCAGAGGGAGATGGATAAGAAACTCCATGCTGAGCTAGGAGCCCGACGTGGGGCTTGATCTCAGGACCCCGAGATCATGACCCGAGCCGAAATCAAGAGTTGGATGCTTAACCGACTGAGCCACCCAGACGCCCCCAAAGATACTGTATTTTTTTTCCAAATTGAAGGTTTGTGGCAGCCTCGTGTTGAACAAATCTATTGGTGCCATTTTTCCAACAACATTTGCTCACTTCATGTCTGTGTCACATTTTGGTAATTTTCACAATATTTCAAATTTCTTCATTATTGTTATATTTGAATTGCTGCAATCTCATAATAAACCTTTAATGGATGAGCAATTGCTCCTTATGGATGAGCAAAGAAAGCGGTTTCTTGATATGTAATCTACTCCTGGGGAAGATGCTGTGAAGCCTGTTGAAATGACAACAGAGGATTTAGGATATTACATAAGCTTACTTGATAAAGCAGTGGCAGAGCTTGAAAGGATTGACCCCAATTTCAAAAGAAGTTTTACTGTGGGTAAAATGCTATCAAACACCACCGCATGCTACAGAGAAACCATTCGTAAAAGGAAGAGTCAGCTGATGCGGCCAACTTCATTATTGTCTTATTTTAAGAAATGTCCACAGCCATTCCAAACTTCAGCAACCACCACCCTGACCAGTCAGCAGCCATAACACTGACACAAGACCCTCCACCAGCAAAAAGATTACAACTCACTGAAAACTCAGGTGATGATTAGCAATTTTTAGCAATAGAATATTTCTTAACTAAGGTATGCACATTATTTTTTTAGACATAATGCTACTGCACACTTAAAAGACTGCAGTATAGTTAAACATAACCTTTATATGCCCCGGGAAACCAAAAAAGTCACTTGACTCACTTTATTGTGATACTCGCTTTACTGTGGTGGTCTGGAAGGGATCCCATGGTATGTCTGAGATATGCCTGCATATATACAATAGAAATGCCTACCAATGTTCACAGACACGTACTAGAATGATAATACACAGGAAAATTCATAATAGATAAAAAGGAAACCACCCAAATGGCCACTAACAGCAGGATGGATTAATAACTGTGATCAATTCATACAGTGGAATATTATATAGAATGAGGATGAACAAATCACAATTACACATACCAACATGGATGAATCTCATAAACATAATCTTCAGCAAAAGAAGCCAGACACCAAAGATGTGCTCTATAATTCCATTTATTTTTTTAAAGATTTTATTTATTTATTTGACAGAGACAGACACAGTGAGAGAGGGAACACAAACAAGGGGAGTGGGAGAGGGAGAAGCAGGCTCCCTGATACGGGGCTCGATCACAGGATCCTGGGATCATGACCTGAGCTGAAGGCAAACGCTTAACGACTGAGCCACCCAGGCGCCCCTATAATTCCATTTATATGAATTTCAAAAACATTTAAAACTTATCTATGGTAAGGTGGGATGGTGATTGGAAGGAGACATAGAGGGTTATTCAGGTGGGCTGGTTTCTTGATCTAGGTGCTGGCTACATAGATGTGTTCATTTGCAAAAATGAAGCTATATACCTACGGTTTGTGCATTTTCCTATTATGTATGTTATATTTCATACAAAGTTTGCATTGAAAAAGGAGAAATCAACTAGCATTTACTATTGCTAGGCACTGTGCTAGGAACTTCATCTGCATAATCTCATTTGACCTTGACAGACAACTGTATGAAGTTCGGTATTATCCCCATTTTAAGACACAAGATGACCAAGTTTCTAAAATTATTATTTTCTCAAGGTCACAGAGCTCACAAGTGGTAGATCTGAGGCTTGGACCCAAGTCTCACTGACTTACAAGTTTATGTTCTTTCAGTGAGACCACGTTATACTCCATGAAGCATTTTGGTAATAAAGGTAATTATTTCTTGGATACACCTATATCTGGCATTTGTTTGTTAGGTTTCTTCAACATTTAAAGTGGGAGATACCAATTTTCCCATTAGATGTCATTTTTGTTTGGAATTGTAAATAAAACACTAAAACTCCATGACAAATGGCACCCAATGAAATAAGCTCCATGGTCAGCTTGAGAAACTGAAAAGACCTACAAAGCAAGCGTGCCTAAGGACAGATTAGGGAGAATCAGGTCCATGTATCGCCAAGTTTCCTTCAAACAAAGGAAAAACGGATGATCTAGAGCAGTGTTCAAAGCGTTCAGTGCAAAACTTTCCATAAAGCAAACTGACAGTCAGCCTCTTCCCCTGTCTCTGAAGTTCCTCTCAGAGTTAGAAGGTAGTCACATAAAATCCCCAATTAAAACTGACTTCTCGTGAGTGATGGAATGTAGCCCTATCCAGAAGCTAGTGGAGCAGAATCTCATTAGGAATCAGGTCTCAGCAACAGAATCACTGGTGTCACAAGAGGGAAAAATAAAGATTGATTCATGAAGACCAGAAAGTTAAGCTCTGCAAGAGCAAGCTGCAAAGTTCTGCATGAACTTCTCCTGAGATTCTGAACTCCTTGTCTGCCCGTGTGCTGGAGGAGGTTACTTCTCTTATCCCATTCTTCCCATATAGTCTTCCTCTCTCCCTCCACTAGCCTCTGCATATCTCAGACTCTGTGGTGGGCTCTGGAACCAGACTATCTGGACTCAAATCTCAGCTCAACCACAGACTTACCAAGTGACTATGGGCAAGTACTTAACTTCCGTGTGCCTTGGCCACCTCACCTACAAAATGGGGATAATAATAGTAACCACCTCATAGAATTGTTAGAATTATTTAATGAGTTAATACAGGTAAGATATTCAGAATGCCTGGCATATAGCACTAAATAGATCTTAGTAGCTGTTAGTATTATCACTTATATACAATATTCCCCACATGTATAATTCCCAAGAAAGAAAATTTTCTTTCTTGATAACTTATTATTTTTTCATAGTATTTATTAGTATCTCAAATTAGTTGTATTTATTTGTTTATCTTGAATCTCCCACAAAAATGCTATTTCCATGACAACAGTGACCCTATCCTTCTTGGTCACTACTGTATGTCTGGTTGCCAAGTACAGTCCCTAGAACATAGAAGGCTCAATAAACATTACTAAAATAAATGAACTGCAATTACAACTGTCCTAGATTATCTAAATTGTTTCAATTTCTGAGATTGAATAGAAAAGTTTGTACAGTGAGAGATACTGTGTTACACAAATTTGTTTGCTTCCTGATTTTCTGATAACATGAGTAGCAAGAGTATGGAGATCAGGGGAATAATCTGAAAATATATTTGCAGCTATTTGATTTCCTGAGTTTGAATGACAAAGGATGTCTGTATTTGAAAAGAAAAGCAAACAAAGCTCTCTCTTTTTTCTCCCTGGAAATTTCTGTAGGCAAATAGGTCCTTCCAACAGCTCTGTCCATTTTGTCTCCATGTTTCTTCTCCCTCTGTTACCATTCCTGATCCTGACATTTAGAGCAAAATTCCTGGCAGAGATGGGACAGCAATGCGTAAGCACCATGGACAGCAACATGTGGGGAGGAGGCATTTTGAACATTTTGGCATCCAAAAAGATTACCCCACTTTATGGTTCAGAATATGGTACATAGTAAGTGCTTAATAAATGCACATTTATCAAATGAATAGTTTTGAAGAAGCTTAGACAGTAGCTAATGGCCTAAGTGGCATCCAAAAAAGACACCCCACTTTATGGTTCAGAATATGAATACTGCAGATGTTCGAAGTTAAGAAAGACTCCAAATAAACTCCTTTATTTTGCTATGAGCTGCACTGGGTTTTAAAGGAGAATAATCCATGTGTGTTTTTTGTTTGCTTTATTAATGAGGAATGAATTTGACTTCTCTATAAAGAAACTAAGTTTTAAGTGTCCTTATGAGCCAGTCACTGTGTGGGGGGCTTTATATATACTTTATCTCATTTAATTCTCATGTCAATACTATGAGAGCACTGGACTTAGAGCCATAAAACTCTAGATTTAAATCCTGACTCCACCTTGGAAAGTTATTTAACCCCTCCAAGCTTCTTTTCTAATCTATAAAATGGAGAGAGGGGCGCCTGGGTGGCTCAGTCGGTTAAGCATCCAACTCTTGATTTCAGCTCAGGTCATGATCTCAGGGTTGTGAGGTCCAGCCTGGTGTCAGGCTCCATGCTGAGTGTGGATCTGCTTGAGGCTCTCTCTCTCTCCTTCTCCCTCTGCCCCTCGCCCACTCACTCTCTCTCTTTTGTTCTCAAAAAATAGAGACAGTATTTCCTATCAGCTTGGAAAATCCAGTCTTTAAACTCCTCTTTATAATAAATCTCAGTAATCCTATCTGTAAAATTAGGACAACAACTGCATACTGTAGGTTGAGTGGGAGAAAGGAGGTAACAAACAAAGCACTAAGGTAAAAATGAATGGCCAAATTTGAGAGCGCGAGAAGATGAGCCTGATACCGGTGAAGGGAGAGAGATAGGACACAGGTGGCTGAATATGTGGGTGGAGAAAGACAAGAACCAAATTTCAGAAGGTTTGAAAGCCAAACCAAAAAAATTCAGATATATCAATAGCCCTGAAGAACTTCTCTAATGACCAGGACTATGTTTTCCATTTCTTTCTTACCACCCACCCCCTGCAACACATACACACACACACACACACACACACACACACACACACACACACATATATACACACACACAGTTGCTACTATTAGGCTGGTACACAGTAAGTGCTTAATAAATGCACATTTATCAAATGAATAGTTTTGAAGAAGCTTAGACAGTAGCTAATGGCCTAAGTGGCATCCAAAAAGATTACAATGGACTGCCATTATGGGCTAGATCTAACAAGAAGTGGAAGTGAGATATCTCTGAGGGCCTAGAAGTTCGTCCATAAATGAACTGCACAAAACCAAAGTGGAAGAAAGATGGGGATCTTCACTCTGGCTTCAGGGAACAGTAAGCCTCTGCACATAACATTCTCTTCACTCATTCGATCAACAACTATTCACTGAGTCTCTATTATGTGCCAGGCACTATGCTAAATAAACCATAGGGCTAGGACACAGACTCTGTCTTCAATAAAGCTCACATTCTAGAGTGGGACTACAGACCCCACACACACCCCAAAAACACCCAAATAAATAAACTATAAGCATCCCTCATTAGTTAAACCTATGAGAGTTCGGATACAAGTCTGGATAATAAGGGATGCCACCCAGTGCATTAGCTGCTTTCTGAGCTTCATCAAAAAAGTAACCAAAGTTCTCTTGAGTAATCAAAGATAAGATGGTATGGATTTATCTAATAAGTAAATGTATCTACTCAGTTTTTGAGTTTGGGTAGAGAAGTCTATTTACTGAAGTAAGCTGGATAGAGAAGACAATCAAGAGGCTAACATGGGGGAAAAGAGCAGGATCTTTTCTATGCAGCAGAATGTGAAATGGGAGTTTGTCTTTTAATTGCTCAATGCAGTGGTTCAGAGGGGGAAAAAAACAAGCAAAAAAGGCTGTAAGTGTTCATATTTAAGTTTAAAGAGCTACTAGCTTTAGGGTCAACCATCTACATTTCTTCACAGTGTTCTTCGAGAGTCATCAGGGTGTAGAATCAGCTCTCCTACCTCCCTATTCTCACAGCCTAATGTAAGAAAAGGATTAGGATCTCTAAGTGGAGGTCTTATAGGGAGTGCACTGTGCATGAAGAGTCAATCCCCTCCCATCATCCCTTTGAAGGAAAGAAATGGGCACTTTCTCACTGTGGCAGATCACTCCAAAGACGCTGCCAACAATTCCTTCCCTCTCCATATGCACATTCTCCATCAAGATGTGGAGTCTTTTTCCCCTCCTGTGGAATCGGGGCTGGACTTATAATCACTTTGACTAATAGAATGTGATGGAAGAAATGTTCCAGGACTTCTGAGCCTAGGCTTTAAAGTCCTGGCAGCTTCTTCTTTCTCTCTGGGAAGAAGCCAGTTGCCATATAAGAAGTCCAGCTACCGTGAGACCTCCATGCTATGAGGAAGCCTAAGCTAGCAATGTGGAAAGACTATGTAGAAGAGAAACCCATACATATTGCCCCAGTTGAACTAGTCAAGCTTTCCCTCAGCTGTTTAAGACATCCCAGACATGATGAAGCATATACTAGCCATCTCCACTATGCCCCAAGGAATAGGATACTTCAGAAGGGTATAAAAGACCCAGCCAGCTGGATCCTGAGTAAGGCAAACTACACATCATGTTTTATTTAGGCACAAGGAACTGCTGAAAATTCTCCTCTCAATGTAGCCATCAAGTTCAGACTGACAGAAAAGATTATAAAGGGGAAGAAGGGCAGAGTGAGTCCTGGGCAGGCCCTGTAGGATGGTGGTAGAGACAGAGGGTATGAGGAAGCTTCCAGAGGAGTTCCTAGATAATACTAACATTCTCTAATATCATACCCAGTCCCATTAACAAGAGTAACTTACGGTATTGAAATTAATCCTTATTGAGAATTTACCAAAAGTCCAGAACTGTGCTAAATGCTTTCTTTCCATGTTTTTCAAATGGTATCATTTAATTCCCACAAAGGATACCATAAGGTCACCATTATTAGTATCTCTGTTTATAGCTGAGGAGACCAAGGCTCAGAGAGCTTACATGACTTGTCCAAGATCACAGCAAATGGCAGAACTGGGACTCGAATCCAGGTCAATCTGGCACCACAGTTCAAAAAACCTCAAGATCTGGCAACTAGAGTGCAATAGCTATTACTTTAATTGCATATTTAAATTCTAATGGACTGTTATTTTGTGTGCACATATTTATTCAACACAAACTTCACTGTAATTTTGAAGAAAGGTTAAGTAAATATAAAATGTGTCTGTACAGAAAGAATACTGGTCTTATTAGGTTATGTTCTTTTTTATATTTTAATTTTCAAAATTTATTTTCATAATGTAAAGAAAGAAAGGAAAGTATTAACAAATAGGTTACAATCCTCCACCCTTAGAGACACTAAGAAAGAACAAAATGAAAAAAAGAGGATGTCTAAAAAGTTTTAGAATGCTTTGTAGTTTTGACTTCAAAGATTCTAATTCCTTTTGATGACTTTGGAGGATCAAGTGAGAGGTCTTTGAAAGTGACATCATACCTAAATGTGGCCACAACAACTGGGCTTTTAGATGGGCTGCAATAGTGACTTTTTAGTTTTCTCAGAAAGAATGTCACTTGCTTATTAGTAAAGATATGTATTTAGGTGTGGCAATTTAAGTTACTTGTTGAATGCTGGGTCTGCAAATTAGGCTTTACTTCGGGGTTTACTGTTACCCACTTTTTGCTGGGCAGTATTCCAAGTACTAAAGATACAACAATGAATTTTTTCAAAAATCCCTGCTCTGGTGGCACTTAGTGGGAAAAAAAAGTTGATTAGGACATAAAAGTGGTAAAGTTCTATGAAGAAGAGAAAGTAGCATGATGTGCTAAAGAGCACCAGGCTACCTTAGATTTCATAGTCAGGGAAAGCTTCTCAAAAGAGGTAACACCGTAGCTAAGATCTGAGTTATAAGAAGGAGTAGCCATGGAAAGATTTGGGGAAGAGATTGTAGGCAAAGAGAACAATAATTACAAGGGTTCTGGGGTAGAAATGTGGTCAGTGTGTTTAAAGCACCAGAGGTCCTTGAAGGACCAGGGAGGGTGGGGGGAGAGAAGCAACTGTGTCTGGAATATGATGTGAAAAGGGAAGGAATATACAAGGTATTATTTAAAGCAGGCAGGTGTTAAATCATAGGCCCTTATGGGGGCTCCTAGGTGGCTCAGTTGGTTAAGCATCTGACTCTTGATTTTGGCTCAGGTCGTGATCTCAGGGTCATGAGATCGAGCCCCACATCAGGCTCCAAGCTCGCAGGGAGTCTGCTTGAGGAGTCTCTCTCCCCCTCCCCCTCCCCCACTGTTGTCTCTCTAAAATAAGTAAATAAATCTTAAAAAAAAAAATATCATAGGCCTTTATGGTTACCACAAGGAGTTTGGGTTTTATTTTATTGAGATGGGATGTCATCAGAGGCTTTTAAATGAGGGTGTGATAAAATCTGAGCTGTGTATTTAAAAGATCACTTTGGCCGTATTGTGAAGAATGTAATTGCAATGTTGGGGGGACAAAGGCAAGAGCAGAAGCAAGACAACCTGTTAGGAAATTATTACAATTGTCCGCAAAGTTTATGGTAATTGAACACAAGGAGAGGCAGTGGAGATGCTGAGAAAACGAGATGCAAGCCATCCATACTGAGATGCGAAGAACATGTCTGGGAGTAGAATTCAAAAGCTGTGCCTTAGGCATGTTCAGCCAAAATATGTATTAGCCTGGAAAGCTACACTGCCCAAGGGATGCCGCCAGTGCCCCCTCTGGTACCATCCAACCCAGAGATCCCAGGATCCTAAGCCCTTCCTCCACAGATGTTATAAGGAAGTCCAGTGGCTTCAGAGGTCCTTTGTGAGCCAAAGAAGTCCTGAGAGTTTTAAAGTGACAACTGCATTCTAACTTCTGATCTCCGAAAGTGGCCTAAGGCGGCCATTAATACACTTGCCAATAATCCCCGAGGACTAGCCGTGTGTGAATCTCTTTAAACAACGTAGAGTTCTCCTTTCTCTGCACTTAATAAAGAATGCATTTATTTCCTATCAAGATCACTCTGCTTCGATATTTGGTTATGATTAAAAGCGATGTGACTATAACTGCAGATAGATGACTCACAGCGTGGCCCACCAAATTACAAATTCTTTCTTTTCACTTCTCGCAGGAAAGCTGCATAAGATGCCTCTGCACCTTCGTTCAGAAGCCTGAAATTCAATCGTGCACCTGGGGAGAAGCATCAGGCCAGAGTGGCTCCTGTCTGGATTTGCAACACAATCAAAATGAAATCTGGCTTTTGGAAAAATTTCCATTTTCACTGGCCACTTATCACCCTCATTCACTAAAATACAATTTCCTCTTCTGTGATGCCAACTGGAAAATCTAAGGCACTTAGAAACTCTTCGAAGGTCCAGAAAACCCTCCTGTTGCCAACTACCTTTGAAGAGTGTCTGCAAAGTCCCTGATTTACACATATTTGCTGCCAGTAAGTAGCTATTTGGCTACCTGTTAATTTACCTCTAGTGGGCCTTGAGAAGGAAAAGATAGCATGTTGGTACTTAGAGTGTTCTTTTACTTAAGGCTTCCAGGGATTCTTAAAAATTTTTTCCTAATACCATGCAAATCCCCAGTCTTTATGTTGGTGGAATAATGGGCTTATCTTCCAGGAGCTGATCTCGCTTTTGCATTAGGAAAGGAAGAATATTTGTTGGCTTTAAGCTGTTGGATCCACAGTTTGGGTGTCGTGGCAAGGTGGTTTACTTGCATTGGGTCCACACCATTATTTTTTATCTTAATATCAGGGCTCATCTGCTACTAGAAACAAAACCAACTCCGATTAATGTAAATATTCTGAGGATTTAAAGGAAGTCTTTTAGGAACTCACAGACTGAACAAGAAGGGTAGCAAGGAAGCAGGTAGGTCTGGAGGCTCCAGAAGCAGCCTCTTTGGCAGTGGCTCTCATCCTGGCTGCACGCTGGAATCATTGGGGGAGATTTTAAAGCTTTTGAAGAATATTGATGTCTTGACCCCGTCCTCTGAGATTCTGATTTAATTGGCCTGGGTTGAGACTCGTCTTGTTGAAGACCTGCTGTTAGAAATGACTGCTCTCCAACCATCTTCAGTCCCCTAATCACGCTGTTTGAGACTGCAGTCTCAGGGCAGAGAGGGTATACTATTGGCTCAGTTTGATTCATAAGCCTGCCCCTTGGCTAGGGGAAGACAGGGCACCTGGTCACCAGCCCTGCCAGACTGTAACACTGGAGAAGAGCAGTTCCCCAAAAGGAGACTGTGGTGTTACTTGGAGAGCAAATGGAGGTTAGGCAGCCAAAATGTCAAAACGACAATTCTCCATCCTTTTCCCCAGATATGAAGGCACAATTTAATTGATATACAAACACATGGGAAATAGTCCCCATGATTCTGGAATTTTGTGTTTTACTAGTACCATCCTTTCCAACAGAGCAGGAACTAAGAGGTAAGATGCCCCCTAGCATCATATTAATATGCATAGTCAAGTTCACCATCCCAGATGCAGCTCAAATGAAAAACTCACCACTGCTGCAATGAGCCAAGCCCCAAGGGAGGGACCAAGACCCTCTGTCACCACTTTCATGAACTGGAGGTGCCGGTCAGACAATGAGGAATCCTGTTTTTTCTCTCTTTCCATTAGAAACCATGACAACTACATGGACTCCCATTAAAAGAAAACACTGTGTTCTCCTGATGATGAACATAAGCTGCAACTCCCTGCCCCCACTTCTGCATTATTACTGCAAATACTAATGTTAACCAAGCTGAAAAACTGTGACTCCAAACAGCACTGAGAACTATCCACAAGAATGATTGGTATTCATCTGATGACAGTACTGCAGGCAGAGAGAATAATGAATAGAGTGTGTGGGACTGCTTTTGATAGGAAACATTGCACCCGTGCCTGGGACAGTAAAATCTAATCTTGCTAAAGAAGCAGAACTAACACAGTGACCTACGCAGCACAATTATCATGGCTGTTGACATCTCTGGTCATCTCTGAGACTGTTTCTGTGTTTGAAAAGAAGTCAAGCTTTCTCGGAGCAGCTGAAATAACACAAGATAGAGCCCTGTCCATGACTAGTATCTGTGTGAAATTCCACTTAGGAACAGATGAGAGGGAGAGAGAGAACCTCTTTAAATCCTATCCCATCTTGCACATACCCTAACCTTCATGTTTCTTCATCTGGGGTCCAAAGACAGCCTGAACTCACTGGTAAGTCAAATGCAAAATTTTGCATGTATGTGTCCCCCTGGACAGAGGCGCCACAAATCCCATCAGATTTTTGAGAGGTTTGGTGACCCACAAAAAGGCTTAGCCCCACACAAGCTCTAGGGAAACTTGACCTTCTTCTCTGTGCCTATTCTGACTCCCTCCCTAGATGTCACCGTCTACAAAACAGATCTTATTTCCAAGCCATTTAAAACTTCTGACAGATACTACGTCCCTCCTCCAGCACTTGATGGCTGTGTCCTCCCTTTCTTGGCAATGGTCTGTCACCAGTCAGAATCGGAGGACCTGCAGCCTCAGAGAACCTCAAGGGCCCACCAGTTGGGGGGAGAAGTGTCTTTACAAAGTGGGATGACACCATCCCATTTCAGACAGCTATGGCCCTCAGAGATTCCAGTTCCTCAACAATAAGGAAAATAAAAATAGTAATAAGAAGAATAAAAACAAGATGTGAAAGGGTTTTGTTGGGGGAAGGATGTATATTTTATGTTTGGGTGTGGTTTCATTAGTTTGGGCTGCAGAAGTACTCCCAGCTTCAAAACCTAGAAAATACAAGAAAACAGCCAAATAGGAACTGCAATTCCTCAATCTTAGCTGGTTGGAACCATATGGATTATGTACTCCAGATCTTTCCTCCTATACTCCCCAAATTAACACTAGCCTGGCAATTTCCTATATATCCCTTGACTCTTTGGTCTCGCATCACACTGCAGTGCCATGTGAACAGTGAAGAAACCAAAAGGATCAAAAGCCCCATGGGACCTGCTGATGGCCAGCTAACAGTTTTCACATAGCACCCTACAGGGTGAGAAGTAACGGCCTGGACAGTTCCTCAAGAGCAGGACTCCTGAAGCCTCTGTTTATACTTACACTTGCTGTCACTCGTCATCCATTCAGAACACACAGATTTAGCAACGATTATGAATCAGGCACTAAGCCAGACATAATTGTTTCAAGTATCAATGGGCTCAGGCCTCAAGAAATTCAGAATCTAGTTGAGGAGACAGACACCTATCCCAGTGAAATGGCAGATAGGAACAAAGAGCTAAAACAAACTGAGAAGGGGGCAGGCTGATTTCGACAAGCATCAGATTCTTGCTATTCAAAGCGTGGCTGATAGGCGAGCAAGGAGGGTATTACCTGGGGGCTTGTTAGAAATGCAGAATCTCAGGCCTTGCTCCAGACCTATGGAAGCAGAATCCTCGTATTAATAAGACCCCAAGTGATTTATATGGGCATGCTAGAGTTTGAAAGGCTCTGTGTTAAATGTCAGTGAAAAGGTAGGCAGCTGGTTCCCTGCTAATGTACCTGACTGCAGCTGCAAGGACAATGTGCCAGGAGTAATCAGGGGAAAACATTTTACATCTGTTTGAATGTATGTGGATGCAGGATTTAGAAAAAGCTAGTTAATTAGAAGTCCATTAAGTTGTTCTACCAGCTCTTATACCAAACTCAGACTCTTCATGCCTGGGTCTTGGGTAGAAGAGAGGGACAATAACCAGTGCTCCCCACATTCCCAGGTGCCTCATTACTCAAGTCCCTTGTTGTACTATTAGTGGCAAAAGTGGGACTGGAACCCCACTCTCCTGACTGACTTGCCCCGAGAAGATGTAAAACCTACAGAATGGTTATGAATACTGACTCCAGAGTCAGACAGACCTGGGTTTGAATTCAAGTTTTGCCACCTAGCAGCTATCTGTATGACCTTGGGAAAGTCACCTGATTTCTCTTGATGTCTCTCAAATTTGGCACTTGTAAGAAGTAGTACTTATCTCAATGATTGTTAGGAGAATTTATTGAGATAATATTTGTAAACTGTCTAGATCACTGAGTGCCTGGCATACAGCAAGAATCAGTGATGTTTGATATTTTCATTCTTTTTACCTCTTGCAGCAGATTCTGGCCGGCTATCCACCAAACCCACTTCCCATCATTCCTGAGCACACATCTAGACTACATTTCCAGACCTCCGTTGAGTCTGGAGTGGCCAGTGGGTTGTAGTTGGAAGAGACACATGCCACTTCCAGGCCCAGCTCATCAAAACCTCCTGTGTGAGCCTCCACTCTCCTTCCCCCATGTGCTGCTGGATGGAGTGGCTTTGGGAATCATGGGCTGAAGCTGGCAGCACCTCCATCAGCCTGGGCCCCTGAGTAGCTGGCTGAATGGAGCAAAAATACATCACCTTCACTGCCACCTGGACCGAGTTCAAACCCAAGCACTACTGCCCACAGACTGAATGATCTTGCATAAATTATTTACACTCTTTGAGCCAATCTAGAAAATGAAGATAAGAATAATACGTCGCAGAAGCTCTTAGGCAGGTAAGATGGGCTCTTATAAGCAAATGCATCGTAGAAGTAAACACTGTTATTCTAGAGGCAATTTGACTTACTGATTAGGAACTAGGCTTCCTGAATTCAAACCTCTGATCTGCTACTTCCTGGTTAGTAACCTTAGGCAAGCTAATTAACATTTATGTGCCTCAATTTCCATAACCATAAAATTGGGAAAATAATAGAATCTACCTCATATGGTTGTTGTGAGTCCTGAATAAGTGGGTATGCATAGAGCTCCTAACACTGCATCTAGTACCTGGCAAGCAATTAATAAATGTTGATGGCCATTACTATTAAACAAGACATCATATTAAATCAATTACCCAAAATTTCTTGCTTTGCCCATTTTGGTTTCCCTTCCTATTAAAATATACAGTATTTGACAAATGCAGATATTTTTGACAACTAAAATAAGTAGACTTAGTCCTTTTGCCACCCTTTAATATTTGTTCTTCAAGAAAACTGAGGGGAATAATACATTTATAGATGGACTGTCTCACAATTGGAATTACCCATAGACTAGAGCAGTGGTCTGTAAATAACTGTGACATTAGTATAACTCATTTTCCTAAGGTTCTCTCTGGGTTTAAGCACCACAAACATCATAGACTCACTACTGCAGGAGTGGGTCAGCACAAAAATGCACATTTACCAAACCATATTTAGAATTGAAAAGATTCTAAAATCCCAAGTCTTTGTTTTACCAATTAGAAAGCTGAGATTCTGAGATGTTAGGTGTTTTGGCCAAGATCACAGCTAGTTATAAAAGGATGGATCAAAATCCAAGTTTCTCAATGTCCAGTTCCTGGACTACTCTCATCCTCCTCCCCAAGGGACAGCCAAGAGAAAAACAAGAAGCAATGGAAATGAAAAGGAGGAAAAGCTCTGAAAGATCATTCTAGATTTAATTTCCCAGATTTCAACTACTTGTAAGACATAATAGAGTTCTTACTCATCAGTAGCTCCCAACCAGCCCTGATCAAGTGTGGATGCTAACACACCTAATCTTGGGTTTTCAACTTCAAACTACTATGTAAGTCTATTAGTGCAAAGGGTCTCTACCTTGACTGTACATTAGTGTCACATGAGAAAACTTTTAAAAAATACTTATGCCTGAGCCCCATCCCAGATTAATTAAATCAGAATCTCAGGATGGGGCCCAAGTATCACTTTTTTGAAGTTTCCAAGTGATAAGAAAATGCATTTGTACTTACGAACCAATGGTTCAGCTCAAGGACTTTTGACGGCGGGGGGGGGGGGGGGGGGGGGGGGAGCAGCGGGTGGAGAAGAGCTTCCTAAACTGAAATGCTAGGGTTTTGCTAGAACATCCTACACCCCAAAACTCCATGACATTCACTCAATAAACATTCAAGTAGTGTTTGCTGCTAAGGATACAAAAGCAATAGACCACAGTCCCTGGTATCTAGGGCTCACCATCTAGCAAACTGCCTCCAGCAAGTGGACTGGACCTCTTGGTCAGTACATATCACCTCCCCACCTCCCATTTGGAGGGGCAGCGCTGCTCTCTCCAAATTAGTCTTCATGATCCTAAATGATGATCTACAGCCACAGCCGAGAAAAAGACATGGTTAATAACGTTCTCAAATGACTCTGTCCTTGCTGGAAGCTGACCTCAAAACTTTGACATCTAGAAAAACAACCAGCTTTTTCATTATTAGATGTTATCTTTTCCCCATTAGTAAGCCTCCTAGAGGTCAAGGCAGAGTGAAGAAATGCAATTTATTTATGACTGCATCAATTACTACGGAGATCCATGTAATACTTCTTGATATTCATCATGTGCAGGCTCTGTTGAAAATGCTTTAAGCCACTTGATTTCATGGGTCCACAAAGTGTTTGATGGCAATGTAGTGGTTCCAATAAATGAAACTGTTAGGAATTGATGGGCTAAAGTAAGTCTTGGCTAGAACAAGGCTGAAAATACCTGCTCCATCATCAGTAATCAGGTTTCTGTGACATACGTAATCACCATTAGAAATTGACTTTTACAGGCAACTCCTTGGTTGAGTTATTCAGATTCTTCTTTTTTTTTTAATCTGGAAAGACCTTGACATTTGAAAGATGTTAAAAGAATTTCTAGACATAGGCAACGATTCAAAGGATAATTTGTCCTTCGTGAGATGACAAAGTAGAAAGCTGTTATGGTGCCTCTCCTATCAAAAATCATTAGCCTTTAATAAAACATTGTTGAGTACAGTATCACTTATTACAGAGACTTAATTAAATTAATTATACAAACTATAATTTCACAAATAAAATAAATGTATAAGTAGTTTGTTTTTTTTTTTTAAACAAGTTGAGTAGCCAGCATCTCCAGAGGATTCCCTCTGGACAAAATATGCCAAAATTAAAAAAATGTCAAATGTCTTAAACCACAGAAACAATAATAAAACCAAGTAAAGTATGATCCAAAACTAATCTTAAAAGACACAGATCCTCAAAAGCTTTGTTAACTCCAACGAGCAAATTGGCAAGATGACCAAATGCTCTTCCTTTTGGTCCAAGTTTTCCAATGGACAGGCTGCATTAGGACAAGAGACCCTTACCTGAGGATGGGAAGCACCAAGGCTTCAGTAAAAAATTAAGCCCCAACTTGGTCATAAGGTTCAAGATGCTTGGCTATGAGTGGCAAAGAAAGAAGCCATGTCTGTGCTCAGCTACTGGCAGCTGTCAAAGTCAGGGGGGTAAGGGAAGCCTTTTGACTCAGGGAGATGAAAAAGGGACCCAAGCATATTGGGATTAAGTAGAGGTGGGGAAGTTGATCTGAAACAATGGCTCTGATTTTCTGAAGACCAGAAGAAGCATGGTGCATGACTACTACTTATTTTAAAGATGTAGGAAGAGATAAATTATCAAAACAATATTGGGCAGGGGCGCCTGGGTGGCTCAGTTGTTAAGCGTCTGCCTTCGGCTCAGGTCATGATCCCAGGGTCCTGGGATGGAGCCCTACATCGGGCTCCCTGCTCAGCGGGAAGCCTGCTTCTCCCTCTCCTATTCCCCCTGCTTGTGTTCCCTCTCTCACTGTGTCTCTCTGTGTCAAATAAATAAATAAAATCTTTAAATATATATATATATTGGGCAGTGAAGTTAGGATACTACAGTAAACTTATAATAAACTCCAGAGTGTGACTGGAAAAAAAAGTGGTGGGGTGAGTAAGCACAACAGTGATACAACAGTGTGATCTCGTGATTTATAATAAGAAATATATATATATTTGGTCTTCATCCACTCATCTTGGCACACAGTTCCTAAAACCCTTGGAATTTCCTAAGTGATGAGAGCAATAAAGGTGCTTGTTATACTAATGGGGTGATTTGGGGCTTTACCAAGGATGGGGGCTGTTGTCAGGAAAACCAACCATGTGATTAAAGGATTGGATCTTGAAGTCCCACCTCCTGACCTCTGGGAGGGAAAGAGGCTGGAGGCTGATTCAATCGCCAGTGGCCAATGATTTAATCAATAATGTCCACCTAATAAAGCCTCCATAAAAAACCAAAAGGATGGGGTTCAGAGAGCTCCCAGGTTGGTGAAACAGAACACTTCCACATGTCACCATGTGGAGCCCACAAGGATAGAAGCTCTTTTGTGCAGGACCTTGCCCTATGTGTCTCTTCATCTGGCTGTTGATTTGTATCTTTTGATATCCTTTGTAATACACTGGTAATCTAGTGAGTAAACAGGTTTCCTGAGTTCTGTGAGTTGCTCTAGCAAATTCATCGAACCCAAGGAGGGGGTCATGGAAACCTTTGATTTATAGCCGGTTGGCCAAGAAGCACAGGTGACAAGACAATTCTGTCTCAAGTGGGGGCAGTCTGGTGAGACTGAGCCTTTAACTGGTGGGATCTGATGCTCTCTCCAGGTACTGTATCAGAATTAAGTTGAATTGTAGGATACCCAGCTCGTGCTGGAGAATTGCTTGGTGATGTGGGGGGAAAAACACACACATTGTAACTGGAGCCAGAATTTTTAAATGGAGAACACATAGAACCACAGAAAACCTAATTTACAGCTTTACTATACTAGTAGGCTATAACAATATAGCTACAGCTAGTATTTATAGAACACTCACCTCTCCCAGGCACTGCATAAAGCCCTATATATAGATAATCTCATTCTTACCACTGTATGGGAGAGAATGGTCATGATTCTCATCGTATAGTTGGAGAAGCCAAGTTACACAGGACTTAAATAATTGGCCAAGGTCATTCTGACTTTAAGTGGTGGAGCTTGTGCTATAATAACACACCACACTGCCTCCACTACAGGAAATAATGAAGATCCACACCGTGTGACACAGGTACCAAGAGAGAAAAAGAAAATAAATGCATCAATGCTGAGATCATAAGAGGCCAGTGGTTAAAGACCACCAGTCCTTGTCTGAAAGACAATCTCCACGTAGATACCAGTCAACATTGCTGCAGAGTTAGTTCAGGAGTGAAATCAAAGAGAGGTCTGGAGACTTCCACTTAACAGTGTCCTAAACTGGAAATTCAAAGAGAAGCTCCACAAGCTGCCCCCCAAAATTAGAGTTAAGGTTGAAATAATAAGAATGACCATAAGATTTCACCTTTCACACTTAGGGAAAAAAGAGGGTCTGGTAAGGACCTACCCAAAATGAAGCCATATGCAACCCTCATAGCATGGATGGTCCCTGATCAAGAAGAATATTTTTTAGACCCAAAAGACCAAGAGCAAATGGCCAAGCTAATACCTTGGTTGGAAAGGTAACTAACTACCAGAGACAGAGGAGTCCCAAGAATAAAAAAGAGCCTATCCTGCTTCCTTGCCTGTCCTGCCCAGTTGAATACCAGATGGGACCCATTCCACCTCACTGGTTTCTTTCACGCTGTCATCCCCACCATTCTAGATCAGTTGTTCTCTTTAGGTGAATGTATCCAACTCCTGAATAGTTGGCCCACCCATATCACCCCCAAAGCCATCTACTCAAGGCTGGCATATTCGTCTTCCCAAAGGGGACCCCAGAATGTAGGATTCTCCTGCACAGCAACTTAAAATCCCCTTGTCCACTCCTCAGATAAGATTATTGTTACTACTGGACTTACAGGAGAATTTCTCCAAGCCACTTATTATAGAAAGAATCTCCTATTCTTGAATGATGCCATTATTAACTAGGTTAGCTTATAAAAGTAATGGCCTTGACTCCCAAAGCTGACAAAGACACCACCAGAAGCAAGGGATGGAGGGGGAATAGAAGGTAGAGAAAAGGAGAGAAAGGAAGAGAAAGGGGGAGAAGAAGAAAGGAGGGCAAGGGGGGAGCGGAGAGAGAAAGAATAAAGGAGGATGAGGGGAGAAGGAACAAAGGAAGGAGATGGGGAAAAGGTAGCTGGATAGTGGTTTACTTCTCTCATGAAAATATCAGGAAAATATTGAACATTTAATATCATTAGTAATCAAGTAGAGTTTTCTAAGTTGTAAATCTAGTATAAATTTTTTTAAAAAAACTATTTTTGTAATATAGCATATTCAAAGAAAGAAAGTTCTTAGATACACATAATTATTAAATATGTGCCAACAAGGGACTCGGTGAAATGTAGCATCAATTTTTAATTAATTTCTTTTTAAAAATAGTGCAGAATTTGTCTTAGCCTAGTGGAAAGGATAAGCATACTTATTGTGAAGCACTAGTTTTAGACCCATTAGAAGCAAAACAGCAAAGGCCCATTGCCACCATCTCTATTTGACCTAACTCTAGAAATACTAACAGAAAACTATTGAAGAAAAAAAGTAAGTGCAAAGATGGCAAAGGAAAAAAATGCAAGTATCACCATTTCCAGAAAACACGTTTATATTTCTAGAAAATTAACCAGAAACCAGACTTGCTTGAAATTGAGTAAATAAACTCAATCCACAAAAATCAATCCACTTTTGCTTATACTAGTGCCAGACAGCTTAAAAATAAAAAGTCAGGTGAAAATATTATTTGCAACAGCAATATAAAACATTAAATACCTGCATATTCATTTAACTTGAGACACACAAGGCTTGAAGAAAACTGTAAAACTCTGTTAAGAGAAATAAAGAAAACCTGAATAAATGGAGTGATGCTCCCTGCTCTGATGGTAAATTTCCAACTTCTTCTGGACGGAAGAGGAGGAGGCAGGGGAACTGGGCAGTATGGGGGACATGGGATAAGCCCTCAGGCTTGGAAGGGACAGTTAAGGGCACGGAGCTGGTTCAGGTGATGAAACTATGTCCTATGTTGACTTATAAATTAATCCAACATTTAGTAAGACCTACTGGAACACTTTCTAGAACCAGACAAGTATATAGTAAAACTCAATTGGAGGAATAAGAAATAACAAAACCTTAAAAAAAAAAAAAAAAAAAAGCAAGGTTGGATCCATCCCACTGGATGGTAAATTATAAAGCTTCAGTTACTGAAATTGTACTGGACTGTATTAAAAACATATCACTAGGCTAACATACACTTCAGAAACAGAATTCAAACTAGTAAAGGAATGCAATAAATGACATATTAGAAGCAACACAAAAGTAGAAAAAAGACACTGTTGTCTTTTATGAAAAGATGCTCAACATCACTGATCATCAGGGAAGTGCAAATCAAAATCATAATGAGGTATCACCTTACACCTGTCAGAATAGCTAGTATCAAAAAGACAAGAAATAACAAGTATTGGTGAGGATGTGGAGAAAAGGAAACTCTTGTGCACTGATGTAAATTGGTACAGCCACTGTGGAAAACAGTATGGAGGTTCCTCAAAAAATTAAAAAGAGAAATACTATATGATTCAGTAATTCCACTACTGGGTATTTACCCAAAGAAAACAAAAACACTAATTTGAAAAGATATATGCACCTCTGTTTATTGCAGCATTATTTACAATAGCCATGATATGGAAGCAACCTAAATGTCCATCATTAGATCAATGGATAAGCAAGATGTGGTATATATTATATATATATATATATAATGGAATATTACTCAGCCATAAAAACAAGATTTTGCCATTCATGACAACGTGGATGGACCTAGAGGGTATTATGGCTAAGTGAAGTAAGTAAGTCAGACAGAGTAAGACACATTCCACATAACAAACAAAACAAATGAACAAATAAACAAAAAGAGCAGTTTCAAAAATACAGAGAACAAAGTGATGGTTGCCAGAGGGGAGGGAATGGGGGGATGGACAAAATTGGTGAAGGGGAGTGAGAGGTACAGACTCCTAGTTACGGAATAAGTAAGTCACCAGGATGAAAAGTACAGCATAGGGAATATAATCAATGGTGTTGTAAGAGCACTGTATGGTGACAGATGGTAGCTTCACTTGTGAGCATAGTATAACACACAGACTTGTCATATCACTATATTGCACACCTGAAACTAATATAACACTGTGTCATCTATCCTTCAATAATAATAAAAAAAAAAAAAGTGGGAGAAAGAACTACTGTTAAATGCCAACTTAAAAAAGATTTATTGCATCTTAGGTCCTGGTGATACAAAACAACAAATCTCAAACAGGGCAACAAATTGTGTATTAAAACTGATTTAAACTACAGTTGACCTTTGAGCAGCACAGGTTTGAACTGCAGGAGTCCACTTACACATGGATTTGTTTTCATAAATACACCATGGTACTGTAAATCTATTTTCTCTTCCTTGTGATTTTCTTAACATTTTCTTTTCTCTGGTTTACTTTATTATAAGCATACAGTATATAGTAAATATAACATACAAAATATGTGTAAATTGACTATGTTATCAGTAAGACTTCCAGTCAACAGTAGACTATTAGTAGTTAAGCTTTTGGGGAGTCAGAAGTTATACCTGGGTTTTCAGCTGTGCAGGGTTGGTGCCCCAACCCCTGGGTTGTTCAAAGCTCAACAGCGTATGTATTAAACTATCTGATAAAGATGAGAGAATGGTCTTACTACTAAATAAATAGAAGAGAAAAGATCAGGGCGCCTGGGTGGCTCAGATGGTTAAGTGTCTGCCTTCGGCTCAGGTCATGATCCCAGGGTCCTGGGATCAAGTCCCGCATCGGGCTCTCTGCTCCTTGGGAGCCTGCTTCTCCCTCTGCCTCTCTCTCTCTCTCTCTGTCTCTCATGAATAAATAAATAAACTCTTTAAAAAAAAGAGAGAGAAAAGATCAATGGGAAATTAGTGACAAACATACTGATAACATTTTCACTATTCAAAACAGTATATTTAAGAACTGACAAATATACACAAAAAGTCCAGATTCTATTCATTAAGGGGGCCAGGAAATCTAAACAGGAAAAAAAAAAAAAAAGAAAAAGAAAGAAAGAGAGAGAGACAAATGTACCAGCTCTAGCCATTAAAACAAAACAAAGTAAAACAACTTTTAGCATATTCCTGAATAACTAACTACAAACGGGAAAACTCAACACTGGTGCAGTTATATGGGAAAAGAAGTAAGTTGCGGATGGTGGATTTAGTGGAGGATGGTGATGGTGCCATATCCTTAAGTAGCAGCCAAGGCAGATTCTTCCTTCCACGTGATACCCTAGGCAGTAGCTGCGCTTCTGATGGGGTAGCATGTGGCTGCCAAGGACGAGAACTGAAAGCACGCCGGCCTTGGCAAATGGTGGCCATCCCTTTGCAGAGTTTGACACAGAGGGACGAAGAGGCCCCAGGAAATAGCAGAACCAATAATTTCAAATGGACCACATGGATCTGGGCAATGAGCATCTTGCGGTGTTCATGTGGACTGAAGTACAGAGGTCCTTCCTCTGTGTATGTGCACATAATCCCTTGTAACTCTGTTACAACCTTAGGGACGGAAACAACACCCCAAACAGAGTTCCCATATGACCCAAGAATTACACTTCTAGGAATATACCAAAGAGAAAAGAAAACATAGATCCACACAAAAACTTGTACATGAATGTTCATAGCAGCATTATTCATACTAGCTGAAAGGTGGAAACATCCCAAATGTCCATCAGCTGGTGAATGGGTAAATAGGGTGAAGCACAGCCACACAAGGGAACAGTGTTCAGCCATAAAAAGGAATGAGGTTCTGGTACATGCTACAACATGGATGAACCTTGCAAATATTATGCTAAGTGAAAAGCTAGTCACAAAGGACTACATATTGTATGGTTCCATTCAGTAAAATGTCCAGAATCAGCAAATCCATAGAGACAGAAAATAGACTGGTGGTTGCCTAGCACTGGGAGGATTAGGGTACTGCTAATGGGTGCAGGATCTCTTTTTAGAGTAATGAAATGTTCTAAAATTGTGATGGTTGTATAACTCTGTGTGTATGCTAAAAGGCACTGAATTATACACTTTCAAGGGTGAATTGCTGGGTATGTGAATTATATCTCAATAAAGCTGTTTTTTAAAAACCCACATGTACACCATTAATATGAACCCCCTTTCCACCCCAATAAATGGAGGCTTGCAGCCAAATTGAATTTGATTTAGGAAAATAACCTAGCAGGATGCTTCTACTAGCCCAGTCTTTGGAATAAGTTCCTGCCTGCTACGCACATACAACTTTTCAATGGAGACCCTAGTAGAGTTCTCAGCCTCTCTTGGTCCTAACAGTCCTACTTTTTCTTCTTTCTTTTTTTGTCTTTTAAAATCAGCTTAATTCTCTATTGAAATGGGACCAGCATTAGCTCCTGTTTTCCCTCCCAACAATTCTGCCAAAACCACACATCTCAATTCAATTTCCACACCTAGCGCTATGCTCTTAACAACAAGAGGTCTGAGAATCATAAGCTCTCTCCTTTATGCCAATACAACTAAAAGCCTTCTCTTGTCCCCCAACGCTGCTTTCATTTCAGATTTTCCAATTCAACGTTTAAATTCCCACTGATTTCCCCTTCCATTCCTGGCGCTTCCTCCCCTTTCTCTTTGTCTCACCCACTTCAAGGACCAGCTTGTCCCGTGGGCTGCCCAGACCTCCCGCCCACTGCCGCCTTACTTTCTGGTCGAAGATTTATTTTCATTCTTTGCTAACCTCTCTCCACCTGGATGTCCCCCAATCTCATCCCTCCACAGCCATCTGTAAATTCCATGTTCTGGCGTTTCTTCCTAAGGCCAGCCAATCACAGACCCTCAAGGAAAGACCAGGTGGTGGCTCCCAGCTGGTCTGTGTGTGGCTTGAATGCCCTCTGGCCTCGCCTCAGAGCCTCCCCAGGTGCCACAGGAGCAGCTGAGGGCTCCTGCCCCGAGGCCCCCCAACACTTCCAGACTCCAGTTGGCAAATCCACAGAGGTTTCCACTTCCATGCCTTCGGCTACACCACTTCTCCACCCAAACAAAGGCAAAGAGGACAAAGACACCATAGTGATCTCTGTTGAAAAAGAGAAATCTGAAGTTTTGCAAATTCGTAGGTATCCCGTTTACCTTGTTACCTGCCTTGGGTTCAAATACTGGCTCTGTCATTTATTGAGTGAGGGACTTTACGGTCAACATGCTTATTAACCTCTCCAAGTCTCAGCTTCCTCGCTTCTGAAATTAGGGATAATAATACTGTGAGGATTGAATGAGGTAGTTCAAGTAAAGGGCTCGGGACTGTGGTCATTCCATCAATTCATATAAAGCAAAATCACAGGTTACTCTTTACATGAAGGACATTATAAAAATCAGATGAGAAAATGCCATTACTATCTGTGACCAGCTCTTTACAAGGACAGAAATGGAGAAGTCCCCATCCACCCCCCCTTGTTGCTATGCAGCCTTCCGCAGGCAGAGCCTGTTAGCTCCGAAAGTCTGCTCCATGTGGTGTTAACAGCTCTGCAAAGCCTGAAAAACCCTTTCTCTCTGTTCCTCCCCTCAACCAGTTCAGGCCAGTCTGTGTTTTTTCCAAGACAACACTGCAGTCCCTGCAAGACACAGCTTTGCAGAAATCCTTGCCCATTCTGCGGGCTGCAAAGCCATCCGTGAGTGTTAGGCTGGAACAAAACTCGCCTCTCTCAGAACCCCGTTAGCACGGTTTCTGTTGGCAGCTGCTGCTGCGGGCCTGCAGGTGGTGGGTCAATGACACCAGGTCATCGGGGAGCTCAAGGTCAGGGGCACGTGCCTGCCTCTGAAGACAATGACTTGAATGTTGTTGGAGTAATTTTACCCTCTGTGCCCTTTTATTGTAAGGTAGTAAATCCCAGAGAAAACCTCAAGCCTTTCCTTCTACGTGACAAGCCAACAGCCCCTCTGGCTGAGCCTTGGCCTGCTGTCCAAATGTGGCTCATTCATCTTACCTGCACTTCACCGGCTCCCACAGAACACACTGCTTTCGTGGTGCAGGAGCCCTGTGCCCCTGGGGCCATTTCCTGGTTCCATGAACATATGTTCCTGCGGGCAAGTATGTGCGCATGTATTCGTGCATTCGGCAAACATATATTATGTACCGACTGTGGGTCGGACACAGCGCTGGGGGAAAGGGATATAAAGACAACACAGTCCTTTGAGAGGCTCACAGTTCAGGGGAGGAGACTGAGGGAGTAGGTAACTGACAAGCCCAGAGGGGTAGAATGTGCTCAGAGCAATCTAAATGAGAGACCCTCACCTGGTGCCCAATGCTTCCCAAAACAAGCAGCACCTGAATACAGCTCAAAAAGTGAAGAGTTAGCCAAAGAGAATTGTGTGCAAACAGATGTGCGTCTGTGTGTGTGTGTGTGTGTGTGTGTGTGTTCCTGGGTACCCCACACAGGCACACTCCACCACAAATTATTCATCATGGTGCCTTTCTAAAAATCCCACATTAAACATCTTACATCTTGAAATTTATTATGTTCCATCCCATTGGGCAGAAGGTCAGAGAGAACATTTATGTGAGTCATACCTCACTGGATTTCTACATCTTGTTAACCGTACATTCGTACTCTTAGAGATGTCAGAAACAGACTGTCTGGCTCCCCTTCCTAGTGCACCTAAAGCGAGGGTGGCCATTCTACCGTGTGGACACACTTCCTTCCTCCCCTTGGGCCCAGGTCCCAGCCAGGAGGCTGTAGGGAGATTCCTCCGGGGAAGGAGCTGACTTTGCTCTCTTAGCTGACGTAGCTCTGATGCATTACAGGCTTCGGCCTGGTTGCTGACCCCGAACTGCCAGAACTTTATTCTGGGCCCCCAAACCTCTGGGCTCCAGTTTACTGGCCTGAGATCTGGAATCTGTATTCATTCATTCATTCATTCATTCACTCAAGCACTTATTTATTGATCCTCCTTTCTGTGGCTAGTACTGTTCCGGGTACCAGGGATACATACTCGAGTGAGGCACACAGGTCTGCTCTCATGAAACCTACATTCTAATGGGAGAGACAGATAATAGATAAGCACACAAGTAAATAAATGAGAAGTTTTTACATGGTGATAAGTTCTATGAGAAAACACAAATAAAATAGGGTAATGCGTTTCAAAGTAACACTGGGGGAAGTTATTTTTAATAGGCTTCACTAAGGTGACATCTGAGCTTAGACCTGAATCTTGAGAAGGGGTAGGGGGAGGAGGGTTGGGGGAGGACAGGTAGGTGCCAATAGACTATTGTACAGAGTTTGGATTTCATTCTAAGTACAATGGGAATCCACTGGCGAGTTTCAAGCAGAAGGGTGACGTGATCTGATTCACTGCATCTAAAGGGCTCTGGATTCTGGCCCCTGTAGCATCTACCTGTTCCTCCTTTTCTTGGATAACCTCTCTTTGGGTTACTAAGTTACCTGCTGTCCACAGTGAGAGATGAAGGCAAGTCTTCTCAGTGAGCACACCACCTCCTTCCATTCATCTAAATGCCTTATCCCCTAATCAGCACAGTCTGCTTGCTCATTAGCTCAGTCCCCTAATTGCAGAGTAAACTTCTCCTTCAACAAAACTGCAAATTCTCCTTCCCTTTAAAGCCATCAGCTTGGCAGCTTGCCACGTTCAGCACAGTAATAGATTTCCTGAGCAGCGCTCAGACTCACCTTCTCTCACTCTGTCACCGACCAGCCTGTCGCTCTGGCCGGTTGTGTGGGGTTTCCAAGTTTTGAAAGACCACTTGGGTAATCTAGAGCAAAGCTTCTCAGCCAGGGATGGGCACCTGTGGGGAGTTCTTGAAGGTTCCAGATATGCCCGGGCCCACCCCAGATATGATGAATCACAACCGGGAGGGGGCAGGGCATCTGCATCTTTTTAAAGTTCCCCAGGCGATTCTGATATGTACCTCTGCTTAAGCTCCATTACACTGGGGGGAGAGAGGCTATATTAATATGCTCACCAGTGCGAGTTCTTTTTTTTGAACAAGGCTAAGTAAGAAATAAATAAATACGCATCCATACACTAACAGGCAAAGAACCAAAAGAGGCAAGACTGTCTCCTACGTATGTGGATCACGGCTCCATCAAGCAGGAGAAGAGAAGTGGGAATTGGTGTTAGTGGGTATAGGCAGCCCTGACCCTCTTTGCTCAGAAAATCACTGCAAGAGAATGAGACATGCCTGCTTCTTCACCCTCATTGCTTTAAATATTCCCAGTTCCACAGCAGCAACCAGCAAATCCACACAGGCAGAGTTTTCAACACCACATGCCCTAAAGATACATATTTTGCCAGACTTTCAACTGCCTGGGCTATTCCCCTGAAAGTTTAAAATATTGCATCCCTCCTTAATTAAAAAAAAAAAAAAGTCTGTAACACCAAATGATTAGAATTCCTACACCATGCCTCACACTACAGTGTTTATGAATTAGACAAGCCCTAACACCCCTGGCCTGGAAAAAGCTGGATCTACACAAACTGAGCAGCAACTGGGCATAGCCCATTTCACTTGGCAGGTGTTTACTGAGCACCTACTCTGTGCCAGTTTCTATGTAGCACATATTCAAGTATGTTATTTCATTTAATCTTCCAGGGCACTCCTCAGAATGGCTATCAATATTATCTCTTTTCCAAATGAAGGAGTCAGGAGGCCCAGGAGGTTAAAGGGCTTCCCTGTGGCACTGCATTCATGCGAGAGTGGAGTGTTGAGCCCAGACTTGAGATTAAAATGGGTGCTCTTTCATGTTGCTCTTTTGGTAAGACTCTCCCACATGGCAGGTACCGTGTGAGACATAAGTATGAATCAGCCCCCATCCCTGTCCTCATGTTGTTCACAGAAGAGCAATGGGTAAGAGAAATGAGCATATGACTACAGTATATGACTGAATGTGATCAATGCTACATGTGCTCTGGGACCATGGAGGTGGGCAAAGCAAGTCCAACTCAGGACAAATTTAAGACTTCGCAAACAAGGTGCCATCTTATTTAGGACTTTCCAAAAGGAGATAAGATTTGGCCAGTGGAGAAAATAGGAAAGGCTAGTCTAGATAAAGAATATGTAGTCAGCCAAGATGGGAGAATGAGGAACATGCTCAGGGAATTGGGGATAATCCCATATGAGTAGACCAGAACATGGGTAGGAGACCAAGTGGGTAGAGAGCTTTGAATGGCATGATCTGAAGTGGAGACCAAGTTCTTTAGGCAAAGGGGACTACGGAACACTGCTGGCCAAAGGACAGAAATGATAAACAGAGGCCTTGAGAAGATAATTTTATTCTGGCCAAACTACTGGTAATTCCTCTCACCAATGAAATTTCACACATGATTTTCTCTCTTCCTCCCTTCAATGCAGGGATGACTTCTATGCAAACTTCAGGACTTCCTTTGGGCATCACCTACTCCAGGAAGGATCCCCTGTTCTCCCAGGATTAGGTCAGGTGCCCCTCCTATGTGCTTCCTCAGCATTTATTGAAATTTCTATTTGCTTCCTGCCTTTCCTACTACGTGGAAGTTCCTTGAAGGTAGACACTATGATTATTTACCTTTGATTTCCCAAATCCTTGATTTCTTGGCACTTAGGAGATGCTCAATAACTGTTTGATGGATTACAGTGAACAAGCACCAGAGAAGTTTCAAAAAGACACTATGGCCACAGCCATGCAAGTCTAAACCGTAGGTACAGTTAATTAACTTGTTCTTTCAATAAACATTTCTCATGACCCTATTTTATACCCTGCACTGTGCTTCATGTTTGGAAATTATGGGGTGCCTGATTCCAAAGGCAGTCTCTCTCTTGCTTGTGGTCACATATTGGAATCTGAATGCCCTAAATACCAGCTCCCATAGAGCCTAATGAGCCTAAAGCCAGTCTTACTAGGAGTCAAGTATTATCAGCAAGTCCAGAGAAAGCCCTGCTCTCAAACTGGAAATGCAGCCTGGGGGGTAAGCAGAGGCATGGTAGGAAATGGGTAAAGCCACAGACCGCAACTAACCACAGCAAATCTTTCCAAAGTACTGATTTTACTTATTAGGTTTTACAGGTAGGGAATTTGAACTATCATGCAAAATGTGCACAGAATTTTAAGAATAAAAGTTAAAGACTTTTTTTATATGCAGGCAGCAACCATTTTAGGCTGTCCGCACTGACCTCTCCAGAGTCCGAGACCCCTCTCCTTTGTTCTTGGAGTATGTGGCAGAGACTCCTGGCTGTTTTCCTTAATGCCATTTCCTTTCTCCCCTAGTATTAGAATATTCTGGTTTTAGCTAGGCAAATGGCCCTTGGAATTACAGTTCTTGCTCTCCTTTTTTGCGTGGCCATATGACTGTGTTTGGTCAATCAAATATAGGTGGAAGTGTGGTCTGTCATTCCCAGAAAGTGCCCTTAAAGGGAAGAGGCACTCTGTTTTTGTCTCTTTCTTGTTTTCCTGCTGAAAAGACTGTAGATGTGATGCAGAGAGTTCAAGCAGTCATCTTGGGTCATGAGGCAGTAGTCTAAGGATAACTGAGCAAGAGAACAGAAGGAGCCTGCTTTCCAGCTCTGGGCTGCCTAACTCCAGACTTTTTACACAAGCGAACAAAACCTTGTATGTTTAAGCCATGGTCCGGTAGCACTCACGAAAATGTTCAAGAGACTCTGATAGGGAAATCAAGAGTTCACAGACTCACAGAAGGGATCTCAGAAACCCAGCTCCTTGTTCCTGCCTACCATTGCCCATGCCAGATCTGCACCTGCCTAAAAAATTCCTCAATAGGGCTGACAGACTTTGCTGTGAGTTAACATGTGAAAGCAGGTGCAAATAGGGTTTTTTCCTCTTAGCAGGTGGTAAGAAGAACCCCTCTTAGAGAGAGATCTTCTGTGGTTGGATGAAGGCTTTACTGAGCCCTTGGGCTAAAAGTTGTATCTTCAAAGCTAGAATGAGGCTTCCAAGAAAGAGGACAGCCGTTCTTCGTCATTGAGCATCAAAAATTGGAAATAAGAGTGGAAAGATCTGGAGTGAAGGGACTGAGGAGAGGAAAAGGGACAAGTGAGATGGGAGAATGCTATACCCCACCGCACTATTCCAAGGGACCCTCCAATTTTCATAAAATCTACCAAAGTTTCAAAATGTTTGGCATGATTGCATGACTTGTAGAACCACTGAAATGCCTAAGTGTGCCACCAAGGGTGACTTGGGGGAGGAATCCAAGATGGCTCACCCAGGAGCAGGTGCTAGAGACAGAGATCCTGGGATCATGAGTCTAAAAATATTCGAAGAAGTACTTGAAAAGGGCTTTCAGCTCCCCTGTGCCACGAAAAGCTGGGGGATAGTAGTAGTGGTCAAAGATATTTCACTTAGAATGCAAGGAACATACTGAAACACCTGGGGTTACCATGGGTACCTGACCAAACCACTAAATCACAGTGCAGCAGTACTATACTCACTCACTATCCCCTCTGCCAGACACCAACACTGCCTCCTTCTTCTTGCAGCCAGAATCTTCAGTGGAAGTTGCATTCTAGCATTAAAAACTCCACTCAGGAACCCAGAATAGCCAAAACAATCTTGGGAAAAAAGTCAGAGTACTCACACTTCTTGATCTCAAAGCTTACTACAAAGCTACAGTAATCAATCAAGACTGTGGTACTGGTATAAGAACAAACATACAGATCAATGAAATAGAACCAAGAGTCCAGAAGCCATTACACTTATGATCAACTGATTTTTGACAAGGGTGCCAAGACCATCAATGGGGAAATAATCATCATTTCAATAAACAATGCTAGATTAACTGGATATCCCCATTGCAAAGAATGAAGTTGGACCCCTACCTCACACCATATACAAAAATCAGTTCGAAATGTATTACCAATCCAAAAGAGCTAAAACTATGAAACTCTTAGAAGAAAACACAGGAGTAAGTCTTTATGACCTTGGATTAAGCAGTGGCTTCTCAGATATGATAGCAAAAGCAAAAATGACCAAAAAAAAAAAAAAAAAGGCTGAATCAAACTTAATCAAAATTTAAAAACATTTGTGCTTCAAAGGATACCATCAAAGAAAGTGAAAAGACAACAGTAGGAGAAAATATTTAAGAACCATCTGATAAGGACTTGTATTCAATAAAAAGACAAATAAACCAATTTTTAAATAACCAAACGGAACAAGGAGATACCACGACACTCCTATTAGAATGGCAAAAATCCAAACACTGACAACACCAAATGCTGGCATGGATGTGGAGCTCTCACTCATTGCTGTTTGGACTACAAAATGGTGCAGCCACTTTGGAAAATGGTTTGGAAGTTTCTTACAAAAGTAAACTTACTCTTGCACTATGATCCATCAATTGTACTCTGTTACATTTACCCAAATGAGTCAAAAGCTTATGCCCACACATAAAAACCTGTACACAAGTGTTTATAGTAGTGTTATTTGTATCTGCCAAAACTTGGAAGCAACCAATACATCCTTCAGTAAGTGAATGGATAAAGTGTGGTACACACAGACAATGGGATATCATGCAGCACTAAAAAGAAGTGAGTGATCAAGCCATGAAAAGACATGAGGAAACTTAAATGTATATTACTCAGTCAAAGAAGCCAATCTGAAAAGGCTACATACTGTATTCTTCCAATTATATGACATTCTAGGAAAGGCAAAACTAAGGAGGTGGTGAGAAGATCAGTGGCTGCCAGGAGTTAGGGGGACAACCGGGATGAACAGGTGGAGCATGAAGGCCTTTTAGGGCAGTGAAACTATTCTGTATGATAGATACTATAATGATGGATAGACATCATTATACATTTGTCAAAACCTGTGGAATGTGTAACACCAAGAGTAAACCCTAACGTCAACTATGGACTTTGGGTGATAATGATGTTCAATGTAGGTTCATCAGTTATGACAAATGCCACACTCTGGTGCGGTTTGATGGGGGTGGGGCTACGCATGTGTGAGGGCAGGGAGTATATGGGAACTCCCCTACTTGCAGTTCAATTTTGCCGTGAACCTAAAACTGCTCTAAAAAATAAAATCAGTTTAAAAAAAGTAATGTTAATTGGCAAAGGAGTTGAACAGACAGTTCTCCAAAGAGACATACAGATGGCCGTAAGTACATGAAAAGATGCTCTACATCATTAGGCACCAGGGAAATGCAAACCCAAACCACAATGAGATACCACTTCACATCCACTGGAATGGCTAAAATCAAAAAGACAGACAATAGCAAGTATGGATGAGGATGTGGAGAAACCGAAACCTTCACACACTGCTGGTAGGATTGTAAAACAGTGCTTTTGGAAACTCTGGGAAAACACTGGCAGTTCCTTCAATAAGTAAACACAGAGTTTCCATATTACTCAGCCATTCCACTCCTAGAGAGAACTGAAAACATGTCCACACAAAACCTTTTCACGAATGTTCATAGCAGCATTATTCACAATATCCAAAAAGTGGAAACAACCCAAGTATCCATCAACTGATGAATGGATAAGCAATATGTGTTATATACACACAGAGAAAATTACTCAGCAATCAAAAAGGAACGAAGTACTGATATTTGCTAAAACATGGATGTTAAACAGCTTAACAACGGATGAACCTTGAAAATACCATGCTAAGTAAAAAAAAAAAGTTACACATAAAAGCCACAGATTGTATGATTCCATTCACATGAAATGCTCAGAATAGACAAATCCACAGAAACAGAAGGTGGATCAGTGGTTATCCAGGACTGGGAGGAAGATGGAATGCAGAAACTACTAGTGGGTATAGGGTTTATTTTGGGGATGATGAGATATTTTAAAAACGAAACAGTGTGGATGGTTGGGTAACTCTGTGAACATATAAAAACCATCCAATTGTACACTCTGAATGGGTGAATTTTATGATATACAATTTGTATCTCAATAAAGCTGTTATTTAAGAAACTGAAAAAAACAAAACCCAAAAACCTCCATCAAGGCCCACTGCTGCCCAGACCCAACAGCCATCATTGCTCCCTCTTCCAACACTTACTTCTTCTACCTTCCTGAGGGCATTTTACAAACTATTTGTTGATATTCCCAAAACATTTTAAAAAGAAAATAAGCTCGATCTCTTCATTCCACCCGAGACTAGGGAGCAATAAAGTACACCCATGAAATTGCAGTGGAACAGAAGCCGGAATTATGATCATGTAGCACCATATTTTAGCTGAGAAGAGTTCATTACAATATATATTTTTAAAGCAGTGCTGAGAATGATCAACACTCACAAAATGTAATCTCACTGCATACATGGTGTTTTCTTCCAAGTTTTATTAATAACACACGTCACTCACCAGTACATAAAAGAGGAACAAGGGACAGGAGGGGAGAGAGGGGCAGAACAACAGAAAGAGGTGAGCGCGCTATCCATAGGCATCATCCCAGACCACATGACAGTGAAGCAGCTGAGGCCACAGGTGCGTCCAGGGTCTGGGACGACAGGCTCCCAACAAGTACCACATCGGGTGCTAGCCGGGTGACTCTGTAACATTCTCTGCCAGGGCTTGGGATTCCCCATAACTACAGGGAATTTGGAACTAATTTCTTTTCGATAATTTTTTCAAAATCTATCACACCCTTAGAGGTAACTGGAGCTGCCCTGGAGTGTCGACTGTTGCACAAAAATTTTGGTGCCATGGAAACTACTGACAGGAGAAAAATACGAAAATGTATACCCTCGTGAAACTTCCTAACGTGCTAAAATCAGCAGTTCTCTCTGAAGAGCCAAGTGTAATACTTGCCAATCGATCTGTTTTAGGATCCAAATGGCTTTGCTCAAACCGCTATCACCCCACTGGGCGAAAAAAGCTTTGGCACTTAAAAAATGATTAAAAACTCCCTACTATTTATAATGATGGAGAAATGTCATTGAGAATTAAATGTTTTGTCCATGGAAAAATGTGGCTGTCTGGAAAAGGCTGTAGATACTTGCAGAGAATTAATGACAGGGTGGCTGTGAGCCCTTGCTGCCCTACTCCAAGGGAGTTCAAGAGACAAGTTTTTGTTTGAGGGGGGTGTGTTTCTTTTTTTTCTTTTCTTTTTTTTAACTGCAGGATTCCTCACCTGCTCATTCACCTGAACTCTGGGATAGTATGAGACAAGCAAGCCAGGCTCAAGAGTGTTACATGGTTCTCGCTGTAGCGTCTTGCCATTTTTTTTCTCTTCACTCTCAAAATAAAGCCAGCATCTCTCACCCCCTAGTAGATTTTCATTAAAGCTGATCTAGAAACAAAACACTGAATCTACTACACTGCGTGGACAGAGAAAGCAATGAAAAAAATAAACAAATGGCAGCACTGTTCTCGGGATCCGATGTTTGGGATTCTGCTCGGCATCCAGATAACCGGGCTCTGCATGGCAGACTGCTCAACCAGCCTGCCAAGACCCTTTGCTAAGGTCTCTACTTTGCCAAGGTTGGGGAACTTCGACTCCAACCAGGCAAACCTCCTAACCTCCCGGGACCTGTCCCGTGTTCCCAGGAGCCCTCCCGCTTCGTCCCTACCACTGATTCAATGTAGCATGCACCATTTCTTATTCCTCCTTCGAACTCGGAGGAAATCTTCTTCCTTTTGCTCCATAGTCACTCTCTCTGCTGGCCATGCTTTTTATATAGAAATGTTTCTGCTGTTTCATTTGCATGGGTGTGCTTGTGTTGTTTCCTATTTGTTAATCACAGCATGCTCTGCTATAGGACAAAAGATTCTGGTATTCTCATCTCAATAAAGTATACACTGCCTTTCCCACGCCTCCTCCCTTCCTCTGACTGCGTCTGCTTCTCAACATTTTCAACTTGTACTCTTTCTTGTATCTGCAGGCCAGGTGTAGATCAACCAACTTAGCCATGTGTAGTAGGGTTCTCTGGAGAAACAGAACCAATAGGATACATATACATATATTTATTAGATGTTACATATTAGATTTATTATCAGGAACTGGCTCCGGTGACTACGGAAGCTGAAAAGTCCCATAATCTGCTGCCTGCAAGCTGGAGACTCAGGAAAGCGGGTGGTACAGGTTCAAGGCCCGAGAGCCAGAGTTGATGGTGTAGACTCCAGTCCAAGTCTGAAGGCTTGAGAACCAGGAGCACCAAAAGCAGGAAAAGTTCAATGTCCTAGCCCAACAGTCAGGCAGACAGTGAATCCTCCCTTCCTCTACTTTTTTTTTTTTAAGATTTATTTATTTGTGAGAGAGAGATGGAGAGTGAGAGCGCAGTGGGGAGGGGCAGAGGGAGATGGAGAGAGAGAATCTCAAGCAGACTCCCTGCTGAGCACAGAGCCCAATGCAGGGCTTGATCCCAGGACCCTGCGATCATGACCTGAGCCAAAATCAAGAGTCAGATGCTCAACCAACTGAGCCACCCAGGCACCCCTTCCTCCACCTTTTTGTTCAATCCAGGCCCTCAACAGATAGGATGAAGCCCATCTCCCCACACTGGGGAGGCTTTACTCAGTCTACCAATTCAAATGTTAATCTCTTCCAGAAACACCCTCACAGACACATCCAGAAATCATGTTCAACGAGCCAGCTGGGCATCCCATGATCCAGGCAAGTTGACACAATAAGTTAACTACCAGACTGTGAAAAAATACAAGAAAAAAAAAAAAACAAAACTAACCATTTTTTAATGCTTTTTTGTATAAAGTCATAAACAGCTTTTATTGTCTTCATATTGGTATATTAATTTGTGATCCACTCACTCAATGTTTTTTAAGCTCCTACTATGTGCCAGTCAGGGTACCAGCTGCTGAGGACTCAACAGAGGACAAGATCAAGCCCCTGGCACTTACAGGCCAATAAAGGAGATAGACGAATCTACAGAAGGTGGTAAAACTCTGTGATAAATGCCCTAACGGGGACATGCAGACAGAGGTGAGAAGTTGCAGCAGGGGCTCCTGACCAAGGTGCTGGGGTCAAGGAATGTTCCCACAGGAAGTGAAGGTGAAAGAAGACAAGAAGGTCAAGCAGGAGCCGGGGGATGGAAAGTGAGAGATGGTCCAGGCAGACAGAACACTCAGGGCAAACGCCAGAGCTCAGAGAAACATGGCATGTTTTTAGATTTCTTAGATCTGCAAGTTCAGTAGAGCTGCATCGAAGTCTTGGGGGTGGAAGAAGATGCAGGGATCAGAAGTCGGGATTGTAACATGAGAGCATCACAGAAATCCCAGATAGCTGAATCAAGCACCTCGCAGTGGAAGGAAATGCAGGGCTGATCAAGAAGGGGTTAGGAAGCCTTGCTATGAAGTCTGCACTTTATCCTGGGGCCATAAGAGCCATCCAGGAGTTTCAAGCAGGAAAGTGATAGAAGCAGATAGGCATCTGGAAAAACCACTCTGGCTGCGGCCTAGAGAATGAATTTAAAGAGACATAGCAGGGATGGGGAAGGGGAATGCTAACTTTTTTGAGCAGGTAAATGTTAACATTATTCAAGGGGAAAAGTGCAGGGGCCCCCAACTAGCTTGTACACACACATGCACGTGCATGCACACAGGGCTTTGCAGTCATGCATGTCTGCAGTGGGTCGCTGTTGGCTCGTCCGTGTCCTCCATTGCGATGTAACAGGGGAGACTGAGTCTTATTCATCTTTGTATCTTCAGGTCCCAGCTCAGTGCCCAACACAGAGCAGGCACTTAATAAATGTTTGCTGGTTGAATGAATGACGGAGTGTCTGAGTGTGTGGATGAAAGTATGCATGAACCAACAAATGACAGAGGACAAGGAAGTCAGGAAGTATTCATGGAAAGATTATGGGCTTTGGACTTCATTTAAATCACAGATCTACCATTAACTGGCTGTGTGAGCTTGAACAAATTTATCCGCTCTGAGATCGTTTCTTCATTTGTAAGAAGGTGATAATAATATCTGCTCACAATATTATGATGAGGATCAAACGCGATGGTGTGTGTAAGCTGCCAAGCAAAGGTCTGCCAAGCAAAGGTCAGTGTAGGTACTAAACGAACTTCTCTCTGCCCCTTCCAGTTTTATTTGCCCCTTCCCACCTGGCTGGTACCAGCACAGTGTTCCAGAAACACAGCACAAGGAGAGAACTTCCATGAAGCAGAGATTCTAGACCTGCCACTGAGGCAAAGTGGAAGGCAACTTTCAAAAAATCCCCTGTTAATACTGGGCAGAATTGAGCCACTAAAGAGCAGGAGTTTAATTATTTAGAGAGCAAAGAAGTTAAAGCACTTAGGAAAGGTGTCATAGAGAGTAATACAAAAGAACATAAAACAGTCTTTCCTGATCATGTTCTGCCGAGGAGAGAGAGGTTCAGACTCTCTGTGACCAATAATTATCAACCGGAAAAAGAATCACTGATTTCATGTGAGCTACTTTTTCAATGGTGTCCCTGAGATTAGCCTGACAACAGGGAGTCATCATTTCTTTTCCTCTGGTACAAGAACATGTGGGTATGGACTTGACTGTTCTTGTGCCCAAGAGGTTGGTATGTATTCTGGGTTTCAACTAGTGGTACTTAAAATTAATGTATCTTACATGACTATCTACTTTTTTGGGGGGGTGGCAATTCATTTACATTGGCTTTCAAAAGGGACTAATAAATCAAAACAAATAAAATTGAAATAAAAGGAAGAGAAGAGTTAAGAGGAGGCAAGCAGATAAAGCAACAAGGAAAACTGTGGCTCCTGGGACCAAGTATGAAAGAAAAAGGTCATAGCATTCATGACGTTCATGTGTTAAGTGATGTGTATGTGTTACTTCCTGTAGCTCTTATAATAACCCATTGAGAGAACTACTATATTTCAATGAATACAAGGCATCATTAAGAAAGAAAAGGCTGCCAATTAAATTCTGACAAAGCACTCTGATTTTGATTTAAAATACAAAAAAAATGTATGACTAAAAATCAAGGAAACACGGCAGTACCATTTCCATTTTATTGGGAAGGAAACTGAAAAACAGGGAAGTTAAGAAACCTGCTAAGGTCCCTGGCCTGTAAAAGGAAGGATCAGATTTTGAACGCAGGACCTCAGGCCCCCATTGGCTGAATACACGGTCTACCTACTTCCAAGCTTCCTGGCAGCCATATGTTGAATTATGTAATTCTTATTATTTGGGAAGCAACACACTAGCTTCTCAGGGAAGTCAAAGCTTTTCCGAGTACAAAATTCAGAGGAAAATTTCTTAGAGATACTCCATAAGGAGTATATCGCAGATTATTTTATTGAAACCTTCAAAAACAATTAGAAGGCTAATAAAAAAACACACCTTAATGAAAACAATTTTTCATGGATAAGGTCGTGTTGTCCAAGAATGTCACCTTCTCGTAGTCTATGACCAGCCACAGATGGAACTCAATGTATCCAGAGAAACAGAGATTATGCTCCTTAAATTATCTTCCCTAAATATCATTGCTCTCCATCCAGTTTTTACTGAAAGCCTATTCATAGTTCACGATATTCTCCAGCAAAGGCCTGCAGGAAGAACCCTGCTGATTGATAAATTCTGTCCATGTGGCGATCCACTTATGAATTAGGAACTGGCTAGCTACTCAATGACTCAGACACTCTTTGGGATTCAGCATAAACCATCCTCTCTTCCAGAAAGTCTCCACAACCATGGCCTCAGCATGGAAGAGGCTTCGCAATTGTAAGCCAGCAAGAAGGAAGCTGAGACTTTCTTCAGCATCTTGTCCTGATGAAGCAGGTGGTTCTGGAATTGACTGCCTAGATCCAAAACCAGCTCAAATATTCAGTAGCTGGGTGATCCTGCGTAAGTTCCAATATCTTGATGCCTCATTTCTACATTTGCAAAATGAAGATCACAATGATATATCCACCTCCCAGGGCTGTTGTAAAAACATAACGAGACAAATCCTATAAAAGACAGTATGCCTGGCACATGGTGAGCACTCTATAAATGTTGGCTTATGTTAGGTGATTTTGTAATTTGAATAGGTTGGTTTTTTTTTTTTTTAAGATTTTATTTATTCATTTGAGACACAGAGATAGATAAGAGAGCATGAGCAGGGGGAGAGGGAGAAGCAGGCTCCCCGCTGAGCCAGGAGCCCGATGTGGGGCTCGAACCCAGGACCCTGGGATCATGACCTGAGCCAAAGGCAGACGCTTAACCATCTGAGCCACCCAGGCGCCCCTGGATAGGTTTTTTTAAACAGATAATTAATTTAGCAGTAGTAACACGCCCTTTGGGAGAAAAGGTTGCACAGGTGTGAACCATTTTGTTATTCAGGCATGAGGTAGAACGACATGTCTGGGGACGATCAGCAATCCTGAGGTACAGCAAATTCCTACAAGATCCCACGTCAGTGGTCCTGGCTGCCTGTGTGTTGAGGGAGGCAGCGTGGCATATGGCAAGAACCAACGTTTAGAGTCAGACATTTGCTCAAATCCCAGCTCAGCCCTCACTTACTGGTGCAGCGTCAGGCAGGCTGGTTAACCTCTTTGTACCCCATTTATAAAATACTGATGATACCACCTACTGTGCAATGTTGTGGAAACAACTGGAAGGAATATGAGCATGGTGCCTGGCACACTGTAGGTGCTCAGTACACAAAAGATATTATTATTATAGCAGCCTATCAAATTTTATTTAAGTAACAACTTTCCTCTTTATTGAAAGAGCGGTCTGTAAGAATGCTTTGTTTTCTACTAAGCAAAATAAATCCATTTCTTATGAAAATATGACATAAAACTGATGACTCTTCAGTGATAGGGAATTATGTATGTGTATATATAGGAAAAAATCAATTCCCCAACTGAATTTTAATTATCTTTTTTAAACCTGTTTTTAAATACCCCTGCAAAGTGATTTCACTGTAGAAAAGTTAGAAAATAGGGATTAAATAAAAAGAAGAAAAATTGTTTCCTATAATCCCATTGTACAGAGATAAACTACACATGACATTTTAGTGCTTATCCTTCCGGACTGTTTTTTTTCTATATATAAACATATAAAAAGGAAGGCAGGAAGGAAAGAAGGAAAGGAAGGAAGAAAGGAAGGAAGGAAGGAAGGAAGGAGGGAAGGAAGGAAAGAAGGAAGGAAAGAAGGAAGGAAGGAAGGAAGGAAGGAAGGAAGGAAGGAAGGAAGGAAAGAAGGAAGGAAAGAAGGAAGGAAGGAAGAAAAGAAAGAGAAAGAAAGGAAGATACACATGCAGATCCATTTCTCTCAGAGTCATCTCAGCCTGCACCAATCTTTGCAAAGAACGAACTGCAAACACTTAAGAAGGATATTTATTTATTTACTTATTTATTTATTTAGCAGAAGCACATAGGTAAGGGAATTATTTTTAATTAAACATACTGTCCCAGGCCTACGACCTCCCCGATATGGATAAACCTCCCTGTGATCAACAATATGTAACCGAGTACCAGGCACACAAATACACATACATTCTGATGCTGAATACTCAGTATTCCTGTACTCAGGCAAGCTAAAGATGTGATCGACTATGTCAGTACTCATATACCACTTCACGTTTTTAAGCCAAGAGATGGCTCCGATACCCCAGGAGCCCATTAACTGACCCATCAGACACACAGACACAACCATGTGAGTCCAACAACTACAATTTCTTTCCCATCACGCCTTCCCATCCTCACAGGGCCAGGCAGCAGACTTGGGCTCTGCTGTGTGCCGTGACGGGTCCCGGAGCACTTCCAAATCAGGGATGTGCACGCTCGCCCACCTTCCCTTGCCCTCCACCTCATCTCAATCTCGGGGCTGCCACCCCCTCCCATCAAAAGGTACTCCTGAAAAGCCAATTTTCTAATTCTGCTCCAGTGGAGCTGCGGTCCCTCCCTGAGGCCAGCGAGCACTTAGGATTAATTGTTATTTGCTATGTTGAAGTGATACAGGTAGCCTTGCCCAAGGTAGCCACGGTCCGTGAGTGCTCATACATTTTAATCACCTTCTGTGAAAGGCAGTGCTCTCGTGAAGAGTAGGGAGTGTAGCGAGGAGCATAAAAGACATGCCGCGGGTTGCCGAAGGAAAGAAGAAATAAAGATAAAAGAAGCAGGTGGGATGAGGCGATTTCTACAAGCCAAACAGACGGAAAGACTGATGGATGGTTCTGATGGAGCCCGGGAATAAAAAACAGTTTCCCATATCCTCCAGGACACTGGTTTTTTCAAGTCCTCACCCCTTTTCTAGTGACAAATAAAATGTAATATGTTACGCTGCTAATAGGACATTGCTGCACCAAGCATACCCTCCTGGGCTGAGCTTGATGAGACAGGACTTATGTGAGACACAGCACGACCAAGTGGCCATAGGCAACGTGACTTTAGATGGCAGATGTCGAGTGATGGCTCCAAATGCGTAAGATCATTGCCAAAGGAGGTGACAAAAACCACCCTTCAGAAAGACCTTTCTGCCCACCTCCTCTCCCCAACACACATGCATATGCACACACACACACACGTGTGCGCACACACACCCAGACGGAGAAAGCAGACCTCTGAAGCAGTGCAGTCAGAGTACATGTCCAAATGAGTGCAGACGTGACTCTCTCCCCAGCCCCCAACAAGGTTAGAAATAGCTGTGTCTGAGCTAAATGGGTGAAGCCCAGCATCCTTTTACACTATTAGCAATTCAGGCTGCTGTAAAGTTGAAATAAACTCTCCACTAGCACCCAAACGCCCAAATTTATAAATGCGGTCCATTAAAAAAGCCCATCTCATAGCAGCTGGTAATTGTCTTCAAAACTGGGGGATTTAGGATTATAAAAAGCATTATAAAAAACATGTTGTTTAAAAGCTTGAAACTCCTCATCTTGCCACTCCTACCATCCCAACTGTCACTTTCAGATACCACCATTTCCCCAATCCTAAGTCTTGGGCTCTCAAGTTGAACACTGTTCATTCTACACTCTAACTCTGTGTAGAGCTTCTCACGGGGGACAAAAGCACTAGCCCAGTGGTACCTCGAGCCACAGGAGAACAGGGACGCCTGTCACTTGATCAGCACAATCACGGGTAAAAAGCACACCTGGGTAGGGGCCCACTTCCCTTTTGCTCCTTGCATCACCCTCTTTTTCAGAGCGCTGTATTCTGAATCTGACAGGTCCTGCAAACAGAGCCAGCCATCGATTCCCGCGTCCTGCTCTGTGCCAGGTGCCATCTGCAAGCATCTGCAACAGGCCACCCTGACACAGCTCCCCTCAGAGAGCCCCATCTCCCTGCTTGCGGCTGGTCTGACCTCACCAAACGGAGACTTCTGATGATTGCAGGTTACACCTAAAATTCATCTGATTCTTGGATCTCTTCCTAATTAGGATTCTTTTCTAATTAATCTAGGGCTAGCTTCTATCCCCTAGGACCTGAAGCCATCCAATCACCCCAATTAATGTGCTTAACTGCAGCCCCACTCCTAACATTTGCAGAACCTGGGGCAAGAACGCAAATGGAGGCCCACAGGCCATAAATGTAAGTATTTCAAAGTTATAAATCAAGCTGACAAACTACTAAAATATGTTCTATCCTATCTTGATATGGATTCCTTCGTAATGACCTAGCAGGCCAGTTTCAAATACAGAATTCTCGGTCCCTGGTCCTCTGCTGGCCCCACCTGTTTTTCTCAAACCCAGCTCCATCCCACACCCCTCAAGGCCTGATAGAAATGGAAACGTTGGGTTGTATATACATATCCTTCCATCTTAGCCACCTCAAACAGCCACTTCTTTGTCAACCCTTGGGCCTACAAGTGCACACACTGGTGTCATAGTCTGCCCCAGGGAGGACCAAATGAGGCCCACACAGGCCATGGAGGCTGACATGGACAGGGAATTCCAGAGTCCCAAATACCCAGAGCATGATGCAGATTCTACACTCTAGAAGAGAAGGCAGAGGCTCTGGGTGGCCCCTGGCCCTGCATATTCTCTGCCCCACAAAGAAGTGCAGCCCAAGGAAGGCCAGAGTGGGCTGGGTCTCATGTTCATAGGCATATGCTGTTCCTCGTTCAAAACCTAGTTCAGAAGAGATCACCACCTCCAGGAAGTCTTCCCTGACCACCCCACCACCAAAATCCCCCAGGCTCTATGAATGCTTATTAAATGAATGCTGTGGAAACACCTAGATGAACATGGATTATCTGTAATATAGACTGAACTTGTGTATCAGTCTTTTCTCCCAACAGACTTAAATCCTTGTGGGCAGAGGCCACATTAAACTAAAATGCCATGAAGTCCTGGGTTCATGACCAAGTATGTAGGAACCAGGGTTCTGAGCTGAGAAGCCTGTTGAACTAGGCCTCCTCCTGGCTGAGAGATCCAGATGGTTTTGTAACAGGATGTGAAAGGCTACTTCTCTGGTCTCAGAGTTGTCAATGTTCCACAAGGCAAAACCATTCAACAGATGCCAAGAACCATCTTAGCAGGACCTACCAAGAAACTGAATTGCCAGTTCTGCCAGCTTGAGCCCACCACCCACCTCCAGGCTCTATAAGAGGAGGTGGGGGGAGAATCTACTGGGGAGAAGCAAAGATATTTTCTTTGGAAAGTTATCAGTGTGCTGCATATTTCAACACATCCCACCCCTTCCCATGGAGAGGGGCCTGAAGCTCTTCCCTCACTTGGAAAAATGAGAAGCCTCAGCAACAGGAGCCCCAGAGAAACCCCAAAAGTACCTCATGATAAGACAGCAATTGTGCATCTGCCAATCCAGAAGGTCCTGTATCAAACTACAATATCAGGGGAGATCATTCCTCATTCTTGATCCTGGACCTTTCTCTCCCCCATCCCTGATTCCCTTCACTACAGGTGCCAAGGGAAGGATGAAGGGAGCAAGAACTAGAGATGAAGCCCATTATACATCTTTCCTCCCCAGATCAAGGCAGGCCTATCTGGGAATGGGGAGAAGATTTGTTTGTTTTATTTTGTTTTGTTTTAAGACTGATTTATTTACTCAAGAGAGAGAGAATTCATGAGCAGGGGTAAAGGCAGTGGGCGAAGGAGACAAGCAGACTCCCCGCTGAGTGGGGAGCCCCACACAGGGCTCCATCCCAGGACCCCAAGATCATGGCCTGAGCCAAAATCAAGAACCAGACATTCAACCAGTTGAGCCACCCAGGCCCCCTTGGGGATGGGAAGAAGTTTTAAATCAGGTGTTTTATATTAGATTTTTGACAATATTTTTAAAATTGGATTTTGATGGCACATTGGGCCAACTTTTTTAATACATGGGAAAAAAGACTATTTGCTTATTATCTGAGAGTGGCTAAAAAAGCTAAAGGATTAAAAGGGAAGGATAGAAGAAAGAGCAAAGCTGTTTCCTACATGCACCCTAACAAGTTCAACATGTTCAACAGACCGGTGTGTTTTCATTACTCAGGGATATAAAACACCTAGGTTGCTAGAGACACACATGGACCATTATGACATTCTCATGACCCCCACCTCCCCCAGAGCATCAGCTGCCCTTGAGGGAAAAATAAATTAGGCCATCGATTTGAGTTTCATGAGATTGAAAAAGTCATTTTGTCCCCTGCTCAAATTATAAGTAAGCTATTAAACTGACTTTAGTTTCTCCTCTTTTCATTTTAAATCTACATATATCATGAAGACTATCAGCCAGCTAAAGGGGCGTTCCCTTGGTCAGTAATTGAATACCTTTATCTTCCCTGTAATTCACTGGTCTTCCACTTTTCCTAAGAGATGTCTTCTTAATATGACCATCATTCACAAATCCGACCACTGGTGAGCTGGTGAACATTTCCTCCACAGGTAATTTAAAACACAATAGTGTTTCAGTTGAACATATCTGTGAAGAAGAAACTTTCTTGCTCTCTAAAATCTGTTTGGAAGACCTGGTTGATATTTTTCTCCTAATGCTTCCAATATGTATCTTGCAGAATGAAATTTGAAAAAATGAAGGTAAGTATACCAATTAATTAGCAGAGAATTAAACAAAAGTCTTGTGACTTCTGTGATTTTTCCAGAAACTTCTGTACATTTGGAAAAGGCTCTTAGAAGCATCACATTTTCAAATAACTCTTCTGGCCACCCCTACAGTATGCAGAAACATTGCATTCATGAAATCATTTCAGATACAGCATTTTTCTGATTATGATCCTAACAAAACCAAACCAACTGGAATTCCACCATGAAGTCCATTCAAATACTCAAACACCATAAGCCAGCTAAGAAACTAATACTGAAAGGTATCTATATGATTGCTTTAATCCCCACAAGAAGCCTTCCTTCCTCCTGAATTTCCATGGTGGTGTTGTCCAAACTAATCTTCTGTAATGATGGAAATACTTGATATCTGTGCTGTCCAATACGGTTGCCATACAAGCCATAGGTAACTAGTGGACACTTGAAATGTGGCTGGCACAACTAAGGCCCTTAATTATTTTTTTAATTTGAGAGAGAGAGTGTGTGTGTGCACAAGGGGGGAAGGGCAGAAGAAGAGGGAGAGAAAGAATCTTTTTTTTTAAATTCAATTAGCCAACATATAGTACATCATTAGTTTCAGATGTAGTGTTCAAGGATTCTTCGGTTGCGTATAACACCGAGTGCTCATCACATCACATGCCCTCCTTAATGCCCATCACCCAGTTATCCCATCCCCCATCCACTTCCCCTTTTGGAACTCTCAGTTTGTTTCCCAGAGTCAAGAGTCTCTCATGGTTAGTCTCCCTCTCTTATTTCTTCCCATTCGGTTTTCCCTCCCTTCCCCTATGATCCTCCACGCTATTCCTTATATTCCACATATAAGTGAAACCATATGATAATTGTCTTTCTCTGATTGACTTATTTCAATTGCGAGAGAAAGAATCTTAAACAGGCTCCATACCCAGCATGGAGCCCAACGTGGAGCTTGATCTCACGACCCTGAGATCATGACCTGAGCCAAAATCAAGAGTCTGACACTTAACCAACTGAGCCACACAGGCGCCCCTAAGACACTTAATTCTTAAGTTTAAATAGTCACATGTGACTGTTTGGTAGTCCTATGGCTACCATTTTGGACAGCTCAGTTCTATAGCATATATTATTGTTGGCAATCTAGAGAATTCCCCTAGAGAATGAGTCCTTGGGGCCAACCATGCTTTCCGGAAAACTAAGGAGGAATCACTAAACTTTTGTTTTGCCAATGGTTTTCAAACTTTTTTTAAATCAGCAATTCCTTTTCACCTATTTCTCCTTTCTTTTCAAAAGATATTTCTTCTATGACAACATCACTGCTTTAGAAATTTGGAAGGATGTCTTTCTAAAATGGTTTAAGAAAAAAATGCAACACACCCATATTACCTTCTTAAACAGCATCCACTGAGCATAATTTAATTTTTCCTGCGGGCCTCAGGGTCATCTTTATGAACACAGGCTATCAGACTCAGAAGAAACACATCAATTACTATAATGCACCTTAATGCAATGAAGCCCTCAGGGTCACTGGGCTCAGCGGGACTATTTAAACCTACCCCAGGCACAGATTTTTATAGCTTTCTGTCACATCTGTTGCCTAGCTATTAATGTCAAGCCCTATTATTGTCAGGGTGTCTGCCTATACTTATTTATTGCCTACCGTGTTTAAAAAGGTAGCCTGTGTCAGTGGTAGCCTCTGCCCACCTCATTCATTGCTTCTGATCTGCTGACATTCCAAGGATGCTAGAACTGGAGTTAGTTAGAAATGTTTGTAAAGTAAGAATAGTTAGGGCATAAACAAGGCAGTTTTAAGGCCAGGACCTCTTGATATCTAAATCATCAGCTCAGAGTCTTTTCTGCTTCCTTCCTGGTTCCAGGGAGAGTGCATCCATAACAGCTGCTTCCAGATAGGCCAGGCCTTACTTTTCTGCTACTAGAAGGAATCTTCCTCTTGCCCTTAATTTTATTTACCCTTTTATTCAGTACTACTGATTTCCCCAAATAGAACATAAATAGTTTCGTAACAGAGGAATCAAAACCTGGGGGAGTAAAGGAAGGAAAGAAATGTGCTATTCTTATTCGTAGTCCCTATAGTATTTTGCCCAGCACTATTCACCTAGGAAGGATCAACTGAATGTTGAATGAAGTAATAATGTGTTTTGCTTTGAGTTTATTTTCATATAGTTTAAGCATAATAAAAATGGTTTTCAAAAATAAACATTACTCAAAGCAGAAACTATAGGTCTTCAACAATGACTGAGTATTAATATTTCTTTGCTGTTTTTACCTGATTTGTTAGGAATTTATTTTTTTAATTAACTTATTTATTTTAGAGAGAGAGAGGAGAGAGAGAGTGGGAGAGGGGCTGAGAGAGCAAAAGAGAATCTCAAGCAGACTCTCCGCTAAATGTGGAGCCCAACGCGGGGCTCAATCTTGCAACCTTGAGATCATGACCTGAGCCGTGATCAAGAGTCAGACACTCAACCGACTGAACCACCCAGGCGCTCCTGATCTGTTAGGATTTTAAATTGAAACTTAATATCCAGTTGGTCCTATTCAATTATATCTACGGTATGATTAGACGTCAGATACCTCTGATAACTCCTGCTTTGTAAGCTCAGGAAGGTGACCCTGAAAGATTCTAGAAAGATTCTAGAATTCCTTCAACAAAACAGAACTGAACTACTGAAATTCCAGAAATGAACCCAGTACCCTCGGAGCATCTCCCCAGCATCCCTGAGTATGGGGGAACCATTACATCACTGATTCTAGATACCATATTTCTATTAATGTGGACAGAACCAGCCTTTTAACCAGCCCTATCACACTGCTAACTCATACTAGAACTCACCATCAACTAGAAGCTCCTTCTTCAACAGTCTTACTTTAATAACTATTGTCTTCCATTTCCTACCCTTGTCAGTCATCCTAAGATTTGTAGGAAGGTGAAACTAAAATCCTCCCCAGAAAAAATTTAGAGACCACCCCCCATCCCAGCAGATGTTCTTTCCAGCAATAATATGACTCCTCCATGGAACCTCAAAAGTTCACAGCTCTGCAATTCACTGACACTCTCAGCATCTCATTTGCTCATCTATGCTGTGACATTTGCAAGGATCTAGTTTCAACCTAAAAGAGCAATGCTATACTATGTGAGCCCCTCTGAGGAAGCATGTGGCTTCCCAGGAACTAATCAGATTCATCAAAAGAATCTTAAAGGTGCAAGTCCAGCTTGAAAGATTCCTTTTTAAGCTTGAGTATGAGTATATCCTGGCCAGGTCTGAGTCACCAGAATGGGCAGTAGGAAGGATGCAGGAAAAACTCCTGCTTCATAAAAAAAGATTAGACAGAGGCATTGACCCCAATACCTATCACACTTACCCCAGCCTCCAGATCCTTGCAAAGCAGGAAGACCCACAGGGGAGAGAAGACACTCACAGAGCGGTGAGGAGCCCTGAGAGAAATGCCCAATGGGCTGAACTATGGGTCAAGAGATAAAGCCAGCTCATCAACAGCCAATCACCACACGGTTTCTAGAGCAGGAAAAAGATGGAACAACTTTCCTTCCACAGTGGGGGTGGCTAAGATGGGCATCTCCCTTTTTGTACTGTTTCTTCCCAGCTTTTGCCAAACTCCTAGATAGGAGAAGAAGGACACGACAATGAAGGGACTGACAGAGCTAGTAAATGAAGACTATTTTTATTTTTTTATTATTATTATTTTTAAAGATTTTATTTATTTATTTGACACAGAGAGACACAGCGAGAGAGGGAGCACAAGCGGGGGGAGTGGGAGAGGGAGAAGCAGGTTTCCCGCAGAGCAGGGAGCCCGATGTGGGACTCGATCCCAGGACCCTGGGATCATGACCTGAGCCAAAGGCAGACGCTTAACAACTGAGCCACCCAGGCGCCCGAAATGAAGACTATTTTTAAAGTCTATAGGTTTGGGAGCTTTTTTTTTTTTTCTTCTTTCATTGGGATCTTGATTTAGAAGTAGCATAGGTGTGCTGGGGTGGCACAGTCGGTTAAGAGTCCAACTCTTCGTTTTGGCTCAGTTCGTGATCTCAGGGTCATGAGATGGAGCCCTGTATTGGGCTCTACGCTCAGTGCAGTCTGCCTGCTTAAGATTCTCTCTCCCTCTCCCTCTGCCCCGCCCCAGACCCTGCGCGCTCTCTCTCTCTAAAATAAATAAATAAAGCTTAAAAAAAAAAAAAAAGAAGTAGCAAAGCACAATGTGAAAAACACTGGTTTCTGGAGTCAGGCAGGGGTCCAAATTCTAGCTATGTGATTTTGGCTACTTGACTTCTTTGCCTCAGTTTCTTTATCTGATAATGTGAGAGAATTCAAGGTGAATATGTATAAGATGCCTAGGATGTGGTAGGCACCTGATAAATGATAGCTCATGGGCACCTGGGTGGCTCAGTCAGTTAAGCATCTGCCTTCGGCTCCGGTCATGATCCCAGGGTCCTGGGATGGAGCCCCACATTGGGCTCCTTACTCAGCGGGAAGCCTGCTTCTCCCTCTCCCACTCCCTCTGCTTGCCGCTCCCCCTGCTTGTGCACTCTCTCTCTGTCAAATAAATAAATAAAATCTCTTTTAAAAATTAAAAAAATAAAAATAAATGATAGCTCGTTGCTCTTGAACTCTAAAGGGGTCCCAGCAAAGCCTAAAAGAGTGGAAAGGAAGCAGGGGCTGGCTCTTTGAAGACCTGCCCAAGGAAGAGGAAGATCCTTGCTTTTGAGGTTTTTGCAGATTGCCCAATTCAGTCCTCTAAGTTGGGATAACTTCTGGAGAGAAGTTCAGTCTACTTCTGCAAAACATGGCTAATGGGTGGAAGGAGGAGGATGAAGGGGTCTCACAAGTAAGACACTTCTGTTCTCTTCCAAACAAGAGCAGAACAACAGTTCCTCAAACAACCTTTTGGCTACGAAGCAAACAAATTAACTCAGAATGGAGAGTGAGCAGAATCTGATGACATTTATGCAAGATGATAAACTTGCCACAGTGTGTGCAATAAATAGAAATAATGTAGGGGGAAATGGCCATATGTTAGAGAAACTCCAGGAAAATAAACACATTTCTTCACGTGCCTGTGGATGCTTATAAATATATCCAGGTTGGTTATTTATGTTGTCCTCTCATCAATAAAGAGCTGAGCTCATAACACTTTATGCCTTCTCTGAGGCAATTTCCACTTTCAACTTTGTAAAATCTGCTTGCTTGCAGGTCCCATCTGCCCATACAAGGCTATGAATTCCATGCCTTCTCCCTTTTTGAACCTTTGGTGAACTGCACACATTAGGCCCCCCTAGACAACTGTTGGAAAGAAACTTAGTAGTTTATCTACATGCCTAAGACTGATTGTGTGTGTGTGTGTGTGTGTGTGTCTGTCTGTCTGTCTGTCTATCTGTCTGTATATATGGTTTTAAAAACTATATTGAGTTATTACTACCAGCAGGAGTGGCCTGCATGGGGTGGTGGGTGCACTGGCCTAGGGTATGTGTGGGCTGTGAAGAATTAATTGAAATTAGGAGGTTGAAAGAGAATGAAGTGGATTTAGAGGCCAGGCCCAAGGGTTCCTCAGATTTGCCAGGGGGGATGTAACCATGGTCAGAGGGGATAGTCAGGAGACAGCATCTCAAAAGCACCAGCCAAAAGGCATATTGGAAGACAATGACCAGCCAAAACTGGACTTGGTAGCAGAAAAGTGGTTACTGGACCTTCTTGATAGGAACTGAGAGTTATGGGATGGGAATAATTGGTTCCTCTTTGGCAGCTTGACCCAACCTCAGACAACCCCAGTGGCCTCACTTGCTTGGCTCTGCCTTGTCCCGCTAACCTTCTCCAGGCAGCTTTGAGTTAGTAAATGAGAATCCTCCGGCCATTTGAAGCCATCACTCAGTCCGCCATTACTGACATTGAAAAGTGAGCTCTGAAGAGGAAAAAGAGTGAGGAATCAGGATCTATTTTGCAAAAAAAAAAATGCCTAGAGATCACATATTGGACAAATGTTGAAAAGCAAATTTTCCAAAACGTTTCTTGGCTTTAAACCCACTGTAAAATAATAATATATGTTCATTACTGACACTTTGCGGGGGAAATGAAAAGTAGAAGGAAGACAAAATACCCATAATCCCACTGCCCGCAGACAATTACTGTTACCTTTTTATTCCAGTTTAAGATCAAATTTAAATTCCAGTTTTTTAGTAGAACCAAAATTAATTGCCTCTCTAATATACTAAGGTTTATTCTTTGGTACTGAACATTTATGCTAAGGGTGAGTAGAGGTAGATTAAAAAAAAATTCAAAATGATTTACTAAGAAAGAAAAAAATGGGGTCCAGGGCAAATTCTTGGAGCCAAGTTACTTCTTCCAAAATGTTTTTCAAAGGTGTGAATACTTCCAGATTATCTGAACATGGCCGCCACTAAGGAGCATTTCATAAATGCAGTATCTAGAAATCTATGAAGGTTTGATCTTTCTTCCTGAAGTTCATGGACGAGGGCCACAAGAAAGCACCTTCAGGCGCGCCAGCATTCCTGCACTAAAAAAGAAGACTGGAAAAAGAATGACCTATGTAGACCTCAAGCCCGTCCTAGAGCACAGTAGTATAAACAGTATGGGACTCAACCCTCCCTTATTGCAGACCTGCAACCTTCCTCACTCTACAGTACCCCGAACTATGGCTCTAATAGCAATGTGACATGAAAATGCCTTCAAGGCAACAGAGATGCCAAAAATCACATCTCATGTCAAGTCCACAGGGAAAACTAAAATGTATTGCCACTGTAGCTGGGAAATATATTTATTTTTTTTTAAAGATTTTATTTATTTAATTGACAGAGAGAGAGAGACAGTGAGAGAAGGAACACAAGTAGGGGGAGAGGGAGAGGGAGAAGCAGGCTTCTGGCCAAGCAGGGAGCCCAAAGCGGGGCTCGATCCCAGGACCCTGAGATCATGACCTGAGCCAAAGGCGGACGCTTAACCAACTGAGCCACCCAGGCGCCCCGCAGGGAAATATATTTAAAAGATAAATGCATACAATATTGAGGACAAAGCTCAATAATGGGAAGGACATGCAACTCATTTTTCATATATAGCCACAGCACAAGAACGTTTATCAACTAGCAGGGTTTTAAGTTCAGAAGTATCTGCAAGGGATGCTTCCTCTGGTGTAGTTTTTTTAAGTGAATTATTACATAAAAGCAACTGCTGACAGATGCTTTTCTTACCTCGTAATTATACTGCTTGTTTCACAAACTACATAGAGAGACAAGCATCATCTAGAACTGTGGCCATGCTCTCGTACGTCTCTGTTCCTTTGCTTATGAGATCTCTTGTCTTGAATGCTCAGCTCATCCCCTGGCAAGCTTGGTTCATACAGCAAGGACTCTACAAAGCCTTCTCTAACCACCTCCTTTCCCCACCTCAGGAAGACCTAGACACCTCCTTCCAAGTTCCCACAGCGTCTTCTGCCTACTTCCATCACCTCACATCACTCTCACTCAACCACATCTTTACTAAGCCCCCAGTGTGTGCCAGGCATTATTCTAGGCACTGGGGGTATAATGATGTAAACACAGGCAAGGTTTCTGGAGTCTATATTCTTGAGGCTTATATTCTAGAGATGAACACAAGCAATAAGCGTAAAATACAATATAATGCCAAGTAGTGACTCATGCTATGAAGAAAAAGTAAAGAGGAATACACTACAGTTATGTGTGTGTGTGTGTCCACAAAACAGAAAGTGTGCTGGTCATCTTCTTAAGAGGCTGTTATTGCACAGTCCAAATGTAATTAATAAAATACTGATTAAGTCAGATGGATGAGTGGATGGATGGGTAGACAGATGGACAAATGGACGAATGGATGGATGGATGCATTCATGGGCATCCTAAATACCACAAAGGTATTTCAGAGAGTAAATCCTTAAAGAATGTGAAATAATTCTCTTTCATTTGTGCATGCAAGTGCAACTGCCACAGTCTGTCATGACTACCATCACATCATTGTCATATAGTTAGGTCAGTACTGACATCATCACCACATTTGTGTTCCTGCCCTACCAGAGACTCTGCTCCAAGCCAACAGAGGTGCTTCAAGCTTCCAGGGTATACTATGCTTATTCTGGCTTCTGAGCCTTTCCTCCTGAAGCTCCTTCTGCCTGAGACACTCCCTTTCCTGACATACCAAGCCAAAGTTCTTTTCCTTCAAGACCAAGCTCAAGCTTTGCCTCCTCTTTTCCCGACCAGACTGTGCTGCCACAAGAAGCCTCCTGTGGTGTATCTGCATAGCAGCACTTTGCCCATGGTTACACGTGTCCCTCCCCAGAGGTCTTCACCAGTCTCTAAGACAGTCCACAAGGATCCCACCTCCTCCTACCTAAGCCTGTGTAGTCAGTCCCCTCCCATGTTGAATCAGGGCTGTGAGACCAATAGAATATAGCAGAGGTGATGGTGTTTGCTTTTTTGAGGCTAAGTCATAGAAGACATTGCAGTTTCTGGTTTGGCCTCTTGGATCACTTGCTCTGGGGAAAGCCAGATACCATATTGTGAGGACCCTCAAGCAGGGCCATGGAGATGCCCATGTGGAGAAGAACCAACTTGCCAGGCATATGAATGAGACACCTTAGAAATGCATCCTCCCGCCCCACTCAAGCCTTCAGATGACTGCAGTTCTGGCAAGTATTTTGGCTGTAAGTTCATGAGAGATCCTGAGCAGAACCAACCCAGCTGATCCTGAATTCCTAATCCACAGAGACTGTGAGAAATAAGTCATGTCTATCAGGGTTTCAAGCCACTAAATATTGGGTAATTTGTTACAAAGGAAGAAAGAGCTAATACACCAGCTAACAGCCGAGTTCTCCGAAGACTGGAATTATGTCCCTGTTTAGCACCTACAGCAATGCCTCACACGAGCAGGAGTTCCAAAAGTGTTCAGTGGCTCAATGAATGGTTTAAAAAAAAACCACACATACAAAACTGACATTTATTGAATCTTGATTATGCCAGGTACTGCCTGGGCACTTACATCTGTTACCTTATTTAATCTTATAAAATAGGTACTTCTATCCCCATGTTAGCAATGAGAAAGCTGAAGCACAAAGAAATTAAACAACTAGGTCAAGGTCACATAGGTAGCAAGAAATAGAGCCAGGATTTGAACCCGAGATTCCTAATTCAAGACATCATTCTTAGCCATTGTGCTAAATTAATTTCTGGTGATCAGCTACTTAGGGAAGAGGACCTATCGAATTCATCTCTGCATCCCTCGTGGGACACAAGGCCTCAACAACAAATATGGAGTAAGCGAATGAATGAGTGTGACCAGACATCCCATTCACGCTCGATTACGAATGCTTTCAATAACTGACACAAATGATTTCTCATGGAGTCTTGATATTAACCAGCTCGTGTGTTCCTTCTGGATTAAAATCAAATTCTAAATATAAATTGAATTTCATTCTTGAAAGGCACTGTGAAATTTCACTGAACAACTGCTGTTACCCAATTTCTCTCTGATCCTCTCCCACCTACAGCCCCCACTGTTCTGCTGGCATTGTCTCCTCCATCAGCAACCACCCCCACAACAGAGGTTTGGGGACTAAACCACCACTCCAAGGAATGGTGCCCTCACCAGACACAGTCCTCCTTGGTTTCCTTCCATCACCTCTACTCTCCCCTTTGCCCCTAACCCAGCTGAGAACCACCGGGACTCAGGGTCTGGCTACCCTGCCTGCTCTGCTGTAGGAGGATTCAGGGCCCACTGCTTATCTCTGCATCTCCAGATTCACTCCTGGCAGGATCAAGAGTGACTCAGTCTTCCTCCATTTATTGTGCATCTGCTCTGTGCCAGGCACTGTGTGAGACACATACCTCCAGGAGCTCACAGACCAAGGAGAGTAGGAGGAGAGAACCAGACAGCTGCAAAGCCATGTGTGTGCATGTAAGAAAGACACCAGGTCCCAGGAGGACACTCAGAGGACACGGGGCCACGTCATCCACACCCTGAACTCGTATTTGGAGCAAGCGTAAGTGTTGAGAATCTCTTCTTGGTGCACAGAGTAGTGTATTAATTAGTGAAATACATTATTTGACAGGCATAATTAGTACATCTTCTTTATAAGCTTAATTTTAATATCAATACTGCTAGAAGCAAGGGCAATTCATTTTTTAATGAATTAGTTACAACCACTAAATACATGCACATGGCAAAACATTCAAATACAAATAGATATAGAATGAGAAGTCAGTCTCCTCATCAGTCTCCAGACCTCAAGTTACCCGCCTCTCAGAAATAATCACTGTTACCAATTACTGGTGCCTCTTTCCAGAAATATCACAAGCTTTATTAATAGACACATTTTTACAAGTGAGAATGCACAGTGCACTCATCTATACCTTTCCTTCTCCATGTAATGACATATCTTAGAGTTCATTCTATAAGAGCACATATATCTCTATCCTTTTTAATGGCTGTATAGGATATTACTATATAAATAAAACATAATGAATCAGTCCTCTAAGGATGTTCAATTAGATTGCCTCCAATGATTTGAAGCAGGTCAATGTTTTCTTTCACACTTAAAAGAACAATAAATAAACAGTATTTCATTCTATTGTAGCAGTTAATAAATAGCAGTTAATAAATAAATCACAGGCTTCCAAGATAAACTGATTCTGTTTATAGTCCCTTCTTTTTGTTTATTTTCTGAGGCCATCTTTAACATATAAGGCCAATAACCTCAGGTAGCACTGATCTTGTCTAATTTCATATTTTACCTAGAAACCCCATGGGTAAAAAACTAAGAACGTAAGAGGCTCCCTTCCTAAGTACCATGTTGTTACCACAGCAGTAATGCATTATCCACATATACGTGACCAGACCACTGACTTACAGTGCCTCTCTAGAGCTAGAACCAGCTCCATTTCCTCTTTTAAGAAATTGAGGAAATCAGCCATATCATAAACAACTTTTTCTCATCAAGAATAGAGACATAATTTAAATACGTCATAGAGGTTAATTATCTAGGGGGTCTTATACATTCTTCGGGGTCTGTGAATAAAGTGGATTTCAATGTATTTGGCTTCCTTTACAATTCTATGGATTTTAAGTATTAAAACCATCATTCTGAGAAGGATCCATAAACCTCACCAGATTGCCAAAGGGGCCCATGGCACCAAAAAAGGGTGAGACTCTCTACTAGTGAATTCCAGTCAATTGGGGGGGTGCCAAGCAAAATCAACTACTTTAAGAAATGCAGCATCTTATCCATTCACTGTTCACACCTCTGAAAATTTCCTGACATATTTCATTAGCAGGAGCTGTTTCTAAATCAGGTAAAAGAGGCTCGATAAACCAAGCTCATTTACTGAGTTCTTGATTTGATAATTTAAGAACATTTCTTAGAAAAATAGCTTTCTCTCAAATGGCATTTGACTCCAAAACAGACCACTGGATGATCAGAATCTCTTGCATCAATTTTATTATCAGATATGTTAATCACTTCTTTAAGAAAAAAAACCATTTTCAGCTTTTCTTTTTTCTCCATGCTTCCAATTTTAAAAGGTATGGATTTGTTTGAACACTTGAAGATACTATTTGGTACTCCTTGACCTTTCTATATTCCTGATAAAAATGAGGCAAAATATTCTGTTAATAATAGCATGCCTTTAAAATGCAGTTTAATTGTAGAGAAGAGTTGATTTCGTGCCTTATATGATTGCTCTCACTTGTCACTAAAAGTCATTTTCAATCTCACACATATCTTAACAAATCACATAAGGACAACTGCTTTAGGTGGCTGTGGATGCGTCTAACTCTGAACCCAAATTCAAGGGCTTCTCTACCATGTTGTCCTCACCACTGAATTCACCAACCACTTAATAATGAGGTGTTTTCATTCACCTGAGGGCAGGTAGATTCATCTCACAACACAGTGATGGAAGGATTAAAATATACAAATGTATAAAGAGATGCAGGATTGAGTCCCTTGTATGGGTCACTGTGAATATTTTAAAAGATGATAGTATTCACCACTATCTGAAATTATCTTAGGTATTTATTTATTTGTTTCCTTGCTCTACACCACTGAAATGTAACCTCTGTGAGAGATGGGATCTTACTGTCTTGCTCATTCACTACTGTGTTGCAAACATCTAAAATACTGCCTAACACCTTTGTTTCTGCAACAAGATGGGTGAAGAAGTCTCTTCTAATACAAATCAATTAAAGAAAGGGATAAAATATATTCTTTAAAAATCTGGTTTAGGGGCGCCTGGGCGGCTCAGTCGGTTAAGCATCTGCCTTCGGCTCAAGTCATGATCCCAGGGTCTGGGATCAAGAGCCCCTGTCAGGCTCCCTGCTCAGCAGGGAGTCTGCTTCTCCCTCTCCTTCTGCCCCGCACCCCCCGCCCCGCTCATGCTCACTCTCTCTCTCAAATAAATAAATGAAATCTTTAAAAAAAAATCTGGTTTAACACATGGTTGAGGTTGCAATAAAGGGAAAGGGTTGGAAGCCAGAAACTAGAAGAAAGAGAAATTTTACTGTGTAACGCAAAGCTAGCATTTGGCCCAAGGACATCAGTTGACCCAGGAGCCTGGGTTTTTACAAAGTGCTTTGGTTTGTGGACCTGAGGAAAAAGCCTAGGGCTTGATCGTGGTGATAGACCAGATCGAGTACCCCTTTCCAAAATGCCACATTGCTCAAATGGAAACCACCTCAGAGAATGAGGCAGGAAAAAAAACCAACAAAAAAAGCCCCTGTCCTTTAGAAGGAGACTTATTATCTATCCTGGCCTCAGCGAGGCAGATAAAAAGTATCTCCTAAGAATCTCTAACCAAAAGCCCATACTCATTCACATATGTGTAGGGCCAGAATTCACGCTACCAGTGTGGCTTGGAAGGATAATAACAACCACCACTGAGCTGAAAATGTGATTAAAATAGCCCTTGGTTGTCATTACACCATGGCTGGAGCAAAATCCAAATCCTTTCTTTCTGGAGAAAGACACCTCAAACACAGGACTCTGATAATTCCCACAGAAAAAGTTTCAAGGAACATGAGCTCACAATTAACAAACAAACAAACAAACAAACAAATCCACTAGGGATGCCTGGGTGGCTCAGTTGGTTAAGTGTCTGCCTTCGGCTCAGGTCATGATCCCAGGGTCCTGGGATCGAGCCCCACGTCAGGCTCCCAGCTCAGCGGGGAGCCTGCTTCTCCCTCTGCCTGCCGCTCCCCCTGCTTGTGCTCTCTCTCTCTCTGACAAATAAATAAATAAAATCTTAAAAAAAAAAAACACTAAAATAAGAGTAAGCAAGTCACTATGAGTGAGAATTATCAGAAAAGCGGAGATATTGCAATGATCAGATACAGAATATGCCATAATTAAGTTTAAAATGTATAAAGAAATAATAGAAGTGATTAAAGATATGATGAAGACAACTGAGTAAGCTATTTTTAAAAAGAGCCAAATAGAACTTCTAAAATAGAAAATATGATAATGAAAACCAAAAAACAGGTAAGTAGCATATTCGACACAGCAAAGACAGAATGTATTAACCTTAAAACAGATTTGAGGAAATTACCTAGAATGCAGCCCAGAAAGGACAGTTAAAATACATTTTAAAAGCTAAGTAATATGAAGGACAAAGTGAGAAGGTTTAATATATGTCTAATCAGATTTCCAGAAAGGAGAAAAATAAGGTGATTGAGATAGAAGTAATATTCAAATAAATAAGGGCTAACAATTTGTTTAATTAATTAAAGACATGAATTCTCAGACTGAAGACATACATTAAATCCCAAGCAGAATAAATAAAAAGAAACCAATATCTAGACATCAAAAATTTCAACACTTAGTGAAATTGAAGAAAGCCAAATCACAGAGAAGGGACCAGAGAGATCAGTCAGAGACAGTCAGAGACCGGACAGATCACTGACGAAGACTGAGCTGACGTCCGTGCATCAAGAATGAAAGTAAAACGACATCTTCAAAGAGCTGAGGGAAAATAACTGTCAATCAGGAATAAGCAAAACTAGCTCTCAAAACAAGGCTGAGATAAAGACATTTTCAAGCAAACAGAAATGGACAGAGGTCATCACTAATATATCCTCACTAAAGGAATTTTAGAAGAATGTATAGTTAACCCTTGTTTTTTGTTTGTTTGTTTTTTACTTTTTTAGAGGTTTTTAGTTTTTTATACTCTTTTTTTTTATTATTATGTTATGTTAATCACCATACATTACATCATTAGTTTCTGATGTAGTGTTCCATGATTCATTGTTTGCATATAACACCCAGCGCTCCATGCAGAACATGCCCTCTTTAATACCCATCACCAGGCTAACCCATCCTCCCACCCCCCTCCCCTCTAGAACCCTCAGTTTGTTTCTCAGAGTCCATAGTCTCACATGGTTCGTCTCCCCCTCTGATTCCCCCCCTTCATTCTTCCCTTCCTGCTATCTTCTTCTTCTTCTTTTTTTTAACATATAACGTATTATTTGTTTCAGAGGTACAGGTCTATGATTCAACAGTCTTACACAATTCACAGCGCTCACCATAGCACATACCCTCACCAATGTCTATCACCCAGCCACCCCATCCCTCCCAGCCCCCACCACTCCAGCAACCCTCAGTTTGTTTCCTGAGATTAAGAATTTCCCATATCAGTGAGATCATATGATACATGTCTTTCTTTGATTGACTTATTTCGCTCAGCATAATACCCTCCAGTTCCATCCACGTCGGTGCAAATGGCAAGATTTCGTTTCTTTTGATGGCTGCATAATATTCCATTGTGTATATATATACCACATATTCTTTATCCATTCATCTGTCGATGGACCCATCTTGGCTCTTTCCATAGTTTGGCTATTATGGACATTGCTGCTATAAACATCAGGGTGCACGTACCCCTTCGGATCCCTACATTTGTATCTTTGGAGTAAATACCCAGTAGTACAATTGCTGGGTCGTATGGTAGCTCTATTTTCAACTTTCTGAGGAACCTCCATACTGTTTTCCAAAGTGGCTGCACCAGCTCGCATTTCCACCAACAGTGTAGGAGGGTTCCCCTTTCTCTGCATCCCCGCCAACAACTGTCGTTTCCTGACTTGTTAATTTTAGCCATTAAGAATGTATAGTTAACCCTTGAACAACATGGGGGTTTTAGGGATGCTGACCTCCACAGAGTCAAAAATCTGCGTATAATTTTTGACTTCCCAAAAATTTAACTAAAGAGAGCCAGAAACCTCACCAATAACATAGTTGATTAACACGTATTTTGTATGTTATATATATTACATACTGAATTCTTACAATAAAGTAAGCTAAAGAAAATGTTATTAAGAAGATCGTAATGAAGAGGGGTGCCTGGGTGACTCAGTTGGTTAAGTGTCTGCCTTCGGCTCAGGTCATGATCCCAGGGTCCTGGGATCCAGCCCCACGTCAGGCTCCCTGATCAGCGGGGAGTCTGCTTCTCCCTCTCTTCTGACCCTCTGCTCTATCCCCATCTCCACCCCTGCTCTTGTGTGCACTCTGTCTTTCTCTCCAATAAAAAAATAAAATCTTAAAAAAACCCCTCAGAACAGGCATACTAAAACAAAAAAGATCGTAAGGAAGTGAAAATACATTTATAGCACTGTACTGTATTTATCAAAGAAAATCTATGTTACTGTAAGTAGACCTGCCCAGTTCAAACCCATGGGGTTTTTTTTGTTTTTTGTTTTTTAAGATTTTTATTTATTTGATAGAGAGAGAAAGACAGCTAGAGAGGAAACACAAGCAAGGGGAGTGGGAGAGGGAGAAGCAGGCTCCTGGCTGACCAGGGAGCCCGATGCGGGGCTCGATCCCAGGACCCTGGGATCATGACCTGAGCAGAAGGTAGACGCTTAACGACTGAGCCACACAGGCGCCCCTCAAACCCATGTTGTTCAAGGGTCAGCTATACTCAGAAAGAAGGATAGTGATTCAGAAGGAAGATCTGAAATGTCAGAAGAAATATTTTAAGCAGTTAAGTGTAAAAGCTTAGAGTTGGCTAAATCTTCTCTCCTTGAGTCCACCTATTGAGTTGGAGACTTGTCCAAACTATGCTAGCTAGAAAGGGGAGGCTAGCTGGGGCTTATTACTCACCAATGGGATAAACTGGACATGACTAACCATGAATTGCCCAACTAAGAAATGTGGGATATAACTTATTCTTTCATTTTCATGCAAAAATTCTCCATAATATAAGAGAATTCTACATGCAAATGAAATCAAACTCTTCGGGGTAAAGACCAAAACTTAAATTTCCAAAGGAATGTTTATTTCACCCAACTGTGAGATTATTATTAGGCCCTCTCTTGTTCAATAATTCCCACCTTCTTTCTGGGACTTGTTATCTCACAAATGAATGACACATGGTGATTGGGATTACCCAGGCCCACAAACTAAATCATGAAGATTTTCCTTCTCAGGATTAGAATCCATTTCAGATGGTTGGGAGAGAAACTGGAAGAGTCAGAAATGCAGCCAGTTCAGAGAAAAGGGCTGTGTGGAGATTTTTGTTGTTTTTTTTTTTAGCTCTAAATCACTAACTGACCATAACATGTTCAGAAATGACCAGTTACCAGCATCTGATGGATCTGATAGGTCTGTGCAAAATAAGAATCACCATTTCAAGGAGCCCCAAGGTTACATCTTAAGGGATCCTCAAATCCCTCCACTTTGATCACAAAGATGCTGAGAGAGGCAAAGGGCAACAGAAGAATGCTTCTCACCCCAGAAATGGTGCTTTCAGGAGCCACAGTGAAGTAATGAGTGCCTTCCAACTAAAAGTGGCGACCCATACACCTGTGTCTCTGAGTGAAGTTTCTGGAACTGAATCCAGATAAAATAAGGATTAGGAGATAAGAAGCTGGGATAAAACCCAGGAATGGGACCTTAAGTCTGTGCCTAAACTGGTGGCCAGCTTGACTGTTGCCAGTTGGCTTAGTAAAGCCAGTGGAATCGGTAAACCACCAGCTTAACTGATTTTCCCTCCAGAAATGACCAGGAATTTGACTTAACTAACCAAATTCTACTATCTCTCTTGAAATAGTGTAGTCCTTCTAAAATGATCCATGTGAACCAAATCTCTGTCCAAAAAAAAAAAAAAATCAAGAAAGGAAAAAAGATCTGTACAGTTGGACACCAACAGTGGAAAATCAGGGACAGGGACATCGCAGGAGACAGTGGCCTGGATGGGGCTAAAGAGGGGCAAGCAGGTGGCAGGGGGCCAGCTGGACATGCCGGGTTCAGACAAGGAATCCGCGATGCAAAGCAGGACCAGGAAAGAGGCCCCTTTATCCAGTCTGGGCATATCCACAGAAGGTCGGGGACGGATGCTCTGTAATACAGTCAGATCTGGTGACTATAGGTGTGGGAGCTAGGTGGGAAAGAGCAGGCAGGAAGGTCTTTACAACAAGCAGCTCAAGGCCAGTCAAGGCAGGCCTTACTGTAGGAGGTGGGGGGATTTGTAGGAGTTCTTTATCAGGGGCTTACTACGTGGCACGCATGGACAAGCACTTCTCCTCCTTACAACCACCCTGTGAGGTACAAAGTATAATTCCCATTTTACAAAGGAGGAAAGGTCCAGAGAGGTGATGCAGTGTGTCTCCTTGGTAAGTAGCAGAGTCACGATTAAAACCCAGAACGGTCTGGCTTCAATGCCAACAGTTGCTATGACCCCACACCTCCTGGTCCAGGGCCCTTCAATCTCCTTCAGTGCTGCATCCCTGTGATCATGCTGCTTCAATACGTGCCCTTTTCTCTTCCATCATCTCTTAACTCATTTATTCTTTTTTAATCTTGGCTAAGAGGAGGTAAAAGCCTTTTCTCCATTCACATCCATGAAAGACCATCACCCCAGAGTAAATCCACTTAGTCAAGCTAATCCATTTTTTAAATAATGTGCATATATAAGAGTGCTCTAAAAAGTCTGAAGTGCTTTAGCAATGGAAGGTAGTGTTATTAAAACAATTACTATACTCATGCATGTAGGCCAACTCACTGGAGACTCTTCTAGTACTGGAATACAATGGACACAAGTTATAATGCTGACAAGGTGGGACAGCTAGAACTACTGCACAGAGTGCTTGAGTCAACAATTCAGGTGTAGAACTGAAAGTTAACTTCTTTCCTTTCATACGTGAAATGTCCAAGATGCAGAGGATGCCCCATGTGGGAGCTGAAGGACTCCAGGGAGCTGGGCCAGGTGTCAGGAGACCTGGGTTCAAATCCCAGTTCTGCCTCTACCTGGTTGGCTGGACACTGAGGCTAGACACCGGACTCCGCTTCCCTCCTCTCTCGCCCTTCCTCCCCCATCTCAGTCACCTCCCCTGAAAGGTAGTTTGCTGTACCAATTAGGAGTGAGCATTTGGGGAGCCAGACTGCCTGCATTTGTGTTCTGCCTCCACTGTGACCAGCTGTAACGTTGGACAAGTTACCCAACCATTCTCTACATCTGTGTCCTCGTCTCTGCAACAGATAAAAACAGTACCTACCTGCGACAGTTAATTTTATGTGTCAACTTGATTGGGCCACAGGGTGCCCAGATATTTGACTCGACATTATTCTGGGTGTGTCCGTGACAGTGTTCCTGGATGAGATTAACACTTGAATCATTAGACTGAATAAAGAAGATTGCCCTCCCCAAGGTGGGTGGGCTTCATTCTCTCTGTTGAAGGCTTGAATAAAATAAAAGGCTGAGTAAGAAAGAAGTCACTCTCTGCCTGACTGCATTCGGGCTGGGACACTCGTCTTCTGCCTTTTCACTCAGACTCGGATGGGACCTGAACCATCAGCTCTCCTGGGTCTCCAGCTTGCCAACTGCAGATCCTGAACTATTCAGCCACCATAAGCAAATGAGCCATTTCCTTATCATAAATCTCTAAATATTGATAGGTATAAGTGTAGGTAAGGTATAGGAAGATACATACACATGTATGCATCCTATTGGTTTTGTCTCTCTGGAGAACCCAGGCTACAAGACCTCCAAGTTACTTAAGAATTAAATGAGACTGTACTCTTTGGACAAAACCTAGCACATCATATGACCTCAATAAATATTATATTTGACCACTAGACATTGAACATCCCAGTCCTGTGAGTCTAATTAAAAGAACCATAAAATGTGTAGAAACAAAATGGTTTTTTAAAAGCTACACAACTATACAAATTTAGGTCACTTCACCTGCATCCACAAGTTTCTTCATTTTCTTTTCTGAAATATATGTGTGATTTACAGAGACACCATAACTATGGTGATGTCTATGAAAACACTCCCCTCCCCCCAAACAAACAAATAATAACAAAAAAACAACCCTGATGCCAGGGTCTAAATTACATCCCCATTTGCTTCCTCACCTAAAGAAATTTTACTGCCTCTTCCAAAAGCAAATGTCCATCCCATCCCTATTCAGGTGGCCTTTGAATCTTCTGAACTTAATTAGAGCAAGTCAAGACACTAATCCTCAGACATTCGCACGCGGGGTTAATTAACCAGATACAGCGCAACTCTTGCCGTGCAAATCAGAGCACGCCCTGGAGAGGCTAAAAGGAAAGGGAACATCATTCTATGCGTAAGAAAGCAAGATGAAATACACAAATCTTGGGCTTTTCCAAGTAACCTTTTATTTTTCCAGTTTCCAGAAATCACACTGTTCTTCTTTTGGCCATTTCTAGGAAATAAAATATCAAGCCACAACTTACATTGCAGGCTGACTTCATTCCTTCTATCTTTTCAAAATCAAAAGATGACATGGACAGTTCATCAGAGCAACTTTCTTCTGAGAATGCCGATCACACGTTATACATTATATGTGGCTTTATTATACATTACACATTATAGTGGCTTTATTATACATTATAGTGGCTTTCAAATTAAATGCTCAAATGGGATCTTTTTTGTTGAAATCTATTTAACCACAAACTATTCGAATAACTGAAGACTCTTTCCAAGAATGCCCGTGTTATTGTGAGCTGAGATCATGGAAACAGGAGGAAAAGTACTTTGATTTCCATTCAGAACATATTCACACCTATTTTCAAAGACATCATTGAAGCTGAGCCCTGATTATAAGTCACCATGAGGCAGGGTCAAGTGAAGGAGATTTCCCTGGTGCTACTTCAAAGGTTCATTCAACAAATATTAATTGGCCACCTCTTACGTGAGTGGCATGGTGCTAGGTGTTTGGGCCTACAATGGCAAACAAAACACAAAGAGCCTCTGCCTTCTCAGAGCTGCTCTGACAGAGTCAAAGTAAGTCTGGTCCTAGAACATGACGGAGGCCACCTAAGCGACCCAACAGGATGCTGACCTCCCAAAGGGCACAGCAGGGATCATCTGGGGAATTGAGACAAAAGCAGAGAAAGAGTAGGCCTAAGTGGTTGCAAAAGCTCTAGGAGAAACTACTTCCAAGTTATACCACACTTTGCTTATAAGCATGGAACTGTGCAGAAATACTCAAATGTAAAACCACTTTTCAAAATCAAAGAAGAAATAACTGGCCAGATCTCACCTAATGAGTTATCCAAGCATACCCTCAGGATAAATTCAGGCCTTTTGGATGTACATTTTCCTATATGCTGAAATGCTTTATTAGTCAAGGGTAAGAGACTCAGGTTATATAACATTCACCACCCCCATCACCCTAAATATGACTTTCAAATAAAATACAAATAAAAGTCTGTTCCAGCACTTCCCAAAAATATTTTGTGAAAAATAGGCCCTATGGGTTTAAAAAAAAATAGGCCCTATGGGTTTAACCCTATGGGTTAAAAAATCAGAAGAGGGAAGAAGACATTATTATTTTATATAAGGTGATCAACAGAGACTTCACTGACGAAGGGACATTTGGGCAAAGTTAGGGAGAAAGCCATGTGGCTTTCAGGAGGAAGAGCATTCCAGGCAGAGGAAGCAATATGTGCAAAGGCCCTGAGGCAGGTGTGTGTTCAGCAGGTTTGAGGCACAGCAAAGACGCCAGCATTGGCTGGAGTGGTGCGAGCAAGGTGGGGAGTGATAGACAAGATGGAAGAGGAAGCCAGGGCTAATTAAATCATATAGAGATTTTGGCTCAAACTTGGAGTAAAACAAGGTGCAATTGGAGGCTTCAGAGCAGAGCTATAACATGAGATCTGACTCACAATTTAACAGGATCTCTCTGGTTGCTATGTTTCATGCAGTCTAGATGGTGGCATCTAGTCCTCTTCCCTCTTCCGATCTCTCTTCCTCTGCTTTATTTTTTCCCTTAGCACTTATTTATTGCTTGGTTTCCCCTATTAAAATACCAACTTCATGAAAGCAGGGATTTTGTTTTTTTGTTTACTGCTTTAGTCCCATTGTTTCCAACTAAACTTGTAGGGTACTTCAAAATTCCAGCTGAAAAATGATGGTGGTTTGGAACAGGGTAAATACAGTGAAGGCTGTGAGACATGATCAAGGTCTAGATATATTATGGAGATAAAGCCAGGTGGAGGAGGTAAAAGAAAGGTCAAGGACAACTCCAAGATTTCTGGACAGCTGGAAGGATGGAGTCACCCAGGAAAGTGTAGATAGAAAGACAAGAGGTGTGAAACCTGAGCTGTGAGGAAGTTTAAGGCTTAGAGGTCATGAAGATGAGGAGGGACCAGCAAAGAACACTGAGAAGAACTAAGAAAGAATGGGATCTGGGAAGCCAAGTGAAGAAAGCATCTCAGAAAGGAAGGAGTGATCCTCCCTTAAATGTTGCTGTGAGGAAAATAAAATGAGGACTGAGAATGGACCGCTGGGTTTGACCAAATGGGAGGCCATTGGCGATCTTGATAAAAGTAACTTTGTGGAATGATAAGGACAAAAGTCTGATTAAAGTGGATTCAAGATAGAATGGGAAACTCAACAACAACAAACAACCCAATGAAAAAATGGGCAAAGGACTTGAATAGACTTTTCTCCAAAGATACAGAAAATGGCCAACAAGCACATGAAAAGATATTCAATGTCATTAGCCATTAGGGAAATGCAAATTGAAACCATAATGAGAAAAAAAAACATAATGAGATACCACTTCATATCTACTAGGGTGGCTATGGGAAGAAAACCAGGAAATATCCAATATTGATACGGATGTAAGGAAACTGAAATGCTTGTACATTGCTGGCAATAATGTAAAATGGTCCAGTTACTTGGCCCAAGCCACCAAACAGTTCAGCGGTGACTCAAAAACTAAAACATAGAACTACCATATGACCCAGCAATTCCACTTCTAGGGATATGCCCCAAAGTACAGAAAACAGATACTCAGAAAAATACTTGTACATGAATGTTCACAGCAGCACTATTCACAATAGCCAAAAGGTAGAAACAACCCAAATGTCCATCCATGAATGAATAAACAAAATGTGCCATATATATATATATACAATGGGATCTTACGAAGCAATAAAAGGTAAAGAAATTCTGACACATGTCACAACATGGATGAACCTTGAAAACATTACGTAAGCGAAAGAAGGTCAACATATTGTATGAGCCCATTTTATAAAATATACAAAATAGGTAAATCCATAGACAGAAAACAGATTGGTGGTTGCCAGAGGCTAGGGCGAGGGGAGGAAAGAGGGGGAGCACGTAACCAGCAAGGGGAGGGGGGCACTTTGGGAATGACAAGAAGGCTTTGGAACTAGATGGAGCTGGTAACTGTACAACACCGTGGATGTACTAAATGCTACTGAATTGTATGTGCTAACATATTAAAATGGTTAGTTTTATGTTAAGTGAATTTCACCTCAATTTTTAAAAAAGAGCAAGAAAGGGACGTAAGGAATTGGAGACAGTCTGAAAGAAGACTCTTCCAAGGAGGTTGGCTGGAGAGGGGATGAGGTTCACAGCAGCAGCTGAGGGGGGATGTGTGGTCAATGTGGGGCTTCTCTAACATGGAAGATAGAGCACATGCCCGTCTGCATCGGGAGAGAGGGGACCGGAGGGAGAACTGCTGGTAGGAGGGCCTCAATCTCGTGCACAAGAGTCAAGAGTGCTTCATCCTTACCAAGAGAGGAGGCAGGATTCGGGCAGCTTGGTCATGGCAGCCGTGGGGGCTTGCGGAAATTCTCTGTTGGAATACAGTTTTGTTTTGTTTTTTAGGAGATGTGGGGATGTTATGAGTGGGGAGAAGGTGTGAAGCAGTTATCCCAGAGAGTGGATGCATGTCCAGATAAGGCAACAGGGCAGCACTGCTAGGCAGCTTGAACAGCCCATTTAAGGTTACTAGGAATAAACCAATGGGACTAGTCAGCCCGGTTGTGTGGTTTTCTCCAAATGCATTCGGTTGCCTGGGGAAAGATGGAGAGCTATTTAATTTATTTATCCCTAAGTTCCCCCAAAGATATCTGACCATAGAAGCCTATCAATAGCCCCCAAAGAGCCTACATAAAAGTCTAGTCAACACACAGATAACAGAGGATAGGAAAATAGCAGTACCCCTAAATCCTCTTTTCTATGCAGTGCAAGCATACATGATAAGCGGGGGGGCCGGTCTGGAGGCCCAGCAGGGGCACGCAGGCATTCTTGGACTGGCCAGAAGGGCCCCTGTGAGGGAGAGCAGAATGGTTCAGCTGTCAGAGTCTGAGCTTTGGAGTTAGATTTCCACTCCAGCTGAGTGATCTTGGGCAAATGAGTCTCTCTGAGACATATCATAAAATGGGGGAGCTATCACCTGCCTTTCAAGGATGTTTTAAGGATTGATGATAAGCACTTAGCACTCAAGTTTCGAGCATATAACAGACATCCAATCGAAGGAGGTAACTATCATTATTAGCCAGTCAGATCTGCCAGATCAACCCGATGAAAGATGATACCACCAACACACCGTCAACCCGGGGGGCCCAACCACCTGTGTACTTGGATGGTCTCTGGGGAACCTCAAAGAGTTAACACAACTCCCTCTCAATTTACAGTGAGGAACTTCACCAGTCCAGAGAGGTCTTGACTGCTTTAGCTCAAGAGTTGATTGGTGTTTCTAGCTCCTAAGTTAATGTGCAGAAAAGAAGCACCCTCCACTTCCTATAAAACAGTAAACTTCACAAAAGCTGCCATGCATCCCAGTGCACTAAACACTAAAAAAGTGTTTTTAACTTTTGAAAGAATTTTAGACTTACGGAACATCACAAAAACAGTACAGAGAGTTCAGTACCCTTCAGCCAGCTTCCTCCAGTGTTAATATCTCACATGACCATGATACAACTGCCCAAACCAGGAAAATAACTCTGATAAATTACTATTAACGACTTGACAGACGTTATCTGAATGCTGCTAGCTTTGCCTCTAAAGTTCTTTTTCTCATGCAGGATCCAATCCTGGATCCCACGCTGCATTTAATTCTCAAGTCTTGTTAGCTTCTGCCAACCTGTGACAGTTCCTCGGTCTTTGTCTTTTACAGCCTTGACATCTGCCAAGAGAGCTGGCCAGGTCTTTTGCAGAATGTCCCTTGATTTGGGTGTGTCTGATGTTTTCTCATGATAAAGCGAGATTGGGCATTTTGAGTAAGAATCCCCCAGAGAGGATGTTTTGCCCTTCTCAGTGCATCACAACACAGGGCACATCACAAAAGAGTTGATACATCCCCTTCCTGGTGCTGTCACCCTTGATCTTTTGGCAAAGGTGGTGTTTGCCCTGTTTCTGCACCCCTATCATATTTGATACAGGGTAAAACAGAATCCCAGCCTTTCTCCTGGTCATAATAGAAGTAAGTAGATGTTTCCATTCACATTCCAGCATCTGTACACCAATAAATGTAATTGTACTCAGCACCCAAAGGGTTTACTTTTATTTCTTTCTTTTGGTTATATTGTAGGTTATTTTATCCCCAAATATGTTTAAAAGAGGAGAAGAAGAGTTTTAGTTACACCCCCCAGTCATACCCAGAATCCCTTCACAACCGAAGTGCCCCCAAGTCCCACGTGAGAATTCAGGTATCAAAAGTATCAGTAACAAAGATCATCAACCCCATGATGAGCACCACATTCAAGGCTCTTTACATACATCATCTCTACTCTCAGAATTCTGAGGATATACGTTATTAGCTGCATTTGAGGAAACGAGGAAAGCTCAGAGAGTTTAAGTACTTTAACTCATATTCAAGCCTAATATAGTAGAGCAGGACCCCTACTCGATCTGATGCTCAGCCTCCTGACACAACACCTGCTATAATATTAAGTCTGAATAGTGTGGGAGGAGAATAGCTTCCCTAGGGCCCAGCCCCCCAAATGCTAACAAAAAGTATAATCCACTCATAATGACAACTACTCTTTCTGAGGTGTGGACGTGGTCTTACCCTGGATATTCTCTTTTATAATTTCACAACAGCTATGAGATGGGTAGTATGCACCCCATTTCACAGAGGTCAGAAAGAGCAAATAACATGCCCAAGATCCAAAACCAAAACCCTAACCTAATCTGGTCATGCCTCTAATTTACAGAAAATATGCCACAAAGATATAATCAGCAAAATCCAAACAGACAAATTCCAGAAGCAAACAACCTGGTTTTTTTTTTTCCTTGCACTTTTATATGATAAAGAGAAAGAGAGAGAGAGAGAGATAAGGCAGAACCTATAGATTAAAAGATCCTTAAAAGACATTTTTACAAATAGCAGATGTGGGGCTTACTGGATCCTATTTCAAATAAACTATAAAAGAAAATAGAAAATTTATAACAGTGGATTCTATTGATATTAAGAATTATTAATTTGTTCAGATGTGATCATGATAGTTTAGTTGTGTTTTTAAAACGTCTTTATCTGCTTTCCTTTCGGCGGCAAGACGATGGTGCAAATTTCCAAGAAGAGGAAGTCTGTCGCTGATGCCATCTTCAGAGCTGAACAGAATGATTTTCTCACTCAGGAGCTGGCTGACGATGGTTACTCCGGAGTTGAGGTCCAAGTTACACCAACCAAGACAGAAATCATTATCTTGGCCGCCAGGACACAGAATGTTCTTGGTGAGAAGGACTGGTGTATCTGGGAATCAACTGCTGTGGTTCAGAAGAGGTTTGGCTTCCCTGAGGGCACCGCAGAGCTCCATGCTGAAAAGGAGGCCACAAGAGGTCTGTGCGCTATGGTCCAGGCTGAGTCTCTGCGTTAAAACTCCTAGGAGGCCTTGGGGCACCTGGGTGGCTCAGATGGTTGAGCATCTGCCTTCGGCTCAGGTCATGACCCCAGGGTCCTGGGATCGAGTCCCGCATCGGGCTCCCTGCTGGGCGGGGAGCCTGCTTCTCCCTCTGCCTCTGCCTCTCTCTCTCTCTCTCTCTGACTCTCATGAATAAACAAATAAAACATTTTTTAAAAAAATTAAAAAAAAAAAAACCTCCTAGGAGGGCTTGCTGTGTGGGGGGCCTGCAGTTCAGCATGGAGAGTGGGGCCAAAGCTCTGAGGTCATGGTGTCCAGGAAACTCCAAGGACAGAGGGCTACATTCATGAAGTTTGTGGATGACTTGCTGATTCACAGTGGGGACCCTGTGACCTACTGTGTTGACACTACTGTGTGCCGTGTGCGGCTCAGACAGGGTATGCTGGCAATCAAAGTGAAGATCGTGCTTTCCTGGGACCCAAGTGCTAAGACTGGCCCTGAGGAGCCCCGGCCTGATCACATGACAATTATGGCACCCGAGGATGAGATACTGCCCACCACCGCCATCTTGGAACAGAAGGGTGGTAACCCAGGGCCCCTGCCATACCATAGCCAGTACCCACAGTGTAACAGGGTCTCCTTGGCAGCTGGATCTGGGGTCTGGATTTGCTCTGTAAAGACCTTTAATAAAAATCTTTGAAAAAGAAAAAAATAAAAAATTTAAATATTAAAAAATAAAGGGTGCCTGGGTAGCTCAGTCGGTTAAGTGTCTGACTCTTGATTTCAGCTCAGGTCTCCATCTCAGGATCGTGAGTTCAAGCCCAGCACTGGGCTCCATGATGGGCATGGAGCCTACTTAAATAAATAAATAAATAAATAGTCCTTATATTTTTAGAGATTCGTATTGAAATATCTACAAATGAGGGGCGCCTGGGTGGCTCAGCTGGTTGGGCATCTGACTCTTGATTTTGGCTCAGGTCATGAGCTCAGAGTCATGAGATCAAACCCTGCATAGTTGGGCTCCATGTTCAGCAGGGAGTCTGCTCGAGGTTCTCTCCCCCTCCCTCTCCCGCTGCCCCTCTCCCTGCTCACGCATGCACTCTCTCTCTCGCTCTCTCTCTCTAAAAATAAATAAATGAACCTTGAAAAAACTATGAATGAAAGAATATGACATCTTGCATCTTATTAAAAATTATATTGGGGGAACAGTAGATGCCGTTACCGTTGAAACAAACTGGTCATCAGTTAATAGTCATTGAAGCTGAGTGATGGGTAAATGGGGGATTCATTATACTATTTTGCATATTATGTGTATTTTTTAAATTCTCCATAATAAAATATTACAAAAGAAAAAAAATGCTCAAGATCACGCATATTGCAAATGAAGGGCAGAGGACTTGAAGGAAGGTGATCCAAGTCCAAATGCCGACTTCCTCCCACCCTTACTACTGCACCCAGATGTCTCTACTATGTATTTATCTCATTTCAAAGTTTATGTCTCAAAAGGAAATGCCACAACAAATCATTCTTATAAGCCTGGAGTTTCTTTGAAGAAAGCCACAGTACAAAGTATGAAATATAGCTAGCAGAGAAACAAGTATTAGCAGGAAGATCCCTCGATACACCACGGTGACACACAAACACTTCCAAAACCTGCACTTCGTGCGCTGTACGTACAGAGAAAATCAGCAGAGAATGAGCCAACCAAGAGAACCAAAAGTCCCCTAGCTGACAAAGTTTTAAAATAGGCCTTCAGAACCAAGAAGAAGAGCTGTCTGTAAGAAACACAGAAAAAGTTCTCATATGATCTAAGTAATAACACATATGTAACACTTTAAATAGTGCTCTCAGATTAATTAAATCATCTTAGGTTCTCAAAAATTCCTTGAGATAAGTTAGAGTACATCATAAGACCCCTACCCTAAAAATGAAGCAAATGAGACATAAAGAGGTCAAGATTTGATATCTGGATGGGGACTCAAAGTCACAATTTCATTCATTCATTCATTCATTCATTCAACAAGCACTGACTCCCAGCCTGCTTTCTATTCTAAGTGCCTGGGATACAGAGATATTGGAGACCCATGGTCTCTGGGCAAGAGGAGTTTAGGATTTCCCCATGCCCTTCAAACAGGGAGTCCAGGAGGGCAGCCCTTCGCACAACCCCATCGCCCCCCCACTCCCCATTCTGAGTCCCACGCACATCCAGGATACTGCAGAAACAGTGCTGGCTCCAGAGAGCAGTGTGCATTTAAAGCCTGAATGAAGATCATCATTCTCCTGGCTGCATCTCTTCTATTTGCCCTTCTCATCAGCATCCAAAGCAGGGTATGCATTTCCACATGCAATAAATGACCAAAGCAGAAAAGGGATGGTTTTTTTTATCTTTACCCAAAGATAATTAAATCTCATTTACATCATTCAACTAATATTTATTGAACACTTACTACAAGCCAGGTACATGGGGGACCAATATGAGGAATATAAGACAGTCTCAGCCATCCAAGAGCCTACAATCAATAGGGGCTATAATCATGTACTTAACAGCATTAGGGGCAGCGCTGTTTTGTGTCACGTACCACTGAGTTTTTAACACTTCACAACTTTGAGAAGTCACAAGCTTTTCTTATTCTTTTCTTGTTTTTTCATGGCAATGTCCACTGACCTACACCTCCCTAGGCCACCTGTGCCATATACTTATAAATTCAACTCAGGAAGAGGAGGGGGTTTGGGGAGGTATGAAAAGGCATCTTAAATTGATTGAAATATAAGGACTGGAATCTCATTTTAAAGAGCTTATTTTAAAAGACAAGCACAGTCTAGGGATCACATGCAGCTGGGGGGGTGGTCAGGAGGACGGAGCTTCTGAGGAAGACTGGAAGAACAGGAGAATGCTAGCAAGTGAGCAGATGTGGAAGGGCATTCCCGGTGCAGCGGTGGCCCAAGTCAAGTAACAAAGAGCCAAGAAAAGGGCAAAACACACCCTAGCAACGAAGAATGTAATGCATTTGGGAAGGAGCCCACAAAGCAATGGCTGTTTCTCGCATGTGCGTCTAAGAGTCGCCCTGGGATGCTCACGAACCATCCCGTGTCCCACTCCGAGGGATTCCGATTGGATTCTGATTCAGAAGGTCGAGAGAGTGGACTCGGGGAATCTGCAGGGATGGATGGATCGTGGATGACACTCTGAGAATCAGTAGTAAAGAGGGATGGTGAGAGACCCGGCAGGAGAGGAGGCCAAGCTTGGCTCCAGAACATAGACTTCGTGGGGCAGCAATCACACAAACAAGCACCATTCAGTTGCCATGATCAGAATTATACATGTCAAAGTGAGGTCCCCAGACCAGCAGCAGCATGACCTGGGAACTTGCTAGAAACAAAAATTCTCAGCCCCTATCCCAAAATCTACTGAATCAGAAACGCTGGGGTGGGGTCCCACAACCGGCATTTTAACAAGCCCTCCGGTAATTCTGATGCCTGTTCTAGTCTGAAAAGCACCGCTCTGAGTTCATACCGGCAATGGTGTGTCATGGCCAAAATTGCATTAAAATTCCCACTAACTCCATTCCTGGCCAACCTCACACTTTTGTTGTTATTCCGTCCTTTCTTCCCTAAAACATGGGGGGGTGGGAGGCAAACCAGCACGGTTGGAGTGACTTACTAATCTGCTTTGTGAGTCACAAATATTTAATGCTTGATCAAGGGTCTGTAAAAGTATTAAAATGCAAGTGCTTAGTCAGCACTTCTCAAACTCTGATGTGCAGACGAATCACCTGGACTTCTTGTTAAAGTGAAGATTCAGAATCCAGAAGCCTGAGTTAGGGCCTAGGCTTCTGCATGTCAAACAAGCTCCCAGGGGATGCTACTGTTACCAGCCCACAGCCCACACTTGGAGCGGCAAGAAATGACATAATTCTAGAAGTCTAAGAGCCCCTGTAGCAGGCCGGCATCTCCCCACCAGCTGGGCTCTCCTTGCTAGTGGGCTCCCCACCCCCACCCCCATGGTATGCTCTTGCAGCCCCTCTGGCCACTCCCCACACACTCCCTGTGCCTTCCCTTTCCTCCTAGTCAGTCCAAACTTCCACTGGTGCAGTCCCCTGCCTGGGAAGAGGGGCTTTCGGGGGCCCACATGCCACTGGAGGGAGTTCATGAGCTTCCCCCCCCCCCCCCCCCCGAGCACCTCCACCCTCCTCCAGAGGGACTCTGGCAGGAGGAAGGATCTGGCTCATTTGTTTGCAGAGCTAACTATGCATTATTTAAAACATAAACTATCAGCTTTAGCTTCATTTGAGGCTGTAAATCAACAGTCATTCCTCAGGCCTAGAGGGTCCCTTGGCACCCTCCCACAGGCTCCATCCGTGGAGAACAGGCAAAATCCCAGCCAGGACCACTGCATTAATTCAGTTAAAAAAAAAAAAAAAAAGTGACGCCTGCAGATGCCCATCCCTAAGGACAAGCGAGCAAGAGAGTGAGCCCAAGTGCAGTCTCATGCTCCAGACGCTGCGCAAGTCGCCTGCTCCACGAGCTCATCAAGTATTCTGTGGTAATGAAACGTTTATGCTAACAAAACTGCAGAGTTGCAGCTCAGGACTTCACTGTAAATATTTATTAACCATGACCATCAAGGCACAGCTTCTCATTTACTTCAGGGTCCATTTCCTGGTTTTCCCCACCAGGTGGTTCAATCCCCACTCTCTCTGTCCCTCCCTAAGAAGGAAAGAAGAAAAAAAAAAAAAAGGTACTTCTTACATAAATCTGTTTTATGAAAATCCACATGACCTCTTTAGAACGGCTCAGTCAAAATTAATAAAAGGTTTCTGATCTACAAACTGGGACTCTTAACATGTGAGCTCGATGACTAGGGAATAGCTTTGTGGATGCTCTTTCTTGTGCATAAGATCATAAAATGATGATTTAATCACTGGGGAATATTTATCACAAATAGTGTCAGATGATGTACTGTAAAACTGATGCATCTGAAAGCTCGAGTGTACAATATAAAGAGATTGCTCAGATGTTTTGGACGTGTTGGCCCAGCTCCACTGTTTATTACATGGAGGCTTAATACTTTAATAGGCTCTCTTTGAAGACTTCCTGTTGGAAAAAAGAAAGCCATTCAACAAATTATATTTACTGTGTACACTCAACAAAGGAGAAAAAAATAGCACCATCCTGATGACTCTCTAATGAAGGACAGGGGAGAAGTCTAAGGAATAATAAATCTGACTCTAAGGAAAGATGAGGGAAAATACACCAAGAATAGAAACACTTTGTGCCTTCAAAATGGATTCAAGAACCACCAACGTATCCGTAGTGCAAGCAGAAACCATTAGGTATGAAGACTGGCTAATAAAAATTTCAGGGTATGATTATAATTAGATAGCTATCTACCAAGCCCATTACTCGGTTCTCATAAAGCTTGCCACTCAGCACTGAAGCAACAATCATTTTTTTTTAGGTGGGCCATTTTTATTTCTATGCTGAGAGGAAAATGTAGAAGCAAACCATAAAGAGATGCATGGGGAGCTTCTGGAATGGAAGATGAGTCCTGAAGTCTAGTCTTAGACTCTGCTAGAGTCTATAACAGCAGCTAAGATGGGGCACCTCACCAGTACTCCAGTGCTCCCTATCAAATTCTGTCTGCTTATTTTCCTAGACCTCCCTGCGGTGCTGGCCCCACCACTCAGCGGCTCTACTAAGGGCCACTTTTACTTTTGGGAAATACAAAATCTCCACCTGACTCCTCTAATTGTCTGATGCATATTCAGACAACCTCCAGCACCACATTCCTGGACCCATACACAGCAGAGTCCCAGATGCCAATTAAAATTTTCAAAAGGACAAAGATGTGTCTACCTTCTCCTCTAGCATATCTATCCCCCGTGCCCAGAGCACGAGCCAGGCCACTGGGATGAACTCAGTATCTCCAAAGGAATGAGTGAAAGCTCCCACACGCCTCTCGGCATATAAAGCCATAACAAAAAAATCTCAGTAAGGTCATGAGGCCATGTCTGTTCAATTATTCAACAAATATTTATTAAAAGCCTATTTTGGATACTGAGACATACCAGCCAACAAAACAGTCCCTGTCTTCATGGGGCTGATATTCTAGCTGGGGAGGCAGACAATAAACAAATGATATCGGTATCAGGTGATGAACATTGCTACAGAAAAAAGCAAGCCAGGATAAGGGGGGTGGGGAGCCTCCCAGAGCACCCCAGTAGGTGGTTACCGGAGGAAACCTTCAGTGAACATTAGAGCAGAAATCTGAGGATGTGAGAAATGCAGTCATGGGATGACATAGGGAAAAGTATACCAGGCAGAGGGAACAGACAATGCAAAGACCCTGCAAGGAGGGCAGATGCAGAGACAGGAGAAAAAAGGTAGAAGGAACGGCTGGAGGTGGGGGGCAGATAACGTAAGGATGGCAGTGTTGTTTTTTTTTTTTTTCTTCACATTTTAAACTTTTTATTTGCATATTAAAAAACTGTAGCAATGTTCTTAAACCTGGGGCTCATAACCCACCCGCGAGTCACAAAATCAATTTATCAAGTCACCACCAGCCTTTTAAAAAAAATGAAACAGAACAGAACGAAACAGAAATTACCAGCGTGCACTGCTTGTAGTCAGGCTGAATACTGTTTGGTGAAGTTCTGATGTGGGGCGGGCAGTTTGTTCTGACGTGGGGCACATCTGTGCTGTAGTACAATATAAAATGTGCTTCTCGCAGTGAACTACAATAAAAAAAATGAATGCAGTCCTTCACAAATCTGTGCTGTCCAATACACAGGCCCCTAGCCCCATGTGGCTATTCAAGTTAACCAAAATTAACCCAAATGTAAACTTCTGTTGCTCAGTCACACTGGCCACATTTCAAGTGTTGGGGAGCCACAGGGGGCTGGTGGCTACGGCACCGGACAGAGCAGACACGGGACATTTCCACCAGGATGCGGAAAGTTCTCTCGGAGAACAGTTATAGATTGTTCTGGCTCTGAGTCTGTGACCCCTCTAACGTCACCTGATAGAATCACAAGTGTGTCTAGGATGATCAGATGAATAAAAGGTCCTGAATTTATATTGTCTCATAATACAGCTGGGATCCAGCTGGAGATAAAACCAAAATACGCTGAAAATCCCCCTGAGACTTACCAGCCATATGCATGGGCTGCTAATAGTCAGTCTGCCTCAACTTCCTTCTCCATAAAGTCACTATTAATAAATAACCACCCATTATTTGTTTTGAATTGTAAGGATTTACTAGGGGGAAAACCTACAAAATTTATAGAATCCCAAAGGAAAGCACTTCAGGAATGGGCAGCTGAACAACTGCGGTACAACAGTATGATTTTTATTTTTATTTTTTTTTAAGATTTTATTTTATTTATTTGACAGAGAGAGAGACAGCGAGAGAGGGAACACAAGCAGGGGGAGTGGGAGAGGGAGAAGCAGGCTCCCCGCAGAGCAGGGAGCCCGATGTGGGGCTCGATCCCAGGACCCCGGGATCATGACCTGAGCCAAAGGCAGACGCTCAACAGACTGAGCCACCCAGGCGCCCCAATAGATGTGATTTTTTAAAATTCATTTCCTGGCCCTGCACAAGGGCTGAAACCAAGTGCAATGAAGGCATAATACTGCCTAATGATTATCCACCAGTGTTATCATCAGAAGTCCTGCAGCCCAAAAAGCAGTGATACCTCCCATGGAGGGTTTTCAGGGCACCTAATTCAGGGTGGTCACCCTACCACAGCATGGGTCCTCACCCTGTGGGGTCTGGGGCTGGCCGCTGCTTGAAGAAGGTCTTTTACACGGTTGGGAACCATCAGCGTTTACAGCTCCTTCACTTTGGCCCTCTCCCCTGGCAACAATGTAAAGAAAGATGCCCGTGGATATGAGGGTCCCATCTCAGGCTCTGACTTCTGTGTAGCTTAAAAAGGAAATGAATGCGCCAGCATGAGCAGTGTGGGCCAGGGAACGACCACAGGGACTTGGCTGTCCCACTGGGTCCCCAAACAAAGGCTGCTCCCTCTTAGAACAAGAAGGAGCAATGCTTGCCTTGCATTCACACCTTCCCCTGCAGCAGGACCTTGGTCCCCTTCCAGCTGCAGCCTGGATGATGTACTTGCCTTCTGGGTTCAGATGTAGGCAGGCAAAGAAGGATCCCAAATGAGCATGTTACCCAAGGATAATACATCCATACATTCAGAAGCCAAATTCAGGACAGGTAATCTGACATCCAAGACTGACAATGGGGTGGAATATGTATTTGAAATTGGAACTGTCTGAAAATCCATAATGTATGGGCACCATATTATGCACCCTAGATGTATATTGTGCAATTCAGCATCTAACACAGGTGCCTAGAACATCATGGGCACTCAGTAAGTATTTCCAAATGAATAAATGATTGATTATGAAACATATAATGCTCTACGCTAACCTAACATGGCTACAACTTTGTCTTTCTGAAGCAGGAAGCAGGGAAAAGTAGATTTGCTTTGCCTAATATTTCACCAGTCTTATCAATAATGCACCAAGGAAAGAAACGATAAAGGAAAAGATTCATTGATCTGGCTATATTAAATGTCAGATGTCGAAAAACACTATAAAAATTAAAAGGAAAATGATAAATTGGGGGAAAATAACAGCAACATATGATAAAAATTTAATATTATGCTCTATAAAGAGGTCTTCAAATCAACAGGAAAAAATATACAGTAGCTTAATAGAAAAATGGGTGAAGAATGTGAACAGAGTCTTACACACACACAGTAACTAATCAACATATGAAAAAACACAGTTCAATCTCTCTGCTGCTAATCAAAGAAATGCACATTAGAACAACCATATGAATATGATACCATTTTCAACTATCAAGTTGGCAAAGGTCTTCTGTTGTTTTGCTTCTTAATGACAATACCCAACATTGGCGAGGGTGTGGAGAAATCAGTTCCCTCCTACATTTTCATACACTTATGGAAGATAATTTGATAGCATGTACTAAACGCCATAAAAATGTGCACCCCTTTTGATCCAGTAACTCCCTTCCAGGAATTTATTCTAAGCAAATAACCAGAGACGTAATCAATGATTTATGTGAAAGACATTCATCAGATGTTTACGGCAGGGGAAACCATAAGTCACCTATAAATCCATCAATGGAGGGCTGTTAAGTGAACTTGATAGAAGCTATACATCATTTTTTAAAAGTTCTTTACAATATTCACAATAGCCAAGAGTTAGAAGCAACCCAAATGTCCACTGACTGATGAATGGATAAAGAAAATGTGTTATATACATGCAATGGAATATTATTCAGCCTTTAAAAGGAAGAAAATCCTGACACATGCTACACCATGGGTGAAACTTGAGGACACTATGCTAAGTGAAATAAGCCAGTCACAAAAAGACAAGTGTTGCAGGTGTCCACTTATGTGAGGTAGCTAAAGTCGTCAAATTCATAGAGACAGAAAGTAGAATAATGCTTACCAGGGGCTGGCAGGAGGGGGAAATGAGCAGCTGTTGTTTGATGGGTACTGAGTTTCAGATTTGCAAGACGAAAAAGTTCTGGAGATCTGTTTCACAACAGTGTGAATATATTTAACACTACTGAACTGTACACCTAGAAAATGGTTAAGAAGGTAAATTTTGTGTTATCACAATTTTTTAAAAGTTCTCTTACAAGACTATCTAGTCATCCATGGGTTATTCATTTCATAAATTACCATACCATAGAACATACTTCATGCTAAACCATACTGCACTTCGCTTAATTTTTGTGTGATTCTGAAGGCACTTAGGATGTTGCAGAAACTCATTTATAATGATGATCTTCAAAATGACCAATCACAATGTTAAGAGGCTTCCAGACTTGTGTATTAATTGAGCGTGGCAGTTAATAAAAATACTAGTGCGTAGATTTACTGAATTAAGAAATTATAACATCATAAATGCTTTGTCAGAGACTAGTTGAGGATTTCCAGGGAGTTTCAAATATTCTGTAACTGTAAACATCCAAATCTTGGAGACTGAAAGTCTTACATGTCATCACACATCAATCCTTTGTCAGACCCTGTTCTGATTTTCTTTTTGTAGATGTGAAACACCTCAAGTAGAGGTACTCTCACCCTCTCCAAAAAGACAGCTCTCTGCAAAGCTGAAAGCAGCTTCTGGACGTCAGTGTGGCATGAAGCCCACACCAGTTCATGCAGACCTCTTAAGACGTTAAATTGTTCATTACAATTGTTCTTTACATTGCTTCCCTGGTGCCTGAAACAGTGTTAATAAAGATAAAATATCTTTATCCAGTAAATAAGTAAAGATAATTAATTACTAAGGTTGAACTGTAATATAAAAAGACCAAAGTCATAAGAAGTTTACATACAGTTGACCCTTGAGCAACAGGGGTTTGAACTGCGCGGGTTCACTTGGACACGAAATTTTTACAGTACGGTACTCTAAAAGTATTTTCTCTTCCTTGTGATTTTCTTAACATTTTCTTTTCTCTAGCTTATTTTATTTTAAGAATACAATATATAATAACATGCAAAATATGTGCTAATCAACGATTTGTGTCATTGGTAAGGCTCCCGGTCAACAGTAGGTTATGAGTAGTTAAGTTTTGGGGGAATCAGAAGTTGTATGTGGATTTTTAAATGCACAGGGATCAGTATCCTTAACCCCTGCCCGCCACCCCCCCCCTCGTTGTTCAAGGGTCAAGTTGTATTTACATATTTTGCTAAGTGATTGTATAACAATCCTAAACGAGCATTGTTAAGGGAAAACATCTTCTCCTAGAATTAAACATTCTAAATCCACGTCCAACAAAAGTCATGTTCCATAGATCCCTCACTCGGTGGAATGTGAATAGGCATTCTTTTTTTTTTTTTTTTTTTTAAGATTTTTATTTATTTGAGAAAGAGAGAATGAGAGAGAGCGAGCACATGAGAGGGGGGAGGGTCAAAGGGAGAAGCAGACTCCCTGCCGAGCAGGGAGCCCGATGCGGGACTCGATCCAGGGACTCCAGGATCATGACCTGAGCCGAAGGCAGTCGCTTAACCAACTGAGCCACCCAGGCGCCCGTGAATAGGCATTCTTGATAAAGGATTCCATGTTCAAATAAATTGGGGAAACTCTGGGGTAAACAAAGTAAAACTGGTTTCTTTGCCACCAAACCTCTGTAAAGACACTCATTACTATACGACACTATGTACTTCAATACTAATACTAGAGTAAGGCAGTACCCAGAACCGCCACTTCTTGTCCCCGCGTAGAACGCACCCACTTTTCCAAGGATCATCCAGCCCACACGGTCTTATTTATAGCAAGTTTGTAAGGGTATTAGTAATTCAGGGAACACCTATATTAGCAGGATTTAGCCAATATACTTAGTCTGCGAAACAAGCCCCAAGAACGATACATGTAATTCCTTTTACCATTTGGATATATGTAACAGGAGTTACTCATATAATAACCCAAGAGAACAAGTTTCCAATAGCCATTGGACATAATGTTGTTTGGTAAACATATAGACTTTTCTTCCTGTGTAGTTCATATAAAATATTCATGTAAGAAACAGAACACTAGCTGATTTAAACATCATCATTTTTATTGGCTATAACACAGGCTTAGAAACTTTTAACTCTAATGGAAATTAAATGCTTTGCATTTAAGATGTTTCCTGCTCTGACCTTTAAACATTAAAATAACTAGAAGCACCACAAAGCAGAAATGATCATGTTTCGCTTAGGTGGTGCTACATTTCAGACCTGCAGTTGTAAGTAAAAAGATGTTTCACCTTCAAGGTCAGAAAGGACAGGACGTCCTGTGTGTAGCTAGAGTAGAAGGCACGGCTGAACCACAAGAACCCTCTTCCCCACCAAAGAGGCAAGAGAAGGCTCAAAGGGAGGATGGCCTGCATGCTTGATATCCATCAAATCTGAACACCTGACTGGATCTCTCAATCATCCTTAGTGATACACAATCTGTGCTGGAGAACGCAAGTGAGTTTTCCTTCATACAACCGCACTGTTCCTGACAATGTGAATACACTGAATGCCAGGCAGAAGCACTAGAGGAGGTTAACTCCTTAAAAAGAAAACTATCACACACTCTCCCTTGTCGTGTGAAATGTTACCAGCACTTGGGTCCCGACTGTTTGAATTTTACAAATCAGGAAAACAAAAAATGAAGTAAAAATGAAAATGAAGCAAAACAAACAAGGTTGGGCAAAATGAACCAAGAGTTTCCAGTTTTTAATTTTGCCAAATGAGGGCATTTAAACATTAAAACAAAACAACAACCACTGGCACAGAATTCCTACCATGCACGAGCAGACAGTCACAATCCTGGCTGCACCCCAGGATCGCCAGTACCTGGACTGTCCCAGGCTTCTGATTCAGTTACCTGAGGTGTAGCCAGGGCTCCATTGTTTCTATAAGCTCCCCAAGTGGCTCTAATGTGCAGCTAGGGTTGAGAACCATCATCATTTCATAATGGAAAAGGCATTTTGAAACTGAAAAAGTAAGAGTATGATCTCAGATCACGGGATGACTACTAAAAATAAATAAAACTAAACTTATGAAAAACAGACTACATTAACGTTGTATTTCTCACTTCGCCTCTAACAACCTAGGCTAAAGAACCTGTGGACCAGCAGGTGGAGATACTTGGTCTACACCAACAGACCACACTTCCCCACCTCTCACTCCATCCGTAACCCTTTACAACCTGGCTTGTGTCCTCTCCACTCCACCAAAGCAGCCCTTGCAAGGCTTGAGAAGGAATCTTTAGGTAGCCAAATCCATTCACTTTTCCTCATTTCTCCTAATTCCATATCTCTGTAGCCCTTCCCAGAGTGGGCCAATCCTGCCTTCTTGAAACGGTGTTCTTCCTGGCCTGCGAGACAATTCACTATATCCCAAGCACATTTGCAAATCCTTCTTGGAACTCCCTTCTTCCTTCTCCATGGACCCAGATCCTATATCTACTCCAAGGACAAAGTCAAATGCTTCTACCCATCCCCTGCGCTCATCCGTGTTCCGTGCATGGGTCCACAGGGGGACCTAGTAGAATTTAAAATGCAGTATTAGTATCAAGGGGTAAGATGAGGTCATGAGCTGAAAAGCCAACCTCAAAGTCAAAAGCCATGAAGACTGACAATTTTGGAAAGCAGAGCACCAGATGGATTAAGGCAGGTGTTTCAGAACCTAGACGGTTAATATCGTCCATTAGAGTAAGAAACCTGTAACCAGACCTAATCTAGGTACTACCTCTAACTAGCTGTGGTAACAGCTGCCATTTCCTAGGCACTACGTGGGAACAGGAAATTCATCATCTCACGTAACCCTCATAACTGCACAAGGAATATTGGGCCCGTTTACCTATGCGGTATACACCAGCCATGCCCTTAAAGACTTGCCCAAGAGCACCCAGCGAGTGAGTGGCTGAGCCAGCGAGGGAGCCCACCCCTTTGCGGTCCCAAACCTTGGGAAAATCCCTCCACTACAGTGCACTGCCTCCTTCAATACTAACTTCTCCAAGCCTTAGCTTCCTTTTCCAAAAAAATGAGGGGGTTGGTCTTCATGATTCCCATGGTCCATGCTCCACATCTAACCGCCACAGTTCTGTGAAAAAGGGGAGACAGGCAGAAGCATGGGCACGGCAGAGGGCCACGAACAAAGAGAAATAAAAGACAGAAAGGCAGCGATAATAGAAAGAGGAGAATGAGAAAAGACAAAATGGCCTTTGGGGCCCCCCCCCCCCCGCCAGCCCAGACTCCCTTGGGTTTGTTCCAGGCTGTTTCAAGTTTTTGGGTTTTTTTTCCTACTCTGAGACGGGTGAAAGGTAACTCTATACTGTATTGAGCTTTCCTTCCAAATCTCACCCCAAAATGCCCTGAGGACTTAAACAGAAAACCACTATGGAAATAAAAGTACAAGGAAGAAAAAAGAGGCAAGAATACACTAGAAAAACAAGCTTTGGGGTTTTCGCTTTAAACTAAGAAAGAGGATTATGATAATGATCAAGTGAAGTGATTCAAAAGGGGTGTTTTCCAAAGAAAGAGAATAAATGAGGAATGAGAACAGAAGGAAAAAGCAAGCAGAATGACCTTGATTTAGCAACTGATCTTCATTGATTTTCTTTCACCTTCTTACTTGGTTCTGGGAAAAGTCACAATCCAAAGAGTGTGACATTGGAGCCTACCCTTAATGAAATTAGTGGATTAACAAAAATGTCTGTGAAGCACAAAGGAGGAGGGAAATACCTTGGAAGAAATGCTACCTCCTTTACTCACCAGGAAAACCAGCAAGAAAAAAAAGAGCACTCAGTGGAAACCTTCAGGGTGGTAAATGTCTTCTATTTTACTTTCCTACAAAAAGCCCTTTAGAGAACAATAAATTATGAACTACCACCTTTCTGACTCTGATGAAGAATTTTGCAAACCCATTAAGCCAATACATTAGTACACAATACATTATACCTTAAAGAGTCTCGGGTTTCACAAGTGTCAGTGTTGACGGGCTTTGGTTTCAGTGTTGGAGGCATTGTTTTGAGACTCTTTCAAACCCCTCCAAAAAAGAAACAAACAAACAAACACAGGTGTTATGCCACACGCCCCCCACCCCACCACATCCCAGCATCTAAACTCTGATCATTATGTTATTTTACAGGAGAAAAATTTTCCATGCAAGCAGTGTTTGGCAGTTTAAGGGCAGGACACCTAATCTTAAGGACGGTGTCAGAGTGGGGTAACCAACCCTTTAACAGAGGAAAATCTGTCTCACCTTGGCCATGGAGAGCTGGGATGCAGAGATGCACAAAAAATAGCACACACAACGTATCTTGTGTTCAGGAAGTTCTAAAATTTATATCTATATAAAACTGGCCCAAAAGTGGTTGGTCCAAAGCCAAGGTTATATAGCTAATAAGTGACAAAGTCCTCTGCATTTCAGTTCCAGATTGGAATTTAGTTCTCTACTCCCTATTGCCCCCCAAACAGTTATTGGTTAAAAGAATTACCCTCTTAATCAAAAACTAATGATGTAATGTATGGTGATTAACATAACATAATAAAATTAAAAAAAAAAAAAAAAGAATTTCCCTCTTAGCTCCAGAACATATTAGCTACTGTGCATTTTAGAAAAGAAGGTGTGGCAAAAGGCACTTTCCAATCTTTATTTATCATATACAACAAATATCTATTCCTCATTCAGAAAAGTCAAATTTACTGCAATTGCTTTTTCTTTAGAAGGTCGATAACTAAATAAAAGGGTGAACTTTCTATTAACATTTCTTAAGGAGGGAATTATCTTGTTTCGAAGAGGGGGGGGAAGACCTGCTGAGCTCCTTGGGCTTGGAAGGTGAGACCCCACATGCAGAATCATTGAGAATATGAAGTGACCAAAAAAAGCTCAACAGCTCTCAGTGGAACTGTTGAGGAGTTGGGGGTGGGGGGATGAAAGGGAAGAGAGAAGACTGAAAGACAGGAGCAGAAGGCTGAGGGTTTTTAGAGTTGGCCAGAGAACCTGTCAGAACAGGGACACAGCATGAACTTAATCCTTTGGACTCCCCAACCCTCATTAAAGTCTTCTTACCAAAGGCAGCAAAAGCAAAACCAAACTTGTGGAACTGCATCAAACTAAAAGGTTTCTTCCCAGCAAAGGAAACCATCAACAAAATGAAAAGGCAATCCACCAAATGGGAGAAAATATTTGCAAATTCTTTTTTGATAAAGGGTTAATATCCAAAATACACAAAGAACTTATACAACTCAATAGCAAAACAAACAAACAATCCACTTTAAAAATGGGGAGAGTCGGGGAGCCTGGGTGGCTCAGTCGTTAAGTGTCTGCCTTTGGCCCAGGTCATGATCCTGGGGTCCTGGGATCGAGCCCCGCATCGGGCTCCCTGCTCGTCGGGAAGCCTGCTTCTCCCTCTCCCACTCCCCCTGCTTGTGTTCCCTCTCTTGCTGTCTCTCTGTCAAATAAATAAATAAAATCTTTTTAAAAAAATAAAAATAAAAATGGGCAGAGGAACTAAACATTTTCCCAAAGAGGACATACAAATGGACAGCAGGTACCTGCAAAGGTAATCACCATCACTAATCATCAGGGAAACAGAAACCAAAACCACAAGGAGACATCGCATCACACCTGTTAGAATGGCTATCATCAAAATGACAAGAGATAACAAGTCTGACGAGGATGTGGAGAAAAGGGAACCCTTGTGAATTGTTGATGGGAATGTAAATTGGTGCAGCCACTATGGGAAACAGTCTAGAAGTGCCTCAAAAATTTAAAAATAGAACGACCATATGATCTAGCAATTTCACTTCTGGGTATTTATCAAAAGGAAATAAACACACTATGTCAAAGAGATATTTGCACCTCCATGTTCATTGCAGCATTATTTACAATAGCCAAGACATGGAAACAATCTAAGAGTCCATCAGTGGATAAATGGATAAAGAAAATATAATATGTATATATCATATGCTATTTATAGCATATGTTATATATATATACACACATATATGTATTACATATGTGTGTATATACATATATAGTGAAATATGCAGCCACAAAAAGAAGGAACTCTTGCCATCTGTGACAACGTGGATAAAACTTGAGGACATTATGCTAAATAAAATAAATGAGACAAAGATAAATAATATATAATCTCACTTACATGTGGAATCTAAAAAACCGAACTCATAGAAACAGAGAACCGATTTGCAGTCCCCAGAGTCAGAGCGAGGGATGGGTGAAATGCGTGAAGGTGATCAAAAGGTACAAACTTCCAGTTATAAGATAAATAAGTTCTGGGGATGTAATATAAAAAAAAATTTTTCTTAATTAAAAAATGAAGTCTTCTGTGTACTTACAAATGCTTAGTTCACATGGGCTGTTTGAAGAAATTAAGAAAAAGGGCCAAATTCCATATGATCTAGATGGACATGTGAAGAACAAGGACAGACAGCCCCTAAACTGAGCGCACTCAGTGCAAGCAGAAGCTCAAAGGCACAAGTGAGTTTAAGAACATAAGCCCCTGAAAATTGGCAGGAATCTTAGAGCCTTATACTTCTACCTGGAGGCAACAGCTGGGCTCGAGCCTGTCTAAAAGTAGAGTTTAAGGAGCAAGAAGACCTCATCTGGCATCTGGGTATATGAAAGCGAAGGTTAACCAAAGAGTTCCAGGGGAAAAAAAAAAAGAAGAACAAGAAGAATGCAAAGAAGCAGCAGCAAACTAACTGCTTCCTGGAAGGTGCCCTGATCCTTTTCAGTTAGATTCTCGAAGATGATGCCGTAGGAGGTAATCTCTTCAGTGCAGTGTGGGGTCAGGGGGCCTTAAGAAAGAAAAGTACAGAGCAGAGAGCAAATGTCAGGCCTCCCAGAATTTCAGGGCTCTCAGGAGCTTTGCTAAGGCAGTCGAGACCTCTGCTGGATTACAACATAACGTTAGCGAAGATAAATGCATGCTTCAGCGCCTGCCCCCATCCACATCCACCTGTCTGTGAGACATACGAGGTCATACAACTTGGACCAAAGATCATTTGAAAACAGAGACACCAAATGGAAAGCCTAGGGGTCCCGGCAGCCAGCCCTCCTCTGCACATGCGCACTCGTGTGGCCATATGGCCCGTGCACGTGTGAGGCATACGTGGGAGCCGGCAGGAGCCCCCTCCCCTCCCAGCCCTTCCGAAAGCGAGCCAAGCAAATTAAAGCAACACTCAGTTACTCACAGAAACGCGAACAGCGGGTGGGTTGGGGTTGTGGGATTCTGGATTATATTTTTCCCTCTTCTCTGCATGCCAGTTTGGGGGGAAGCAACATGGTTTTGTTATAGTCACACACAAAAAAAATTAAAATAAAGTTGTATTTTGTTACTAAAACCAAAAAAAAGACTCGTCACAGTGGTCATCTTTCATTCTTTGACTCTTGTAGAAATAAGTTTTGCTCCAACTGCCAGGATCATTCAAAGGAATGGTACACACAGCTAATAATAAATAGCCCTACCTGGAGAAATCATGAAACTTCCCTGTAGCTGACCAGGTCCATAAGCCTATAGACACATAGCCTCCCTTTTCTGAAAACGGGGCTAATGTTACCTCCCACACAGATAAGACACTATTCCTGGTGCAGGTTTTAGTTCTTTTGAAAACAAAACACAGAGGGAGATACTAGAAAAGACATTACCAGAGGATATTTAACCTGAAAATTTTTTTGTTAATTTGTTATGGTAGTTTTATTTGAATTGTCTATTACTCAAAACCACTGTTTAAATCATTCTGTAGCTCCAAATAATTTTGGTCATCTTGTAAAGTCTTTTCGGTTACTCCCTACATAGCCCCTTCCACCAGCCTAACCTAAGTTTTTCTATTATATATTTCGGCATCAATACATTTATGATATTGATTTTATTCACATGAATGCTTTATTGATACTCTATTTCTATTTCTCATTCTTCTTTTCTGGATTGAAAGACCCATGAGGGCAAGAATATTTATTCTGTTCCCCACTATTTTCTTCATTCCTATTACCAAGGACAGTTGTTGAATAAATTACCTGAAAAGCGCCAAAAACATTTTTTTTTCTCGGTTGTTATTTTATTTGACTTCAAATGAAGGTTTTATTAAACCTCCTTCACCCAGTAAATCCTTTTAATGGTGCCTCACCCAGTTTTTCCCTCCCGCCTGTACAAGAGATTTAAGGGATCCATTTTACTCTCCCTGAGAGTCTGCAAGTATTAACTTCATTTAACAACAAACAATACAGGACATGTCAGAAAGCTGACACAAAGGGCCCACATTCAAAATAATTATCACTAATTTCTATGCTTGGGTGCACCAAACTGGTAATGTCAAATCCCACTGAAAATAAGTTATCTAAATCAGTGGTTACGAAATCTGTTTTCGTCAGGCCCTTTGGAAAGTGGACAGCCAACGAAGTTCCTCTCTCCCAGAAAAATGCAGGTATGGTAAACACTAAAATTAAGCACATAATCTTAAGGATTTATAGACAACCCCCCCAACCTCAGGCAGGGTTTTTCTAAGTATGGATTGTGACGCATTACTGGATCATGAAATCAATGTAGTAGATCAAGACCAGCTTAGAAGCAAAAGGAAGAAAAGGAGGAAGGGAAGAAGGGAGGAAGAGGAAAGAAGAGGGGAAAAGGAGGGAAGGAGGAAGAGAGGTAACGGTAAGTATTATTTCCCAGCACTTTCATTCAGTTGTGGGCATGTGCATGCGCATGCGTGCATGATGAAAGCACTAAGCCAAAATATAAAATGTAGTTCTTATTGTGTATTGCCAACAAAATAATTTAGAAAAGAATACTCTAGGGGTTCATGGGCTCCTGATCCAAATGATTAAGGATGAAACTGCCACTTTACTTGGTTGCCAAGATCCTCAGGAAAGAACATTGCCTCTTGTGTGAGTTTTAACCAGAAGAGGGATATGTGCCAAGGCAAAGGTGTAAAACAGGATGCCGAGTTTGAGGTGCTCCCAGAAATGAAGCTTGATGGGCATGGGGTACAAGGACTGCAGTGGGGCCTTGCAGCTAGAGGAGGCCCAACTTCATCTCACAAACCAAACCGAGGTGGATGACGTGGTGAATAAAGCATGCCTGGGAAGGTCGGGTCTGTGACTAACTGGAGAGGGCGCACCCCCCCCAAGAGGCACAGATGTCTTCCTGTCCAGCCAGCTGCTGTCCTAGAAGAATGGCAGAAGCCAGAGGGCCAAGATTTCTGACTTTCAAAGATCAGTGAGAAATCTGGAGTTGTTAATGTGAAATGTTCTGATTTTTAATATAGGCAAGTAAAGCCAAAAGAAAATTGTTTTTAAACATGGTGCAGGCTAATGCTATGAGTCAAATAAAACCTATCTGTGGGCTGGATCCAATTTTCAGCCCTAGGCTAAGGAAGGAAATATAATTTGTTTTCTGATCTAGAAAGACCTATGGAGGATGGACTGAGGTGGGAGGGAAGAGAGAGACCAGATAGGAGGCTACAGAAATCACTAGATGGGAGATCACAGGGGCCTGAGTAAAGGCTGTAGGAGGAAGGGAGGACACAGGCAATATTAAGGAGACAGAACTGAAGGGCCAATTAGATGTGGCAGCTGAAAGAGAGCAAAGGCGCTTGGGATGACTCTGGTTTCTGGCTTGCATGGCCTTGCAGACAGAGGCTCCATTCACCCAGACTGGGAATATGGCAAGAACACCGGGTCAGGAGATCAGATCGGCAAACAGCTGAGTGCAAGGTGCTTGGAGAGCATCTCATTGGAAGCAACCATAGCAGAGAAGAATAGGGCTGAAGTACAGCAGAAATTATGGTGGAGGTGTAGCACTGGGAGTTGTCTACACCTGGATGTCGGTGAAGCTAAAAGTAAGAAGGCTAAGACAGAACCATGGGGCCTACCCACATTTAAGAGATGAGCAGTTAAAGAAGATGCCACAAAAGACATCTACTGGAAGCAGGTGAGGAAGCTCATGGAGAGTCGTGGCCATTTGGAAGAGGCATTTGGGGGAATGGGAAATGGCACTGATGAGAAATCCATGAAGAGATCGCACATGGCACCAAAGCCCCTGCTGAGATGAGCCGCACTAGTGGGACCCGTTGATGACAGGGATGCTGGAAACAAGAATCCTGAGGGCACCAAACTACCAGTTGTATTTTCATATATTCCGCAGCCTGTGGGGTAAGGCAGACACAGTGAATGGCTAGGGTATCGCAAAGCAGAGGGTCCACAGGATGAGAAAGACAGAAAGGCCAGGAAGCTGAGACATGCATGCGGCTTGGTTGGATGGAGAAGAAAACCGAAGCATGATGGGGGAGATGGACTAATACAAAAGTCAGAGGTGGATGCGGCCAAAACCTCCGAGGCCAAAAAGTAGGCCAAGTGGGGAATAAGAGGAGGGTAAACACCAGAATGATAGGAGGTTGTAGACAGCGTGGAATACCACGGTCCAAGACGTCAGAGGGGGGCTCAAGCTCCTGCAGGTGGTCAAGGGCGTGGCCACTGGGGATGGGTAGCTGAACTGAAGTGAAAACAAAGATGGTTCCAATTAAAAAGTCAAGAAACTCCGAAGCTTGGGGGTGGGGGGGAGGAGGGGAGGGGAAGGGAGGGTCTCCACATGGATCCTGATGTGGCTTGCACTGACGCCAGGACCTGGCGAGGAGAGAGAGACTTGGAACATGTCAAATCCTCAATAAACGAAGCCACGTCGCTGTCAAGTCAGAAGGTGACAGCAACAAGAAGGGGGAAGGCAGGAATCTCAACTGAAAAGGACGCTTTGTATGAAGGTGAAAGAATAAAAGTAGCAGCGAGAAGCAGAAAAATTCAAATCAGCTTCCCACTCACACGGTGCACGTAATGCCAGAGAACCAGCAACCTCATTGCAGAACCCAAAATACCACACATCAGGCCCCCAAATGCCCAACAGATCCCTTGCCTTCCACTTATAACCTATTCTCCCCTTTTTCCTTCCCAATGATGCATAAGGGCACTGCTCCAGGCAGGCCGCGGTGGACAAAGAGACAGGACACTCGGGCTCCGGGTCTGATTCCGTCATTAACCAGCAGAGTGAGCATGAGCGAGTGAGTCATGTCATCTCTGTGCGCCTGAAGTTAATAATCTAGAAACTGGGGCTGATGATATTCATTCTCCTCACCAGTGGTTGGCTATTTCGAAAAATATAAAAGGCAAAGCAGGAAAATGTTTTAAAAGGCAATTTTATTCCTTAATCCAACTGGTGGAGCTTAAAGCTAAAGAGGTGGCCAAATCCTAAGATGAACCTTCCGTATGGATGGTTACTTAATTTGACCCAATGATTCTTCTTGGAGCCTCAATATCTGTAAATTGAGGGAGATGGGTTAAATGATGGTCCTGTCTACCCAGGATTTATTTTGTTTGCTTCTGGGGGATTCTCCCTGTGCCCCGATGCCTGGGAGTGTTTCTCTGACCAAGGTTCTCCCAGCCTGAGCCTAACATATTATAGGTATTTATGACTCTGCCCTAACACCTGACAACCCCTCCAGACAGTTGACTTCCAGCAAATGTCTGGGGGACAGGTGAGCGCTGATGGTCACTCAGAGGTGGTTGGCGGCTTCGCTGAGGAACGGGCTGGACAAGAGTAATCGTGAGCGTTCAGGAGAACACAGCCCCTGGGACACAGGAGGTACTCAGTACTTACCGGTGAATAGATTAGTCATCTACGGAATCTACTGGAAATTTTTTAACTGCACAGATAGATGCAAGAAATTCTCAATGCCCATCTCAGATCCAGTTCTCCAGTATAAATTTATGTGAATTCCATAAAAGCTAGCTGGAAACCAAAACATTACTTTCAATATTGCCAGCATGAGCAGTGCAGTGGTCACTGAGGGCAGGGAAAACGACGAGTCCCCAGACAAAATCATAATTCAGCGAGCTCAGAGGGCAAATTCAGAATCGTATCCCACGGCATCTAAATTTTATTTAGATGTGGCCAGAGTGTGACTCAGGCCTGTGCGTTTTTTAAGGGCGGAAACGAGACCAAAGGCACAAATGATTCAATCTGTATGTGTGAGCTGTGGAAATTTCTATAAAAATTCTTTTAGAATTCTTGCCAGTGTACTTGAATTTCAAGCGCTAGTGGGGTCAAAACCCAGTATAGTCAGTTCTCATTATCCCCAATAATAAGAGCTTGGAAATCAATGCCATATAGTGTGCATCTGAAATCTGAAATACGGAGACACAAACGTGGATATCTTTGTGGCCAGAGCCATGCTCCTACCTGCTTTGTGGCCAGATGGTACTACAGAGACGGCGGGTGTAAAAGCTCTCTGTCAAGCATACAATATGTGCCTATCAGGTAAAACTGCTTGATTTTTATTTTATTTGTATTTTATTTATACAATCACGGGGAGCACTCAGCAGAGCAGTGGACAGAGCACAGGTCCAACATCGTTATGCTCTGTGGTCCTGGCAGAAGTCACATCGTCCCTCTAAAGCCTCAGCGTCCCCATTTGTAAAACAAGAATCATTATAGCCACGTCCCATGAAACAGCTGTGAAGGTAAGATGCCGTAATACGCTCGTCAGGCCCTCAGCACAGAGGGAGAAACACAGTTGGCGCTCCCAGAATAAGTGGAAATGATTATCATCACTGGAAAGTACACATCGCAGACTGGTGTAGTAAAGATATCCTACAGTTCCAGGTAATTCAAGGAAGAACAGTTTAAAGATAACTTTATTCCACAATGTCCACTGTGTCTTGTGGTAAGAATACATTTCAGGAGTAAAATGCCAACTTCTCTTTTAAAGATTCTGTTGCTGGTGCCTGATTCTCTAAGACATGCTCTGGTAAAAATCAACAATTTGGAGGTTCCCGGAGGACCTCTAGCACCATCCCGGACTGTGGGATCCCAGAGCACCAGACACTCAGCAATCCTTGCTCTTTCACACAGCTTCTCTGCATTAGGGGCCCACCAGTCCATTCCTGTCGGAACCCAAAGCAAGGTAGATGTGAAACTTGACAGCCCAGTCCATGAGGATAAAAGAGATAAATACTTTAAAACGTTCATTCTCTGTATCACTCACTTTGCACCTGGGTGCTTTACCTTCCATATTTAATGAACTATTTTCTTGCACCCATGTATGTCCTTGTATATTTCTTAAAAGCACTATTGGTACCACTTTGGAGACCTCCCCTTGCACCAGCCTTCCTTAGCACATCATGCATGTTCTGTAAACATCTGATTGGTTGATTTCTACACATTTACAAACATCATTAACTCGTAAAGATGTACTATACCTAAAAGGCCGGAAACCAACAAGACTGCCAAAATCATTGTCAAAATATATGACGTTATGTCAAAATAATAGAAATTATTTTTCTACTAATTAATACTAAATTCAGAACAGATTATTAAACATCCTTCTTAAAGATGGCTTGAGATAAGCAACTAAGTAGTGAGGAATCAAAAATTAGCTTCCTATCACCATGAGTGGGGTTAGCTCTTTCCAGCAAGGGCCGGCTTTATGATGCTGTAAGCCAAAAAGCTGAGCCCACAGGCAGACGACCCACAATGAAGAGAAGCCGGAATGCCACAGCCTATGACAAAACCTGGCCACATCCTCCTTCCTTCTTCATCTTTGTCACTCTGAATTCATAAAACTGAGTGAATACAATTTGGAACAATTTCTGAGGCTTAGGAAGAGATTTTTTAAAAAAATAAATAAATAAGACCAAGGTGGGCACAGGTGACTCAGAAGAGATCGCATCCATTAGCACACAAAGCCAAAATAAACCCTGGGGTGGGGGAGAACAGATGGCCTGTGGGAATGGACGGAGCCAGGGGGATTCAGAACCATGGCCCTCTGGATGGCATTCCACCATGGGAGATGCCTATTTGTAGGAGGTGATGTCCATTTTCACCAGATGGCCAGCTCACCACCTGGAGTCTCAACCACCAGGTAAGCTTGGTGACTTGCGAGAATTTAACCTCACCTGAACAGAGAAAACGAACAGAGGACAGAAATTGCATCTTCTGTCACCCTTGGGAGTAATGAGAATAGAATACTGCAAAGGTAAAGATGCCTGAATTATTTTCTACCCGTTCTTGTCTGCATGACAATAAACCAAAAACATTTAGAACAGAGAAGAAAAATATCTTCTTCCCCTCACCCTCACAAAAATCTCAGGGTGTTATAAACATTAACTGGAGCTGAAGGAGCTGAAAATTCCTTTAAAAGGAGACAATTAGGAAATTTAACTGATTACTAAATCATTAACTCAGACTATAGATGAATCACAAAAATTGCTGATAATGTCAACTAGTCTGCATCTAAAGATTCAGAAACCATGATGGATTATGGTTACAATTATATTTGTGAAAGGTGTTCGAAGCGAAAGGATGAAAGGAAAGACAGCAATCCTAAGGATGGTTGTGTTCGACTGCTGGGATTAGGGGTGATTTTTCTTCTTCTAACTTGGCTATGAATAGAAGAGTAAGTGATAAATTAATAGCAAGCAGTGTAGAACACTATCCATGGCAAAGGACGAGTGCTTTGTGTTGGTTGGTTGGCTGGTTAGTTGGTTGGCTGGCTGGTTGGTTGGTTGGTTTTCACTTTCTAGTCCATCACCTAACCGCTCAGTGTGTCTGCAACTCACCACGTGGGTCAATCCCACCCAAACTGGTCTAGTTGGGTTTTCCTGAGTTTCCCACTGTGGCTGGAAATCACTCAAGTCCAACTCCTCCCGTCAAGACTGGGTCAAGGTCCTCCCTCAGATTAAGCCAACTTCTCGGACATCCTCCCAGCACCACCCCCTTCGTCTTCCTCCTCTCAAAATACTTCTGTAAATATCTGAACTGTCTACTTCTAGGAGGTCTGTGTTTATGCATTTCTATTTTCAGGACATTCTTCCACCTTCTTATGGGCAGTTTTCTAGGAAAACGGACTCCAGCAGAGTCTAGGAGACACAGATACTTGCAGCTAAGCTGCTACACCATCAGCAGCCCCTCAATAAATGGAAAGGTAGATTTCCAATAGCCTGATGGCCACGTAACAGGGTATACTTCACACAAAGGTAATTATACTTCCTGCTGCCCCAACGCTATGCCATCACCTTAAATAGCTCCAGCTGAGGGCTTCAGGCCGTGTGGTCCCATAATAACTAACAAAGGTGCAGTGCCAGGGATAACAAGGTGTGGAGGATTTTACCTGTATTCCTGTGGGAAAGAAAAAAATAAAATCAATTCTTTCTAGTTAGCCTCAGACCTACTCCCACGTGAATCAGAGAGGTACAACAATAACAGCAAAAACTTGCTTCAGATGTACCACAATCCAAAACTCAAACCACAGGAAAACTATCAGGCCTCCTGCCCTCCATGCTGGGTACTACCAAAACATATCCACGCGACTCTAAAAAGTGACACTAACTTTTTTGACAAACAGAAGGTAGCAGATCGCGATCTGTTGAGGTACAATGGAGTATATTACAACTGGAATTTGTTACATACAGAAAGGAAAATCTTACTTGAAGTAGCAACCCTCTGTCCATCAAAACTACAGAGGCTGAAAACAACTGATCTTTTACCCTAGCAATCAGTCAGTAAGAAAAGGTATTAAACTTTCTCAGCCACATATAGATAGAAGGAGCCCCAGAAAAACACTGCAAGTGGGACAGAAGAATTCTCACGTTCACCCTTCTTTCTAATCCTGTGGCCATCATTACTGTCCAAATCTTAGGACTCTTTTCCTGAGACAGCACTGAGCCTACCAAGAGAATTAAGTATATAACAAGCACTAAGTAAATGGTAGCTATTATCATTGCTCGGGGCAGAAAAGGGACTCATTCATATAATCAACAAAGACCTGTTGAACATCTACTGTGTGCCAGGCAATGAGTATACAGCAGTGACCAAAAGAGAGTAAGTCCCTGTCCTGCTGGAGCTGACATTATAGTGACTTGACCCCAAGTTTCTTTATCCCCAGGGATTGCAAACTCTAATACCTAAAGGGGCTAAGAAGGTAAAATAAATGAGTTGGATCAGACACTACCTGGCTGTTCACCAAACCGGTTTTCTCTTCCTTCTGGGCTCACTCTTAGATTACATTTTCCAGCCTCTTTCTGCAGGTAGGTGTGGCCAAGTGACGGAGCCCTAATCCATGGAATGTGAGCAGAATGTCTGCACAGCCCTTTGGGTCCTGTTCCCCTCTTTCTTCCCCCTTCCATCTGCTGGATACAGACAAGCACAGTAGCCTTGGAAGCCACAGACTGAAGATGGCAAAATCACAAAGGAAGGTTCCTGGGTTCCTGAATCACTGCTTGGTAGAGAGCTCCCCGCCAATCAGGTACACTTACTTGGTCTTTATGTGCATGAGTAATAAAACGCTATGGCTTTGAGCCATTACAGATTTGAGTATTGGATTGTTACCACAGCTAACCCGTCTCAGCCAGTATGTGATTGAGGTGGGACAGGCAGGGGCTGTGACAGATGACCCATCTAAAGGAGTTACCACTATTCGACTTTAGCCAATTGTTGCCACGCAATAATGTAATTTATTTCACCAGTGTGGTCAACCTTCTGATCGTTTCAAGAGAACCTAGAAATCCTGATTTTCGTGGAAAAGCTCCTGATTTTTAAATGATTTTTATTTTTGTTTGACAAATGCTTGATTTGTGAAAACACATCTGTAGAGAGAAGTGAGTCCTCCGGGCTATGATCCCTGCACTCCATTCCACCACCAGTACCACGCTAACCATAAGTATTTTTTGGCACAACAGTCAAGAAAGGTTTTAAGAACAGAAATAATAGAACAGGATTTTATAAGTATGGTGAGAATGTTCTAGGAGATTCTCTTCCTTCCTTTATACATACCACTTCCTTCCTTTATACATACCAGATATCCCATATCTATTATGGGATAAGACATGATCCCAGCCTTTGAAACGTCAGGTGTTGTCTGCACACTTTCATCCGTAGGGCTGAAACTGACTCCACAGTTATCCCACCTTTTAGCAGTTAAGTGGCATTGCTTCCCTGCCCTGACAGCTCTGTCTACTGTCTCCTGTTCTCAGGAGCCCGTATCTCGGTTGTCCCTTAGAATGGGCTTGACTTTGTAGTATATTCTTCCCTCTTGGTCTGAACAAGCTGTCTTACTAGCCATTGAGGCAACTGTTTCTCTAAATGGACATAGGCTGTAACAGTGTATGTCCTCAGTTATAATGAAAATAGATTTTGCACATGGATCATAGTTGTTGAAAGGGTTTCCAGGACCTCAGCGAACCTGGGACTCCCTTTACAAAATTGCTCTAAGGGGCTCAGTCCGATGAAGGAGCCAGACCAGTAGGCCATATCAGCTGGGACAGGGGTTGGGAGTGGGGAGGATGGCTTCTAATTCCTGTGGAGCAGGGCAGACTGTGTGCCAGGAAAGGCTACTTAAAGGAGGCAGGACTTGGACTGGGTCTCGAAGAAAGTACGGCTGCTAACCAGACAGGGCTGAGAAGGCAGAAAGACTAAAAGGCAAGGGGAAGAAATGGGCTTTGGGGGAACTGCAAGTCTGGCTATGGTGGCAGGTAGGAGTTGGAGGTAGTTCTTTCATAAAGTACCCAGACTGCTAAGCAATGGAGCTGAACTGAGTTACGGGGCACCACGGGGTAGATTTATGTTTTATTAAAAACCTCTGGCTGAAGGATGAGATTGGTTAGCAGGGGCCAAGACTAGAAGCAAGGTGGTCAGTTAGCAGGCATGGCTTTGACAAGAACACCGACCACAAAGAGGGAAGGTCTGAAAAAAACTTGGAAGCTTCATGCTAATACTGTTTAATTTTAGTTAGGATTCCAGAGTGTATAGTCTATGTCTTCTCTTCATCCAACTCAAGTGATTGGGTAATTGAATGTCAAGGTCACGCAATGGCTTCCCATCCCTCCTAATTTAAAAGCTCGAGTCTATGGCATGTCTCCTGTGTGATGTGGCCCCTGCCACCTCTCCTGCCTAGTCCAGCACTCACTATCCTCTTGATTCCTGCCTTCCTTCTCTCTGGTTCCGAAATAAACCACACTTCTTCCCACCACAGAGGACAGTACCCACATCTCCCTTTGCTCTAAATCTCCGCCTGGTTATTTCCTACTCATTCTTCGGATGTTGGCTCAAGTCTCACTTGAGGAAAGCCTCCCTGACCATCCTCCTCCTTACTCACCCGGCACCTGGAGCTTCCCCTTCACAACACTCACCTCCGTTGGTAATTGTATACTTATTCCTGTGAGGAACTGACTGATGTCTCTCTCTCCCCAGTGAGCCAATGTCTGCTTCCTCCCCACTAGATCCCTTACACCCAGTACAGTGCTTGCCACTTAAATACTGTCTGAATTAATACACATAAGAAAGAGTCCATTTAGAAACAACAAGCATCATTATTTAAGACTGCCTGGTATTAAAATTAAACCATGGTGAAAAAAATCAAACCATGATGCCTGGGGAGAGGGTGAGTAGAGATGGGGAAGGAGGGTAATGTCTACAGAAGAGCAAGAGGGAACTTATTTCCTGGGGTGATGGTCATGTTCGAAATCCTAACAAGAATTTGGGTTACACAGGTGCATGCATTTGTCAAAACACAGGAATATACACTTAGGATTTCCATATTACTCTGTACATAAAAATCACCTAAAAAATTAAAAATAGATATTGAAGTTTAATTAGTGGCATGCATGCTGACTGTCTAGGGGTGACATGTACTGATGTCTGCAACTTACTTTGAAATATATCCAAAAAAATAAGAGGAATTCATGGATGGATAGAAGTACAGATATATGATAAAACACATATAGCAAAATGATAACCATATCATCCAGGTGGTAGGTAATGGCTGTTCACTGTACAGTACTTTCAACGCTTCTGTATGCTTGAAAATTTAATAAGATGAGGGGGGAAAGCCTGCAGAGTATAGCTGAAGATGTATTTACATTGTAGTCAGATTTGGTTTCACATCCCATCTTCACCACTTACAAGCAATGTGCCCTTAGGCAAATCCGTTTCTTAAATGTCCTCTCAATCTTAGCTTCCTCCAAGAAAAATGGGCAAGAATTCCCTCACAGTGTCATCATGGGGGGGGGGAATAAGATGGAACTCCTGATCCAGTGACTGCCACGATAGTAGCTATCTCATCAATGTTATTCCTCCTACTCAGAAGTCAACATTTCCACAAACTAGGACAAATCTCCAGTGAAACATAAAAGAAGAATCTTGTCAAATTTTTCTCTCACACAGCCCCTGGGAAATTAAAAGAATAAATTAACTGTGCTATTTTTATAGGTAAAGACACTGACCTTCCGGGCGCCTGGGTGGCTCAGTTGGTTAAGCGACTGCCTTCGGCTCAGGTCATGATCCTGGAGTCCCAGGATCGAGTCCCGCATCGGGCTCCCTGCTCAGCAGGGAGTCTGCTTCTCCCTCTGACCCTCCCCCGTCTCATGCTCTCTCTCTATCTCATTCTCTCTCTCAAATAAATAAATAAAATCTTAAAAAAAAAAAAAAGACACTGACCTTCCATCCGTAGGACACTTGGAACTCCATGTCTAAAGGAGATCTACGCTGTCAACACTTCCTCATTCCATCTCCCAGTGGCCAACACCACCCGTGGTTAGAGCTGGCTAGAGTTAGTGACATAGTCACATCAGTCAGAAAGACGGGGAACGTCGGCTGAACTGTAAGTAGCATATAGAAGCCAAGACTCCCAGTCACCTCCCAGATGTGCTAGGGAGAAGAGCCAACCAGACGAGCCTTAAGATCTCTGAAAGCATCTGACGTGTCAGGGGTGGTAGTCTCAAGACTGTCCTGGCTTTTAGCATAATTACAAGCACTGAGAGATGGCCTTATGACCATATATAAAAGCCTCCAATCAAGAATAATAGTGTTGATTCAACTGGAAGACATGTAATAGGCCACCACATGGCCTTCACCTCTCTAGGTTCATAAGGTGGGAGAAAGGAATCCATTGATGACGACCCCAAATGAGAAGGAACTGCTGACCTCGGGAAGTAAGGAAAACAAAAAAACCAATGCACCTCCAAGAAAATGAGGCCTGCCATCATAAAATCAGTGAAAGGGTTAGTTCTATGTCACAAGTAAGACATTACAGGCAGAGGAAATTGTAATTTTTTAGAAAGCGTCTCTGTGTGCCTACTAGATGGCACATTTAGGACTATATAATTCAAGCTTATTTTAGGCTGTTCCTGCCCAATCTAACTTCCACCCGCTCTTCCTTGAAATAGTATTTCCTTTTACATAACTCGAAACCCACCTAGTTAGTTAGCTTATTAAGCCTAGACTTGAAACTTCTTGGAGACATCCTGCATTTCCTGTGTACACTGCGTGTGTCGTGCATGGAGCCCACAGATGGATAGGATCACGTCGGCGCTGAGCCAATGGTGCACATCTCTTCCTAGCTCTACCTCACACTGGTAGTTTGAAATCAGCCATGGTGGGAGGATTTATACCATGGAAATCAGCCAACACTATAAATCAGGCCACTTATCCTCGATATTTTTTGTAGAGCCAGCTTACCAGCACACGAACTTGTTTTTCACTGCCATGGAAGGTTTGGGGAAGCCTGCCCTATCCACACCAGCTTATTTAAGACTGCCCTCTACCACAGGCCATGGCTGAAGGAGGGGTCAGCCTAGGAAGTCATTTTTGTACCACTTGCCCCTTCTCCCCTGGCCTCTGCGATTAGACGAGGGGTACATTCCTCACTCCATTGGCCAGATGACAGCAGCCTGATTTTCCCTTCTGGGAAATATGGAAACGGGACAGAGACTGGACGGTGGGCCCTGAAACTGAAAACTTGCCAATTCCGGCTGCAGTGAGCACCACAGCAAGCAAAAGCGCGCTGAAGGTTTAGTTACAGGGGGATCGAGTGGCTGTGGATAAGCAGAGGAAGCCAGTCTGCAGGAAGAGGCAGAAGGACAGACCCAGCCTGCGGGGAAAGAGAGGGTCCCTGAGACAAAGGCCAGTAAACCTCAGCCTCTCACTGTCGAGGAAGGCAATATCAGGAAGCAGAGTGAGGCCTATGGAATTAAACTGGTTGGGTTCAAATCCCGCCTCTGACACTTACCCATGTGATACTGGATGAATAACTATAAAGTTACTCTGTGCCTCAGTTTCCTCATCTGAAACATGGAGATCATAACAGAACCCACTTCATAGGATTGTTGTGAAAAATCAAACGGGCTGATACAAATAGTAAATGCTCCAAAATGTTAGCTATTATTTCTATCAATTAATTATATCATCAACACGGCCCAGTTATATTTTATTCCTATTCTGAATATGTCACATGAGATTCCCCTGTGGCCAAAGGCATCATACTTGAGCTAGTTTTAGTTAAGTCACTAGGTAATCATAGAGTAGTGTAAACGTACAATCAGAGAATAACACAGAACTCCTGAATCATAGAACAATGTAAAAATCCCTGGACCACTGTGTGACCTTTAGCAAATCACTTTCTTAACCCTCTCAAGAGTGATATGAGATTCAAATAAAAGAGTGAGAACTTCAACAAGTATGAGGTGCGACACCAAACTCTGGAGACTCTTATCCTTGTAGGGAAAAGTAAACATATCACATTAGTCATAGGATGGGAAAACACTTGTTTAAAATGCTGTTTTTCTTGTTGGACTAGAGACAAGAAATTATTCTCCATCCCACTGCAAGGAAGGTTTTGTTTCTGTAGAACTCACCGGGTTGATGCGTGCGTTCACCTCCAGTATTAAGTAACATAATAACAGGAAACTGCGAGAGACAGCTCTATGGCACCAATTTTTTAATACACTTCCATCTGTTTTTTTTTTTTTTTTTTAAGATTTTATTTATTTATTTGACAGAGAGATAGATAGAAGAGCACAAGCAGAGGGAGTGGCAGAGGGAGAGGGAGAAGCAGGCTCTGCACTGAGCAGGGAACCCGATGCGGGACTCGATCCCAGGACCCTGAGATCATGACCTGAGCCAAAGGCAGACGCTTAACCATCTGAGCCACCCAGGCGCCCCACTTCCATCTGGTTTAATTATATTCAAAATAATGCTCGTAATCCAGATCCTCCTATTCTTTTCAAAACAAAGACTCATTATTTGATAATGAAGTACGTCGTAGGTTTAGAGATATTTTTGATCAGCTCTTTTAGACAAGGACTTCTAAAGCGGCACCATTAATTTCAACATATTTTCTCCTTAGACTTCACATTTTTCTCCAGCCCTCCTTGGTTTGCTGTTGACATTTGGTAAATAAAAAGACAAGGACAGAGGAGCAGCATTCATGGTGGAGGTGGAGGGGTAAGTCTGGAAGCCCTGGTTTCATTGTGGCACTTAATGCCATATCTCACATCACAAGAGTAAAGTTAGAAATATTCTAGACCTTCCTATTTGCAGGTACCGCATAAATAACAAAGCCATTTTGTGTTTCTGACGTCAGGAAATTTTATTTCAGGCTAAGAATAGATTTAACATATATAAATCAAAATCAAATTCCCCACTTGTGGTTAGGATGCATTAGGCAAAGACTCGCCTGAGTGGACAGATGGCAGGTGTAGCAATGTCCTTGGGCTAAATACGTGGGGCAGCTACTTGGCCTTATTTACATCTACATTAGTTGGTTTAAACACAGTGTTTATCCCTATTCTATTTAGTGTTTAAGAGGGTTTGTGATTTTTCCTTAGCATCTGTGGAAGTTTATTCCAAGGAAGGAAGCCAAGGAGTAGAGAAAATAGGAGAAATGGTCTAAGGAGAGGTTTTAACTCTATAGGTTTGAATCCAGTCTGTGGTTTTAAAACAGTTTTCTTTTATTGTAAAGGCTTTTCTATATTTCAGGGAGAAGTTCAAATTCTCTTGTGACAAAATTTACTTAACATGGAAAAAGGGTCATGACATAGTGTCAAGTGACAAATATTCTGAATATTACACCCTTAATCTCTTTACTTTTTTTAAGATTGTATTTATGTATTTATTTGAGAGAGAAAGAGCATCAGTGGAGGGAGAGGCAGAGGGAGAAGGAGAAGCAGACTCCCCGCTGAGCAGGGAACCCAACACAGGGCTTGATCCCAGGTCCCTGAGATCATGACCTGAGTCAAAGGCAAACGCTTATAAACAACTGAGCCACCCAGACGCCCCCACCCTTAATCTCTTTAAAAAATTAAATGAGGATATGTATATGGATATAAACGTTTGTACAAAAAAGTTCTGTAAAGACTCGTATTTGCTTGACAGCACAACTCTAGGAAACAGCAACAGGGCCAACCAGGCCTTTTGCATTTTACTGCATACACTTGTGTACTGTTTGAATTTAATAAAGTATATATGACTTTTACAATTTTTAAAAGCCAATGAAGATTAAAGATAAGCCAATATTTATTTGGGCTTCAAGTTGGAACCATGAGAGCAAAATATGGGAAAACTCTTCCTTTGAGAATGAGAGTCCTTGACTGGCCTTGCCACCAATGTAGGAAGAGATAAGAAATGCAAATGGTCTAACCCATCAAAACATTTGCCTAGGGCTCATAAACACACATGCCTGGGAATGGCGAAAGAAGGGAGGATCCTGAGACTCTTATTTACTGATGAGAAAACTAAAGCCCTGAAAAGTGAAGTGACTTGATAAATAGCCAAAAGCCAGCTAGGGGGTGACCTGTCTCCTGAGTACATCGAACGCAATTTCCCCTCACCCAGGCCATTTGCCCTAGACCTTAAACCAAACCAATGTCTTAATGTCTAGGAAGTGTCCACTGTTAGCCCCAAGAATGAGGAAATGTACTTACTAGAGGTATCTGTTAACTTTTTAATTTACTAAAGAAACCCTTAAGCAATCTTCAATCTCATCTATAAAGCCATAGGCTTTAGGGGAGAAATAATACCAATTCTATCCAAACACTATCCAAACACTTCCATTAAACAGAAGAGAGAATGCTTTCCAGCCATTTTAGAGATCAGCATTACCCTTATTCCAAAACCAGACAAAACATACCCAGGAAAAGAAATTGATTATCAGTTGTTTAAAACAAACAAACAAACAAAAAATACCAGGAAAACAAAGCTACACACCAATCAATATCCTTCATGAACGTAAGACTTTATAAATTTCCAATAAAAAGATCAGAAAATCAGGCCCAGCTGGAACATACATCTTGACTAAGTTGGAGTTTATCCTGGAAATACAAGGTTGGTCCAACATTCTAAAATCAACCAATGCCTTTTTACAGACTGAAAAAGAAAAACCTTGTGGTGATTTCAACAGATAAAGAGAAATCATTTGATAAAATTCACTACCCATTTATGATAAAAATTTCACAGCAAACTGGATAAAGAAGGGAACTTCCTAAACCTGATAAAAGGCCTCTACAAAACGAAGCAAAACAAAACAAAACAAAACTACAACCAACATCACACTTAATAGTGAAAGACTGACTGAGATCAAGGTAAGGATGCCTACTCTCCCCATTCCTACTCAGCAATGTACTTGAAGTTGTAACCACTGCAATGAGGCAAGAAAAAGAAATAAAATGCATGAAGATCTGAAATAAAGAAAAATCCCAAAGATTCTACAGAAAGCTACTAGAAGTAATGTGGGTTTGGAAGGGTTACATGATACAAGGTTAATCTTTTTAAAATCATATATCTATATATTGACAAAGAATTTTTAAAGTACTGCTTGCCAAAGCATTGTAAAACATGAAATACATATGTACAAAATGTGTATGCTGAAAACTATAAAACTTTGATGAGAGAAAAGGAAGACTACCTAAATAAATGGAGAGAAACATGTTCATGGATAAAAAATTTCAATAATGTTAAGATATAAGTCTTCTCCAGTGAAATCCCAGTAGAAATTCCAGCAAGTCTTTTTTATACAGATTGACAAAAAGATATTAAGATCTCTATGGGGGCGCCTGGGTGGCTCAGTTGGTTAAGCGACTGCCTTCGGCTCAGGTCATGATCCTGGAGTCCCGGGATCGAGTCCCACATCAGGCTCCCTGCTCAGCAGGGAGTCTGCTTCTCCCTCTGACCCTCCTCCCTTTCATGCTCTCTGTCTCTCATTGTCTCTCTCACAAATAAATAAAATCTTAAAAAAAAAAAAAAAAAGAGATCTCTATGGAAAAACACAAGACCTAGAATATCCAAAAAGATTTGGAAAAGAAGAAAAAATTTAGAGGATTCACATTATCTGATTTCAAGACTTACTATAGAGGGCGCCTGGGTGGCTCAGTCGTTAAGCGTCTGCCTTCGGCTCAGGTCATGATCCCAGTGTCCTGGGATTGAGCCCCACATCAGGCTCCCTGCTCTGCGGGAAGCCTGCTTCTCTCTCTCCCACTCCCCCTGCTTGTGTTCCCTCTCTCGCTGTGTCTCTCTCTGTCAAATAAATAAATAAAATCTTTAAAATAAATAAATAAATAAATAAATAAATAAATAAATAAAATAAAAGCTTTCAAATTTAAAAAAAAGGCACAGGACAGTCTCCCACAACAAAGAATTATCCAGCTCAAAATATCAGTAGTGCTGTGATTAAGAAACCCTGAGCTAGAAAAATCAAGACAGTGTTTAATTGACATAAGGAAAGAAGTATACATTAATAGAACAAACTAGACTCCAGAACTAAACCCACCCATATAAAGTACCCAGGCAAATCAACAGAACAAATATAATCTCTTTAATAAATGGTGCTGGAGCAACTAAGTGCCCATATGCAAAAGACCTTAACCTCGACTCCCTGCATGGTATACAAAAATTAACATGAAATGGACCACAGATCTAAAGGTAAAAATAAGACTATAAAATTTATAGAAGAAATCATAGCTATTTGTGACCTTGAGTTAGGCAAGTATTTCTATCCTTAGATATAAAAACCTGCAAATCTTTTTTTTTTTTAACATGGAATGAGGCCTCTTTAATTTTAATTTATTTTATTTTAATTTCAGTGTAGTTAATATACAATGTTGTGTTTGTTTCAGGTGTACAATATAGCAATGCGAGTTGTCAAGGTAAGTGTACTCTTCATCCCCTTCACCTATTTCACCCCAAAACCACAAATGTTAAATTTAAATGCTGATAAACTAGAGTCCATCAAAATCTAAAACTTATGTTCTTTAGAAAATATTGTTAATGAAACAAAAAGACAGGCCACAGGCTGGGAGAAAATATTTGCAAAGAGTGTATATGATAAACAATTTGCATCCAGAATACAAAAAGAAAGCTCAAAACTCAATAATAATAAAACAAATAATCTAATTTTTTTAAACGGGCAAAAGATTTAACAGACACTTCAAAACAGATACAGATGGCAAGTAAGAAAACGAACAGATAAGCAGCAATAACAGCGTTGGTAACTGGAGAAATGCAAAGTCACACTACAATGAGATACCACTAAAAACTACTGGAATCGCTGGAATTTAAATTTAAAAAGAAAGTTGACAAAACCAAGTGCCAGTCAGAATACAGAGAAGCAACCAGAACACTCATACATTGCTTATGGGAATACAAAATTGTACAGCCACTTTAGAAAATAATTTGGCAGTTTCTTTTTCTTTTTTTTTTTTTAGAGGGTCGGGGAGGGAAAGGGAGAGAATATCAAGCAGGCTCCATGCTCAGCACAGAGCCCAACACGGGGCTTGATCTCACAACCCTGAGATCATGACCTGAGCCAATATCAAGAGTTAGATGCTTAACCGACTGGGCTGGAGCCCCAAGAATTTGGCAGTTTCTTATAAGATTAAACACATATCTAACGTAAGATCCAGAAATTCTACTCCTAGGTATTTACCCAAGAGATGAAAGCTGCCCACACAAAAACTTTTATGCTAAAAACTGGAAACAACCCAAATGTCTATCAACTGGTGAATGGATCATCAAACTGGGGTACATCCCAATAAAAACAGTACAGAAATAGAGATACATATATGCAGTAATATATATGATTTTCAAGAGCATTACGCTAAATCAAAGAAGCCAGACATAAAAATGTTACATACTGTACGATTCCGTTTCTATGAGCCTCAGTTAAAGGCAAAATTATAGGGACAGAGAATAGATTAGTGCTTGTCAGGGACTGGATGTGTAGGGGGGAGAAGACTGACTACAAAGGAGCAGGAGAAAATTTTTGGAGGTGGGACAGAAATGTTCTCTATCTGAATTGTGGTTGTGGATCCATGATTATATACTTCTGTCAAACCTAATCATGCAGTACACCTAAAAAGGGTGAATTTTACTGTATGTAAATTATACCTTAATAAACTTGACTTAAAAAAAGGAAAAAAAAAAGTGGTGGCTCATGGGTGTATTTTCTTTGTACGGCATGACATTTCAAAAATCTGAATTAGTTGGTGACATTTGAAAACAAGATTTTAAATAAAGATCCAGCTTTTCTTGAGAAGTCAGAACTTTGGCACCCTGGCCCTCATTCCCTCCCAGGCTGCCGCTGAGCAGGAACTGCCTCTTTGCACAAAGCAGATACTTTATGTCTTGCCACCTCCCCCAACCTGAACCAACTCACAGAAGTATTTTATTGACCTGCCACTCCACGCACTGAGGAAGGGCTGCTTATCCTTGGCCATAGACTGTTCGAGGCCAGGGCCAGGCCTAGCTAGCTCTGCACTATACTCCCAGTATCTGGTGAAGAGCTGGGCCTCGCATACGCCAGGTGGTTGATAAACATTATCAAATCAATATGACTCACTTGCCGCCTTCCCACCAGCTACAATAACTGATATTCACTATACCCAGATTGCCAAGTGCTCCTTTCGACCTGAAGTCCCCAAAGAGAGTCACCATCCAAGGCAGCCATCTAGTGACCTAGAATAATGTGTCCCTCTGTGTGTTTAGAAATCCCCGGTAATATGTTGTCAAGCAACGAAAATGTTTTAGGATCATTCCAACTATTCATTTTTGTCTGGAGAAGAGTAGAGTTGTTGTTTGTTTAAAAAAAAAAGAAAGAAAGAAAGAAAGAAAGAAAGAAAGAAAACCACAATACAGGCTTGAAGGGTAATGAAAATGAAAAAGGAAGTGTGCACATCTTGAATATTCTCAGATCATATTCTAGTAATTTAAGACTTAAGATAAGCAGGCTTCGGAGAGATTCTCCAGTTGTCATCAGAATGCAGTATCTCAAAGTTTTCACAGTGATGTTCAGTTTTGGGGGGGGGCAGGGAGAGGGTTTCTGACTTCTGTTTGATGTCAATATTAAAAGTAGAGTGTCACTATTCCCAAAATCTTCTTTACTTGTGTGTGGGATGGAGAAAGAAGCAGAGGCAAGGTTTAGGACATCTTGCAAATATATCTGAAGCACTGATAATTAATATTGACAGTAAAAAAGCCCAAATACATTTTACTGGATTGTCTGTATCTGGGGGGAAAACACCAAATCAAACACTCTTGGGGCACCTAGGTGGCTCAGCCATTAAGCGTCTGCCTTCGGCTCAGATCATGATCCCAAGGTCCTGGGATCAAGCCCCACATCGGGCTCCCTGCTCATTGGGAAGCCTGCTTCTCCCTCTCCCACTCCCCCTGCTTGTGTTCCCTCTCTCACTGTCTCTCTCTTTCTGTCAAAATAAATAAAAATCTTTAAAAAAAAAAAATCAAACACTCCTGCTGTACATCTTTAATGTTAAAAAATGAGAAAGTACAAACATGATGCAATTATATCCCATCTTAACTCTCCCGACCCACCTCCCCTCTCACTCTGTTTTCTTTGACAGAAAAGACTTTAAAAGCGTTGTCTTTTCTTACTATCTCTGATTTTTCTTCTTCCTTTCTCTCTTGAACCCACTGCCGTAAGACTTCCATCCCCTCTACTCCCAGGACATCAAACACGTCCACATCTCCAAACCCAACGTCCACTGCTAGTCCCCATCTAGACTTTCTCAGTCTCTTTTGCTGGTCCCTCTTCCCCCTGAACCCCTAAATGCTGCAGTATCCCAGGGCTCATTGCTCAGATCACCTCTCTTCTCTATACTTACTCTCTAGGTTTCTCATCCAATCCCATGCTGATGGCTTCCAAATTTATACCTCTGGACCCAATATCTGCCTGGAATTCTAGACTACTATGTTCAACTGGCCATATTGGTTCCTCTCTTTTTCTCCCACCCCTCCTCTAGTTTATTAGAAAATTGTATTAGCTCTATCCTCAAAAGATGTCCAAAATTTCACCACTCCTCACCATGCCATACTACCTGTTTCTATCCCTGACCTTAGAGTCTTTTCTCCCCACAATAGCGAGATTCTTTTAAAACTGAAGTCAGAGCATGTCACCTCTTACTTACTCTCATTCAAAATAAAATGCCAAGTTCTCACCATGCCAAAATGTCCTACACAATCTGGCCTCAGCCTGCTCTTCAACGTCATATCTTACCATTGTCCCCTTGTTCACTCAATTCCACATGGCCTCCATGCTGGTCCTCAACCGTCCCAAACACAATCTCTTCTCGAGGCTTTTGCACTTGCTTTCCCCTCTACCTGGAATATCTTCCTCCACTTTTAGGTAGCTACTCAAATGTCATCTGATCATGGATGTCTTCCCTCCCCATTCTATCAATAAGCACATGCGTGAGGGCACACACATATCCTCTTACCCTGATTTATTTGTCTTACCACCATCCAACCTACAGTCATTTGTTTATTGCCACTTGCTACTTAAAGTGGGGGTCAATGAACCCCTGGTGCTTGCTAGAAATACAGAGCATCAGGCCTTATCCCAGACTTGGCTGAATCAGACAGAACCTGCATGCTAACAGGATCGTCAAGTAATGCACATGCGCAGTAAAGTTTGGAAAGCACTGGGCTAGTGCCATGAGACTGAGAGTTTCTTTTCATTCATTTTGGTGACCTCAGAAAGCTGAGGCACTCAAGACACAATGAATGAAGGAATGAACCAGTGAACTATTGCACCTGTTCCAAATGGAACTCCAAGTTGATGATGTGGTACAAGGTTGGAGAGGTGCAAGAAAGACATCCTAGTTCAAAATTAACTCCCCTATATTTTGTGCTAAATTAGAGGTTCCCCAGGAACAGCAAACCCTTCTTCCAAAATGCAAAATACATTCCCCGACTAAAGCAGCCATTCACAACTTACTGTGGATTATTTAAATGGGATCATTATTCTAACAAAAACAGAATCAGCCAAACTGAGGGAACAGGAGTGTAAGAAGGCTGAAAATGTAATAAGCGCCTACACTGTGTTGGGCATCATAACAGACAAGAGGGAAACACAGCTAAATCAGGGAACTTACAAGTAGGTGGGGGAAGCAGCAAAGAGGGGTGGCAAAGGGAAGGGAAGGGCAAAGGGAAGGGCAAAGAGGGTGTGGTGCCTGTGAGGAGGGCTTGGGAAAGCCCCAGGGCATGGAGAAAATCTGGAGTATTCCTCACTATGGGCATCCTGTGCTCTGGCCACAAAGAACCCTTTATTTTCCCCCAGCCTGAAATGCCACCATCAATCCTGCCAACACCTACTCATCCTTTAAGGGGCCACCACTCCTCCGGAATTAACTGTTCCTTCATTTTGTGAGCTCTGATCACATGGTATCAGAATTCAAGGGTGCACATCACTCTTTTCATGAGGGGTTTCTACCTACTGCCTTCTCCTTAGTCACCTCTGCAGCCCCGTCCCCTTCATAGCACCTGGACACAGTAATGTTCAGTCCATTTCTGCCATTTTATAAGAACAGCTAGCATTCTCGGAGCATTTACTATGTATAGCAAGCATCGTTTGAAACACTTCAGATGTATTAACTTATTCGATCCTCATGACAACCCAATGAGATTAGAGCTATTATCCCCATTTTACAGATCAGAGAGGCAAGGTCACAGAAAGCAATGAGCGCTGTACCTTCACCCAACCAGCACACGGTACTCGTTTACTGACATGAACTGCGTGGATGATCAGTAGTTAAGAAGTCTGGGAAGTCAAACTTGAACTTTACCATCCTGCCTGGAGCCCCTGAGGGCAGAAGAGGCTGAGGATGTCAGAGCTCACTACTCTAAAGAAACTCCTTTCCCACACCAGTCTCCCATATCCAAAACAGAAGTTACTGCCTGGGAGCAAGAGCTCCGCGGAGATGGAGGCTAGGAGGGGAGGTCCGAGGGAGGACACTGAAGGCCTTTCCTTTACAGGACAAAGAGAAGGAGTGCCAATTCCCCCAGGAATGTTAAAGCAAAAGCATTGGGTGGAATGGGTGGAGGTAGACTGGAAGACACTGTAGGGGCTCCGGAACACAAAGGTTCTCAACAACTGCTACAGATTTTCCTGAAACAAACCATTTTTACCCATTTTTCAACCCAGGTTAAGTGTTTACCCCAACCTTGCTTAGAAAACAAGGCACAGCAAGGGCACGACAGTAGCGAACTAGCACTCTTAGTAGGATCTTAATATCCTAGGTCTGGCTTGTCGTGCAGCTCGGCGTCAGCCACATTCAACAGCGAGGAGTAGCACCAAGCTGCAGCTACCCCTCCCAAAAGTCCAAAACCAGGTTGTCGGAAGTTCAAGTTCCCCGAAAAGTGTCATCCATTCTCCCGCCTCCCTCCAGACACTGCTTCTTTACACAAATCCCTTAGGATGCCTTGCATGAGTCCCAGGACTCACCCACCCTGCAGCAACACTGCCTCAACTGGAAGTCAGAGAACAAATGAAAGCAGGTAGGAGGCAGAACAGGGAGCCCAGGGTTTAAGTCATGCCACTGAATCAGCAGCCAAGTCACAGGAGACCGTGGAGCCCAGTGGTACACTCTGGATCCACAGGTGAGCTAGATCACAGGAAATTGGTCATCAAGGGTGACAGCAGAGAGGGCACCCCCAAAAAGCACAGAGGAAGCAACAAGTCACTCCAATGAGAGGGGAAGACAGGAGACTTTGGGGAACAGTGTCAATGTCAATGATTTTTACCATCATTTTAATCAGAGCACCTTTCTTAATTGTCCCCATGATCACACTAAGAGGAAAAAGAAAAATGACATCAGGGCTAAAACTAAAAGATACAGATCAACAGTCCCCTAAGTCAGACTCTGGCAGTCTGAAGGAAGAGCCAAGTCAAGTCACAGGCTCAGAAGGCTCAGTGGTCCAAAGGAAGAACAGAAATTAAAAGCTGATCAGAGAGAATCATGGGACATCAGGCTGAACAGGAACAATACATAGGCTCCAAATTGCATATATTCCAGATGGCTGAACAGTTTTGGTATATGCACACAAATGAACAGCATCCAAAAATTCACATCTCATAAACAGTTTACAAAACTACCAGAGATCTGATTTATTTTAAATAAGAACTCAAAGTGTGTTTCTGGTCCAAGGAATACTAAGGTGTTTACATGTGTCTGACTCTGGACTTACCTTTTAACCATTATGCCAAATACACATCACCAAAAACTGCTAGAGGCGTAAAAACTGGGGGCTAAAATTCTTCAAAGGTTTTTCTTGGGTCTCAGGCACCCACCCAAAGATTACCAGACTTTGTCACCACTATAATCATAACAGAAAATTTCCGGACAGTAACTTGTACACATAGACTCCTCATGTCAGGGACCCTTTAAATGAATCAAAAAAAAGGGGGGGGGGGCTTTGAATTAAGGTGTTGCAGACAGGCAATAATTTTAACCTGAAACCCTGAAACCCTCTTACCTATATCCTTCATAATTAGGAAATTTAATCTAATTGGGGGAAGGAGTATGCTGGGAAAAAAAGCAGTCTTCATTAGTCCTTGCTAGAAATCACATAACTACAGGATCCCATTTGCTAATGTGAGAGCTATATTCCTTGATCAATGAAATGTACCAAGAGCCCAGAATTTCATCACAAACAAAAGCCTGACCTTTACAAGTGCCATAGTAATCATTCTTATTTCAAAGACAATTCCTGACTGCACAGTAAGTTTTAAAGCACATTAGCAGAATAACCCCCCCCCCCAAAAAAATAGTTACAAGAGATTTCTCAAAATCGTCCGAGGAATTACAGAAATCTATTTCCTGGGGTTCTTGGGAGTCTAAAAGACAAGCGTGATTATTTTTAACTATCGTCCTGCAAACAGTGGGTTATATACTTGATCAGTGCCTGGATCCCTTTGCAAGATGCAAGCAATTATTTTAGGTACCTCTATCCCAAAAGAAAACGGGTCTTCTGTCAACATGTAGGGAAAAACGCTATTTGGGAAGCCGACCCGGGAATTGCCTAAAACTCTCTGGCCATTTCATGCAGCTAAAACAAAGTGGTCACCCAACAGGGAGCCCAAAATACAGTGGACGTCCCCACCCTGAAATGTGTCCTATTAAAACACATGCCTTTTAAGGTGTCTTTAACACACCATGTCTTTATCTAAATGAAGCGTGCCTGCCGGGACCACTGGGAAGGATCTGCAACTTGTCCAGAAAGAAGATGCGAATGCACCTCTTTTTACTTCCCCGCCCAACGGTGCCTTCCCGGGAGACAGACTCTCACAGTTCTGCTGTGGCAGCAGCAAAGGGCGGAGAAAATCCCAGCGCCGGTGCTGCAAAGACCTCTCCATCCACCGCCACCCCGCCAGGTGCCGGCCCCGACGGGCGGCCCCGCCGCTCCAGAAACCTCCATGGGTGCAAAGCAGCCGCCAAGTGCTTACCGGTGTCGGCCAGGCAGTGCTCGGAGAGGGCCGCCAGCAGCAGGAGTCCCAGCAGCAGCGGCGGCGGCGGCGGCGGCGGCGGCGCATCCTGGGACGCGGCGGCCCGGGGACCCGGCGCCGGCCCCGAGCCCCTCACGCCCGGGCCGCGGGCTGCTCCCCCGCCGGCCCGGCCCCTGCGCCCCCGTGCCGTCGGCCCAGCTTCCCTCGGGGCCTGGGGCTTCGCCTCCTGCCGAGCCATGGGGACGCTTCACACATCCAGGCCGCTGCCTCGCACCGCACGGCGCCGGGGAGCCCAGCCTTCGGCGCCCCGGTCCTCACCGGGCATCTCCGGCCATGGCCCGGGCGCCGGAGGGCGGGGGCGCCGGGCGGCGCGACTTGCTCGCTCGTCCTGCCGCGCCCGGGACGGGCTCCGCGGAGCCGCGGCTTCACCCGCGCAGGGCCCGGGGCCGCATGGAGCCGCGGCGGGAGCCGGCCGGGGTTCCCACGGTGCTTGTCGCCCCGCGCCGGCGCGCCGGGGCTGCGAGGGTGGGACGGGCGCCGCCCGGGGCCCCCACGCCGGGGCCGGCTCCCGCGGACTGAGGGGGCGAGGCGGCGAGAAGCGGGCGCTGGCGGCCGCGGGACGCGCTCGGGACCCTCCCTCCCGCCGCCGGCTGCTGCCTCTCCGCCCGGCTCTCCTCGCTCGCTCGCTCGGGCGCGGGTTCCAGCTCCGGCTCCGGCTCCCGGGCCGAGAGTGTTACTGCAGCTCAGAGCGGCGCCTCATTGACAAAGAAAGCACGTAGCTACCGGAGCGGGCGAGGGAGGCGAGGCAGGCGCGCGCGCGCGCATCCCCGCGCGGAGCCACCGCGCGCCCCCAGCTCCCGCGCGCCCCGCCGGCCCCGGCCCGGAGGGGGACCCCTCGCGGCCCTTCCCGCGCGCGGAGGTCCGGACCGGGGTGCGGAGGCGGCGGGGGAGGCGTGAGGGGACTTCCTTCTCCTCCCCCTCATTTCCCCGCCCGTCTCGCATCTAAAGGAGGAGAGATCGCCAGGAGAGGTCCTCCGAACCCAAAAAAGGGGGGGGGGGGGTGTTAAATGGTCATGGTCAACGTCCTGAAGAGGCCGGTACGCTCCTCAGCCTGGATTTTGGAAAGCCCATGGCAGATAGGCGGGCGCGCTTTGTACTGTTTGTTCACCACTTCTCTGAGGGGCCGGCGGACACCTGCATCTCCGGTTTACTACCCCTGAGGAACTAAAGCGACTATGGCCTAGTTGCAATAACACGCTGGACTAAAACACATTATAAATATTTACTGCAGCCATGCTATGTGCAAAGCAGTGCACTGCACACTGGGAAGACCGGAGGAAAATCTTTTCATAAAAGTCCCTTCCCGCAAGTAGAATTAGGCAGTCACTATCCGGTAGAACACAAGGCCTCCGAGTCAGCCGAATTGGCCTGCTTGCTCTTCCCCTTGCCAAGCTAGATGACCTTAAGCAAGTTACCTCGTTCATCAGAGAGCTTCGTGCTTCCCTCAGTCCATAAATATTTATGGAGAGCCCACTGCCTGCTAGCTACTGTGTTAGGCACTGGGGATATAAATGGTGAGCAGAAACACACGTCCCTGGCCTCAGGAAGCTCTAACTCTATTCATTCAACAATACTTACTGATTGCCTATTATGTGTCAGGCACTGTTCTAGACACTGAGGACAACAGCCACAAACAAAAGCCCTGACCTCTGGAGCTGACATTCTAGTGGAAATACACTGGCAATAAACAAATAAGTGATAGATAATCTGTCAGCGCATGATAAATGCTATGGAGAAAAATCAGTATAAAAGAATGAAAAGCAGGGAGGGAGTGTTGCAAATGTTAGATGGGGTGAAGGAAAGCCTCACCAAGAAGGTGACATTTCAGCGAAGAGCTGAAGGAAGTGAGGGAATAAGGCTCATGGGGAGAGCATTCCAGGTAAAGGGACAGCAAGAGCAAAAACAGAGAAGCAGAGTGTGCCTGGTGCGCCCAAGGCACCGCAAGCCAGCTAGTGGGTGTGGAAAAGTGTTATATCTCACTCATTGTGCATCAGCAGGATAGAAATAACACCATATTTCATCTAAGACACTTGTTTTTTTCACATATGAACTCAGACGTCAGATGTATTTTATAATGCATCTAAGAGTTGTTGAAATACAGAATGCCTTCTTAGGGTCATTATTATTGAAGTTGGCTGTTCAATTAAATTAGTTCTGCTGTTTTTAAGAAACTTACAGTGTAGTTGAGGCAAGAAAACAACTCAAAGAACCAGTTTGAGCCACTGATGAGGAAGCCAGTCCATGGCCATGACTCAGGCAACATCACAAGACAGGAGGAAGGGTCCCTGGTGATCCTGGGGTGGGGTGGGGGGAGCGTTGCTGTCCTGAGATAGAAAAGATCTAGAAGGGGAGAGACTGTGGGCAAGAGAAAAGATCAGACACAGCTGGGTTCTCCATGAGCATTCAGAGAAAGAAAAGAGAGGGGCGCCTGGGTGGCTCGGTTGGTTAAGCATCTGCCTTCGGCTCAGGTCATGATCCCAGGGTCCTGGGATGGAGCCCTGCTTTGGGTTCCCTGCTCAGCGGGGACTCTGCTTCTCCCTACCCGCCCCCTTCCTCTGCCTCCCTCTCCCTCGGCCTGCCACTCCCCCTGCTTGCACTCTCGCTCTCTCTGTCAAATGAATAAATAAAATCTTTAAAAAGAGAGATTTGGGGGTAAATTCCATGGGGTTGAGAGATAGCAAATGTGTATCTCAAAAGCATGTCGTCTATGTGTTAACTGGGATTTTCCCTTCAACGTTATTTGCCAGACTTAGACAAGATAAATTTCTTTTCAGTAATATTGGTTGTTAGACGTGTTTTGTTGAATTTCTCTGCCGGATGAGGCTGGCGTCCAGAGCAGACACGATTCTTGTCCTTAGGAAGCCCGCAGTGAGAGGGGCAGGCGGATGCAGCCTTAACTTTCCAGAGACGTGAAGAGTATTCGGTGGAGGCATGCACAGCATGCCCATTGTCGTGGCATTGTGGGGAAGGGGTGGCTATTCATGCCTGGAGGAGGAGGAAAGGCGAAAGAAGGCCATCTATAGTCGGAGTTTGCAGGCCCAGCAGATGACAAGGTGGAAAGACAGGCACAAGTCTGCAGCGTTTTCAGAGGAAGAGTGAAGTATCTGGTGAGGGCTGCACAGAGGGCACTTGGGGAGACCCCGCTTTCAGGCAGGAGATCCACATTGGCGCAGAGGTGGAAAGGCTGAGTTTGTACCTTATTCTCATCCAGTAGGAACAACTGCGGGAAACTTTTCTGCTGGAGCAGGAAGCTTGAGATCCCAGTCCTTGATTGATGATGAGTCAGTGCACAGACTCGGAAACTCGACTACTTAGATATTTAAATTCAGGCTCTGCATTTACTAGCTGTATAACTTTGGGCGAATCACTTATTCTTTATATAACTTGCCTATAACCCTGGAAATGATAAGACTACCAACCTCATCGGGTTGTTTTAAGGACTGAGTTGATACATGTCAAGCATTTAGAAATATACTTGACACACAGTAAGCGCTCAGTCAATTTTATATATTATATAACAGTTACATCCCTCCTAACCCATAAACCCTTTAGTTAAATTTACTCTATTGAAACTAAGGCTCTGGGACTTTCCCTATGTGTGATTATTGCTACATAGCTTTAGAAGTCTGTGTCTCTATGCAAAGCATTTTGTTAGGCCTGGGGTAAAAATCAGTCTCCAGATGGTGGTTTCTGGCCCTCAACTGAAATTTCCAAAATTGCCTTAGAGGGGAGGTACCTGGGCTTCTATTTCATTCTTTTTGCACTAAGCAGATCTCCCTGCTCTAGCCCTAATCTCTATTACTGAACACTCCTTGCTTGTACAAAGCCCAAGTCTACACTGAAGTCCTTCTTTTTTTTTTTTTTTGAAGTCCTTCTTTTGTGTGCCCTGGACGGTGCTAGGTCCTGTGGTTCCTACCGTGCGCAGAGCCCTCGCCTCAACTGTCCCTGTACTTAGAGTCGAGTGAGGGAGACACACAATTATGCCACGACCATATAACAGGGTTATATGAAATGGAACATTGACTGGCCCCCTCCTGCATCTCAGTGTCCCCACCCTGAGAAAAGTGCTTGACTCACTATGTGGGTCCTGGCAGACAGGAACTGCCCTGAAGGACAGGAAGATGTGCTTGAATTAACTATGCCCGAGGGCAGTCGGGAGTTATGGGAGAGTTTTACTTATTTTTCTTTTAAGATTTTATTTATTTATTTGACAGAGAGAGCGCAAGCAGGGGGAGGAGCAGGTAGAGGGAGAAGCAGGCTCCCTGCTGAGCAGAGAGCCCCACGCAGGGCTCATCCCAGGACCCTGGGACCATGACTTAAGCCAAGGGGAGATGCTCAACCGATTCAGCCACCCAGGCGCCCCCTATGGGAGAGTTTTAAAGCAGATTGAGTGATCAACTGTGTGTTTCAGGAACATCACTCTCTACCTTACAAAATGGATTAGAAGAGGGATGAGAGGAGGGTGAGGAGCCTAACTAAAAAGCTGTTGCAGAATTGTAGGTCATCTTGTTTCCCTTTCCCTCATCTCTCAACCTATTTTTCTGAAAGAAGCTTCCAGATCCTGCTCCAGGACCCAGCACAATAGGCCCAGCAGCATGGTACCAGAGTCCACTAAGGCCAGCTCCGAGTGCCCAGCTGGGCGAGGCTGATCTCAGACCTCACCTCGGCCCTACAGCAGCCTCCCAGTTCAGGGCTTGTTGATTTGCACTGGTGTCCTGTTGACAACATTTCAACTTCCCAGGTTCTGGCTAATTATTCTCCAAACCCTCCAGTGGGAGAATGCAGTTTTTTAACCATGAAGGGCTAATTTGTCTTGTTAATATTTCTGGGGCTCCTGGGGCTCATCTAACTGCAGAGTGGGGGATATGGTCCAGGCTTTGGCACGCAGACTAGTTCATTTTTAGTGCATCTCTTTGCCTTCTAGTTCCATTTAGCTGTCTTAAGCCCTTTTTCTCAGGCCCTCTGTAGGGTGGGAAGTAGGATTGAAATCATTGAAAATCTCAGTGATTTACAACCTGGGTTCCAGTCCTAATCTATCACCTAATAAGGTGACCTTAGGAAAAAAGTAAAACTCAGTATCTCACTTTCAGAAAACCGGAGATGTCTACCCAAAATGCCAACGTTATCTACCCAAGATAAATAAAAACCTATGTCCACACAAATACTTGAATATAAATATTTGAAGCAGAATGATTCACAATAGCCAAAAATTATAAAACCCAAATTTCTACCAACTGGTGGGTGGATAAATAAAATGTGCTGCAACAGCATATTATTCATCAATAAAAAGGAACAGAGTGAAAAGCTGAGTAAAAGAAGCCAGCCACAAAAGGCCAAATATCATATGATTCCATTTATATGAAATGTCCAGGAAAGGCAAACTCAAAGAGACAAAAAGTGGAATAGTGGTTGCCCAAGGCTAGGGAGTAAAAATGGGGACTGGCCAACCGTAAATGGGCACAAGGTTTCTTTTTATGGTGATAAAAATGTTCTAAATTAGATCATGGTTCCAGATATATAACTCTGTAAATAAATTAAGTCAATTTCTTTTTAAAGATTTTATTTATTTATTTGACAGAGACACAGCGAGAGAGGGAACACAAGCAGGGGGAGTGGCAGAGGGAGAAGCAGGCTTCCCGCCGAGCAGGGAGCCCGATGTGGGACTCGATCCCAGGACCCTGGGATCATGACCCGAACTGAAGGCAGCCGCTTAACGACTGAGCCAACCAAGTGCCCCCAAATGTCATTTTTTTCTTAAGATTAATTTATTTTAGAGAGAGAGAGCACAAGTGGGAGGGCAGAGGGAGAAGGAGAGAGAATCTCAAGTAGACTCCCCATTAAGCACAGAGCCCAACGCGGGGTTCCATCTCTCGACTCAGAGATCATAACCTGAGTGGAAACCAAGAGTCAGACGTTTAACTGACTGAGCCACCCAGGCGCCCCATATACTAAGCTTCATTTAAGTGAATACTTAAAACTAGTGAGTTTTGGAGGAGCAAGATGGCGGAGGAGTAGGAGACCTGGATTTCGTCTCCTCTCAGGAATTCAGCTGGATAGGGATCAAACCATTCTGAACACCTACGAACTCAGCGGGAGATCGAAGAAAAGAATAGCAACAACTCTCTGAACAGAAAAGCGACCACTTTCTGGAAGGTAGGACCTGCAGAGAAGTGAATCCGAGGCGATATTCGGGAGGATAGATGACGGGGGAGGGGCCTCCCATCGGCCGCTTCTGGCAAGTGATAGAGCAGCGGAGCACAAAATCGGAACTTTTAGAAGTTGGCTCCGCTGAGGGACGTTGCTCCAGTGGCTAAATGGGGGGTGGAACCTTCGTGGGACAGTGTGGTCTCAGGACCCTCGGGGTCACAGAAAGACCGGGGGTGCCTGAGTGCGGCAGAGCTCCCAAGTATCAGAGCGGGGAAGCCGGCTGCAGAGACGGAGCCCAGGTGCGGGCTCTCAGCTCGGGGTTGCCATAAACCGTGATCCGCGGCACAGTCGGGCCACTGCTCCTCCAGCAGGGACCCAACAGGCGGCAGATCCGGGGAGACTCACCTTCTTCCCCCGGGAGGAGAGGTGCGGGAGCGCACCGCGGGGATCTGCTGGGTTTGGAGACTCCACCCGGGGTCGGGTGCCAGATAGAAAGGCGCGGTCACAGGCCGGGTGAGCATAGAGTGCGGCCGGAGACCGGGGAGACGGGAGTGACTGACTGCTTTTCTCTGGGGGCGCACTGAGCAGTGGGGCCCTGAGTTCTCGGCTCCTCCGGGGCGGAGATTGGGAGGCCGCCATTTTCACTCTCCGCCTCCAAAGCTGTACGGAAAGCTTGCAGGGAACAAAAGCTCCGGAGAGCAAACCCGAGCAGATTACTTAGCCCGGACCGGCAAGGGCGGGGCAATTCCGCCTCCGGCAAATACATTTGGGAATCACGGCAATGGGCCCCTCCCCCAGAAGATCAGCGAGAACAGCCAGCCAAGACCAAGTTTACCGATCAGTGAGAACGGCGGAACTCCAGCGCTAGGGGAATACTGCACATAGAATCCATGGCTTTTTCCCCATGATGCTTTAGTCTTTCAAAGTTAATTTTTAAAATTTTCTTTATTTTTTCTTTTTCTATTTTTTTAGTTGAATTTTTCTTCTTTCCTTTTTCAACCAACATCTTATCAATTCCCTTTTTAAAATCTTTTATAAAAACTTTATTTTTATAGTCATATTCTATCCCTTCATTGTATTTAACCTCATATTTTGTGTATATATATATATAAGTTTTTCTTTCTTTAAAATTTTAGGATACAGGGGCGCCTGGGTGGCTCAGTCGTTAAGCGGCTGCCTTCAGCTCTGGTCATGATCCCAGGGTCCTGGGATCAAGCCCTGCATCGGGCTCCCTGCTTGGCGGGAAGCCTGCTTCTCCCTCTCCCACTCCCCCTGCTTGTGTTCTCTCTCTTGCTGTGTCTCTCTCTGTCAAATAAATAAATAAAATCTTAAAAAAAAATTTAGGATACAGTTTCTTCTAACAGACCAAAATATATCCTAAATCTAGTGTATGACTTTGTCCTAGTCTCCTGCCTGATCACATTCTCTCTTTTTTTTTAAAATTTTTTAACTTCTTACCAATTCCCTTTTTAAAATCTTTTTTCATTTTCATCTTTACAGTCATATTCCATCCCTTCTTTGTATTTACCTATATATATATATATATATATATATATAAAGGTATATATAAAGTTTTTCTTTCTTTAAAATTTTGGGAGGCAGTTTTTTCTAACAGACCAAAATACACCCAAAATCTAGTGTGTGGCTCTGTTCTATTCACCAGCCTGATCATATTCTTTTTTTTTTTTTTCCCCTTTCTTTTTCCCCCAGTTTCGGGTCTCTTCTGATTTGTTAGTGTATATTTTTCTGGAGTATATTGGAGTAAATTATAGCAGAGAACTTCCCTGATTTGGGGAAGGAAACAGGCATCAAAATCCAGGAGGCACAGAGAACCCCTCTCAAAATCAATAAAAATAGGTCAACACCCCTACGTCTAATAGTAAAACTCACAAGTCTCAGAGACAAAGAGAAAATCCTGAAAGCAACTTGGGACAAGAGGTCTGTAACCTACAACGGCAGAAACATTAGATTGGCAGCAGACCTATCCACAGAGACCTGGCAGGCCAGAAAGGACTGGCATGATATATTCAGAGCACTAAACGAGTAAAATATGCAGCCAAGAATACTATATCCAGCTAGACTGTCATTGAAAATAGAAGGAGAGATAAAAAGCTTCCAGGACAAACAAAAGCTAAAAGAATTTGCCAACACCAAACCAGCCCTACAAGAAATATTGACAGGGGTCCTCTAAGCAAAGAAAGAGCCTAAAAGTAACATAGGCCAGAAAGGAACACAGACAATATACAGTAACAGTCACCTTACAGGCAATACAATGGCACTAAATTCATATCTTTCAATAGTTACCCTGAATGTAAATGGGCAAAATGCCCCGATCAAAAGACACAGGGTATCAGATTGGATAAAAAAGCAAGACCCATCAATATGCTGTCTGCAAGAGACTCATTTTAGACCCAAAGACACCTCCAGATTTAAAGTGAGGGGGTGGAAAACCATTTACCATGTTAATGGACATCAAAGGAAAACTGGGGTGGCAATCCTTATATCAGACAAATTAGATTTTAAACCAAAGACTATAATAAAAGATGAGGAAGGATACTACATCATACTTAAAGGGTCTATCCAACAAGAAGATCTAACAGTTTTAAATATCTCTGCCCCTAACATGGGAGCAGCCAATTATGTAAGCCAATTAATAACAAAATCAAAGAAACACATCGACAATAATACAATAATAGTAGGGGACTTTAACACCCCCCTCATTGAAATGGACAGATCATCTAAGCAAAAGATCAACAAGGAAATAAAGGCTTTAAATGACACAATGGACCAGATGGACTTCACAGATATATTCAGAACATTCTATCCCAAAGCAACAGAATACACATTCTTCTCTAGTGCACGTGGAACATTCTCCAGAATAGATCACATCCTGGGTCACAAATCAGGTCTCAACCAGTACCAAAAGATTGGAATCATTCCCTGCATATTTTCAGACCACAGTGCTTTGAAACAATAGAACTCAGTCACAAGAGGAAAGTTGGAAACAACTCAAATACATGGAGGCTAAAGAGCATCCTACTAAAGAATGAATGGTCAACCAGGAAATTAAAGATGAATTTAAAAATTCATGGAGGGGCACCTGGGTGGCTCACCCGGTTAAGCGGCTGCTTTCAGCTCAGGTCATGATCCCAGGGTCCTGGGATCGAGCCCCGCATCGGGCTCCCTGCTCGGCGGGGAGCCTGCTTCTCCCTCTCCCTCTGCCTGTCTCTCTGCCTACTTGTTCTCTCTCTCTCTCTGTCAGATAAATAAATAAAATCTTTAAAAAAAAATAAAAAATAAAAAAATAAAAAATAAAAATTCATGGAAACAAATGAAAATGAAAACACAATTGTTCAAAATCTTTGGGATGCAGCAAAGGTGGACCTAAGAGGAAAGTATATAGCAATACAAGCCTTTCTCGAGAAACAAGAAAGGTTTCAAATACACAACCTAACCCTACACCTAAAGGAGCTGGAGAAAGAACAGCAAATAAAGCCTAAATCCAGCAGGAGAAGAGAAATAATAAAGATCAGAGCAGAAATCAATGAAATAAGAACCAAAGGAACAGTAGAACAGATCAACAAAACTAGGAGCTCGTTCTTTGAAAGAATTAATAAGATTGATAAACCCTTGGCCAGACTTATCAAAAAGAAAAGAGAAAGTTCCCAAATAAATAACATCATGATTGAAAGAGGAGAGATCACAACCAAAACCAAAAAAATACAAACAATTATAAGAACATTTTATGAGCAACTACATGCCAGAAAATTAGACAATCTGGAAGAAATGGATGCATTCCTAGAGACGTATAAGCTACCAAAACTGAACCAGGAAGAAATAGAAAACCTGAACAGACCCATAACGAGTAAGGAAATTGAAGCAGTCATCAAAAATCTCCCAACAAACAAGAGCCCAGGGCCAGATGGCTTCCCAGGGGAATTCTACCAAACTTTTAAAGAAGAATTAATACCTATTCTTCTGAAACTGTTCCAAAAAATAGAAATGGAAGGAAAACTTCCAAACTCATTTTATGAGGCCAGCATTACCTTGATCCCCAAACCAGACAAAGACCCAATCAAAAAGGAGAACTACACACCAATATCCCCGATGAACATGGATGCAAACATTCTCACCAAAATACTAGCCAATAGGATCCAACAGTACATTAAAAGGATTCTTCACCATGACCAAGTGGGATTTATCCCTGGGCTGCAAGGTTGGTTCAACATCCGCAAATCAATCAATGTGATACAATACATTAATAAAAGAAAGAACAAGAACCATATGATACTCTCAACAGATGCATTTGACAAAGTACTTGATCAAAACTCTTCAGAGTATAGGGATAGAGGGTACATACCTCAATATCATAAAAGCCATCTATGAAAAACCCACAGCGAGTATCATTCTTAATGGGGAAAAACTGAGAGCTTTCCCCCTAAGGTCAGGAACACGGCAAGGATGTTACTATCACCACTGCTATTCAACATAGTACTAGAAGTCCTAGCCACAGCAATCAGACAACAAAAAGAAAGAAAAAGCATCCGAGTCGGCAAAGAAGTGAAACTCTCACTCTTTGCAGATATATGATACTTTATGTGGAAAACCCAAAAGGCTCCACCCCAAAACTGCTAGAACTCATACAGGAATTCAGTAAAGTGGCAGGATATAAAATTAATGCACAGAAATCAGTTGCATTTCTATAGGCTAACAATGAGACAGAGAAAGAAAAATTAAGGAATCTATTCCATTTACACAATTCACAGCCCATAGCACATACCCTCCCCAATGTCCATCACCCAGCCACCCCATCCCTCCCACCCCCCACCACTCCAGCAACCCTCAGTTTGTTTCCTGAGATTAAGAGTATCTTATGGTTTGTCTCCCTCTCTGGTTGTGTCTTGTTTCATTTTTACCTCCCTTCCCCTATGATCCTCTGCCTTGTTTCTCAGATTCCTCATATCAGTGAGATCATATGATACTTTTCTTTCTCTGACTATTTCACTTAGCATAATACCTTCTAGTTCCATCCATGTCGTTGCAAATGGCAAGATTTCATTTTTTGATGGCTGCATAATATTCTAGTGTGTGTGTGTGTGTGTGTGTGTGTGTGTGTGTGTATACACACCACATCTTCTTTGTCCATTCATCTGTTGATGGACATCTTGGCTCTTTCCATAGTTTGGCTATTGTGGTCATTGCTGCTATAAACATTGGGGTGCATATGCCCCTTTGGATGACTACATTTGTATTTAAAATTTCATTTTAAAGGTCTATCACTTTTTGTAAAAAAGAAAACCCACAAAAGACTCAACAAAATTTGCATTGGAAAGGGAGGTTGGGGGGGATGGGGTAACTGGGTGATGGGCAGTAAGGTGGGCACGTGATGTGATGAGCATTGGGTGTTATATGCAACTAATAAATCATTGAACACTAAAAAAAAGTGTTGTTCATTGTAGCACTATTGGTAATAAAAGAACAAATGTTTCTTCGTTTTTATTTGAAAATCCTTCTTGTATTTCATTTGGAAAGAGGAGCAAGGTCTGCTTCCTTCATTTTACTTCCCCTTCTGCTTTTGAAAAGCAGTTTTCCCAAGTTTAATGCAAGAATATCTGACTGTTTAGAAGAGAGAGATTGCCATGATCTCTGGACAGTTTCCAGGGTTGTGTTTTTACTGAGCTTCATCTTTCCAGAATGGGCAAAACACTGTCTAGTCTTTGTTATGATTCTGTAATAAATGTGTACATTTTTTTTAATTTTTGGACATTACAGGAATAAAGGTATGTATGTATGAAAGTGTATATATTATATATATGACATCTATTTTGGAAAATGTTTGTCCTGCTGTACCTCATTTTTAGGAGGTGTGCATGGGTGCAATATATGAAAATGGGACATTTTGGAACTGCTGGTCATGGGGCTTTATCACCCTGTGCACTCAAGGGCCAGATTTTCAGGAGCCAAGGACATCCATATGCAAGTGAATGTGATGGGACTGAAAGAAGTGAGCTGAGACAATACCCTCTGGCTGTTGGAACAGAAGCATTTCACAGGAAGAGAAAAAAAGATCAATCCTGTATTTTCTGACACATAAAAGCTTCTTTTTGTAATAAAGTAGAAAAGCTCTCCTCAAAAAAAAATATAATAAAATAAATAAAGGTCTATCATTTTTGAAAGTCTGTAAGACCTGTAATATAAACAACATTCTATCAAGGATTTAGCCCACCAGCAAGAAATGCCAACCCTCCCAACCAATCAATGCCCCTTTTTTGTTTGACAAAAACAGCTTTATTCTATTAGGAAGTCCAATCAAATGCATCTTCAGACCAGATGAAACTGTCACTCCTTTAGAGTCAACATGCACAATAATAAAAGCATCTTCCATTCTTAAGTACCCGTTAGGTGCCTGACAGTAGACTTTTTTTGTATATTAATCCAATCCTATCTATCATTTCTTCACAGTGTCGGGTTTCAGCCATTTTAATCTTTCCTATTTCATTCGTCGACAAACCTTTGTTGAGCACCTACTGTATGCCTAACCCTGTGCTCACTGGGGCGATGAAGATGAGTAAGACAAAATCCATGTCCTCGAGGGTCTCAGGATATAGCAATGGAGAAATAAAATTATAAAACCATTACTTCTGTCAGAGGTGAAAATGACATAAGGAAGGAGAGATTAAATCTCTTCCTGAGTCAGGGGAAGCTGACAGAGGAGGTCCCTGACACTTGAGCTGGGACAGAACAGGCAGATAAGATGGAGGCAAGACAGAGGGCATTTGAGCCACGCAAAAATGTGGAGTTACAAGTCAACAGGTGCCTTCAGCAAAGACCAAGTAGCTGATACGGCTGCTTAGTATGAGGAGAAAAGCAATGAGAGATTCTATTGGTGAGTCAGACAATGGACATATCATAGAGAGTTTAACATCCTCCCAGATTTGGACATTTTCTTGAAAGTGATAGTCAAGATTTTAAAGCAAGCAAGCAAGCATCCATTGGCTCCTGGAAACTCCAGGATTTCCACATGAGGAGCTTTGGGGAAACTGATCCAAGACTTGCCTTGAAACTGAATTGGCTAGAAAGAGCTCTGCTTTCACTTGGACTGTGGGTTACTTACACTCCCTCCCCTGCCCCAAGCGTCTCCTCGTCACCTCCACCGCGACTATCTTAATTGGAATTGAATTCTGGTAAGACCGTAGGGCGAGTAGGAAGAAGGTTGGTTGGAGCTGGGAGTAGGGGTGGACAGGAGGCAAGGCAGTCAGACCGGAGCATTAGTTGAGGCGAGTTCCTAAGCTGAACCAAGACAGCACAGTGGGGATGGTGAGGAGGACACAGGAATGATGTTGAAGTGGGTCTGACAGGGCTGACGCGATAGGAGGGGGAGGAATTGAGGACGACATTCAGTTTTGGGGTTGGAGTGAATGAGGATGCCGTTTCCCAAGATCTGGGAATAAAGAAAACAGAGTTTGGGGGATAAGGAAAACACAAGCTAGAAAGGGCATCTGGGTGGAGATGTCTATTAGGCCCAAGCTTCACCAATTTTAATGGGTACGTGAATTTGTAGTCCTCGCTAAAATGAAGATTCTGGTTAAGTTTGTGGTCATCTGAGTCTGCTTTTCTTTTTCAGATTTATTTTAGAGAGAGAAAGAGCATGCATGTGTGGGGGCGGGGTAGAGGGAGGAGAGGAGTGGGAGGGGGAGAGAGGGGTGGGGGGAGAGAGGGGTGGGGGGAGAAGGAGAGAAGCAGACCCCCCCATGGAGCGGGGAGCCTGACGTGGGGCTTGATCCCACCACCCTGAGATCATGACCTGAGCCGAAATCAAGAATTAGGTGCTCAACCCACTGAGCCACCCAGGCGCTCCCCGAGTCTGCTTTTCTAAAAAAATTCCTAAGTGATGCTGATCCTGATTGATAGGCCACACTTGGAGTAACAAGACATTAGGCCGTCGACTATAGGGCTTTTTTCTTATCTCAATAACTGAATTTTTTAAAAAATCAAGTCCCCAATAGTTTTTGAGAAGCTAGCTCGTCTCCTCACAAGGAGAAACAAAAACCAGCTTTCTTTCCATTCTTCACTCCCCTGTCAGATTATACTTCCCCACCCATTGCTGTGTGATTTGCAGTAGCTTTCTGTGCTGGTTCTTTTTCCCTTCTTTTTCCCTTCCCCATTGATATTTGGCAGGGCCATGTGACCTCTTGGGCTAAAGAATGTGACAGTAGAGACAGTGGGCCAGTTCCACTCATAGGCTGCAAGAACCATGGCAGGGTCTAACTCTGTGTCTTTTCCCTCCTCCGTTAGGACAGCACGTCCAATAGTTATTACTCCTTCAGTCCAGATACAAAAATGAAGGAAGCCCATGGACGATACATGGCCTGTACCCAGGAGCAGGGCTGCCACCAACCTGGGACCAGTATATTACAAGAGCAAGAGATAAGGCTGCGTTGTTTTCAGCTATTGAGATTTGAGGGTCATCTGTGACTGCAGTAGAACCTAGCAAAAGTTGACCAATAGATTATTGCAGTTATTAATGAAAGAAATAAGGCTAGGAAGGAATTAAAGGAGCTAAAATACATATTGCATTCTTTTGAAATTATTATATGTTCTAATACATCCTCTTTCTGGATATTAAGAAGATATAGAATGAGGTTGTGGGCTTATGGTAACCCTCGAGATGATGTGAATGAAAGTTATCAGAAAAGTTGAAAGAATATCAGCCTTGGAATGATCGCTCTGGCTATGCCATTCTTCCTGTGAGCTTGAGCGAGTCACGGCCCTCTGCTGTTCACATAAATGAGGGAAGTGAAAGTACTAAATGCTTTATGGATGTGCTGGATCTGGCTGTACCAGCTTATCAGAGTCCGTTGTTAAACTTGCAGGAATTTTGTGAACCAGTTGTTTAAACACACTCATTATTAAAAATTGAATTACATAAAGTTACAATTAGGGGCGCCTGACTGGCTCAGTCCATAGGGTGTGTGGCCCTTGATCTCCGGGTTGTGAGTTCAAGCCCCACGTTGGGTGTAGAGATTACTTAAATACATAAACTTTAAAAAATAAATAAAGTTACAATTAAATTGTATTAAAAACAAAGGTAGGCTCCTGGCTGGCTCAGTTGATAGAGCATGTGGCTCTTGATCTCAGGGCTGTGAGTTCAAGCCCCACACTGGGTGTGGAGCCTACTTTAAAAACAACAACAACAAAAACAAAATAAAAACAAAACCCCTTCTATTTGGGACGCCTGGCTGGCTCAGCCGGTTAAGCATCTGCCTTCGGCTCAGGTCATGATCCCAGGGTCCAGGGATCAAGTCCTGCATCGGGCTCCCTGCTCAGCGCGGAGCCTCCTCCCTCTGCCTGCCGCTCCCCCCTGCTTGTGCTCTCTCTCTCTCTCCCTCTCTCTCTCCCAAATAAATAAAATCTTAAAAAAAAAAAAAAAAAAACAGTAATCAGTACAAACAACCCTCACTTTACATGGTTCCAATATGCACAAATTTCAGTCACCACAGTTTAGTTAAATAACACAGTCCGCCACCAACATGGTTCAGATTTGTTACCACAGTATATTTGCTATGAGTGATAGCATGAGGTTTGTACTTTGCTGTCGGCTCTCCAGTCCATAAGTCACCATATAAATAATAGATGCGCTTCATAATCAGTGACTGGTCACAGCACGTCTTTCAAAGACTGTTGGTGATTGATCACTGCTCATCTGTTAATCAGTTTATGCAGACAACAAAGCATGGAGTTGTGTTAACCACTTGTCTTCTAGTGACAAACCCATGTGGCATTTTACAAACATGGATAATGAAAAAAGGGAACTGTCCAACAGAGATGTAAGTGCAGCAAAGAAATGAAAATTGATAATGCTGGAGGTCAAATCTGAATCAAAGGTGAATGCACTCATCAGAGAAATAGCTGGTTGTGGGGATACTGACAGGTTGCTGTTTGGAGATGGTACAGATAAAGCCAGAGGAACGTAGTAAAGGCAAACTCATCGACATGAATGAGCCAAGTGTTCGTGACAGAAAGGATGAAGAGATCCAGAGAAGTGATACCAGCAGAAAAAAAAAAAATTCACATTAGAAGGATTCTCAGAGATATTTCATGACATTTGAAGCACAAGGGATAAAATGTCAGAAGCTGATCCAAAGTGAGAAAGGAGCGTGACAATTCACCACAGTGTAGAAAAGATGCATTGTACGTTATAAAATAAGTATAACAAGCACCACTAAACCTTCATTCTCAATGTTTCTAATGTCTTAAATTAGTATACTATATAAATATTAGACTATTTTTTCATTTCCCTATATACATTTATAACCAATAGTACGAAAGTTTGTAATGCTTTAACAAAAAAATATTGAAGGTCATGGAACAATTATAATTTTTCCCAGTGATTATGAAGATCACTTAGCATGGTTTTAGCTTGCACGGTCATTTTTATGGTCCCCCAGTACTATCCAAATGAGGCCTGCTTGTTTGCAAAGCTCACCACTCCCTAATTACTTTACTACATTTTTCTTTTTTTTTAAGATTTTTATTTATTTATTTGACAGAGAGAGACACAGCGAGAGAGGGAACACAAGCAGGGGGAGTGGGAGAGGGAGAAGCAGGCTTCCTGCTGAGCAGGGAGCCGATGTGGGGCTCGATCCCAGGAGCCTGGGATCGTGACCTGAGCCGAAGGCAGCCGCTTAACCGACTGAGCCACCCAGGCGCCCCTACTTTACTACATTTTATTATTACCTGTGCTCTTGCAGTTATTTCTATTGTATCGATATAGTGGAAATACTGCATAATGGTACACATCTCTTCCCAACTTTATGTTCAGTGATATCATGTAAGTAGCTTGAAATTGTCTGTGGTGGGAGTTGAAACACTACAAATCAGAGTTTGGTTTATTGCTTTGTTGATTTTCTAGACTTAGGTGATGGAGAAAATGTTAATGCAAATTAGAAGTGTATCATGTCTGCAGCTGTCCATTGTAAGTAGCACAAAAGAAATGAGAGAAGGCATGTTTTCCAATGTTTGAAAATTATTATCAAATTGAACAAAGAATTCACTCATGTCATTGGCAACAAGTGAAGTTCCAAGATCTGTCTTTGCTGTTTCACTTCAGTCTTAAATGTAAAAGAAAAGGACAATGAACATTCAGGTCAGAACTGCCCTTGTTCATCAATAACATAAGCAACTTCTTTGCTAAGTGAGATAGTAATCAAATATTTATTCATAGCCTGATTTTGTCAAATTGTGATTTAGCTAGAACCATTGGTTGGCTATGGATACAAGAGTCTGACAAAACTCGATAAACGCATCCTGTGAGAATTAATTGGATATATGGAAATAATCCTAAAAGTATTATATATTTTACTATCATTTGTGTGCCACATTCTTTTTAAAAAAGATTTATTTATTTATTTTAGAGAGAAAGTGGGGGAGGGGCAGAGGGAAAGGGAGAGAAGCTGACTCCCTGCTGAACATGGAGCCCACATGGTGCTCAACACGTTGCTCCATCTCCTGACCCTGAGATCACGACCTGAGCCGAAATCAAGAGTTGGACACTTAACCGACTGAGCCACCCAGGCGCCGCTGTGCGCTACTCTCTATTAATTAAATTTGTAACTAACTTATGTAGGTACATATACATGCAGCCCTCAACTGCCGTCTCCTTCCTCAGGCAGTTGTCAAACATTTACCAGCACTGGGTTTAGAGAACGTGGTGAGGGGAATTTCCACAATCTTTGGAGTCAAGTGGGGTCTTGCATTTCAGCACTGCTTCTTTCTGTGTTATCTGAAGTAAATTATGGAGCCTCTCTAAGCCTTTTCTTTCTTCTGCAAAATAAAAAAATAAAAATAAAAATCTTGGCACAGGAAGGGGTTGTTGTGAGGAGGACTCCGTGTCCCTCCCCTTCCGGCTGCCAAATCCTCTTAAATCTGATTTCCTTTGCTGGAGATGAAATGATCCACACATTGTTGGACTACAGAGCAAGTCTATATGGCCCCTGAGGAACGGATGGATGAAAGGATGTCTTCCTCTGATTCCATGATAAACCAACCAGTTTAAGTAGTCTAAGGATTTGCTGAGGCTTGGAATCCTCTCTCATTTTTTCAAAATCTATCTACCAAAGTTAGAAATGTCTCACATTTTATTATCAGTGTTCATGGGACATAGCCTACCCTGCCCCTATTTCTGTTTTGTTACTTTCATTAAAGTTATGGGACCAAACTTGAGAGAAAAATTAGAGAACACTTTCTCCCCCTACTGGCCATACCACAATGAAGCAACATGGCAACAACAGAATTATTAACTGTCAAAACAGAAAGGAAACTCAAAGAATATTCCAGCAGACTGGTTACCCACAAACTAACCTGGCCTGCAGATAATTTGTACTTAAAATGAAAAAAACTTTTAAGCTTTAATTAGTTGCCAGTATTTTACCGACATCCATTTTCTCAAAAAACTAGAAGTTGATACACATTGGGTCAACCATCCTGCATGCATTTCCCGCTCCGTTTGGACAGGGCTTGACTCTCTCCACTGCGCCACAGACCCCACTCTAATTCACATACTTAGGTCGTCTGCCCAGCCCTTGCTGCTTGAGTTTGCACCTCCAAACTCTCTCAATTTACCAGTGAATAAACTGAAGCCCAAACTTGTTCAAAACCATACCACCTAATTAATACCAAGACAGGTGATAAAATTTGAACCTCCTAAATTCTATTCAACAAGTATTTGTTGATTTCATTCATTTATTTTGCAAATGTTTAGTGCTTACTATGGCCAGGCACATAGTAAGTGCCAAAGACACTGAGTATACAAGATAAAAATGGCCTTTGCATTCAGAGTTTAGTTGGTGGGAAAAGCAGACAGGGAATTACAAGAAATATGATGAAAGTGACAAAGGCAAGGATGGGGACTATGGTGTTGGGGCAGCACAATCCCTGCTCTCATCGCCTCATCACCTGGTTCAAGTCAATCAGCACGGTGAACACAATGCCAATATTACTCAGACTTATTGAATAATGCCCTCCAACCCTAGGGTCCACATTTACTGCACATTCACTGGCACAAGTGCTAACCACTGGGGAAACAGCTATAAACACAGCATTTATTAGATGAATCCTACTTACATGCATGCCCTCTAAATTATCAATCATTCTTCTCCTCATTCATTCTGGCTTTGAATTACCATCTGCAATCAATGCACAAGGCCAAGAGGAAGTCAAGATCAGCTATAGTCACAAGTGAGTTAACAGAAGTGGGCAGCAGTTGCTTGGCAAGCGACATCTGTCTGCACAAAGAGTAGTAAGATTTGAGCTTGAGTGATGGGGAGACAGGATGAAAGCTAAACTAGGAGTAGGAACTACTCTTGGTCAGCAACACTCCAAAAGACAAAGGAATTACCTATGTGTAGGACATAGACATTATTCAAACTAGGTCCTTTGAAACCTGGGCTCTTTGGAGAAATGACCAATTCCAGATCCAAGGCCAGAAAAATACAAGGTGAGCCTAAGACACCTTATTGGGCCAGAGAACAAGGAAACATTGAGACTAATGCAGTGATGTCAAAAGGATTCAGTAAATTAAAATTAACTTACTGGGGCGCCTGGGTGGCTCAGTCAGTAAGCCTCTGCCTTCGGCTCAGGTCATGATCCCAGGGTCCTGGGATCGAGCCCCACATCGGGCTCCCTGCTCGGCGGGAAGCCACTTCCCCCTCTCCCACTCCCCCTGCTTGTGTTCCCTTTCTCTCTGTGTCTCTCTCTGTCAAATAAATAAATAAAATCTTTTAAAAAAATAAAAATAAAATTAACTTACTGAATAAAGCAAAATCCATGAATCCATAATGATGGGGCAGGGGAGAGGGAAGGGAAGCAAGCTCAGGGAGAAAGCCAGAAAGTCTTTCTTCATAGAACGATGATGAATGATGCTGGGTAATGAATGTACAAGGAATGACAGAATTGAAAATCAGCATTTGCAACCCCCAGTGTAATAACTGATTCAGACAACAGACATCAAGGGATGCTAAAGCCACTGAGTAAGATGTTACTGATATTCCCACAGTGCCACCCCACAGATGACAATGGAGAGATCTGCTACCAACCTCTTATCCCAGTGTCATGACTGATAACGGACAACCTGAAATTATGTGCTTCTTGATGTGATGCAATAAGGACACATCTCCTACAATTCTTACAATGAACAAATAATTCAATGAACAAACATTGAAACTAATCAAGCCACTAGACCCAACTTGTACTTCATGGAAAAGATAGAGAGGAACCAGTTAGGGTGAAGAAACAGACAAATTCAAAATGTAGGACATTCTAGCCTAAATTCTTCAAAAATGTCATAAAAATAGAGGACTGCTCTGATTTAAGAGTAGTCAAAGATACATGTCATAACCAAATGTAATGGGTGAATCTTGATGGGTTCCTGGAGTTGAGGGGAGAAGGGAAGAGTTATAAAAGATACTGAAACACCTGGGAAAATTTGATTATGGAACGGACGCTATAAAATCATTAACGTGGCTGGGTGTTACGAAGTTTTGTGGTTAGTTGAAGAATGTCATTGAGAATGTCATTCTTACCGTCTCAGTGCTCGTGTTACAAGTTGGAAGTATCAGGATCTAAAATTGCTTACATTATTTTAACTATCTGAACACTTACATTTCAATGAGTTTTCAAAATCTGTTTTTCTGCATTTCCCAAGTATATTGTAATAATGTATTATTCTTATGATGGAAAAATATGAAATGTTAACATTTTATTTTTTCTATTTCAAATGACCATACTTCTAATTAGGGAACTACATGGGTTCTCGTAAGATAAAATAATGCCATAAAATAAAAAATTGACACAAAAATTAACATGAAATGAATCACAGACCTAATAAAACTTAAAACCATAAAACGTCTGGCAGAGAACAAAGAAGAAAAGTCTTTGCAGCTGTGAGATAGGCAACAGTTATCTTAGGACACAAAAGCACAAACCGTAAGAGAATATACTGAGAAACTGGACTCTATCAAAATTCAAAGCCTTTGCTCTTCCCAATACCCTGTGAAGAAAATGAAAGAACAAGTCACAACCTGGGAGAAAATATTCGTAATACAAACATCTTGACATAGGACTGGTAGCTATCATCTCTCATCTGAACTATTTCAACAACCTCATCCTATCTGGTCTTCCAGCTTCCCCTCTGGCCCTGCCTGTCTGCCTGCTTAAAGTCCTCCCAAGGCGTCCCGTAACATCTGACATTAAATCTAGATGCCTTTCTTTGGCAAAGGCCTGCATGCTCACCCCTCTAGTTCTATCTTCTAGCTTTTGCTCCCAATTGCAAGGCTTTTTCTTCAGCCTCACAGGCCACTTTTCTGGTTTGCCCATATTAAAGTCACTGAATCAGTATACTGTATTTATCCCACTTACCCTAAGCAGGCTTATTTGCTTTCAATCTTTCCCTCCCACTAACAGGAAAGATAGTTACGATCAAGAGAAACTTCTGTTTTGTGCCCTGATACGTGCCTAGTATATGGTGCTTGAAACATGGTAGCTGCTTCATGAGTGTTACTGAATGACTCATGACACCTACCGTGTGCCTGGCACTGTGCTAAGTGCTGACTGAATGGTTTATACATGTTGCTCAAAGACTTTTTTTTCATCTCTTTAAAAAAATAATTTTTTTTTTTTACCTCCCTTGATCCATTTAAAATGGCTAAGTACTTCTTGGTACAGGTATCCCCCACTTTTCAAAAATTTGGATTATGGCCCTTCTTCACTTTTAAGAAAGACTATCAGTACCTGTTTTTGCTAACCAAAAGAGGATTTCGGTTTTTATGAAGAGGCAAAAAGGGAAGAAAAGAGCCTTCAGCAGTTTGTTGGCAGAAAGCCATGACAGCGGCAGCGCTCCAGAGCAGAAAGAGCGCCCCCCCCCCCAAGCCCCCTCCTGGGGAGCCACACTCTGCATCCCAGCACCAAGCGGCCATAGCTTTGACCTGCGTTTGTAAACATCTGTGCTTTATCTCCATTTATTTGGTAGGGCTGTGTCCTGAGGGATCAGAAAAACCTGAGAGAGCTTATTTTTGGGGTCTGGGAAAGCTCAAAAGCTTTTCCATTAAAATTAATGGTAATTGCTTCTTTACACCATTTTGGCTTACGAAAGCATGCCCTACTTTCCATAGTGGAGGAACTTGTCTTCTCAAGAAGCCAATTTACTCTATTTTCAAGTAAATTACAAAATCTGGATCTCATCTATATGTAGGATCAGTGCTTTGGGCTAAATGGAAATCTTCACATTACTTTGAATAACTCACACCCACAAGAATGACTAAAATGAAAGAAAAAAATGTAATGTGTGAGGACATAAAGTAACTGGAACTCTCATATTACTGCTATTGAGGGTAAATTGAATTTAACACTTTGGAATATTGTTTTAGTTATCTAATAATGTGGATACACCCTGTGACCCAGCTCCGTAGCTGCATATGTGCCCAAAGGAAATGCACACATGTGTTCTCCAAAAGATATGGACAAAAACACCAGCAAACAAATTATTATGTAAGCACACAAGAAAAGAGCAATCAAAAGAACACTATACAGCAATAGGAATAAATGAGCCACTGCTAAACACAATATGGACGTATCTTACAGAAAAAATGTCGAACAAGAGAAGCCAGACACAAAAGTGCGTATGTCATACTTCAATTAAAAGTTTGCCGAGAGATTATGTATTCTCACTGTTCTGGTAGAATGCTCCCCCAAAAAACTCTCCTAAAGTTCAATGCTTGAAGTATGAGATAGCATTTGAGGACCTAACTTAAATTGGCCTACTACAACTATATTCTTTTGAACTCTCATGTTTGTTTTCCTAGAGAGAGAGAGAGAGAGAGAGAGAGAGAGAGAGAGAGAGATGGAGCGTGAGTGAACATGGGGGTGGGGAGGGGCAGAGGGAGAGAGAATCTTAAGCAGGTTCCATGCCCAGCACAGAACCCAACACAGGGCTCGATCTCACGACCCTGAGATCATGACCTGAGCCGAAATCAAGAGTCGGATGCTTAACCGACTGCGCCACCCAGGCGTCCCCTTTAAGTCTCATGTTTTACATCTTAAAAATGTGTGAATTCCCTACTCTTCATTCAAGCATATTAAGCAGAAATATTTACCTCAGAAAATATTCAAGGAAACAATATTCAGGGGAAACAGGCCGTGGGTATCTTGTGGGTGCAGGACTTCTGGCACACTGCCCCAGGCCTCAGTTTAAAAAGAACTGGTGCAGGGGCGCCTGGATGGCTCAGTCAGTTAAGCGTCTGACTCTTGATTTTGGTTCAGGTCATGATCTCCTGGTCATGAGATCAAGCTCCACATCGGGCTCCACGCTCAGCAGGGAGTCCTCTGACATTCTCTCTCTCCCTCTGCCCCTCCCCCTGCTCCTGCACACACTCTCCCTCAAATAATCTTTAAAAAAAACAACAAAACAAAACAAAACAAAAACAAAAAGAACTGGTGGAAAGTAGATTAGTTATGATTAGACAGTCTCATTCATAGATGAGATTCACCACTCAGAAGTGGGACTCTGGACAACTTACCTAAATACTTTGAACCTATTTCTTCATTTACATAATGGTGAAGATAATAATACCTATCTCACAGGTGGTTTTGAGAATTAAATGAGATGACTGATGTAAGTTAGGTACTAAGTGTTACTACCCTTTTCCTTCCCTCCCCTGTAAGCAGGCCTGGGGTGGAAAAAAAGGCAACAAGCTGTTTGCTGCAATATATATATTTTAATTCAAAGTGAATCGACAGTAATACACCATAAATTCTTATTTTGACACTCACCAAAATAGTCACCTGGAAAACCCGCTTTTTGTGACAAAGTACAGAAGGCTTGGTCACATTTAAATCACTGAGAACTAGAGAGAAATACTAGCGCAAACCGTAATAGACATTACATCCATAAAAATTTTCCCAGTCCTTATTGTAATATTGCACAGTGCAATTGCTACATGGCAAACTAGTGTAGCATAGAAGTAAAAGCAAAAACAAACCAAAGAAAGAAAGCCACAAGTCTAAAATTGTTAAACAGTTAACAGTTCAAACTTAGTAATCAAATCTATTATCATTGGGTTCATTAAAACAAATCTTCCTACACCTTGCAGTGTATGATTTAACTTTTACTTAACACAAACCAAGATTAAAATTAGTAGAGATCTGAAAAAGTGAAAAGGCTTTGCTACTACAGTAACATATTTAAACACCCTGAAGGAAAAGAAAAGTAAGTATCAGGGTATTTGGTAAAAAAAAAAAATAATAATAATAATTTGCAAATTAAAATAGTATGCAAATATGCAACTTGGAAGTCATGCAGTGTTTTATTTAAGAAAGCAGTAAAACCAAAGAAAACTGGTAAAATGGTTTTAAAGAAGGTATAAATCCAAATTCTTTTGTCGATACGTTGAATTTAAAAGTTAGCAGGATTTTGACATTTTTAATTTTTAAACACATTAAAAAGCCCATGATCAGAATCGGTTAAGAGCAGTGTACTCAACTAGGGTACGCCTTTATCAAACTTGACTATTACGAAAACATTTACTGTCCTTTTAACAAGACCATCTGAGTCTTGGAACTGAAATACAGAAAATACGACATTTCAGGGTAGTAAATATGGCCCCGAACGAATATAAAACTGCGCCAGTTTTGTACCTGTTGTACAAACAGAAATCGATCCTTTGCACTTGGTGTTTCTGAAACATCCGCTGCCAGCATTGATTCTTTTCCAAGAAGCGAGCAGATACCAGTGATCTGCCGGACCATATAAATAAAAATTAATAAGCTGTGGAGGGCAGCAAGTTTACTTAAATAGTGACTCCATAAATTTGCCATCTGTAAATAATCTTTTAAATTAATCTTAGGCTACTCCTTTTTTCTGTGTAATATATATATGTATATATATATTTCTATTTATATAAAATGCATAGAATTGATTACTAAAAACACTGAAACTTGTGGGGAAAATTAAGTCCTTCATTTTCAGTGTGACTAAAAATGTACTGCTGGTTTTTTATTTTATGATCTAATACTGTAATTTTTTAAAATCAATTTCAGGCACATTTATTTCATTGATGATTATTAAATAAAACACTGCTTGTGTTAATGGAGTAAAGAAAAGTTTATCCATTATTAGCTTATTGTCAACGCTGTATTAGAGCTGTACTAGTGGTATGCAATTCATTTATCAAAGAAATGCTGTAAATCCAAAACATTTGGAGAGTTTTACACTCAAATGCTTTGTACTGTTTATTCCAGTAAATGCTGTAAGATTATATTCCAGATTTTTAAGGAAAAAAAGTTAAGTCAAGCCTGCAAGATACAGCTTTCTCAAGTGTCTACAATGCCAGTATGAAAATAAAAAATTAAGTTACATTGATACATCCAAGTTTTTTATATGCAGTGATGAGCACAAACATTAATAGAGATAAAATACTGATGCAAATAACACACCCCAAAATAACATATGCAATTATTTTCCATCATTTACAATACAGTAGTTACAATGACACTCCAAACAGAAAAGCAAAGTAAAAAATCAAAACCCCAACTTCTATTTCATGTAATTAGACTTATACAGAAATTAGAAGGCTAAATAACAACTAGTTAATCACCTAATTTCACAGCTATCTGAAGTGGCAATCGTTATATAGCAGCTTATCTATGATACATTCAAGATAAATGATACAATTTATTACTTGCCCATAAGCTAAAACACAGCCTGTTTAATACCTTTCCTTAAATTCCACCTCTACACTACAATATACTTGAGGTCTATGCAAAAAAGTAGCTACCTTTTATATAGGAAATGGATGATTAAGTCTTTGGTGCTGTAAAAGCAACTTCATTTAAACATAACCACCAACCACCAAAAAAGAAAAAAGAAAGAAAGAAAAGAAAAGAAGAAGGGAAAAACCCAAGACACACTTCCTAGGAAAGAAAAAGCATGTAATTTCTGTCCCTGACGGAATGTATTAAATAAGCAAACACCACCAACAAGCAAAACAAGTACTACAATGTAAAAATACTTAAAAAAAAAACACAAAAAAAAACCCCTCTCACATGCATAAATGAACAATTGCACACAAAGAACTCACATCTTTTCAAGCTTCAATAGTAAATATTCTGCTACTATTTATTAAATACTGCATGGTTTGCCCAAGCTAAGATGAAACCACATCATGAATCAATGAGCATTTTGCGTTTTCTTTCATTACCTACTCAAAGTCATGCCTACTGCACCTCTAAACATTTTATTAAATCCAATTATACAGCAAACACTCCCAAAATAAACTTAGATTGTATTGCAGTTTCACTTAACAGTATATAAAATGCTGTGTTGTGACAGATATCAACTATCCATTAGATACTCAATCAATTTTTCTTAAGCACTACTAACTGCTTGCTTTTCTTGAAGCTAGATCATTCTGAAAAATCAGACAGCAGAATTCAGCTATAGCAAACATGCTGCCCTCTTAGTAAGGAAAAAACAGCTACAACCTGAAATCATACCACACAAAACCAAAAATGAACATTACTCTATCAAAAGAAAACTAAAGAGTAGATCTGAATTTTAAGTGCTGCAGTCCTCAACATTTATATATAGGTAATAACATTAACAACCTCAAATATTTAAGGCACTATGTGTGGGAACGGTTTACAATGCAGCTGAGATTATTAGAACAACATTTAAGAGCAAAGTCTAGGCAACATTTTGCCCATGCAAAGACACATGCAAATGTAAAGAACAATAGCTCAATTTCTTAGGTAAGTGACCCAACATTTATACACTAAGACACAGATAATACAATTCACTTGTAAGCTGTAATTCTGACATATGTGCATCTGTTGCTCTAAGTCTGTACACAGAATGGCTTCCCAAATGTGGATGTGTCTTGCACTAGTTAGAAGGCAATTTTATAAAAAATAGCAGGAGCAAAACTGGACTTCTGCTCCCATAAGTCACCTGTCTAGAGTTACTACATAAGAAGATAACATGACCAAAGACAAGTTATACCAAATGTGCAAAACACATTAAAAGTGAGTTTTTTTTTTTTTAAAGCTCAAAGTTGTTTAAATTGCACCCAAGTCTACATGATTCAAAAATAATTTTCTTGTGCCATGGCTAATATTTATTAAATACCATGTTTTTATTTTTAATCAAATGTTTATATCATTGAGCTTCCTCAATATACTCTTTTTGAGTGTTCACATATATGGATACTGGCTGAGTTTTGTTGGACTCAATGGAAATCCAGTATATGCAGGTGATGCTGCAATGTAAGAATGTGGTGGGAAGATTGGTTTGTACGGAGTCTGATGAATGGTTGGGGATGGTAACAGACGGGGATTTATGCCCACTGGGACTTGGTGAACTATGCCACTGGGATGAGAGATATTGTAAGTTGGATGCTGTAACATAGGTCTTGAGGTACATGGAGAGGCTAAGAGGTGGGCCACTGGTGCAGCACTACTGAGGGGAGCTGATGATGGGTATGGGAGTAGAGTAGGCTGTCCTCCAAGATGCGCATTTCCAGCCAGGTGGGCATGCATGGCCGTGTGATTGGGACTTCCATGAGAAAGAGTGAATGGATTACTGGTAACACTAGTAGGGATATAAGCTTGCTGTCTTCGATGTCCGAAGTTTCCATTCCACTCTTGATGCCCAGATCCAAAGTGCTGAACCTATCCAAAAACATAAACGAAAAAAGACTGAATACATATTTTATAAGTTAAAAAGAAAGGAAGAAAGGGAAATTACAATACACTCTGTGATTGATCATCCACAGAGGATCTCTCAGATCTCCACTTCTACTCAGCACAGAGAAGAGTGAAATATCAATTTTTTACATATTAATATTAAACCTGTTAACATTTATTACCATGTATTATGATAATATTAACACTGTCACTACCACTGCTGCCAGGATCACCATCCCCCCATCACTACTAACCACAACCATTTGGGGAGCACTTATTTTATGGAAAGCTAACACTGTACATATGTGACATTATTTAATTCCAAAACAACCCTACAACACAGCTATTATTCCCATTAACTGTGGTCCAGATTTGTTGAAGAGACCTGGCCAAGGTAACATACAGAGTACTCGGCAAAGCCAGGATTTGAACACAGCTCGGACGCCAATACCTGTTACTTTTTCTTTCCCAGAGTGAAACACAACTGCTGAGCACAGCACTGACCAGACGGCAAGTACTCAGTGAGGTACGACTATTACCACAACGGACACAACAAAGGCAGCCACCAATCCATTAGTGCGCAATCTGAGCGGACGGGTCTAAGACAACAGACATATTAAACAATCATTTAAGAGAATCTAAAAGCCTAATGTTTCTGAAGAACTCAGGTTCTAGGATAATCTGCTTCATTATCCTATTATGAGGCCGATTTCTCCTTAGTCACGTGAGATGATGAAAAGGGATACATTTTTCAAGACTGTATACAGTGTCAGAATCTTCTTTCCTCCAAATGAAACACTGCTGATTTTGAATCCCAAAGACTCTTAGAACTTCACAAACATACCTGACTGAAATTCAAATGCTGCTGCTGGAATGCTGATGTCAGTTTCTGCTGACGATTACCCATCGTGGAAGGCTGGTTTAATCTCCCAGGAGCGGATCGGCCTTTTATTAATGGCTGGCATATAGAATCTGGCAACGAACAAAACAGAAGACAGCTGATGCTTTTCCCTTCTCATATAAAAATTAGAAAGGTCTTTAGATATTTTACACAGTACTGATTTGACAACCTTAAAATTAAATAAAGAGAAAAGACATCTCATGGTTTCCAGCACCAAATGGTATCAGGAAAGATTTCCTTTCTATGACAGATTAGGCAGGATCAAGTTGGAAATTCAGAGATGACTTCTGGCAATGTTGTTCTCTAAGGTTCCCAAATTAAGACTTTTTGAAGGGCTAGTCAGGGAAATAGGGCGGACTCAGTTTACCTGTGTTTGCCATATGCTCGTCGGCATTTAATCCATTCTCTAGTCCCATTGGTGGCACCACAACAGTACAAACAGCTGGTTTGGATTCCGTGTTGGCCGAGCTCACCAGTTCTGTGTTTTGATGAGCGTCCTCCACAAAGCTGCTCTCTGCAAAGGGACTGTCGTGTCCCGAAGAGTCTGACGTTGGAGAGCCATCCACAGTATCACAACCACTTTCCTGTTCTTCGTCTGACATACTATAAGAAAGCATTTTTATGAATATGTTTTTCAACATTACATCTAAAGTTAAGTACTATCCAGGCTCCAGTAAATTAATGAGAATCTTACTCAGTTATTTCATATCTAATTACAACTTCTTCCTTGTCCAGTAATATTTTTTTCATAAACATTCTAGACTCTCACATTAATTCTCTATTCAGACTGTTAACCTTCTGTTTCTATCCTGTTTAGGTACATCATTTTGGCACTTTATTTTCTCTCCTTTCCCTTCCCAATTGATTCTTAGTAGTGGTTCATAAAATTCCATTTTATAAACTCCAGAAAATCTCATCAAGACACTATAAAAGATGCACTATTCTGGATAATTTAAATGAAATGTAAAAACATATAGTCATGTGACCTGATTTCAAATTAAATTCTAATGTTAGGATTCATATCTTTAGTGGTAATTGGGGTCCTTTTAACTAAACAGTTATCTGAAAGGTCTTCCCCAGCTCTCCAAAGGCCTAGCCAAAGTCCCATGTTTCCCTTCTCTTCCTGGCCCCCTGAGGCCATGACAATCTCTCCCCTCTTGGAGAGAGCAGTGATGGTCTATTTTAATCATTCATTTCATACTTAACAATTTGAAGCATCTTTATATATATATATATACTTTTAATTATATTTATTTGTACATATATATAATATTTTTATATAGACATATATATTTAGAGATGAATATATATATACACGTATATACATATATATGTGTGTGTGTGTATATATATATATATATATATATATGCCAACTGCCAAACCATATTATAAGCAATTCACAAAAAGATGTGTTAAAACTTCTTTACATCTTCCAAAGTATTCAATACCATTATTTCCTGACTAAGGAAAAAACAGAAAACAAATGTATAAAATTAAGACTTTTTTTTTTTTTAAAGATTTTATTTATTTATTTGACAGAGAGAGACACAGCGAGAGAGGGCACACAAACAGCGGGAGTGGGAGAGGGAGAAGCAGGCTTCCCGCTGAGCAGGGAGCCCGATGTGGGGCTCGATCCCAGGACCATGGGATCATGACCTGAGCCAAAGGCAGACGCTTAACAACTGAGCCACCCAGGCGCCCCTAAAATTAAGACTTCTTAAGGATTTTTTCAAATTTTGTTTCCACTAAAAAAAAAAAAAAATTTTCTAAAAGTTGAAATCAAATGTATTTCACTGAGATCTTTATGGCTTATCTCTTTATGTGTTGGTGTATCATGCTGACAAGGAGAAGCTCACTAGTTTAGTGGCAATGCATTTCCCTGGCCAAAAAAAAAGAGTAGGAAAGGAAATATGGATAAAACCATGCGAATCAATCACCAATGAGAGAAAAAAGTCATATTGGATACTTTATTGACAGTGGGTTATGACTTTATTATGCAAAAATTCCTTTTATTTTGCCAAAATGTTTATTTTTCTCTATGTTCCTATTCCAAATTTAAGTAATAATTGTAGTCTATGGAGAACTTGAGGACATGGCTTTTTCTACCCTTTCAAAAACAAATGATTCTTTAAAAATCATTTATTAAAAGCTGAATTTTTCATTTAGATGTGTTCTACAACAGTAGAAAAAAGTAAAAGAAAAGTATTACTTAAAACCCAAGTTTCTAAAAAAGTGATCTGGTTAAAAATTATGTTCAAGAGAGAAGCCACTGTGGTAAATGGACAGGCACTTATTAACATAAACAACAAAAGAAATTACAGGCTTTTTAGCAGACATAGTATTTATGGTATGCCACCTCTGAAATTCCCTTACCTGTTCGGTCTCTTGCAAGGGGATGGGCTGGACTGCCCTGAGGAGCTGGTGCTCAGGGTACTGTCAGGACTACTTAATGAACACATCCGATCGATATTCAAAGTGCTCTGGCAAGCTTCACAATCCAGACTATCTTTACATCTAGTGAAAGAGGGATGAGAAAACCATGGGTTAAAAATGAGAAGCAGCCAAAATTTACATCATTTAATTAAGGATATGAAGCAGTTCAGAGTGCCCTACATCGACAAAAGCCTAAAGCTTACTAATACAGGAGAAATGCTGTGATAATCATGTTAATTACTATTCAGGATGTTTACTCCAAAGGACACTGACAGACCAGGGATAAGTCCCAGAAAGGTGTTTTCCACCACACCAGAGGGCGCCATCACTATTTAAGGCTGTGGCATGAACACAAGGAACTGCTTTTGGCACTTACTCTCTGAGTGAGTGTCTCTGCGCTGTCTCCTCCTCATCAGTGTCACTGCTAATAGTGATCACACTCACTGCAGGGCTTGGGGAGTCAGCAATGATGATGGTTTGCCGCTGTTTGTCGGAAACTGATGAGTCAGACTCCTGCCGTACAGATGTTTCACAACAGTCTCTCGCCTGTCCTTCTGAGTTATGATTGTCGCGTGTTTCTATGCAACGTACTTCCTCGACATCTTTCCCATTTACTAACTTTGGAGAAATAAATGTTGAATGTGGGACATTCGTATTCTGCAACGAATTACTCCTGCAACCAAAGGAATAACGTGTCATTTCTATAATCAAAATATGTACATGACATTTTCCTAAGACATCTTGTTCAAATGAACAATGTGAAGCTTCATTTGTTCAAGATCATGTATATAACATACTAACAGAGAGATCGTTTTATAAATATATTATCTCTGGAAATATCAGTGTAGATTGCAGTTATATACATTAAAATGGTCATTTCTTGGGGCGCCTGGGTGGCTCAGTCGTTAGGCGTCTGCCTTCGGCTCGGGTCATGATCCTAGGGTCCTGGGATCGAGCCCCGCATCGGGCTCCCTGCTCGGCAGGAAGCCTGCTTCTCCCTCTCCCAGTCCCCCTGCTTGTGTTCCCTCTCTCACTGTGTCTCTCTCTGTCAAATAAATAAAATCTTAAAAAAAAAAATAAAATAAAATAAAATAAAATGGTCATTTCTTGGTAAATGGGGCATCTGAGTGTCTAAAATTGTCTAAGATTATATGTAGATAATAAATCAAAAGGGCAATAAAGACAATCTTACCAACTGAAAGCATTTATTTCCTCTCTTCCTGGCTCCCATTCCATTAGTTTTACCAAAATACCTCTGAGAAATTGAGAAGGGGAGCTGGCTTAGTGTTTGCAACACAGCTATCAAAGAGGTCATTTTGAATAAAACAGAGTGACCCTTTAGTGTACATGCAAAATTTACTTTAAGGACTAATTTTCAAAATGCAGAGGAAAGTTAAAATACTGATACCAACCTGTTCTGGCACAGTTTATTTTTCTTTGCGGTGGCAGGCTGGGGCCAGACAACATGCGCGATGCCCACGCTAATTGGCTGCGGGGCCGATAAAGTTATCTGATTGGTTAGAAGAGGTTGTGGCATCACTGAGCTATAATGATTACTGTGTGAAATCATTTTCCTAGGGAGAAAGTTCAGAAAAATTGAATCCCTTCCATACCAAGATCTGTTCTGCAAACTTCACGAGCAAGTATTTTTGTTTTTAACTTACCCCCAGTCTCCGAGCCTTTGGGAACCAGCCACCCCGTCAGAAGTTAATGCAGTAGTAGCGGGAGCCATGGGTGTGACCTGCTGCCAGGCAGGTACGAGCATCTGCTGTGTTCTGCCAGACCATGTCTGCTGCACCAGACGCAAAAGAAAAGCTACTAAGTTACAAGTAATTCATCATTACTACAGTTTAAAATAAAAAATACATTACAGTAACAATCATTAATAATTATGTAAAAGTTAAAGCCAAAGACTACAAAGGATCGAATTCCTGTCCAGATCGTTTTTACTATTTCTCAGCAGCACAGGCTGATATATTACAAGTGGATCAGTGCCCTTACTTGAGTATAAGGAAGACAGCATATAGGCAAAAATAATAAATTATTACCAACCTGAGAGAGAACTCCTGGTCGGATCTGTAGTGGCTGCACAGCTGGGGCCTGAGTTACAAGTGGAACTGTATTATCTACTCTTATTGAGTAACTAGTAGGTTTACCATGTGTTGCAGGAATACCTATGAAAAAGAAAAATCAAAGAAAACAAAAAGTTCTTAAAAACTATTTCTCTGAGTTAACTTACAGAACTCTTTTAAATTCAAAGAACTGCTAAAATTCTGATTAGGACTTTAAAACCATCTCCTACATAAAATGTTCATAACATTAACAAAGCAATCTGTTAGGAAAGTGAGGTTCTTTCTATCTCCCTTGTGGTACATCATTCCAAAAACTGATATAAAGCTACTCCTTCTACTGCTTTAAAATGCATACCACCAAGTTGAATCATTTATTTTTCTTGAAACCTCCCATTCCTTTTAAAGTTTGCTATTCTAGCTTTATTTCCTTTTCAAATAGTTTTGCCACTATGATAAAGGACATGGAAAGGTGAATCTAGCCCAACATCCTGATCTTCTAGCAGGTAATGTACATCTTCTCATACAAACTTCTTTAAAAACTCTAACAGGATCTTACACTTTTGGCACCAAAGGGGGGAATGTATCGTAACTTCACACTTCAATGGCCATGATGGCTTAACATGATTCAAGAAAATTCAGGGATGACACACTCATTCCAACCTCGAAAGGAAAAGCAAAAATAATCTTTCATGATGATACAGCTGAGCTTTGACCAATGTGGCTTACTCCACTAGTATTCCTAGTAGAAAGCTATTGCAACTCCAAGACAAACATGTTCCACTTTGCTCACCCACTAAGAAAATTAGAAAGCAGAACTGCCAGTCATGTTTATCCTGTTAATACCTCTGTGTCATATACTGCAAAAGTACCTTGCAAATACTGTCTTATATTAAACTTTGAGACAGTGAAATAGTATCACCCCAAATGAGAACTTTGACTCAACAAGATTTTAGGGGCATCCCCCAAACTCAGAAAGCTCAGTTATGAGAATAAATTCACTACTTCACAGTTCCAGTCTCTTGTAGCAGTGACTTTCAATATAGGCTGGCAGATTATTTAAGTATCATCGGTTTTTGCATCAAAGTGATCTTAGGTGTTTCTGATCAGCCATAAGAGAAAAATATTACAATTGTTTTATTTTACTACTGAAAAATAACCTTATAATTTTATTGCACAAATATATTATAAGCGTTAATCCTAAAGAGAATCTGAATTTGGTAGTGTTTATTTATCTTCATAGAGGCTCTTCTCCCACTACCAGGGTGTTCTACCCCCGAGCTCCACCTAAAAAGCTAGGATTAAGTTTAACAAAGATCTACGGATTATTTTTTTAAAACTGACCTTCTTACCCTTCCAAAAAGCATGTTTTGATCAGCAAATTCTCCAAGAAATGGAATATAAGCACACCCAGGCCGTGTAGATATATGGCAGCAATAGACAATCTCATCAGAGAAAAAAGAATTCACTTTGACAAGGATGAAAGGACAGAGCGAATTCTCAAATTCCAACAAAAATCAACTTGCCCTTAAATTCTCCTCATAACTGATGCCTTACAGTGAGAAGAATTCTCCTATTATCTTCTCTCTTCATGAGGTCTAATTTATTTTTATCAAATTCAACATGGTTAAGACCCCAATTTTCTATATAGTTATTAGATTAGCTAAAACTTCATCTTTGTTTGATTAGATTTGCTTTAATACCTGCACAGCAGGGCACAAAAGCTTAAAGATTGTTCTAGTACAACAGGAGAATTTTGTTGAAATGTGTTTGATTCTAAAATAGCAGTTTTCAACCAAAGGGGATGAATAACTAGCCCTTCAGGTTGCCAAATAATGTTAAATGCTTGTTTAATATATACTCAAATTTGTTAAATAAAAGCTTGGCTAAGTGTTTCTTAACCTAAAAAAGGTACACTGTCATGGCTGTCGTACCTATATATCTATATCTACATGTTATATGTATAATATAAAAAGGTACACTGTCATGGCTGTCGTACCTATATATCTATATCTACTTGTTATATGTATAATATAAAAAGGTACACTGTCATGGCTGTCGTACCTATATATCTATATCTACATGTTATATGTATAATATAACAATGTTATGGCTAGAGTACGTATATTGTCTATACCCATGAAGAATATATGAAAGGCATGCTGAACCTATAGACACTGTAGCCCCAAAGTAAAAAATGTCAAATGGAACAGACATAAAATTTATTTAAAAATACAAACTATAATGGTGCCATAACTGCTAACCAACAGCTGCCCAATAACCATTTAAAATGTTTCTTCAAAATGGGACTGGCAGCACATTATGAGGGAAAGCAGTAAGAAGACCAATATTGGCATTTTCTACAGAGATACTAAAGCAGATTAGAGGGAAAGCTTTCATTTCTAAGCATCACTATACTAAGACAAGAAACAAAGAACCAACATATTTACAGAACCTACATGTCCTGCTACAATGTACCTGTTACATAAGCTAACAAGTATTCTGCTTTGTCTTACAGTTAATTCTAATTCCAAAATACTGTTCTTGACATTTAAAAGGTTAATGAGTCTGACGGTATCTCCTTTTCTTTGTTACCCCTATCCTGAGCCACTCATATAGCTGTTGGCATATGTACAGAAAGGTTACTAATCTTTTATCAATTATAAGGCACATTCAAAGAGAAAAGATTTCTCTGACACCTCATTGGATGTTTAAAGAATGATGCTTGACTGTGTTCAGAAATGTGTCTCACAAGACTCTTAAATTTTTGCTACAAACAGAAGGTAGGCTCTGAAAAAAAGAGCTGCTATTCTCAATCTTGATGAGATACCCCACACTGTAGGTGACTTTGGTACACAGGGGAAAATTATTAGAAAAGAATCTGGAGCGCCTGGGTGGCTCAGTTGGTTAAGTATCCGACTCTTGGTCTCAGCTCAAGTCTTGAGCTCAAGGCCGTAAGTTCAAGCCCCACATTGGGCTCCACACTGAGCATGGAGCCTACTTAAACAAAAAAGAACTTAAGAATCTATTTGTTAGTACACAGTAAAAACTCATCTAAGTGAAAATGCATCTGTCAAAAACCCATTTACATGATAACTGATTAAAAAACAAAGAAGCATCAGTCTTGCATGCTCAAGTATTTAGAAGTAAAATGTCTACCACTTCCTATCAAACAGTGTAAGTATGTCTAGATAGAGCAAATAGGGCAAAATGTTAACACTTGTTGAATCTAGGGTAGAAGGCATTATGTTATTCTTTGAACTTTTCTATAGGTTTGAAATTTTTATAACAACAATTGAGGAAAAACAAAGAAATAAACACAACAGGATCTCTAAAAGCACTGACATCATGATGATGTGGGTTTTTTTATTACCCCTAGCCATGGGTTACTGTCACAGATACTTACAGACCACCTTGGCACACAATTTCATCTTAAAAATCAACCATCTAAGCTCTTGTTTTTTTATCTTCAGTGCTACAAATCTTTCTCTTGATGAAACCTTATATGAAAACCCAATATATATAAAAGATGAAAATAAAGCTACCCTGGCAGAACAAAAATGGCTGCAGAGTGAACATGTTTTCACATCTCTTATTACCAGCCGATCAAGTCAACAAACATACCTCAGTGCTTTATTAGGCACTGTAGGAGATATTAGAACTTTAGAAACGTTGCTCAAATCCTTAAATCAAACAAATTTCAAATAACCCGCAGAATACAGAAGTACTAGAGTTAGAACTCACAAAGCTATTATCTATTGAGCCCATTTCCTTTGACTAAGGCTGAAAACAGGTTACCAGACTCATCTAGAATGACACTGCAAACAGCAGAGAACAGGACGGTATCCCAGGAGTCCTGAGTGAGCACCGACTGCTTTCACCAACACTACTACGCAGTACTACCACCACACTTCCAAGAGTCATTTAGGGCCTCATTTGTAGTTAACCTCTTGCTTTAAGACAGTATTAGATGTTAAAGCCTAGCAAAGACAAAATGCTAGGAAAGGACCTAGAAAGTCACGTTTTATTCTGGTTATTCCAGCCATAATATTGGCTGCTACTGTCCTTTAAGAACCACTAACAAGTGCCCGGTTTGAGAGTTTATGGCCTCTTCAAAGGTATTCTGCCACTCATCTCACTTGAGGTTTTAATTTGCTTTTTATCTAAATAAGGGACATAATCTAATCGAGTCAAAATCAATCTCTCTTTTTTTAATCCTAAGGTATGGGCAAAAAACAAGACTCTAAAATTTGGGGATAAAATTCCTTTGACCAGCCATCAAAAAAAATGAAATCATGCCATTTGCAACAACATGGATGGAACTAGAGGGTACTGTGCTAAGCGAAGTAAGTCAATCAGAAAAAGACAATTATCATATGATCTCACTGATACGTGGAATTTAAGAAACAAGGCAGAGGATCATAGGGGAAGAGAGGAAAAAATGAAACATGATGAAACCAGAGAGGGAGACAAACCATAAGAGACTCTTAATCTCAGAAAACAAACTGAGGGTTGCTGGAGGGGTGGGGGAGGAGGGATGGAATAACTGGGTGATGGATACTGGGGAGGGTATGTGTTGTAAGAGCACTGGGTATAAAACTGATGAATCACAGACCTGTACCCTGAAACAAATAATACATTATATGTTAATTAATTGAACTTAAATTTTAAAAAATTAAAAAAAAAAAAAAAAGAATTCCCTCGACCAAAATTTAAAGAACTGAGTGCTAGTCACTTTAATGTCTGGTAAGAACAGACAGATAAAAGGTACTTACCTAAACATCTGGAGCTGTGATAACCACTAACGGACAACCCCACAGCTTTCCAAGCTCGTTAATTTCTACTAAGGTATTTCATTGTGCTAGACTCTACAGGAAATCTCATTATCATATGACCCATTTTGTTAGTGATGATTACAGTGGAGCTCCGGTCAAGAGAGGAATGTCACTGGTCTAAAGGCTACCAACCAGCTTAAATTTAATTCAAATGTGGCACTAAATATATCAAAAACTATGCAACATATTTAATTACTAGATGCCTAAATTTGTTTAAAAATAATATATGCCTAAGTTCAAAGTGTAATTTAAATCAGGGAGTACCTTGAATAGCTGGGGGACAGATAATCAGGGTCTGCTGAAAAGCATCACCACAACCAAAATGAGCAGTTCCGGCCTGTAGAGGAATTCCATGGTGCGCCACTGAATGAGCGGACGTGGTTAATGCCTGAAAGGATCAGCACAGGCGGCATTATCCTGAACAGTCTTCTAACTGCCACGCGCATGCTTTACAAATGCAATTCGAATACACTTCTTAAAATCATACTTCTATTGATAAAAATGGACCCAGAAACTGATTTTACTCAACTTTACTTTTCATAGAGTTGCTGTACAGAAAGGCAGATAGGGGATACTGACAGTGAAAGGTGATAAAATAAATGAGCTTCAGCAGACATGCTCTGATTGTTACCCTGAAATATTCAAGATTTCACAAAATAACCAGTGAGACCCTCACCAGCACGTGACTTCTAACTGCTGACATAAGACTTCTATATACCTCAAAAGCAAAATGAGCCATCATAAGAAAAGGAGTATAAATTATTAAATACTCTAAGTTCTTACCTGATTTCTTAATGTGCCAATTTTAGTAAAACTTGCTGTCAGATTAGCAGTACTGCCTGAAGCAACTGGTCTTAAAAGGGAAGTTTTATTGTGATTATTTGTGTCACATGAGTTTGGGTGGGACTTACAAATATCCATAATATGAAAACAGGACTTTACACTGCAAAAAAAAAAAAAAGGAAAGGTGATTGTAATATTATTTTAAATGTTTAGTTAGAGTAGTTTAAAATTTAAAGTTTCCAAAAGAAAAAAATTTCTACCAGAAAACCTACAAAAGACTGAATTTTAAAGCAAGTGAAAGTATATCTTATATCTGCAATATTTTCTAAGACATCAAAGCAATAGTGAGCATATTTTGACTAGCACAATTTAATTTTATGACCGCTGCCTGAAATAATTTTTCCTAAATTTCTAGATCTCTACATTGCTAAACTACTGGTACAAAGTATATGGTTATCATGTTATTTTCAAAGTGCTTATATATGGAAATCATTAGATATTTTTAACTGTTGGGGATAGGGATGGGGAGAGTAGTTGGGCTTTATAAAAATACCAATTTTGAGGGTAATCCATAATAATTAATACTGGTTTGTCCCTATACCTTCTTCCTTCAGTCATCTAAAAATATTAATATCAGTCATTAAATAATATTAAATTATATTAATATATAAAAATATTAAAATATTTTATAAAATATTAAAAGAAAAGGTGTGGGCTTTAAAGAATTCATAAGATTTGTCTAAGGTAAATCTGATAAGACCTTCTCAATTTGAGAATATATTCTTCTCCACTAACCCATAAAAACCCTCCTTTCCTTCCACAACACAGAGGAGAAGGTGTGGGCAGGGAAAGCAAATGGTGTGAAGGGAAATTAAAGACGGAGTCTGCAGGACTCAAAAGAGGGTGGAAAACTGTTAACACTTCCTTTTATTATATATATGCCTGGTTATTAAGTGATTAATATAAAACATAAATATATAAAATATATAACATAATATATAAAAATATAAAACAAAGTGATTTCAGTATGGTATTTTTGGAAAAAGAACATTGGAATGCAACTCAGATTTATATTCTGGTACTAGCTGCCACTTACTAGTCCATGTGAATTTGGCCAAGTTAGCTTAACCTCTTTCGACTCCATTTACTTACATTTAATAAATATACTGAATCATCTCTCTAACATACTAATTTTCTACAGACTTAGTATTATTTCTCCAGATCATTTAAAAAGATTTTCAAGTAACATACTGGTTGCTATGAGGGAAATCTAGAAGATGTTTCATATTAACAAAAGGATGGTTCAAAGTCTCAGCTGGAGTAATTCTTAAATCTGCATCAATCAGCAACATTTTCTTCAACAGACTAACAAATTCTCTTCTATCAGCTTTCTCAGCCAAAAGATCACTTCCTTCCAAATCCATCACTGTGTTCACCTATAAGATCAAAATTTCAAGTTGTCAAAAAAAAAAAAAAAAAAAAAAAAAAAAGCCACAGAAGTTAGTATATGTTAAAGATTCACAGTTTAAAAAAAAATACCACAACACAGAAAAGAACAGAGGACTACAATTATTTTGAAACAAGAATGAGTAATTGAGTTTTAACAAATTCACAAAATGTTTCAAGGTACCAAATAGTATTTAAAACAAGAGAAAAAAATTTTTTAAACAAATATCCACTTCTAACAAAATATGAGGAAAAGAAATTGGTACAGCTAGGATTTTCCCTCTTAAAGAAAATACTTTTTACTAAAGCACAGGATGGTATAAATTAAATATTTGATAAAGACAAATGCAATTTAGTTCCTGAGAGGAACAATTTTGTTTGAAAAGCTTAAATCCAGCAAGCACTCTATAGTTCTTTAGAAGACGATTAATATGTGGTGGCATCCTTGGCATTCAAGTGCAGCATCATAAGCAGGGAAAACTAACAAACATGACTGTGGTACTCACATGCACTATATCATCCAGACTGTTGAATATGTACTTTCTGGCTTCTTTAGACTTCATTCCTGTCTCTGCCTCATGCTCTTCTAGTGTCTTATTGGATATATCAAAGAGGGAAAATAATATATTATTACCCACTATTTGGAAATTCTTTATTTCTTTAGTTCTGGCACATCTAGTCTAATACATTGAATATTCTAAGGCAAGGAATTCCAAAAGATTAACTATCAAAAATGTACTTTTTAAAAGTACAAAAAAAAAAAATGAGAAGACTTGGTTCAGGTAAAAAATATATATCCTATCATATCCTATCATATATATATATATATATATAATCCTATTATATCCTTTATAAGTAACTGGTTATAAAGTTAATCATTGAGGATTTACTAATCCCACAAAGAGCCTAGGAATAAATTAGGTACTTGGGTTATGGAGTAAATGGTGAAATTCAGTCCCTGTCCTATAAAGCTTAATAATGGGAAACTGGGTAGAGAAGATGAAACATACAACACAGAAGTAATTACATACATAAAATCTAAAAAACCATTTAAGATGAGTTAATAATTATGTTGCCAGGTTAGAGAATGAGCTAAGTTATTCGGGGAAGGCTTTTTTTTCCCCCATTAAAAAGGGGGAAGGGTCAAAAATGAAAATTCAAAAGAAGAAATACAGTAAAATAAAAATAGGCATGGGGGATATTATCCACATGATGCATCTTAGAAAAAATGTTTTCCTGAATATTTTTTTTAATGAATTACCTTTAATCTCCAACCAGAATGAGAAATATCTGTTTCTCTGCAAAAAAATCTTGTAGATTTCGTGCCCACATTTAACAACTGTTCTCCTGGTAAACCTTGAGTCTGAGAAATATATCGAATCTGAAAAATAATTTATAAAACAGAAGAGTTTATTCTTTCATGTAATAGATATTAACTGAACACCTATTCTCTATCAGACACTAAGCTAGATGTTAGGTCAAGAATTAAATGACGTAGTCTATGCCCTCAAGAAATTCTAGTGGGGAGCATACAAGTAAATAATTATATTACAGGGTTGTAAGTACCATAATAAATACAAGCTTATGGGAAGACAGAGAAGGGACATCTAAAATAATTGTAGTCACATAAAGTTCCAGAAGAGGTGATGCTCAACTTGAGTCTACAAGGACAAGTTAAGGGTTCTTTAGCCCTGAAGAGTGGGGAAAACCTGACTATGATATATGCTAAGGTTGTAATATGAGTAAATATGCAAAACCAGGAGAAAATACCCACACATTCAGATCCTGGAAGCGCGGAGGTTCACTCAGTGAAAAATGACAAGAGGTAAAACTGAACTAGCAGGCAGAGGGCTTCATCAGTAAGGTAAGAAGTTTTATCTGTCCTCTTTCCCTCTATAAGCCCCAAGTGCCCATTGTTTTATCTCTAAACCTGTATATAAATATTTATCTCTAGCCCTGGAGCTGTAGATCCGACTGCTTACTGAAACTCTCTACCTGGCCGGACCTGATGTCCCTCAAAGAGAACATATCCTAAACTCAATTTTCCCTTAAATCTGCTAATCCTCATGTATTTCCCAGCAACAAACACCAACACTAACCACCCAAACCAGAAACCTGAAACTTATACCAGACACATACCCTCTCCCTCATCTCTCTCCCCACAACATCCAAAACCCTAACAATTTTACCTCATTAGTATTTTTCCTAACTGTCCCTTCTCTCCATCCCTCTTTTAGGTCTTCTTCAATTTTGAGTTATACAATTTCACAAGCCTCCTAACGTAGTTTATCTGCCTCCCTAATGATGCCATCCACTCAGCCCCAATTCATTACTCACACTAACAGCCATTCTGGCAAAACACAAATCTGTTACTCCCCTGTATAAAATCACTTCCCCTCATTCCACATCCCATAAGTGGCTGAGTTTGAGTTCCCTGTTTTACAGAAACAGAAAGTGAAAAGTACCCCAAGGTACTTTTGCTAGATGCTACATCAGAGTTCTCAGATGGTAGGAAAGGTCTTCAACAATTCAACAAACATACACAGAGCATTTATTATATGTCAGATGCTAAAGATATGCAAATGAATAAAACATGGTGACAATCTGCAAAAGCATATTAATTCAGAATAAATATTTAAGCACATAATATGCAATTAAGCTAGGAAGTACCATTATGAAGAAGAAAACAGTGCTAAAAGAACACAGAGAATAGGGTAATTAACATACCTATGAATTTGAGAGGGCACTGAAAACAAAACAAAAAAATGGCAAGTGATCTTGTGAGTTTATTTTTGGTCATAATGCCTGTCCTGTCTTCTAAAGAAAAACTGTTCCATCTATACCCCCTAATACATGAAGGAACTCATCCTTTGCCTTCTCCATCCCCAGTGAATTAAGGGTGAAAACCTGACTCAGAAGCAATTAATTCATAAATTCAAGTTGTGAACTCAACTAGAAATAAGCTAATAAGCAAATGAGATTTACAATGTCAGGAATGTGAATTAACAAGTATCAACCACTGTTGAGGGATGAACTAAAGGGTTACAAAATGGAGCTGGAGTTTGGTGGCCACGCTAATCTAACCAAAGTTCAGAGTGAGCAGAAACTCTGAGTAGCAAGTTAGAACCAGAACAGATAAAAGCACTCGAAGAGCAGTCAACTTATGACCCAGCTTCATCCAAAGTGAAGTTCTATCATGTCTATTAATTCCATTAAGTGCTGCTTTGAATCCAAAAGCACTTCCAACTCCAGACTTCACAAAATCCAGTCATATTACAGCTCCATATTTGGATTTTTGTGACAGTCTACACATACATACAGGAACTCTTACTTGAGCCAGCTTGAGAAGGTCTCTACATAACCCAAATAGCCTGACAAAAAGAACTTTAAAGATTCCCACTCCCTCATAACACTCAGGAACTGAAATAGTCAATTTTATTTTTCTTACATAGGATATGACTTGAAATTACCAAGTAAAATAATTTGAATATAAATTCAGACTTTTAGCTGTTTTTGATGAGATTCTAAACTCCAACAAACATTTTGCAAGAACAATCAACATTACCAAGTTAATACTGTCCATCTACCCATAAAAATATTATTTAATTCCCTAGAATGTTTTGGATAGTTCCCTGATAAACAGAAGTTCAATCCAATACACAGAACACTAATAAGACAGTATACCTACAATTAAGACAGGAAGGGTTGATTCAAGCACAGTACTAATTAACAGGGCAGCCTTCTCTAAACACGCATACCATTTGTTTGTGTACGAATGGAAAGGAAATGCACATATGAGAAAATATGACATGTAAGGAATTCTCAACAAGGTCAGTGCCTAGCTGTAGAATCCAAAATTCAAAGAGGAAATTGCCTTGGAAAAGCTTTAAGAAATAGATGATAAAGATGATTAAAGAGCTAGAACACAAACCCCATAATGAAGAATTAACATAATCTGCATTATTTTTTTTCCTGGTGACTCAAATGTGGCTTTTAAGTATATAATAATTGTAAGTCTACCACTAATTCTTTTTCACCTCCTTTGGGAAAAAGAAACCTGTTATTGCATTTGAAGGTTAAATAAAGGTTAGATATAAGACATACCAATAAGAGTAAAGAAAGAGATAAATTACAATATATTTCATACAAAGTCTTTATTTTTATAAATGTTCCATGTGCACCCAAAGTGTGCATTCTGCAGTTCTGCACGTAGTATTGGATGGAGTACTCTATGCCTGTGTCATTAAATCAACTTAGTTAATCACGGGCTCAAATCCTCTACATACTGATCATTTTTCTATTTTTGCTACATCAATTATTGAAAGAAACGTGCTAAAATTTCTAATTATGATTGTGGGTTTATCTATTTCTCTTCTGGTTCTGTCAATTCTAGATTTATATTACTTTAAAGTTATTACTACATGTATAAAATATAGAATTGTCATATGTTCGTGTTGAATTGAACTCCCCAAATTATTTGGCTAAGCTTCCCCTCTTTATAAATAATGCTGATGAATCTGTAATGTAAGAATACTTCTATTGTTAAAAGCAATGTTATTAATAAAAGCAAAACAGGAAAAAAAAAAAAGAATATCTTATACAACATACATTCTGAGAAACATTTGTACAAAATGTTATCACAGGACAAACTGATCAACTAAGTTCCTGGATCCATCCCTAGAACTCAGTCTGGAGAGAGAGAACACCGGTGGAGGTGGATGGATTTGAGAAACTAACATAAAGACCATAAAACCCTCCTCCAGGGACAGCAGAGAGACAGTGGTAGGGTGAAAGTGAAGTCTGGAAGAGGGCTGGAGCACAGACTGGAGCAGGGTTTAGTTGGGCCCTTTCTTGAAAGTATCATTATCCATAAGGTAGTGTAGAGGTGGTCCACTGCTAACAGCATAGATTCTGGATTCAAACTGCCCGGGTTAGATTCTTGGGGCAAGTTACTTAACTTCCCCACACCTTGGTTTCCTCATCTGTAAAACAGAGGCAATAGTAGTATGTACCTCTAGCAGTATAGGGTTGTTGTGAACATTAAATGAATTAATGAAAGTGTAGGAACAGTTTCTGACACATAAAAGAGCTCAGTAAGTAATAATAATATTACCATTACCCACTGTACTGCCACTGTAAGAAAAAAAAAAAGTTTAAAAATAAAATAGCAACAGCACCCCAATTAGGTGTCCAAGAATATCAGGGCAGCTGATGACTGGAACAGGGAACAGAAAACAGATAAAGGCATACCCTATTGATGGCCTCTTCACATCCTAATTAGACAATCGTAATCCAGGAAGCTGGTGAAAATCTATGAAATCCAACCACATTAATAAACAGACTAAAGTAAAAAACAACCAAAAAAACACTTACATGAACATTTTAATAGATGTATAAAAGCATTTGAAAGTCCAAAACCAATTTAGGATAAAAAAAAGAAAATTAGGAATAGAGGGAGTTCCCTTATCTTGAAAATAGACATTTATCAAAACCTATATAGGACACATCACATTTGGAAATGAGTATATAAAGTCTAAGATTGAAACCAAAACAAGAATGCTTACATCATCACTCTTATTCACTTCCACTCAGATATTTTGGAAAATAACTTTTAAAATACCAAACTAATAATTATGATGTAACTATTGATGCTATATGCTAATATATTTTTTAATCATTATATTCTCTTGGAATTAAAGTACTATACATTCTGAAAATACTGTTAATATGGATCAGATTAACACCTGTTCCCAGTTTACAAAACAAAAAATCTATCATGGAACTTAGAAAAAGCTTTGATCAGGGCTTTGTCTCAAATGACCATTGTGACTTTCGACAAGTCATTTCATTTTTCTGGGCCTCAGTTATCCCTTTTATAAAATAGGAAGGAATAGTAAATAGATAATCTGCAGGTCCTTTTCAGTACTAATGTCAGGTGTCCAAGACTAGAACTGTAGAAGTCCCAATCCAAAGTACAGCAGCAAATCAATTTGAAGTTGCCACTAGATGGTGTCCTGCTCCAGAATACCATACATGTCATAACTTGTAGTCCACAAAACCAGAGGTATACTTCTAGCATTTGACTGGAACTTCAGCCTTCAGCAACTAAGAGGCTATGGGACTCTCCCAACTAGATCACCAACTCTTTCAAAACTAGCACCAGTCTAGCATCCGCATCAAAGTTAGGTTGGTAAAAAGCCGAAGGAAACCAGGATGTATGGAAAATGTTACAGAAACTACCTTCTAGAGATATGCTGAACATGGAGGATGAAAGGTAGAGACTACAGGAAGCCTAGCATAAAAGAGGTGGTTTATGGGTAGAAAGTCTTTGTAAGAAGATAAGAGATTAAAGTTAATGATAACATCTAATCTAATAATTAATATTAAATGACTTTTAGGCTCATCTCAGCAACACGTAATCACCAAATTCATAACCTCGCATACCTTTTTTTTTTTTTTTTAAATTTATTTACTTATCTGAGAGAGGCACGGGGTGGGGGGCAGAGGGAGAGAGAGAATCCTGAAGCAGACTCTGCACTGAGTGCAGAGCCCACCCAACACGGGGCTCGATCCCATGACCTGAGTTGAAACTAAGAGTTGGCTGCTTAACCAACTGAGCCACCCAGGTGCCTCCTCATACCCTTTTTGATACAGAGTTAAGTCCTGAAAATCAGAAATAAGGTACATTTTATTGCTACAATTATGTCATGGTTGCATTAAAATGTTCTTTTTTTTTTTTTTTTTTTTTTTATTAATATTTTTTTTGTGTGAGAGAGAGAGAGAGAGAGCACGAGAATGGGGTAAGGGACAGGGAGAAGCAGACTCCCCACTGAGCAGGGAGCCCAATGTGGGACTCGATCCCAGGACTCCATGATCATGACCCGAGCCGAAGGCAGACGCTCAACCAACTGAGCCACCCAGGCACCCCAAAATGTTCTATTTTCTATTTTTTCATTAAAAGTTAAATAGTATATCATTTAATAAAAATATTTATCTACTAGAAACAAAACTGCTGTAAGCATTTTGTTCATTTTGACTAAAGTTTTCCACTAAAATATGAGTATATATCTCTCTAATAAGGAAGATGCTATGAAACTTTTTCAAATACTGATTAAGTTTATAACTACTCCAAAAAAGAACCTTGGTATTAAAACTAAACAAAACAAAAACACAAGAAAATAGCAAACAACATTCCCTGTCTAATAGCTTAGAGAGGCTAATGAACGTAACTGAAAACTATCATGGGAAGTGTTTAATGGGGGCGCCTGGGTGGCTCAGTCAGTTAAGTGTCTGACTTCAGCTCAGGTCATGATCTTGGGGACCTGGATGGAACCCTGTGTCTAGCTCCCTGCTCAGCAGGGAGTCAGCTTGTCCCTCTGCCCCTCCCCCTGCTCATGCCCCCTCAGTCTCTCAAATAAATAAATAAAATCTTCAAAAAAAGAAAAGTGTTTAATGAAGTAATTTGCTGGATTCTACAGAGAATCATTTAAATAATGTTAAACTAGATTTCCAATGTCACTCAAAAACAGCTTAAAATACTAAAGAGGGTTCAGGTGACTGAAGTACTTAAGCCCAATAATGGTTGCTGATTTAAGATCAATAGTTATGATGCTTTTATTCCTTGAAAGTGGCTGACATTTCATCCATCATCAAAGTCTGTCACCCAAGTGTAGCTTTATTATTTAAATGGACACAGTCCAGCCCTTTAAATGTCTAAAGAATAAAAATGATACAAAAAAGTGTTTTTGCAAAACTGGTTTGGGGGCCTGTGGACTGTACCTTTATGAAACCTTACTTCAGCTGTTAAAAAAGTTTTTAAAAACCAAATACAGTTTTGAGATCTTGAATTTAAATTCCCTAAGATCTCAGGTTTTGTCATTTTATTTTAAAGATTTTGGGGGGGGGGCAGAGAGAGCAAGAGAGCACAAGTAGGGGAAGCTGCAGGCAGAGGGAGAAGCAGGCTCCCCGTTAAGTAGGGAGCCCAACGTATGGCTCGATCCCAGGACCCTGGGATCACAACCTGAGCCCAAGGCAGATGCTTAACAATTGAGCCACCCAGGCGCCCCTTGTCGTTTTATTTTAAAAAGATTTTCATGGGTATTATATACCTGGGGAAATGCATTCCTATTAGTCTATTATTTTTCTTTACATTCTATCTAGATCTATCATGACAGTTTTCTTACCTGGTCATACTCCAAGGCTCCTGGGTAGAGCGGCCATCCAAGGAATAATTCTGCAATCACGCATCCCAATGACCACATGTCTATGGCTTCACAAAATGGCAACCCCAATATAATCTCTGGAGCTCTGAAAAAAAAAAAATCACAATGATTTTCCTTTAAAATTATCTTATTTCATCTGACATTCTAAGAAAAGTTAGTAAAATGAGAGTAGTCACCTTCTATTTATAGTAACTCTTCACTTTTCAGAATTCTTTGAAGCCTAGACATAATCTTGAATTAAGCTTACAAGGGTACAATGAGTACAACCATTGCTAGGATAAAATCTCTATTTAACCTTACAGAGAATTTTAGAAAAAGCACAGATCTTGTATTTGAGACTATAATAGATTAGAAATAATACACTAGAAAGAGAACTGGTGAACTATGAAATACACGCACTGTTGACATCAACAGAACTGAAAACCAGACATTGAGAGGTAAGAGCAAAACAAGCCCAAAGACTAAAAGTAGATCTAGGCCTAGATATTACTTCAGAAAACAATAATAAATATTCACAAAATCAGGACTGTTAGTCATCAGAAGAGACAAGACCAAGTGCAATGTATTCTGCTTTAAAAGGCAGAAAAATACAAGGTATCTAAACAGCTAGAAAGCATTTTAGCACTTGAAGAGCTTCGATTACTTGGAAAACGTATCCCATGAAAAATATCATGCCCAGATAAATTATGTGCTACTTCACATGACTTTACATGAGAAAAAGTAAGATTCTGAGAGGCTTCACATACAGCTATGTAATTCCAAAGTGAGTCATACAATCACAGTTACCCTAAACAGTCTCAAATTTAAGAGAAGTTGTAAGATCAATACAATGAATGGGTTTTTTCATGAACCACTTGAGAGTAATTTGCCAAGTAACTGTATACTTTGTATTTCCTACAAACAAGGATATTGCCCCACATAACCATAATACAATCATCAAAATCAGGAAAGGAACACTGATACATCTCTACCATCTAAGCCTCAGACTCCGAGTCTGGCCAATTATACTAATAATGAATGTCCTTTATGGCAAAAGGATCCAATTCAGAACCATGCATCGCATTTAGTTGTTGTATCTTTTAGAAGAGTTCCTCAAGTCTTTCCTTGATTTCTATGGCCTTGGCACAAGCTATTACAGGCCAGTTCTTTGTAGAATGTCTCAGTGTGGGTTTGCCTGATGTTTCCTCATAATTAGATCCGGGTTATAAATCTTTGGGAGGAGTTATGACAGAAGTGATGCTTTTCCTCATGATGTGCTGTCAGGTGGCATACAATTTTGATTTGTTCCAGTAGTGATATGTTCACTTTGATTATTTAACATGGTATCTGCTAGATATTTCCACTATTGAGTTCCTCCTTTTCTCTCTGTAATTAAATATTTTGCAGGACTTAAATTTGAGACTATATGTGTAAGCCATTACTATCAAATTTTCCATTTCTTTATTTATTTGCCTATGTGAGTATAAATTAATAGAATCCTATTTTATTCAATGAGTTATAATCCGTTACTGTAATTATCTATTTTGATACTCTAATTTTCCCAGACTTGACCAGTCACAACTCCCTCAACGAGCTATGGGTTCTCATTACTACTGGGATGGCACTGTTCCCAGGCTCTCTCAGGATACATATTATATACAGTTAGACAAAATAAGGCTTCTGCTAATTTCTTTAACTGAGACTGCTAATTGTCATTATCTCCTAAAGCAGCGGTTCTCAATCTTGACTGCACATTACAATCACTTGGTCCTGGCCACACTCCATACCAATTAAATCAGAAACTCTGGGGGAGGGACTTGGGAATCAGTATTTTTGTAAAGCTCCTAGGGTGATTCCAATACATGGCCAAAGTTGAGAACCAAAGCCCTAGGCTCAAGTAGTTAGACCAATGGGAAGATTGCTCCATCTTCTCCCTATAGCTCTTCTGATCAGAATAAGTTCAAGGGATAAGAAATAAGCTGTTTTTTTACCACTGATGTAGGATCTGTCCAGTAAGTCCTCTCCTGGACATCTCTGCCATAATTCATACTTAAGGTATTAATTCACAAGCATTTGTTAAAAGCAAGTACGTGCTATGAGGCATAAAAGATCTTTAGAACATAGTTGCAAAAGGCTTTCATTCTTTTGACAAAATACTTAGTATAGATGTATAAATGTGAATTATATTGACATAACCAAATGCTACATTGGGTAGAAAGAGGGGAAAAAACAAGTTACACTGAGTTATCATCCTTACATATTCACAATATCGTATAAAAGAAGACAGAGAAGATCTTATCCTTTTTTGTTCACTATGGTATACACAGAACCTAGCAGAGAATATGCACTCAGTAAACATTTCTCAAATAAATCATTCCTACACAGGTTAGGTCACACAAAGAAAAGCATCAGAGTTTTCGAAATACGGGTTTGAACTAAGCCTTGAGGAATAGAAGTCTAGGCAGAAAGAAAGAGAAATGGCCACAAGAGTTAATAAAAAGTATGTATTAGCCCATACTAAAAAAGATTCAAAGCAAAAAGACAGTTTCAAAAGTATGGAATAAAAAGGGATTCACTAGTGATGTTTAATCATACTAATTTGAATTCTGAAGAATTATTAAGACCAACAGATCTATAGCCATGTAAGAGTTTTATCATTATTTTGCAATATTCACTATGAAAAAGTAATGGGGTTTGAAATTGGCTATTGGAAACTTCAATGTCATATCTGGCAATGAAAGAAAAGTAACAGAATGATAGTGCCTAGGATATACAACTTAAAGAGACTGAAATTATTTGATACCTGATTAACAGTAAGAAAGGAGTTTCTGTCAACTAGACAAAGAGCAATGAATTCCTTCTGCCGTTTGTTACCACTGAATGAATGAGCCAAATTTCTAATTGATGGTGACAAGAATGTGGAGACATCTTTTTAAAATCCTGACCAGGAACTGCATAAAGCCACTTCAAGCATAAAACCTGAGATATAGGGGCGCCTGGGTGGCTCAGTCGTTAAGCGTCTGCCTTTGGTTCAGGTCATGATCCCAGGATCCTGGGATCGAGCCCCACATCGGGCTCCCTGTTCAGCAGGAAGCCTGTTTCTCCCTCTCCCACTCCCCCTACTTGTGTTCCCTCTCTCACTGTGTCTCTCTCTGTCAAATAAATAAATAAAATCTTAAAAAAAAAAAAAAAAACTTGAGATACAAAAGTTGTACTCAAAGAAGCAAACTCAAATTTCTCATTTTAAAATATAAAAGTATTTTAACTGCAAGTTTTACACAAACTCATTGTGTATTACTGCATCAGCTAGGGTCTTCAAAAAAGCAGATTAGATGTGCAAGAAATGTCTTGGAGGAAGGCAGGGAGAGGAAGCAGGAGTAGGTGAAGACAGCCCTCAGACCCCGAGCAGTTGTGACATGCGCAAGAAGAGGGGCAAAGGGAGAGGCGGATAGAGAGAACCTCCCACTACAGCGCTGTGAGGATAAAGTCTTGGCTGGGCTAATGCAGAGTCCCTAAGCAAAAGATTACCTGCTGGAGGAGCTCCCCATCAAGCAAGAATAGTTCTAGTACCCCTACTGTGTTTGGTCACTGGCTAGAACAGCCAGGACACGTATCTATCTGAAGGTGCAACAGCTGCAGACTCTCTGTCAACTGCGCTCCCCACAGGAGGTTCTCCTGAAGGGGAATCTGAGTGACACAATTACATGCCTGCCACAACTATCCTCCCCAAAACTTTCATATTTTATTTTCAAATACATATATGTCATAAAGAAAATGCAACAAATTTCCTCACCACATCCCATTTAAATGTGCCCAAACTCCAGTCCACCCTAGCATGCCATAGATACTACCATTTTCTATGTGGATCAATGTAAAAGGTGGGAAACAATACCATAAAGCATCCACAATCTAGATGAAGCTGCCAGAGATGTCCAACTCTACCAGCCAGTCTCACAATAAACTTTAAAAATTAAATTATGCATGAAAGAACAATATATCCATCTGTCAGTAATGAAGAAAGCTTAGTTTTCTGTTTTTATCTTAATTGGCTCTCAAATTCTTCCCCTGGGCTAACTATACTTTTGGATAAAAATGATCAAAACACAGATTCTAATCTGTGGACCATTCTTAAAAACAAAACAAAACAAAAAAAACTTCTGACCTACTCCTAAAGGAAATTGTTCCACTTCTTTTTTCATCTATCTTAACTCCCTTCTGAGCACCTGTAATGTGGCCGTGCTAAGGCTGTAACAGGGAATAGATATAATTTGTACTTTGGAGACCAGGCACCATTAAACATGTCTACTGAATGGAGAGTATAACAAAACCTCTTGTTTACCACTCTATAAATAAAAACTCACAATTAGAAGTGTCAAACCCACAAACTAAAAAAATTAGGTCATATGGTTAACAAAGGCAATCTATATCTAAAATGCTAGTTTCTTTTTTTATTATTTTTTGTCATGTGCTTTTAATCAAATGTATCAATATTCATTAAGAATAAATCCTTTCTACTCTTCTAAAATCCTGAAACACTGATATAAAATATAGTAAAGTGGGTAAGATGAAAACAAAAAATTTTTTTAACTACATAAACTGAACTCTGGGGACTTTTGCCAGAGTAGAAGAGACTGTTGGCAGTCGATGCTTCAAATAAGAACATAGTGAAATACTGTCATTCAGAAAAGAAGACGACTATTAATGGAACATTTTATTTGCTTTACCTCATCTTTATTTACTTTTGTAAGTTGAAAATTCAATTACTGGCAGAAGAAACCCAGCCCTGTTAGGAAAAAGGGTATCTCAGTTCAGGAATTCAGTATGTCTAGCTCTAGGAACAATTACATTTTTTTAAAGGGGGGGGCAGAGGGAGAGGGAGAGACAGAGAATCTCGAGCAGACTCCCTGCTGAGCTGGGAGCCAGAAGTGGGGTTCACTCTTACAACCCTGAGATCAAGATCTGAGCCAAAATCAAGAGTCAGACACTCAACCAAATGAGCCACGCATGCACCCTAACAATTACATTCTTATAACAGAGATGCCTTGGGTCATCACTCCAAATGCCATTAATCTATGAACTCATATGATGATTTCATGGCCATCAAGAAAATGTTGATCATACTCTTATACTTATAGAGAGTGAGTTTTCTTTTTGACATAAAGAGAATATAATGGTTAGGCCAGCGTGAATATCTAGTCTGCCTAACAGCTTCACTTCTCATTAAACTTAATTAGCATAATGCTGACACACTTCAGCTTCTGGTGAGTCTAGTGGCAGAACCACCCAGGTCTGGTCAAGTCTAGAACACTAATCAAATAATTTCTGAAATGCCAAGCTAAAGGCCAGAAGGTAGGTAACATCACTCACTAAGACTGAGAGGTACAGTCATCCAGGCTTCTCTTGATGAAACTTCTATACCAAGTATTTATCTACACACTTCTCTCTGCTTTTGACATTAAAAAAATACTAGAGAAATGCAGACAATCTTGGAAAAGGTAATTAAATGGTAAATTCAATAAAGATAAAAATACTAAAATGACAACAGTCTTTTCTAAGGTAGAATATGAAGAAGGCATTTTTTTTAAATAACAGTATTACTAAGCTATGGTATGATTCAATGGTTTTTAGTATATTCACAGAATAGCGCAACCATCCCCACAATCAATTTCAGAACGTTTTCATCATCCCAAAAAGAAAACCCTATATCCATTAGCATTTACTCTCTATTCCTCCCAAACTCCTCCATCCCAGGCCACCACAAATCTACTTTTGGTCTCGTTAGATCTGCCTCTTCTGGACATTTCATACAAATGGAATCATAGAAAGTAATGTTTTGTGACTGGTTTCTTTCACTTGCATGTTTTCAAGACCGCAGCGTGTGCCAGTACATCACTCACTTTTACTGCTGAACAGTATTCCATTGCCTGGATATTCCATATTTACTTAGCCACTCATCAAGGGACAGACATCTGAATTTCTTCCACTTATTTAGGCTATTATGAAAAATATGAAGTTAACCAAGAGAGGCCATATATCAGCTCACCACACTGCGGAGCAAGAATATACTCCAGTGCTGAAGGAGGTCAGAGCAGAGAGGCTGCACACCAAAGACAAGTACCGCCTCAGACAGAACTAGCCAGTACAGGAAGAAAATGCCTTTGATGGGACAGAAATCCAAAAGGGAAAGGAGAGTACCAGTGTTAAAAGAACTACTGATTTTTCTACTTTGTTCAACGCTGCTGTCTTAATAACTGAGTTAATCTTGTGCTACCCCTTTTCAGACCCCTAGGGGCACTAAAAGGAACCTCCTGCCCATATCCTGGCGATCCACTATACAAGAGCGTGGATCAGAGGTGCAATTCCCTTCAGGTAAGGTTCATGAGAACGTCATGCTATGCTGGTACTAAAAAACTGCGAATCTATGCACAGAAGCTCGGGGAAGACAAATTTTGGAGTCTGGTAAGGAGGCACTGATTTCAAACAATGAAAATCATCTAAAGAGAGCTATATTTTTAACACTCAAGAGTAGGCACTTAGCTCTCCCTCCAACAGCAAGTAATTTACCTGAGCCTTCACATTTTCATTTTTTAAAAGATGGGGTTCTACCACCCCTATATTCTCCAAAGATTACCTAAAGGACTAATCTTATACTTTTACCTATAAAAGAATGTGTGTAAAATGTGAAACGGTATATACATTCCTCTAATTTATTCATCCTCCCACTGTCCGAATTCACACCTCCTCTCTTCTCAAGCCACCACCTCCTCCCTATCCTCATTCCGGACTGTTGTCCTTGCATCCTACTTTACTGAAAAAAAATAGACAGAATTTGAAAGAAACTTCCACCTTCTCATCACCACATCTACTAGCCCACTTGCATCTGTCAGTGCTTCTATCTAAGGCATCGAGGCTCACTTACTGAAGTATATCACTCCACCAATTTCCCACGCTCTCTCTCCACCCAGCCCTCTCTTCAACTCTTTCTCTCTCTCCAGAACCATCTTGTTTTTACACTGTCCATTAGCCATCACCCCTTTCTTTTCTCCCCCTTATACCAGTCCTCGAAAGCACTGTTTAGAAAAGCTGCCTCCAATTCTGCCCCTGTATTGAATTTACTCTAATCAGGCTTTCATTACCCCATCATTCCACCAAAATAGCTCTTGCCAAGGTCACCATCAGCCACTGCATTGCCACAGCCTCGGATTTACTGGACTTGCAGCGTCTGACACAGCTGATTATGCTCTCCTGCTTTAAACAGTCTGCATTTGTCTTCCATGACACCACTCTGCTCTGCCCTTTACACCTCACTAGACTCCCTTCTCAGATTCCTTTCTAGTTCCATCTCGTTTCCACAACCTTTAAATTCTGGAGGCTCAGGCTTTGGATATCCATCTTCTCTATCTATATTCACTTCCCTTAGGTGATCTCATCCAATCACAGAGTTTTAAATAGCATCTCTATTCTTAACACTCTAAAATGTGTATCTCCAACCCAGTGTGTATCTCCAACCCAACCTCTCTCCTTACCTCCAGACTTAGGTATTCAACTGTCTACTCAACATCCCTTTCTTGAGTGCCTATTAGATATCGCAAACTAAACACATTCAAAAAGAACTCCTAATTCCCCCCAATCCACTCCTTCTCCATCTCAGGAAATGACAACTCTATCCTTAGTTTCTCAGGCTCATAACATGGGCAAATCAAACTTGACTCTTCTTTTTCTCTCACTTCCCACATCTATCATCAGATCCTACTGACTCCATCTTCAAAACAGATCCAGAATCTGACCATTTTGCTCCACCTTTACTGCTGCCACCCCAATCCAAGCCACCATCACTTCTCATTTGGATAACTGCAAAAGCTTCCTAACTGTTCTTCTTGCTTCTGCCCCTGTCCTCTCCCATCTATTCTCAACTTTGCAGCCAGAGTGGTCCATTTAAAACACAAGGTGGACACATCACTCTTCTCTTCAAAATCCCCCAACAGCTTCCCATCTCAGAGTAAAGTCAATTCCTTACAATGGCCTACAAGGTCATACATGATTCAGCCCTTACCTACATCTAATATTTCCTATCACTATCCTACCTGCTTGCTCTGATCCACCCACACTAGCCTCCTTACTGTTTCTAACCACAGTTCCTGTCTCAAAACCTTTGCGCTTATCTAGGAGAAGATTCCGGGCAGAAGGAATAGCAGGACTTAACCTCTGTACTATTACTTTGTGTTTCTGCTCAAGGACCATCTTATTAGAAAGGCCTTCCCTGACCACATTAAATAGAAAAAGTAAGCCCCTGCCAACACATAAACTTACCTCTCCTCCTTTATCCTGCTTTATAGTTCTCGATAGCACTTGCCACAACTAATATATATATATATATGCTTATTATCTATTTTCCCTTCCCCACTAGAATATAAATTCCATGAGGGCAGCAACTTTTTTTTTTTTAATTAATCTCTATACCCAATGTGGGGTTCAAACTCATGACCCTGAGATCAAGAGTTGCATGCTCTACTGATTTAGCCAGCCAACTGCCCCAAGGATAAGAATTTTAATTCTCTCAATGCTATATTCCCAGCACGGAGAAAACTGCCTGGCACATGGTAGGCACTCAATCATTATTTGTTCAATGAACTAATCAACTAAAGGGAGCTATTAGCATACATTAATTTGAAAATGCTAAGAATATTTTTGTTACATCAAATACATGAGCCACACAGGTATCAACTGAGAGACTTTTACATGCCAGCCACTTTGCATTAGGGACAGCTGATATGTTTTGACTATAGGAAAAAAAAAAAACCACCACCATTTACTGAGCTCTAACAATGGGCCAGGCATCATGGAAATAACTTTTAATGCATTATCTCATTTAAAGAAGTGTTCTGAAAAACTGATTTCTGCATTGTTCTTCTGCTCCAAGATAAAAAATGCTGGTAAACAAAATGTTCCATGTAAAACAGAAGAAGCCCTCAGTTGAGTACAGCCAGCCCACAGAATCATGAGAAATAATAAATCATTGTTTTTGAAGCAACTAAGTCTGGAGTTGCCACACAGCAACAGATAAGTGATACACTGCCCCAATTACCCAGAAAGTGATGGAACTAAAGATTTCAAATGCCTGATTCCAAAGCCTTTCTCTATACCATGCACCCTCAAATTATAAAATCTTTTTTTTTTTTTAAAGATTTTATTTATTTATTTATTTCACAGAGAGAGAGATAGTGAGAGAGGGAACACAAGCAGGGAGAGTGGGAGAGGGAGAAGCAGGCCCCCCGCCGAGCAGAGAGCCCGATGCGGGGCTCGATCCCAGGACCCCGGGACCACGACCCGAGCCAAAGGCAGACGCCCAACGACTGAGCCACCCAGGCACCCCAAATTATAAAATCTTTTGACTGAAACACAAAAAGTCAAATAGAAAACCTGGAAATTAACACCAAAGTCTTTTTAGCAATTCAATTAAAGTTATGCTCTAGTTTTATTTCCCACAGAACAGGAAAATACTAACTGATCTATGTTTTCTAATAGTTACATAACATGAGAAAATGTTTATTTTTTTTGATTAACTGGTCTTTAGCTTTCCAGGACAATTAAAAAAAAAAAAAGATCTTGGGGCGCTTGGGTGACTCAGTTGTTAGTGTCTGCCTTCGGCTCAGGTCATGATCCCAGGGTCCTGGGATCGAGCCCTACATCGGGCTCCCTGCTCAGTGGGAAGCCTGCTTCTCCCTCTCCCACTCCTGCTGCTTGTGTTCCCTCTCTCGCTGTGTGTGTCTCTGTCAAATAAAAAATAAAATCTTAAAAAAAAAAAAAAATCTTGCTGCCATTTTTTAAACCAATTTTTCATTCTATATAAATCCTTTAGGAAATATATAGTAACAGCAATAACATCAAACAGTTACATAACACTATGAACCAGGCAATGCTCTAAGTGCTTTAGAAGTATTAACCATTTGATAGCCCTGCTAATCCTTTTAATAGATAAAGAAATGGACACTAGGATAAATAATTTGCCTAAGGGTCACACAGTTTATGTCAAGGTACAGTTGGAATTCAGAGCCAGGTTTAATGACTTCAGAGTCCACACTTGTAACTTTTAACTACTATACTTTAACATAAATAATTCCTAGGATTACTGAAACAATCACACTTTTGTGTTACTGGAAGTTCTCCCACTCAGATGCTATATTTATCATTAAAAGCGTTCTTCTTTTCTCTTTAAACATATCACCTTTGATTTTAAGACTAACCAGGAAATGTGAAATATAAATACACTTATGTAAAAGAACTTAGTTGACATTTTACTCCTTTTCCTGATCTTTAAGCATTTACTCATCTTAACCATAAATAATCTTTCACATTAAATACACAGTCATCTGCTAGATACATCTTAGTTAAAATAAGGCTCTTATTTTGGCAGCTACTGTGTTCCCAAAGATGACTGTAATATCCTTTTACAGAAACAATTAGGAAATGAGCTCAACAGTGGATGTGACCATCTACTCATAAGTACCAATTCAACATCACGCACTCAATAAATTCTTACATGTCAAAGCCCTGTACCTAGCAAAAGACAGCAAAGACCTAAAGTGGTTATAAAATGCAAGCATCAGTAAATGTGCATTCGTACAAGTACAATCAATCTAGGAAAGGATACACACTCAAATTTTACCGGCAATTAACTCTGAGTAATCAACCTGGCAAGGGGGGAGGGAAAAGTATACATCTCCACAATATTTTGCTTTACGATTTTTATTTATTTATTTATTTATTTATTTATTTATTTATTTATTTATTTAAGAGAGGGAAAGAGTTCATGTGCAAGGGAAGGAGCAGAGGGAGAGGGAGAGAATCTCAAGCAAACCCTGCTCTGAGCGCGGGAGCCCGAGGTGGGGCCCAATCTCACCACCCTGAGATCATGACCTGAACTGAAATCAAATGTTGGAGGCTCAACCGACTGACCCAACCAGGCGCCCCTCACGATGTTTGTTTCTAAAAGAAGCACCTCATAATATACAATAAAAAACTAATGTTAAAAAAAATTGTCAGTCACCTGGACTTTATAGGAATTTCACGTTTCTAATATTACCATCAAATTAGACCACATAACCAGTGTTAAGTGAACCTTGTTTCCTTTTATTATAAGGAACAATCTTCTGTTGAGAGTTTTTGAGGTAGGAATACACTGCCTCTGGAAAGAAAGAGCACTGGAGCTACATCTTAGAGCCTCTCTGTCTGTAGGGAAGGCTGTGAAAGAGATTCTTGTAAACACAACAGGGGAACTTACACTGGAGGGACCTCTAATGATCCTTCCGAATCATAATGCTACTAAAATTTATGAAAATATCAAAGAACATTTCTACAACTGGAACTTTAACAGAAGGATGACTGTTAAAATATATTAGTGAGTTAATTTCCAGCTTGATCAGCACTCTTTTCAAAATCCTGCAGTATGGTGCTTTTTTAAAAACAACCAACAAGAAAACCTCAATGCTCTGAGAAAGGCAAATAAATTTCCACAGAGACAATCAACCACTTTTAGAAATATTTTTCTTTTTTAAGTTATGAATGTTTTTAACATGATAAAAAAAATTTGTCGCTATAGGCAATAATATCACTACAGAACACTAGATAATCACAACAACTGTTTTTATGACTGGAAAAGCAAACTATTCAATAACATGTGTAATCAAAGTACACACTCTTAGAATAGACACTCATTCAAATGTAGCTTAAGTTGTGGGCTAAAAATATCACAATTAAAAATATCCTTATTGCAAGGCCACTTAATCTTTTAAGTATGCAGGACAATGATCCAGATCAAAGCACCAAGTACAAAGAACAGCAATAATAATAAATAATTTCAAAACCTAGTAAATGTTAAACCTGAGAGGTAGAAGAAAGGAGACAGCAAAGATTTAATATTCATCACCAAATATGCCAAATGGGATTTAGAGCCCAATGTCTAAAAAGATGGATACAACAATAATTTGCGTATCTAAGACTGAACAACAGCTAATATTTTGTAAAGATAGGTAGGGCTCAGAAACATATTCCATTTATAGACAGCACTACATCTTTCATGTTTTATCTATCAAGAACAGTGGCATGACGACCGAAAATTCTCATGATATGGAAGAGAAAATAGAGAAAATTATTATTAACATATATCGAAAGAGAAGCAAAGGAGCTGAGTTTGGAGGGGAATATGAAAAATATCTGTAGGGGCGCGTGGGTGGCTCAGTCGGTTGAGCGTCTGTCTTCAGCTCAGGTCACGATCTCAAGGTCCTGGGATCGAGCCCCGCATCGGGCTCCCTGCTCTGCGGGAGGCCTGCTTCTCCCTTTCCCACTCCCCCTGCTTGTGTTCCCTCTCTCGCTGTGTCTCTCTCGCTGTGTTTATTAAAGATAAATAAATAAAATCTTTAAAAAAAAAAGAAAAAGAAAAATATCTGTAAAAAATAAAGGAAAAACATTAACAACTGAGTTTGAATGTGTCTGTTCTTTATGTTTGGTTAGATGCTATTGGATGAAAAAATCAATATGTAACTTACATTTGTATTGCATTTGTATTTTACAACCTGTTCAAATATTTTATTCTATGAGGTAACAAGATAAATGTCGTTATCCCTATTCTATAGGTGATTAGGAGGGAAGTACAAAACAATCCAAGATTTCCTAAATTTAACTATGAGATATATTTAAAATTATAATGTATCATCAGTAGGTGCCAGTAGAAGCTCATAATCTATAAGGTATATTTAAACTAAATCAGGGGCGCCTGGGTGGCTCAGTTGTTAAACCGTCTGCCTTCGGCTCAGGTCATGATCCCAGAATTCTGGGATCGAGCACCACATCGGGCTGTGTCTCTCTCTGTCAAATAAATAAATAAAATCTTTAAAAAAAATAAAATAAATCAGACAACAAAAAATATTTAATTGCAATAAATGATGCAATTTTTTTAAAGACTTTCATTTATTTGACAGAGAGAGAGCAAGCGAGCATGTGAGTACAAGTAGGGGGAGCAATAGAGGGAGAGGGAGAAGCAGGCTCCCAGCTGAGCAGGGAGCCTGACTCGGGGCTCGATCCCAGGATCCTGGGGTCATGACCTGAGCTGAAGGCAGACGCTTAACTGACTGAGGCACCCAGGGGCCCCAAATGATTCAATTTTATAACTTCATAATAATTACTGAAAATGACAAAATGTTTATTGAACTTTTTTTTTTTTTAAGATTTATTTATTTATTTGACAGAGAGAGAGACACACAACGAGAGAGGGAACACAAGCAGGCGGAGTGGGAGAGGGAGAAGCAGGCTTCCCGCTGAGCAGGGAGCCCGATGCGGGGCTCGATCCCAGGACTCTGGGATCCTGACCTGAGCCAAAAGCAGATGCTTAACGACTGAGCCACCCAGGTGCCCCTGTTTATTGAACTCTTAATAGGAGTCAGATTCTATGCTAAATGTTTTACACTCATTATCTCATTAAATCCTAACAAACCCCTCTGAGGTAGGTACTGTATTATCCCATTTTAGAGATGAGGAAACCAAAGTACAGAAGCAACTTTTCAAGGCAGGGCTTGTAAATAAACCTACGCAGTCTGAGTGAGAGTCCAAGCTCCTGAACACCACACAGATAAATCATCTTTATTTTATGAACTATTACAAATGCATTATTTAATTATAGGACCATATACCTATGCATTAATAAGCAAGTAAAAGGTTAGGCATTGATTCATCAGATGATCTTACACAATCTGGTGGCACTCTGGAACATACCATTTCTTTCTTTTTTTTAAAGATTTATTTATTTATTTTTGAGAGAGAGTGCATGCATGAGAGGGGTGTGTATGAGCAGGGGGTAGGTGTATGAACAAGGGGTGGGGCAGAAGGAGAGGGAGAGAATCTCAAGCAAACTCCCCACTCGGGACTAGATCTCGCAATCCTGATATTATGACCTGAGCCAAAATCAATAGTCAGACATTTGACCGACTGAGCCACCCAGGTGCCCCTGGAGCATACCATCTCTTAAAGGCCAATAATCTTCTAACAGTTAGGCAAATAAGTACTCCTCCCTTACCCATGAGGGTTATATTCTAAGACCCTCAGTGGATGCCTGAAACCATGGATAGTACCAAACCCTAAACACACACACACACACACACACACACACACACACACACACAGTATATATACCTGTTTTTTCCTATACATACATACCTATGATAAAACTTAATTTATAAATTAGACACAGTAAGAGATTAACAACAATAACTAACAATAAAATAGAATAATTATAACAATATACTGTAATAAAGGTTAAGTCAATGTAGTCTCTTTCTCTCTCTAAATATCTTACTGTACCATACTCACCCTTCTTCTTGTGATGATGTGAGATGATAAAATGCCTATGTGATGAGATGAAGTGAGGTGAATGATGCAGGCATTGTAATGTTTTGAGTCTCTGACAGCAAGTCAGGGGGAGGATCATTTCCTGCGGGCGGGACCGCAGAAACCGCAAAAAGTAAAACCGTCGATAAGGGGTGAACTACTGAATATTATTAGTTTTTCATGTTTTCCCTTGTAAATACTTCTAGACTCACAGAAAAGTTGCAAAATAATGCAAAGAATTCTTCAACCAGATTCTCCAAATGTTAACATTTTGCCACATCTGTATTATCCTCTCTTACACACACACACAAATACAATTCTTCTGAATCATCTAAGAGTTAAGATGCAGACACAGTAACCCTTTACCCCTAAATACTTCATTGTGTACTTCCTAAAAAAAATGACAGTCTCTTACATAGCTACAATGTATTTGTAAAAATCAGGAAATTAATGCTGATACAATACTATTATTCAGATTTTGCCAACTATCCCAATAATGCCTTCCTTTATATCAAACAAAATTTTTAAAAATAAATAAATCCCAGACCCATGTCTCTTTAGTTTCATTTATCTAAAATAGTTCCTCAGCATTTTTGTGGTTTTCATGATACTGTCATTTTTGAATACAGGCCAGTTATTTTCTAGAATGTCCCTCAGTTTGTGTTTATTTAATGTTTCCTCATGAGGTTTATGCTATTTTCAGCAGGAATACCACAGGAGTGATGCTATCTTACGCTTTATTTTTAGAAGTGTGTATTATACTATCATCAGTTTTTTCAAGGAATATTTATCAATACTTCTCAGAATAGATTGTTATGTGCTAGTATAATCAAGGAACTACAGACTTTGGAGTAACAGAGAAGAGAATTCAAATCCCAGCTCTGGTAGCTACTTACAAAACTCTAGGCCTTAGGCAAGTTACAAATGTTACTGCCACCTCAACTCATTCATTTGCAAATAAGGGATATACTTGCCTTTCCAGATTATTGTGACAATAAAACCAAGTACTTGGCACATAATTAATATCCCTTCCCTCCAACAAAAGCATCTGAAGTTGACTAAGTGATTTCCCCAAGGTCACAGGGTCAATAAATGGCAGTGCCAAAACAGAAACTTGGGTTTAACCTTTAAATCTTGTGAGATATAAAATGTGCCTTCTACAAGCAGTCCTGTTAACATGTGTCTTATCTTCTCTATTAAGGAGAACATAAGGTCTTTAATATCAGGAGCTGCCTCTCGCTTGGTTTTATACTTCATACAGCCGTTGGCAGAGTATTTTATAAACAGAAATCACTCCTTAAAGAAGTACAATGAACACAAAATATTCAATTAGACACAATGCTTCCCCAAATATATTCCATTTTAATATACATTTTAAATTCTCAGATATTTGATAACCTACAAAATGGCCAACTACATTAAGCAATGTCTGTACCTGGAATAATAGAATTAAGGGAATATGAAAATATTAAACACTCACACATATATATTTTTCCCTACATACCTAACCCTGCATACTTTCCTACCAGAACCATTAATCCCAACAAATAAAAATTCCAAAGAATTGTTAGAAATCATTAAGAAATTTTCAAATATACTGAGTTAAATTCTACCTAATGAAAGAAAATGGAAGGGTACTACTTAGCTGCTATCAGATTAATATCCCCAAGGAGAACAACTACAAAAACTGGCTGAACACACACACACACACACACACACACACACACACACACACACAGCTGTGTATAGTGGCTTTTGGGTGACAGTTATGTGTCTGTGTAGGTTCACCAATTTTAACAAATTTACTGATGTGGCTGAGGGGGTGGGGGTGTCATAATGGGAGAGGTTGTATGTATGTAGAAGCAGGAGGGATATGGGAACTCTGTATTTTCTGCTCAATTTTGCTGTGAACCTAAAATGGCTCTAAGAAATAAAGTCTATTATTTAAAGAAAAAAAAAATTGTGTGAAGTCATCAGAAAGCAGACAAGACAGCTAGGACTGGAGGGAACAAAATCCCAGACCAAAGAGAAAACTTATTAAAGTTGACTTTACATTTCCTTGAGATAGTCACCAAATGACAGTGAGACATGGTGGGGGGGGGGTGGGGAGACAGAAAATAGTGGCCTAAATTTAGCCTACAGCTATTCCACTGGGCTGGGAAAACAAAAACTGGAATTCAGAACCTGCCAAGAAAGATGGGCCTTGTGAATACTCCAAGCTTTTCTTTTTTTTTTTTTTTTAAAGATTTTATTTATTTATTTGACAGAGAGAGACACAGTGAGAGAGGGAACACAAGCAGGGGGAGTGGGAGAGGGAGAAGCAGGCTTCCCGCCGAGCAGGGAGCCCGATGTGGGGCTCGATCCCAGGACCCCGGGACCATGACCTGAGCCGAAGGCAGACGCTTAACGACTGAGCCACCCAGGCGCCCCCAAGCTTTTCAAATGAAACCACAAAGGGCTACATCCTAGGAACAAGGGCAAACTGAAATAGACAAGCCTCACTTGGAATAACATGAGCTACCTACTCTACCTGGCTTCCAGAATAAAAGAGAACTATCTCTGGAGGAAGATTTTACCATCCAGAGTCACTAACACAGCACTGCCCAACAGAGCTTTTGGCAATGACAGGACTGGTCACATGCAGCTATTGAGCACTTGAGATGTGGCTAATGTGACTGAGGAAATGAATTTTAAAATTTATTTAATTTTAATTAATTTAAATTTAAACCTAAATAGCCATTAGTGATTAAGACTACCATATTGAACAGCAGAGCTCAAGAATTTTTCATACCTAAGATTGAATACTAAAGAAACAAGCAAGCAAGCGAACAAAAAAAGTTACCAGCCTAACAGGAAATACAGTCAAATGTAAAGAAAGAAAAGACGAAAAAAGTCAATAGGAAGAGCCTCAGAGTTATCTAGCCAGTGAAATTATAACAGGGACTTTAAAATAACAATAAAAATGTTCAAGAAAATTTCACCAGAAAACTGAAATTTACTTTTAAATTAACAAATTCCTGATTTTAACACATAACACCACACATACACACACACACACACACACACACACACACAGACACCTCAGAGTCAACTGCTTACACCAAAGAGAAAAACTTAAATGCAGCCACAGAGGGGAAAAAGGACACATCACCATCATCAAAAGAGCCAATTTTCTATGGAAATAATGGAAGCCAAAATATAACAGAATAACATCTTCAAAGTGCTGAAAGAAAATAATTCCCGAAGTATACCTGGAGAAAATATATTTCAGAAATTAAAATATTTTTTGCAAAACTGAGACATTCTGAAATTCGTCTAGAAATGCAAAGAACCAGAAACAATGCTCTGAAGAACAAGCAGGAGGACTTACACTATCAGTTATGGTAATGACACGGTGGTACTGGTCCAACAGACAAAATAATGAAAGGACACAACAAGACAGTCCAAAAACAGACCCACACATACAAACGCACACCTGGTTTACGACAAAGTGGTTACTGCTGTGCAGTGGGATAATAAATGGTGTTAAGGGATATCCACATGGGGGGAAATGTACCTTAATCCCTACCTCATACTATATGCAAAATCAACTCCAGAGAGATGGCATCTCTAACTAAATGTGAAAGGTAAAACAATAAAGCTTTTAAAACAAAACACAGGAAAACAAACATCTTAGTGATCTTAGAGCAGATGAAGATTTGTTAAATAGGACACAAATGGTGTTAATCTAAAGGATTTTGAAAAATGAAACTACAGTTGACCCTTGAACAATGCAGAGGAGTTAGGGGCACCAACTCCCATACAATCAAAACTTCATGTATAACTTCTTGACTCCCCAAAAACTCAACAACAACTAATAGTCCACTGCTGACCAGAAGCCTTCATGATAACATAAAGAGTTAATAAATATATATTTTGTGTTTTATATATACAAATAATATATATATATGTACTATATTCTCACAATAAAGTAAGCTAGAGAAAAGAAAATGTTATTAAGAAAATAATAAGGAAGATGGGGTGCCTGGCTGGCTCAGTCGGTAGAGCATGCAACTCTTGATCTAGGGGTTGCAAGTTCAAGCCCCACACTGGGTATAGAGGTTACTTAAAATCTTTTTTTTAAAAAATCATAAGGAAGAGAAAATATATTTACAGTACTGTACCGTGTTCATAAAAAAAAAATCCACATATAAGTGGACCCATGCAGTTCAAACCCATGTTGTTCAAGGGTCAACTATATATTAAAAAAATAAGACCATGTATTAAATTAGTCCATGTATTCACCTAAGTCAGCTCTAAGAAGGTCAAAAAGAAAGCCACAGAATGAAGACATTTCTCCAAAAGGTTTCATATTGAGAACACTTTAAAAACCACAAATGAGGGCGCCTGGGTGGCTCAGTCGGTTAAGCAACTGCCTTCGGCTCAGGTCATGATCCTGGAGTCCCTGGATCGAGTCCCACATCAGGCTGCCTGCTCGGCGGGGAGTCTGCTTCTCCCTCTGACCCTCCCCCGTCTCATGTGCTTTCTCTCTCTCATTCTCTCTCTCTCTCAAATAAATAAAATCTTTAAGAAAAAAGAAAAAAAAAAAAAAACCACAAATGAGCAAGACTGTCAAGCAAATAGAAAATGAGGCAAAAGAAACTTCACAAAATAGAACATCCAAATAGTCGATTCACATTGCAATAATGAAGCTGTAAACCTAAAATTTGTGCACTTTATACTATCTTATATTTTAATAAAATAGTTTACAAAAAATGGCTGCATTAGCCATTATTAACACAAATGCAGTTACTTCATGAAAGCTTTCAAAAGTTCTGCTCCGAAGAGGAACAGCGGCACATTATACACCATGCAGGCCACCAGGGAACAACTGGGAGACTCCTTATCATCTTGCTACCACTGCATCATTTTCCTTTACACCATACACTCTTTTTTTTCTAATAGCTTCTATTTATAAAGCAAATACAATGTCCCAAGACTGTACTAAGTGCTTTACATGCATTACATGCATTATGTAAGAAACTTTAAGGTAGCTATTAGCATCATTATTTTACAGATGAGTAAACTGGGCTCAGAGAAGTTAAACAATTTGCTCTAGTTGACATATTAAGTGGCAGAACTGGAATTATGAGCCTGTGAATAAATACAGTAGCATAATTTGTTACCTGACATTATTTAGCACCAACAAACAAAAGTATACTGTTTGTTTTTTTAAATTCTATCCTTCTTCGAAAATACTTTGTTTTTGTTTTTTTTTAAAGATTTTTTATTTTATTTTATTTTATTGAGAGAGAGAGAGAGAGCATGAGAGAGAGGAGGGTCAGAGAGAGAAGCAGACCCCCTGCTGAGCAGGGAGCCCGATGCGGGACTCGATCCTGGGACTCCAGGATCATGACCTGAGCTGAAGGCAGTCGCTTAACCAACTGAGCCACCCAGGCGCCCCCAAAAAAATACTTTGTATTTAATGCCTCATATGAACCAGTGAAAAGTCTAAGGTCTTCTTGTAAGCCCTAAAAAAGGAACACTAGCGTATCATATATTTTGTTTTTGTTTTTAAGATTTTATTTATTTATTCATAAGAGACAGAGAGAAGAGGCAGAGGGAGAAGCAGGCTCCCTGTTGAGCAGGGAGCCCGATGTGGGACTCGATCCCAGGACCCTAGAATCATGACCGGAGCCGAAGGCAGACGCTTAACCATCTGAGCCACCCAGGCACCCCATATCATATATTTTGAATACTATAGTGTTTAGAAGCTTGTTACTAATTCAGTGACATTCTCTCTGGAGGAGTAGTTATATGTTAATGAGAAGCAATTTAGAGCAAACAAAATAAAGCTTTAAAAGATTCACACACATACTTCTTTCATGTTACATGGTTTCACCACCATATTACTCAAATATAAATTCTCTCAATGAGTTTACTCTTTCTAAACACTTCTGGAAGTATTTTGTTTGGAAATGGCATCCTGGGGGTGCCTGGGTGGCTCAGTTGGTTAAGCATCTGCTTTCAGCTCAGGCCATGATCTTGGTCCTGGGATGGAGCCCCACAATGGGCTCCCTGATCAGCGGGGAGTCTGCTTCTCCCTCTGCCTCTCCCCCTCCCCCACCACTCCTACACGCACGCGCTCTCGCTCTCTCTCTCTCTAATAAATAAATAAATAAATAAAATCTTAAAAAAAAGAAAATGAGGGGTGCCTGGGTGGCTCAGTCGTTAAGCGTCTGCCTTCGGCTCAGGTCATGATCCCAGGGTCCTGGGATCGAGCCCCGCATCGGGCTCCCTGCTCGGCAGGGGGCCTGCTTCTCCCTCTCCCACTCCCCCTGCTTGTGTTCCCTCTCGCGCTGTGTCTCTCTCTGTCAAATAAATAAATAAAATCTTAAAAAAAAAAAAAAAGAAAACGACATCCTGTTTTCAGGTGACTTTCACCAACTGACTGATTGACTGCCAAATTCCACAATTATGTCTTACCATTTATAAAGAAGCTATATCCTTAGATTCAAAGGATACGTTTATTATTACTTTGCTATTACTAAAAATTAAAGATACCTATATAAATACATGTAAAAATTAAAAGAGTTATTTATAAATGCTGATATACCAATTCTCATTTAGGTATACTGGATTTCAGTTGCCTCTTCTATAATATAAGTTAGACTGAATGTCTATGTAAATGTTTCCCACTCTAAAATTATTTGCTTCTACATAACATCTTTAATACAAATATTTTATCTTTAGGAACTGTTGATGATTAATTTAGCCTTGAGGGAGGAAAGAGAAAAAAAAAAACAACCCACATTTACAATGCCAGGGAACATTCTGCTACAATATGAAACAGCTCCATACCACAGAAGAGAGTGGACAATAAAAGACTTGTGATACAGGAAAAGAGATATAGGGCTCGTGTTATCAAGGCGTGTACTAGAAAATCTACTGAAAAGTTACCAAAAGCTTCCTAAGCATAACATTCTACTCACACATTTTTAAAGTATTTGAATCACTTTTTTGATTACTTTGTCAGCTTTTTCCAATTGTACAGGACTATTTCAAGGCCAAAGTCATGCCATAATCTTGATACCACCGCAATTAGGTTTCCAAGAGGTCGTTAGTTTGTGACATTTGCTGGTAAGTACACTCTATAATCAGGAACTAGGGGGTAAGAAAGCATAAAGTAGTAAAAATAAATTTTCAGGTAGTTATGTCTGTGTATAGGTCTGTGATTTCTTAAATCAATCCATAACACATGTATAACAATGCAGGATAAACTATAAGAGGCAGAGACTATAGGTTAAAAAATGAATTTCTAATCTAGCACAGAAGTCTAGACCAGAACAAGGCAGGGTGAAGTGTGGCAAATTTACATGTGAGGCTATTTCAGAGATAAAAATACTAGGATTTGGTCACACTATGATTAGATATATAACAGGGAAACAAAAGCCAAAAACTCAGTTTCCCACACTGAGTAACAGGGAAAATGGTTTTTAAATAATCTTTTTTTTTTTAAGAGAGAGAGTGTGTTGGGAAGGGGCAGAAGGAGAGAGAGAATCCTAAGCAGATTCTACCCCCAGCATGGAGCCTGACACGGGCCTTGATCTCACAACCCTGAGCCAAAACCAAGAGTTGGACGCTTAACCAACTGAGCCACCCAGGCACCCCTTAATAATCTTGATACGGTAATACGAGACGATGAGAAGATGTAGGTCTTTGGGAGAAACATGAATCATGAATGTGAGTTAATAACATCCAGAGACTGTCTAAGGAAAGAACTAAAAACAGAAATTAGGTATTCAACGGGAGGTCAGGGCTATAGGAAGGTACCTGAAAGCTTACCATATTAAACAAACTGAAGTCAAGGGACAGAGTAAAATCTCCAAGAGGGAAATAATACTGAATGAGAAAAGGGCGCAGGACTGAACTCAGGAAAATGTATTCATTTAAGAAGTGAGAAAAAGAACAAGAAAATTTGTCAGAGAAGTGAAAGAAAAAACTGAGGGTATAGTGTTCAGGAACCAACTAAGAAAGTTTCAGTAAAATAAAGCACTAACAGTGCCGAATGATAGAAGTCCAGCCAGATGTGGACTTAAAAAAAAAAAAAATCCATCATATTTGGTGATTAACAAACAAGTCAACAATGTCCTTCAGGAGAGGGATTTCAGGAAGATGAGGAAAAATCCCTGGAGAAAGAGCATGGTCAAGTGGAGAGGCAGAACTGAGTTCAAATCACAGCTCTGCAATTTATAAAGCTATGTACCACCCTGGGTAGGTTGCTTAACATACTGAATCTCAAATTCCCTCTTTGTAAAATGTAGTATTACCACTAGTCAAGGTTGTTATAAGGGTATGGGGTAATTACGAAAAGTTTCTAGCACAGTGGCTGGTACTATGCAGTCAATAAATGTTGTTATTATTATATTAACCCTGTTTATTTTCACTCCCCACATAAAAAAGAACATCTACCAGTACGACATTATGACAGAAGGCTTTTTTTCATGTACTGCAGGTGATTAAAAAAATTTAAAACTTGATTTTAGTTTTTGCCTATTTAAAGCCAACAATTTGAAAAACCAGAAATATCCTTGTGATGACAAGAATGTGAAGAAAAGAGCATTTTCAAACACTATTGGTGAGATTATAAACTAAAGTAATATGTTTTCTGGAAGGAAATTCGGCAGCACCCATCAGCAAAATGAACATACCCTTTGACCCAACAAATCTCCTAGAAATGTCATGGAAATGTACCAAACAAGTGTCCAAGGACATACAAGAAGGTTTCCTGTGGCATTACCCGAAAACAAACAAAAAGAGGACTGCTTAAAGTATAAAATATAAAAAATTATAGTATAAAACCTCAACATTAAGTGGGGAAATTGCTCCTGCTTTGCTTCAGAGACTTCTTGATTACTGAATTGTTTCTGACAGTGAGCATCCATTACTTTTATAATTAAAAAAACATTAATTGAATAATTTTTTATTTAGTATACTTGTTTTTAGATAAATATATTCAACATTTTTTGTAATTGAGTGTTCTCCTCACAAAAGAAACATTTGTTCTTTTTAATGTCAAAGTCTAACACATACTAGATCTTTCTCCTAAGTAATACAATCTTACCACACCCGCTGATGCCTAAATTATTCACTGGCCACCAAACTGGCACTCTTCTGCAGCAGCAGGCACTCTGTTAATAACATCCACAGCAATGAATTCCATTCATAGGAAAATGCTGAAGACTCAGAAACAAACAGGCACATACATTCTGAGGTGTGTGATGTCAGGGCTGTTATCATTACATCCTACTACAGTACATTCATGAGACAATACGCACCTTTAAAACAAAGCCCTACAGCACAAGGGAAAAAAAATTGATAACCTTTGACATTAAAGGCTTTTTTTTTTTTTTACCAAGACATTAAAGGCTTTTATTCAACATAATTTTTTAAAAATCACAAAAACAGAACTACCACATGATCAAGGCATCCCACTTTTGGGTACACAGCTAAAAGAACTGAAAGCAGGTCTTGAAGAGGTATTTGTACAATCATGCTGATAGCAGCCCTATTCACAACAACCAAGAGGTAGAAGCAACCCAAATGTCCAGTGCTAAAGAATGGATAAACAGGGCGCCTGGGTGGCTCAGTCGTTAAGCGTCTGCCTTCGGCTCAGGTCATGATCCCAGGGTCCTGGGATCAAGCCCCGCGTTGGGCTCCCTGCTCAGCGGGAAGCCTGCTTCTCCCTCTCCCACTCCCCCTGCTTGTGTTCCTGCTCTCGCTCTTTCTCTGTGTCAAATAAATAAATAAAATCTTAAAAAAAAAAAAAAGAATGGATAAAATATGGAATATACAATGGAATTTTTCAGCCTTAGAAAGGAAGGAAATCCTGACACATGCTACAACATGGATGAACCTTGAGGACATTATACTAAGTGAAACACACTAGTCACCAAAAGGGAAGTACTATATGAGTCTCCTTCCATGAGATATTTAAAGCAGTCAAATTTATAGAAACAAAAAGCAGAATGGTGGTGACTGGGGATGGGGAAAGGGGAAAAAAGGGAGCGGTTTAATGGGTACAGATTTTCAAAGGTACAAGATGAAAAAGTTCTAGAGATTTGTTTTACAACAATGTGTACATCCTTAATACTAATGAACTGCATCCTTAAAAATGTTTAAGATGATAGATATTACGTTATGCTTTTTCACAATAAAAAAATGGAAAAAAATTCTATATTAAAAGTAATTTTGGCCACCAAATTGATAGCTCAAGATGATAGTACAGTTTACAAATTATTCCAATTTGTTCTTCTAATACAGGGAGCAGAACGGACAAAAGTTTTCAGAAGAAATATGTAAAGAAAGGGGTTAGTAAGTATAAAAATGCTCTAATATTATATAGCAATTTTTATTTTATTTTTTTTTATTTTTTTAAGATTTTATTTATTTGACAGAGAGAGACACAGCAAGAGAAGGAGCCCAAGCAGGGGGAGTGGGAGAGGGAGAAGCAGGCTTCCCGCTGAGCAGGGAGCTCGACGCGGGGCTTGATCCCAGGACTCTGGGATCATGACCTGAGCCAAAGGCAGACGCTTAATGACTGAGCCACCCAGGTGCCCCTATACAGCAATTTTTAGAAAGATAATTAATATTCCTTTCTAAATATTAACAAATATTAATATATCTAAAATTGTAATTTGATGAAATAATTTCAAAACAAAGTGTAAAAGGATGTTTTTCTTGATTCCCATTAATAATCAAGATTTCCATTTTTCACCTATTAGAAATAACAGATTGCCTAAAACTAAGTAAAAAACAGGGCACCCGGGTGGCTCAGTTGGTTGAGCATCCAACTTTTGATTTCGGCTCAGGTCATGATCTTAGGGTCCTGGGATCAAGCCCCACGTCGGGCTCTGCACTGAGCGTGGAGCTTGCTTAAGATTCTCTCTCCCCCTCTACCCCTTCCCCATACTCTCAAAAAAAAAAACCCCACACAATGCTCCACCCTCCCCCTCTCAAAAAAAAAAACAAAAACCCCACAATGCTCTTATCACATTAAAAAATCAGTAATTCCCTAATACCATCTAACATTCAAATTTTCTCTATTGCCTTATAACTGCCTCTTTACAGTTAATCTGTTCAATTAGTATCTAAATGAGTTCACACATGAAGATTCTATTTAACAGTTTCACAGAATAATCTACAGAAACTTACATTGGAAAAAGAAAAGGCCACAGGTATAGAATTAAACAAAAGCAAACTGCAAAACAGAATGTAATCTGTGAGCCTATTTTTATTTAAATTTTTTTTTAAGATTTTATTTATTCATTTGTTGGGGGGGGGTGGAGAGCACAAGGCAGAGAGAGCAGCAGGCTCCCCGCTGAGCAAGGAGCCCAATGCATGATCCATGGATCATGACCTGAGCTGAAGGCAGATGCTTAACCGACTGAGCCACCCAGGCACCTTAAATGTTTATCTTAATAAATGATAACATAAAGTAGTCATTTTTAGAAGATAAAATGCTACCATGATTTGGAGGAATTATAAAACAAATCAGCCTGAAATACTTCAACTGTAAAAACAAAATGTGATTTAGCTTAAAGAAATGTCAAAGTCTACATTTCACTTCCTCTGTTTCAGGTAGTCAGTCATGTCTAAAATACCAGTAATGGAGAGTTTTCCAGGTTCCTTTGTTTTTCTTGTTTGTTTTTGTTTGGTTTTAATGTGGAGTTTTAACACACGGTGTTAAATATATATTTAGATACAGATATCCATAGAAGTCAGGTGCATGTCTAAATTCATATACAATTTAAGTCAACAAATATCAACCATAACAAAGCATCTTCCCCTAGGAGGGGGAGTATCCTAGTAGAAAAAGCACAATCCACTGCCACACTAATACCAATCAATCCATTTCTTTCCACGGCCACCATGTCCTCTCTGTGGATTACCTTAATGCCTCTTTCCTAATGGTTTTCCTACTCCTACTCTCATTCTGGTCCTCTTCCCTCTCCAAATAGCAGCCAGAATGATTAAAACATAAACCATAGCAGCTACCCTCCAACCTCAAATCACAACCCTACATTATCCATTCCACTATGCCTAAGTCTCACTGGCAGGCTTTCAGATTCTTTATCAAACTCTTTCCAACCTCAGAACCTCCACACAGGCTCTTTCTTTGCCCACAGTTCTCATTCCATCCATTCTGGTTGGTGGTCTCCCTTCGGGCCCCAGTTTAATATATCGTGTCCTTAGAGATTTTTCTCTATCCACCCAATCTAAAGCCCCTACAATTGATTAGCTACTTGAAAAAAAGAAAAAAAATTAGATCCACACCTCACACCAATTGTAATAAACTTAAAATAGAGATCTAAATATTTAAAATGAAATTCAGTAAGTACTAGAAGGGAACAAGGTGAATGCCTCTTTGAACTCAGCTAGGGAAAGGCTTTCTAAGTATGACTTAAAATCCAGAGGCAATGAAAGAGAAGACTGATAAAACTGACCACACTCAGGGGGTGCCTGGGTGGTTCACTCAGCTAAGCATCCAATTTCGACTCAGATCATGATCTCAAGGTCATGAGATCGAACCCAGCATGGCTCTATGCTGAGCGTGGAGCCTGCTTAAGATTCTTTCTCTCTCCCTCTCCTTCTGCCCCTTCACCCACCACCACAAACTCACACTCTCAAAAAAAAAGACCACACACAAAAAACTTTTTACAAGGCAAATAAAACCACAAAAAGTCAAAATGAAAAAAAAATTCAACATATATGACAAATGAAGGGCTAACACCCATATATATAAGAGATCTCTAAAACTGATGGACAAAAGACCAAACTCTTAATAGAAAAATGGGCAAAAGACATGAACAGGAAATTCACATTTATACACACAATTTTTTTTTTTATAAAGATTCGTTTATTTATTTATTTTAGAGAGCATACACTCAAGCAGGGGGAGGGGCAGAGGGAGAGAAAGAAGGAGAGAAGCAGACTCCCCACTGAGCAGGGAGTCCAACACAGGGCTCAATCTTGTGACTCTGAGATCATGAGCTGAGCTGAAATCAAGAGTCAGATGCTGGGGCGCCTGGGTGGCTCAGTCGTTAAGCGTCTGCCTTCGGCTCAGGTCATGATCGCAGGGTCCTGGGATCGAGCCCTGCATCGGGTTCCCTGCTTGGCGGGAGGCCTGCTTCTCCCTCTCCCACTCCCCCTGCTTGTGCTCCCTCTCTCGCTGTGTCTCTCTCTGTCAAATAAATTAATAAAATCTTAAAAAAAAAAAAAAAAAGAGTCAGATGCTTAACTGAGCTACCCAGGCACCACTCATACAAACAATTTTAAAATGACCCTTAAATATGAGATGTTTAAGTTCACTCATAATGAGACATGTAAAATAAAACTATCACTCATAATGAGACATGTAAAATAAAACTATATAAACAATTTTGCCAATCAATTTTGATTGGCAAACTGTTAAAGAATAACATACTCTGCTGGCAAGGCTCTAGAGAAATAGGCGCTATCGTATTTTGCTGGTGGGAATGCAAACTGGTACAGTTCTGACAGAGAAATTTGGCAATATTTAACAAAACTATATATGCATTTACCTTTTGACTAAATAATCCCACTTCTGAAAATTTACCTTGAAGATACAACTTGAATACAAAAATAGATATGCACAAAAACTATTCTTCGTAACTGTAATTGGGAAACATTATGTCAATAATTAGGAAGGTGGCTGAATAAACTACGGTAATCCACATAATGAAGTACTATTCAGCAATAAAACAGAATGAAAAAGATCTCTATGAATTGACGTGAAGTGATTTCCAGGAAACACTGTTAAGGGACAACAGCCAAGTGCAAACAGATATCTACAGTATGTTACCTTTCCTGTAAGAAGGGAAACTGAGAAAATAAACATTTATCTGTTTATATACCCCTCGCCAAACACACAGATACACATACACACACACGCACGCACACACACACACACACACCACACGAAGAATAAAAGAAAAACTAATGATAATGGTTACTAAAAGGGGTTAGGGAGGAATGAGGTAGGAAGGATGGTGAGGAGGAGAGAGTGTGACATTTCTGATGGTTTTAGCATGCTTCTAATTTATAGACCCACATTAATGTTTCACATAGTCAAACAAACAAAGACACGGATGGGCCCAAAATGAAACACGAAGAAATGAACTTAAATATATTTCAAATAAATAACATAATCACACTTGAAGGTGGAGGTTTGGAGAAGAACCTAAGTAACTTAAAACACAGTGTTTTGACTACATGCTCCAAGTCTATGGCTAAAGAATAAAAGAACTGTATAAAAGAACTGTAAATAAATGTTGTACTCTAGTTAGTAAATTAGCAATGGTATGGGTAGCAATTCCAAAACTACATTAAATGTATTCTAGAATTGAGCTAATAAGTAACATATGGTGGATAAACAGAGCCAAGTTTCCTGGTATCATAAAAGGGATTATAAAGGAAGGAAGGACAGAACGAACTCTGAGGTGTCAGAACTGGACAGAGGAGTATGAATTCATGGTTTTAATATATAAACAGATAGATAGAGAATTACATAAACACCACACACACATGCATTTTCTAGCTTTGCCACTCAAAGGGTCTAAAAGCAGTAACACCTTAGTACCAATGAGCACATCTGCCACTAGCATCCATCTTGTTCTCTAAACACCATTCTCCAATAAAAGGAACCAGAGCTCCTTAGAGAAATAGCCAGTATCAGAGATGGGGAAGGAAGGTACAAAGTCAGTCTGGAACATCTTGTGGTACCAGAAAGTAAGCACTCAAGGGAGGATGGGGCCATGGCAAAGGGACAGAAACAAGCTTAAAGTGGCTCCCGCTGGCCAGTTTAGGACAATTATTCAATAAAACAAATAATAATGAGTAACATTATAACCCAATGAATATGAATCCATGAGCCCATACAGAAACAAAAGACTAAGTAAAGGAAAATTCTTCCTTATGAAAGAATTCCTTATACAGGAATGGTAGAATTAGAAAATCATCATTTCACAACCCCATAGTTGTAATTGTTTAAGGCCATATTCACCAAGAGAGGCTAAAACTGGTTTGTGAAAGTAAGATGAGAAAGCAGTATACTCTCAAAGTTCCTTTTCACAAGATACTTATTAATTACAAAGAAAAAAAAACCTTACAGTGGAAAAATCTGGCAGTCACGACCTCAACAAAGTGATCAAAGTTAACCAGTAATGGGAAAAAATGACATCATATTCCTCCCAATATGTGAGAACACAACATCACTTCTGTGCAGTTATTCTAAAAATGCATAATCTGAAAACATCAGACAAACTAAAATTGAGGAGCATTCTACAAAATAACTATCCAGTACTCTTTACAAGTGTCAGGGTTGGGGGGCGCCTGGGTGGCTCAATTGGTTAAGCAACTGCCTTCAGCTCAGGTCATGATCCCAGGGTCCTGGGATCGAGCCCCACATTGGGCTCCCTGCTCAGCCGGAAGCCTGCTTCTCCCTCTACCACTCCCCCTGTTTGTGTTCCTTCTCACGCTGTCTCTCTCTCTGTCAATTAAATAAAAAAAAAAAATTGTCAGGGTTGGGGCACTTGGGTGGCTCAGTCGGTTTAAGTGTCCGACTCTTGATCTCGTCTCAGGTCTTGATCTCAGGGCCCCACATTGGGTTCCACAGCTGGGCGTGGAGCCTACTTAAAAAAATGTCAGGTTATGGTGGCGCCTGGGTGGCTCAGTCGTTAAGCATCTGCCTTCGGCTCAGGTCGTGATCCCAGGGTCCTGGGATCGAGCCCCGCATCGGGCTTCCTGTTCTGCAGGAGGCCTGCTTCTCCCTCTCCCACTGCCCCTGCTTGTGTTCTCTCTCTCGCTGTGTATCTCGCTCTGTCAAATAAATAAAATCTTTAAAAAAAAAAAAAAAAAATGTCAGGTTATGAAAGGCAAAGAAAGAACCAAGGAACTACTCCAGATAAGAGACACTAAAGGGACATACATGGTAAATGATACAATGTGTGATATTCAATTGAATTCTGGGGAGGAAAAAGGTCATCAGTGAGGAAATTGGTAAAATCTGAATAAAGTCTATAAATAAGCACTGGTACTGAATTGATTTTAATTTCCTCAAATCAAATAGTATTTTGAGTAGTTCAAACAGTTCATCAAATCAATAATATTGAATTAATGTTAACTGATGATTTTAATCATTGTACTGGGGTTATGCAAGAGAATGTCCTTATGTTTAGGAAATATACACAGAAGTATTTAGAGGTAAGGAGGCCTCATGTCTGAAACTTACTGTCAAACATGCAAGAAAAAATATCGTGTGTGTCTGTGTGAACATAGAGAAAGAATGAGTGATAAAACTAGGGTGGTAAAATGTTTAAATTTGAAACATTTGGAGAATCCTGGTGAAAGGCATACAGGAATTCTCTGTAGTATCCTTGCAAATTTTCTGTATGTCTAAAATTATTTCAAAGCAAAAAGTTAAAAAACAGAAACAAAAAAAGTAGGTATGCTGTTGTTCTCTCTCCCTGTTCATTTTCATCAGAGTACTACTTTACCTTTTTGGTTATCTACCCAATAGATTGAAAACACCATAATGGTAAGGTCTGCATTTCTGCTCCTCAATGAATAACCAGCACCCAGCAAAATACTTTACACTTTATATGCACTAAATATCCTGAATGAAAGACTTAATTGTGGATTATTTTATAGTTTTCTATTCATGTATCTTTCCATTGATAAAATTTTAAAAGATCTCCATTAAATGAATGGATACACAAAATGTGATGTAGCTATACAATGGAATACTAGGTAGCAACAGAAAGAAATGAATTACTAATAACATGCTACAGCATGAACCTTGAAAACATTATGCTACATGAAAGAAAAAGTCAAAAAGGACCACACATTGTATGAATACATTTATATGAAATGCTCAGAATGTACAAATCTATAGAGATAGAAAGTAGATTTTTGTTTGCCTAAGGCTTGGAGAATGGGAGAGTGGGGAAAGATGGCTAGAGGATACAGTAAAGGGGTTTCTGCTGGGGGTCAGGAAAATATTCTAAAATTGTGATGATGATGCACAACTGTGAATATACTAAAAACCACTGAACTGTAAAATAATCTGTATCTGTGGCCACAATGTATGGCACTGAAAATCACTTCACTGCAGACTTTGGAAACTTCTATTAAAACTTCTTTTTTTTTTGGGCGCCTGGGTGGCTCAGTCGTTGAGCGTCTGCCTTCGGCTCAGGTCGTGATCCCAGGGTCCTGGGATCGAGCCCCGCATCGGGCTCCCTGCTCGGCGGGAAGCCTGTTTCTCCCTCTCCCACTCCCCCTGCTTGTGTTCCCCTCTCTCACTGTGTCTCTCTCTGTCAAATAAATAAATAAAATCTTTAAAAAAAAAAAACTTTTTTTTTTTTTTTAAGATTTTATTTTCTTATTTGTCTGGGGGGGGGGGGGGGTGGGGAGAGAGCACAAGCAAGGGGAGCAGCAGGCAGTGGGAGAAGGAGGCTCCACGGAGCAAGGAGTCCGATGTGGGACTGGATCCCAGGACCCTGAGATCATAACCTGAGTCAAAGGCAGACACTTAAAACACTGAGCCACCCAGGCATCCCTTCTATTAAAATTTCTGTTAGAACAAGGGGCACCTAAGTGGTTCAGTCGGTTAAGCATCCGACTCTTGATTTCAGCTCAGATCATGATCTCAGGAGTGGTGGGATCGAGCCCCATGGCAGGCTCTGTACTCAGCAGGGGGTCTGCTTAAGATTCTCTCCCTCTGTCCCTCCCCACATTTGCACACACTCTCTCTAAAATAAATAAATAAAATCTTTAAAAACAAAAAAAATTCTGTTAAAACAAAACCCAGCTGACAACCTTTTGCCTAATAAGGATTCCCCCAAAAAATAACTATTCCGTAATACAGAGAAGACACTGTCAGCAATTTCAGCCAATACTGAATTTTTTTGGGTAAGGGTGATTTAGAGAGAGAACTTTAATACTAGTCAATCCTAACTCCTTCTCTACTCTCAAGGCTCATTCAAGGGTTATTTCTCACCAGAAGCCTTCTTTCAACCCTCAAATGAGGCTAAGTGCTCTCCTCTGTGTTCCCATAGCACCCTGTACACACCTGTACCCTAGGACTTCTTAAGACAAACCATTTTTCTCCTCCATTAAATGATGAAATCATGTTTTCTCTGTATCCCTAGCACAGTGCCAGCACACAAAAAGAACTCAACAAAAATTGAGTTAAATTTGCAGTGTAAATTTGGACCTGTTTGACTTTTATAAGCCTGTTTTCTACTTAATTCTACCAATTGTGTTACCTGACTCAGGGGGGAGACATGAGAAACAAACTAGGAAATATACATAAAAGCACTTGGAAAAAAACCTAGTATACATACACAGTCTTCTATTATTATAGAGTACCCTATTTAAAGTCCTGGTTATCATTGTATGGGTCATTCTATGTATCTTAATTTTGTTACAGGAACTTTGATACTTCGGCATAAAGGGATGGGAATACGCTAAACAAAAACTGATAAGCCTAAATTAATTATCATTACACACCATTCTGTCAACTATTACAGGCAAAATAGGAAGCATTTTTTACCTCAACAACAATTAATGCTAAATTACTCAGTAAACTTGCAATAAATACAACTGCTTTTCAGGTTACTTTACAGCCCACTTTCCTGTCTCTGTGTACTGAAATGACTCAAACCACAGGCTAGAATTCTACATTTAAAAGAAAAGGAAAATATTCGTGAACTGAATGTTGTCACCACACCTCATAAACACAGCACCTTCTGCTGCTAAACCCTTTTATGCATTCAAGAGCCCAGCGTGTTCTTGACAGAAACCATCCTCACGCAGCTGAATTTAGAACATGCTGACCTTGAGCAAATCAATGCCCTTAGCATGTACTTCTGGCTTATATCACTGCAAGAGGTTAGACAGCCTCACCATCTATAGTAGTCAACAATTTCTGGCCACTGTCCCCTGTCTATTTTAAGATATCCCTACTACATTTCTGTGTTGCACAGTTCAATAGAGTAACACATGAACCTGTGTTTAAACACAAATCGTTTACCCTGGAACTTGGGATATGTGTGTTCATACTGTGATTAGCTCAAAAATATTTAATTTGGTAAAAGTTTCCACTTCCTGCTTTCAATTTTTAAATACAACATATTTTTAACAAAGAGTTAAAAATCAAGTGTAAGACACTTTTGCTTACTGTCTAATCAAATTTCAAGTAACCTTAGTTAAAAACTCAGCCAAAATTGGTGAACAAATATTGAAAAAGATTAATGGTTACCTGCTATTTTCATGCAAAACTACGCTAGATATTAAAACTACATAATTAAGGACTATAAGACATTTTCACCAGTCTACCTTAATACTTACTCTTAACTCTTGAATCTAATTAACATAAAGTCCTTTTTTAAATGTTTTTACCCAAGCAACATCAACCAAAATGCTACTAGCACGAGCCCTTGTTTACAAATAAGAATCTCATTTTTTCTTCTAAATACAAAATTTGTGTTAGCAATTGCATACCTTGTGAGATTCAGATAAATTATCTACTTGAAATTTATACAGAAAAACAAATTAGAAACTTACTAATTATACTTAGCAATTATTCATAGATTTTTTTTCATTCCCAACAGACGCTAATATTTGTGCAAAGGCCTAATACTAGAAATCAACATCATAAAATATTTAGCATTTCAGATTGCTTTTTAAAGGATTTCCTTTACTCTCTTGAAACATTTAATAAATGTTTAATAAATGTTCTCAAGTATAAAAAATAAAGTGTTTTTGTTTTTGTTTTTACTCTCATCCAAAAGATTTCAAATAAAGAGAAGGACTCTAGGTATCACACGGAGCTAAATCTGATACACAGTATAATGCAGGACCCAAATAAAATGAAGTCATTTACTAACAAGTGAACTAAATATAGAGCCCAAGCAGCTGGAGCCTGGGGGTTTATATAATATGCTAGCTGACAACTAAAAGCTCTTAAGACAGAATCCATAGAGCACAAAGGGAAGGAAAAAAACACTATTCTTCTCATGCTGTTAAATAAGATTTTAAAATAATTTTTCTGGAAAAAAAATGAACTAAAAGCTAATCCTGTATTTCATTACATTAAAAAAAATCTGTCAGGAGTACAGAGGATCAAATAAATGTAATTATAGGGTATATTAAATAGGAATTACTACTCTAACACAATTATCTTTTTTTTTTTTTTTTTTTGAGAGAGAGAATGAGTGGTGGAAAGGGTCAGAGGGAGAGAGAGAGAAGCAGACTCCCTGCTGAGCAGGAAGCCCGATGCGGGGCTCAATCCCAGGACCTGGGAGATCATGACCTGAGTCGAAGGCAGACGCTTAACCAACTGCGCCACCCAGGTGCCCCTACAATATCTTGTAAACCATTTAAAAGGAACAGTATCTAGCACTCTAGTACTAAAAATCTTACAATCAGGAATATACTAAAGAATAAATTAGGCTATGTTCCTAATTTCTAATACATATTTTAATAAATTATCACTAACTGACATAAATATGGGACTCCTAATGACCTACCGATGGCAAGGCCTATATTTGCAGTTGGTTTTTGTAGTGGCTTATTAATTTCTCCTAGATCTTGTCCTGGATACTAAGGCACGTATTTGCAAGAAACTAATCAGGATGAGAGGTTAGTACAAAGGTAGATACAACCAGAAAATAGGGGCGCCTGGGTGGCTCAGTCAGTTGAACATCTGACTCTGGATTTTGGCTCAGGTTACAATCTCAGGGTCCTGGGATTGAGCCCCACCCCACTTCTGACTCCAGGTTGGGCACAGATTGGCTTGTCTCTCTCCTCTACCCACCCCACCCCCCGGCCCCCGCTCATGCTCACTAGTGCTCGCTCTGACGCCCGCACTCTTTCTCTCTCTTCTCTAAAAATAAGTAAATACATCTTCGGGGGGGGGGGAGGGGAAACAGAAAATAACTACCCCTTGCTGGGTCTAAATTTATAATCCTCACATTCTAACAATTCCCAGCAATAAACTGCATGTATCTGTCTATTCACTAACTTCTTAATGGCCAATACTGGCAGCTCCTGTATTTGCCCACTGTGCTGGGGCTCTAGAGTTCACCAAGACCACAAATTCATTCACGCTGAAATGAAAACAATTTCTCAAAATGATAAAAACATGAATCCAAAACCATTTTACCTACTCAAGAAGATATTTTTGAATCTTGGTAATCATTAGCCCTTAAGACTACCTAGCATTATAGTAATCATGACACTACAGCACTTTATCAATATTTACATGGAAATTATTTTCTTCTTTAAACCCGTAACACCAAAACCAAAATAGCACTACCCATAACATATAGATGGAAAGAATATTCAAACTTGTTTTGGAAAAGTCTCCTGAACATTTATGGCAGCCAGGGAAGTGTGTCTGAATCTTCTGAATCTTAAAATTGCTAATCAGGATAACTTTTTGAATTCTCATATATAACTTTTCTAAGTAGCCGGTTACAACTAATTGTCCTTAATAAACTAGTTCTTTGGTTACATCTAATTGTCCTTAATAAACTAGTTCTTTTTTAAGTGCTGAAATGCCCAAAGATATATACAAAAATCACTATAAACCTTTCCCAACATTTGAAGACTTCTGTTTGATCGTCGTTAATCTTTCTTTCAGGTCTTCTATTAACAATAAAAATAACCAGTCAAATGTCTTTGGCTTGGAACTGCATAGAGATTCCTATTCTGTTTGCGCAGATTTTATGCCTAAATTTTAAAAATCTTTTTAACACCTCAAACCTAAACTGATCTTGATTTCTTTATCCAAGCTTTTTCACCATGCACACACACAAAATTATTTCATTTAGCCAAAATTCAGCATTTACTAAATAGCCAAAAAGTAGCCGTCACCTACCTGTAGTACCGAGACTGTAGGTATGTTGAACAAACAGTCTTTGATACATGACTGGCCGACCCAAAGTCTATCACCTTAACCCTGTATGGCTGCCGAACAGGATCCACCAACATAATATTCTCTGGTTTGAGGTCAGCATGAATTAAACCAAGACTTTTCAATTTTTTCAGTGCAGTGGCCACTTGTTGAAGAATGGGTCGAATTACTTTTAGTGGCAGGGGACTGAACTTATTTTGTTTCAGAAAGTCATACAAGTTTTGTTCCAGCATCTCAAAGACTAAACAAGTATGGTTACGGTGCTGAAAGCATTCATAAGCTCGTACAAAGTTATATTCATCAGCATTTTCAGTACTGAGCCTTGCTAATATGCTCACTTCTATTTGACCTTGACGTGCGTAAGAAGGGTGATTCTTCAAAATTTTGATTGCTACAATTTCATTTGTCCCTCTTTTCCAGCATTTGACTACCTGGCCAAAAGTGCCTCGACCAAGAAAATCAAGGACTTCATAAGTATTTTTCAAGGAGCATAAGACTTCATGCTGTACTAACTGATAGTCACCTTCTCCAGTGGTACAATTCTGTTTTGTTCCTGTGGTAGCTGTCACAACCGTCACTGGATTTCCCATGTTGGTTTGCAACATTGCAGGAAGTATGGACAATTCATCGACAATCTGCATTGCGCTGCTATGATTATCCAACTCCTCACTCTTGCGCTTCAATCCACATCGCTGGGGGCCTTCTAGGAAATTCAACCTGTGTCGCCACGCCCCAATCGGAGGTGCCTCCACTTGAGCTTGCTGCGCCTGAGCTGCTATGACCTTTGTAGCACCCGCAGTGTTTTTTAAAACAACAGCACTTGTCTGCAACGAAACGCTGTGTCCTCGAGGTCTGTTAAACGGTATCTTTGTCTGAAAAACACTACCCTTCGTGGGAGGATGAGAATTTCCAACGTTTTTACCATTCACATAGGTCCGTGGATAATTTCTTTCCTGGAATACACAACTGCTTGGCTCTACTTTGAGTTTCTTCACACTACAAAAGGCACTTGACTGAGTTTGATAAACATACGGTGGGTAGACCAAGACTTGTGAGGCCATACCTGAGGGGGAAAAAGGAAAGAAAAAGGACATATTAAACTACAGAAATTTGTTTTTAATTTTAAATCTCATGAAGAAAACTTTCAAGGGTCAAGTCCATAATTTGTAAAAATAATTAAACTCCATTAAGATTTTTTTCCCCTTCAAGAAGGGGAAATATTCAGATATTTCAGTATCTCCATTTTAGCTAATTAGTGCTTCAGCTATTTTGAGTATTGCATAAAAGGCTGGGAATAAAGAGTTGAGTGCATTCATTTAATCAAAAAATATTTACCAAGCAGCTGCAATCACCAGGATATGCCCTAGGAATTGTAACAACCATTTTTCCCCCAAAAGGAAAAGTACAGATCCCTAAACTATACATATTTGGCAAATGTAAAGCATTCCATCACCAAATTATCATTTATGAACCAATGACAATGCAAGAAAATATCCATTACATAACTACAGTCACATTCGTTGAATCTAAAGCTCAAGAACAGCCTCAGGAAAAATAATCAACTATAAAATTAAGTATAGAAGCCAGATGTAGGTCCCTTTGCATGATATTCTCTTAATGTCTTTTTCCACATCCACCCTTGTACACTTAAGCAGACTTCTTTACATTCAGATCAACATGTGAATACCTTCTGGCTGAAGATTTTCCCGGGACACACACTGGCCACTCACCCTCTAGGCAAGAGTTGGGCGTTCAGTGCTCTCATAAAAACTTCTAAGTTCTTCTAATTAGCATTCATGACATGACATTACATTACATTGTAATTGTCAGTGTATCCATCAGTCTTCCACACTAGATCCGAAACAAAGTTCCCAGGATATAGAGTCAGTGTTCAAGAAATGTGAGCAGTTCAGACTGATTTGAAAGGATTTCCATTCTTTGCAATTTAAAAATCTGTATTGTATTAACTGGGCAATCTCCTACTGTTTTAACAAATCAAACATCAATTCTCCAATTCAAAAACAACAGGTTGCCATCATAATATGTAATATATATAATATTTAAAACAATGAGTCACCACCTACTGAAGGACTTACTACGCAAAGCATTTTAATAAATGCCTACTTTGTAATATTTTATTTTTTTTAAAGATTTTATTTATTTGAGAGAAAGAAAGAGAGAGAGCACTAGCAGAGAGAGGGGCAGAGGGAGAAGCAGACTCCCCACTGAGCAGGGAGCCCAACATGGGGCTTGATCCCAGGACCCGAAGATCATGACCTGAGCTGAAGACAGATGCTTAACCAACAAGTCACCCAGGCACCCCTGGATTATTTTATTTAGTCATATTAATATCTTCCCAATTTGCTGTTAAGAAAACTAAAAACTCAAAGGAACTAGGTAACTGGCCAAGGTCACATAGCTGGGGTATAGTAAAAGAACAGGAAAATACATTGCCCTTCAGATAAAAGGCATAAATTTATGCCTCCTTCAACTTCCTAAACATTTTTCTTTCTTTTTTTTTTTTAAGCTTTTATTTTTAAGTAATCTCTACACCCAACACAGGGCTCGAACTCATAACCCCCAGATCAAAAGTCACATGCTCTACCGACTGAGCCAACCAGGCACATCCTAAACATTTCTTGTTAACCACCTACCACATTCCTAAGCTGACCTGGCTCTGGTAAGAAATGAGCAATAAAACCTTATTAGACAAATTAAGATTTGATGTTCAATATGTAAGAGAAAATCATAAATTAAAATCCTGGAGTTCTAAACCATTTCAACCAGCATCAGAAGAGGTTTCAATTTATCTCCACCAACTTATCTCCTTTTAATGAAGCAAAGCCACACTGAAAACTCCTTCTAACCATACCGAACCCATCTGCTAATTCACTTAACACTGTTTGTGAGGATTCCCAACCTTATCTTCAATAATTTCGCATTATCATGATTCTCATTTCAAACCACTTCTGCGACCCACACCCACAGAAATAGACTCAGAGAGACAGATGATGAAACTCACAGATAAAAATTTTGAAAACTGTGATTATAAACATACTTGTGGATTTAAAGAAAAGCTTGAACATAAATAGGAGAGACATGAAAAGCATTTTTTAAAATGGAACCGGTGAGGGGCGCCTGGGTGGCTCAGTCGTTACGTGTCTGCCTTCGGCTCAGGTCATGAACCCAGGGTCCTGGGATCGAGCCCGGCATCGGGCTCCCTGCTCCGCGGGAAGCCTGCTTCTCCCTCTCCCACTCCCCCTGCTTGTGTTCCCTCTCTCGCTGTGTCCCTCTCTGTCAAATAAATAAATAAAATCTTTAAAAAAAAAATAAAAAATAAAAAATAAAATAAAATGGAACCGGTGAGGGACGCCTGGGTGGTTCAGTCGGTTAAGCGTCTGCCTTCGGCTCAGGTCATGATCCCAGGGTCCTGGGATCGAGTTCCACATCGGGCTCCTTGCTCAGCAGGGAGCCTGCTTCTCCCTCTGCCTGCTGCTTCCCCTGCTATGCTTTCTCTCTCTCTCCCTCTCTCTCTGACAAATAAATAAATTTAAAAAATAAATAAATAAATAAAATGGAACCGGTGAGCCCGGGAAACCATACATACCATACACAGACGGTAAAAAAGCAATTTGGCAATGTCTAACAAAACTGACATACAATCCAGGCAACTCAGATAGTAAAAGAATATTTATGCAGTCCTGTGTAAAGAAACACAGTACTGGAAATAGCGTAAACACCCATTCGAAAGGCACTGGGTAAACACACCTTGATACACAGACCAACTACAATCTTTAAAAAGAATGAAAACAGTGATACCCGGGTGGCTCAGTAGGTTGAGCAACCCACTCTTGGTTTTGGCTCAGGCCATGATCTCAGGGTCATGAGATCGAGCCTGCATGGGGCTCTGTGCTCAGCGGGGAGTTGCCTTGAGATTCTCTCCCCCCACCGCCCCTCCCCTGACTTGTGTGCCTGTAGGCACTAACGCATTCTCTCCCCCCCCCCACCCCTTTCCCCCTCTAAAAAAAAAAAAAAAATCTAAAAAAAAAAAAAAAAGAATGAAAACAATCTGCCCTGTTATGGACTGATTCCCATATTATTATGTGAAAAAGCAAGATTCAGAAAAATGTGTACTTTACAATAGATATTACCATGTGTAATAAAAAAGAATTACATATGTATATAATTGCACATACACTGAATATCTGTACACACATAAAGAAACTGTTGGTTTCTTTGTCTCAGAGGAGAGTAACAAGAATACTGGGGGCAATGACAAAAATTTACTTTTCACTGTATATCCTTTTCACCACTTTAATTTTTACTATGTACACGTACTGTTCAAGATACGTTTTTGAATCATCTGAGAAACCTATTAAAATATATAAATTTCATATTTAGAAATGAAACAATACACCTGGGATTCGCTTCAAAATAATAAAGAAGAATAAATGGATGGAGATATGAATAAAATGAGATTAGTCATAAATCGTTCATTATAGGACCCTGACAGTAAAAAGGTGTTCTACTTTTGAATATGTTTATTTACATCTTTCCTTAATAAAAAGTTAAATAAGTAAATATATATTTAAAATTCCACCCAGAAAGATTCTGATTCAGTAAGTCTGTGGTGTGATCCAGGCATCTTTATGCGTATAAGCTCTCAAGGCCATTTTGATTCGTACTAACATCTGAGGAAAAAAATGATCTAGTCTGTACAAAAACCCTAACAAATTCAAGTTCTACCAATTCAGGGCCCTCGAGTCTGAAAAAAATCGGGATGAAGTCCTAGGGAACAGAACACAAAGCACTCCTTAGCCAATCCATGCCATTTTATTATTGTCAGAGAGAGAGAGCACAAGCAGAGAGAGCGGCAGGCAGAGGGAGAAGCAGGCTCCCTGCTGAGCAAGGAGCCCGATTCGGGACTCGATCCCAGGACCCTGAGATCATGACCTGAGCTGAAGGCAGACGCTTAACCAACTGAGCCACCCAGGCGTCCCAATCCATGCCATTTTAAATCAAGGTGTTACGTGGATGACAGCTGAGATCCAGATAACTGACCTAGAGATATTTAAGAATCTACTATAATTTCTGAATCCTGCTGTTCTTACCTTTTCTTTCCCAACATGCCAAGCTAGAAGGCACACAATTAAGCCAAGGGCCCCAACCAAGGTCACCTAAAGGAAGCTTAGACAATTACCCCCTCACCAACCACTGTGCTATGTGGGGCCAATCTCAAAGGGGACTTTAGAAAATAAACACAGAAAGGAATGTCACATAACATACACAGTATATAAGAAGGGGATGGGGGAGGTGCTGGAGCTAACGGTTATAAAAGACTACAAGGAAAGAACTCTAAATTACTAATTAACTTAGCCACTGTGACTCCCTGCCATATCCAGGTATTAAGTCTTTCCTTCTACCAATCCTCCATCAGATAAACTCATGACCTGGTAGAGTTATCTTCTACTTGGAGTTTATGGATCTCATATAGTAAGCAGAGTACAGGAGCTGCTTAGTCCATGGAGTCCAAAATACTGACTCAGAACAATACTATTATTTCTTATTCTTTTTCATTGCAATTCAAACTATGTTATACCTCTGTAGCTATATTATTCATGACTTTGTCATTTGCTCTTATCAACTGACTAAGAAATGAAGTTTTGAAATACTACCCCTTTGTAAACTGGGGCTGCCTATAATATATCACTCAGAGGATTGTGAAGACTCCTGTTAGAGCAACCATTAAGCTTCCATTCCTCAAGCTTAATAATCTCAGGTACTTTAACTTTGATTAATAGGCTTTTTATTTTCTAACCCTCTAAAAGACTTTAAGACCCATCTGAATTCTATCCAAATTCTTCACATCCTTTTACAATTACCAAAACAGCAATGTAACCAATACTGACACCCACAAGCATGGGCCTGACTACCACTAGCCATAAAGTTTTCTTCTTTTTCTCCTTTACAGGCTTCCTGAAAAAGGCGGGAGGAAGCAAAACTAGAAATACTTTACTATCTTATATACAATGTATTAGCCAATATGAAAATTGTGAATAATTCTGCCAAACTTATACAAAGCCCATATGTAATTGGGTTCTTCTTTAAAAAAAAAAAAAAAAGTACTGTGACATCACAAACAGATGAGTAAAGGCAATGATGCCTTGCATTCTCCTTATTCACCTTTCTCCTTCTAGTTGTTCAAACCTCAATTTTTAAATTTCTTTTTAAAAAATGATGATAAAATATGCATAACACAAAAAGTTACCATTTTGCGTACAGTTCAGTGACATAAGTACATTCGCACTGTTGTGCAACTATCACCACTATCCATCTCCAGAACGTTTTTCCTCTTCCAAAACTGAAACTCTGCCCATTAAACAACTGTCCATTGCCCCCACCCCCAGGCCCTGGCAATCACCATTCTATGCTCTGTAAGAATTTAACTATTTCTAGGTACCCCATATTATGAAACTATACAGTATTTGCTCTTTTATGACTTACTTCACTTAGCATAACGTATTCAAGGTTCATCCATGTTGCAGTATGTGTCAGAATCTCCTTCCTTTTTGAGATTAAATAATATTTCACTGTACAGATATGCCGTATTTTGTATATTCACTCAGCCACCAAAAGATATTTGGGGGCACCTGGCTGACTTAGTGGAGCATGCAACTCTTGATCTTGGGGTTGTGAGTTTGAACTCCACACTGGGTGTACACATTACTTAAAAATAAAATCTTTAAGGGCGCCCAGGTGGCTCAGTTGGTTAAGCATCCAACTCTTGATTTTAGCTCAGTCATGATCTCAGGGTTGTGAGATCAAGCCCCACATCAAGTTCTGTGCTGACTGTGGAGCCTGCTTAATATTCTCTCTCTCTCCCTCTCCCACTACCACTCCCAACTCACATACACATGCTCTCTCTCAAAAAATAAATAAATAAAATCGTCTTTAAAAAAAAGATACTTGGGTTGCTTTCACCTTGTGACTACTGTGAATAATACCGCTATGAACACGGATGTACAAATTTCTCTTCAAGACCCTACTTTCAATTCTTTTGTGTATATACCCACAAGTGGAATTACTGGATTATATGGAAATTCTATTTTTAATCTGAGGAATCACTATACTCTTTTCCATAGCAACTGTATCGTTTTACATTTCAACCAGTAGTGCACAAGGTTACAATTTCTATACATCCTCGCCAGCACTTGTTATTTTTTTCTTCTTTTATATAATAGCCACCCTAATGGGTGGAAGTGGTATCTCACTGTGATTTTTAAATCTAATTCATCAATACTGGCTGTACTAACATCCAGACTTGACATCATCAGTAGCTATAACAAGCAAGCTTTCTATTTTTTCATTTGAGTTCTTGACAAATATTAAACATTACACTTAAAACTAAATTCTATAGAAACCCATATTATTAGCTGGGCATTCCCAAATGACTACTGAATAATCCCAAGCTTTTTCAGACTATCAATGGAAAGTACAGAAATTATTACATTACTAAAAGTATCAAGTTTTTCATAAATATGGAAATGATTAGCATTTCTAAAGATCAACAAGAATAAATGAAAAGAACAAGTAAAATGAAAGACAGAATTTTAAGAAGAATTTTTTTTTTTTAAATATAAAGAGAAGCTCAGGGCACTAAAAGATTATCTCATAATAAACAGGGTTAAGAAACCAAAGCATTAAATTTGTAGCCAATATTCTACAATCAAAAAAAAAAAAAAACCAACAGCACTACAACAACCAATTAAAAAAGGCACCTCTATGCAAGTTACCTTAGGGAATATTTTCATTCAATTCAATAAGCAAACAGCTATACTAGATCAAAGTAAACCTTTGATTCTGTTTACATGAAAACCCTGCATTCAGAGTTCTCTTCTGAACACTAATATATATATCCAGGATACATATTAAAATAAGGTAGACACAAGAGCAGTTCATTTTCAAAAGTGAACTTATTACCAAACTCTGTTAAGGGAGACAGACGGAACAGGAAATGAAAAATACAGTTAAGATTGCTTTATCAGGTACAGCGTACCAATGTACCTTTAACCTGATATCCTCAAAACTAACAGAGCTAGAGAATTATCCAATGTGAAAAGAATAATGATAATGTTCTACCCTGTTAATGTAGTACTAAGTTCACTAACAGAATGATGTGTCTTTAGTCAAATTACTAAACATACATTACAGATTATAATAGCCTTTCAGCATGCTATGATCAGCACCAGATACAAAAAGACTTAAAAGCACTATGTAAAAATCACTGACCATACTAAAAAACAAAGAAAATATCCCCACCTACCCCACACAAGCAGTCCCCTACTACACCAAATTCCCATCATTCTTGTCTTTACCTGGATCCAAACATCTCTTCTAGCCTTGTTTCTCTCCCTCATCTCAATTAAACCTCAAGATCTGACCTGCCCTCATCAACACAGTACTTCACATTCTGTCCTCAAAATATTATCCATCTATTCCTACGATCTACCATCTCTTTCTGATTATCTATCTCCCACCACACAGATTCCCAATATCCTTTGCTAAATTCTAGTTTCTCTCCTTCTAGTACAATAGACTCAAAACTAACACTTCTCTTATGTAACACAAAAGGTATTTTTAAAGATGCTTAGCAGCAAATGAATCCAAAATTCTAAATCTGAATTCTCTCAATCTTTTTCCTGACACACTTCAGGTATGATGAACTTCTAAGAAGTGAAACACTTTAGGGGAGGTAGTATTCAAAAGCAAATCTTTTTCAGAAAAGTAAAAGCACTTTAGGGAAGGTGGTCTTCACCAAAGCATTTTTGAGTGCAAATCAATAATTTAGTCATTTCAAGAAAGGAGCTTTGTACATCACTCTAATGACTTTCAACATTGCAAAATGCCTTTTTGAAAATAATAGGGTCAACCTAATTCACCCAGCTAGTGGACCAAAGAAAAATTACACTGTTCTTTTTTTTTTAGATTTTATTTATGCATTTATTTATTTATTTTAGAGAGTGCACATGCACGCACATGCCCTCAGGGGAGGGACGTAGGGAGAGGGAAAAAGAGAATCTTAGGCTCCAGCCCCACTGCAAGGCTGACGCAGGGCTCAATCTCAGGACCCTGAGATCATGACCTGAGCCAGTCATGAGCCAAAGAGAAGAGTCTGTCTCTTAACCAATGGAGTCACCCAGGCACCCCGAAATTACGCTGTTCTTAAACTGCTTTTGCATTCCTCACGAAGTCTGGAACAGAGCTAAGTGAATAAAAGCCTCAAGCTATGCTACGGCCTCACATCATTTCAAACTTTTTTTACAAGACTTTTTTTTTAAGTAATCTCTACACCCAACATGGGGCTCGAACTCACAACCCCAAGATCAAGAGTCGCACGCTCCACCAACTAAGCCAGCCAGGCGCCCTTCAAGTTTATCTTTTTTTTTTTTTTTTTAAAGATTTTTATTTATTTATTCATGAGAGACAGAGAGAGAGAGAGAGAGAGAGGGGCAGAGGGAGAAGCAGGCTCCCAAGGAGCAGGGAGCCCGATGCGGGACTCGATCCCAGGACCCTGGGATCATGACCTGAGCCGAAGGCAGACGCTTAACCATCTGAGCCACCCAGGCACCCTCAAGTTTATCTTTTTAATAAGATATTGCAAACATCAGTTTTATCAGAACTCTTAAGTTTTGTACAAATGTCTGTCTTGACTTCACAAAGTCTGACAAAGAGTTCAAAGGAGATAGAATGAAGTCTTCAAGGTAACAATATTGTCTATAATCTAGTTTCATGTAAATAATAGATTATTCCAGCTTGGTTTATCCATGAAGATGTTGCTTTCATGAATATACCTAGGAAAAAGGTTTACCTTGGAAATGTGTTTCAACTGAAAATTTGTCAACATTTCATGGGGTGGATAAAGGGACATTTTTCTTAGGAGCTTTATAAGTAAAAGATAAGGTATTAAATACAGAGAAGAACACTAAAAACAAATATTACACTATTTTAATGACACAGTGACTGATCAAAGCCATGAATTGAACAATTTGTTATTGCAATGGTATTTTTTTAAAGATTTATATATTTATTTGAGAAAGAGAGAACGAGCATCAGGAGGAGCAGAGGGAGACAGAATCTTCAAGCAGACTCCCCAATGAGCACGGAGCCCGACATGGGGCTCAATCCCAGGACCCCGAGATCATGACCTGAGCCGAAATCGAGAGTTGGACGCCCAAACAACTGAGCCACCCAGGCGCTCCAGCAATGGTATTTTGACTTTATTTTGGATTATGTCATAAACGTAATATTTTTATTAATATTAATTTGTTGTATGTACTCAAAAAAAAAAATCATGTAACAGCCCCTGAAATACTTATGATACCACAAAAGGAAACCATTAGCCAAAAGCTGTACTATTTGAGTTGAAGTTTAAATTTCTGCTAATTAACCTAATTTTCAACTTATTTTTCAAATGATAAATGAGTTAGTAATTTATGAAAATTATATTGAACTTTTTTTTTTTAAGATTTTATTTATTTACTTGACACAGAGAGAGAAGAGAGCACAAGAAGGGGGAGGGGAGCAGCAGAGGGAGAGGGAGAAGCAGGCTCTCTGCTGAGCAGGGAGCCTGATGCGGGGCTCGATTCCAGGACACTGGGATCATGACCTGAGCCAAAGGCTGACACTTTTTTTTTTTTAAAGATTTTATTTATTTATTTGAGAGAGAGAGAATGAGAGACAGAGAGCACGAGAGGGAAGAGGGTCAGAGTGAGAAGCAGACACCCCGCTGAGCAGGGAGCCTGATGTGGGACTCGATCCCGGGACTCCAGGATCATGACCTGAGCCGAAGGCAGTCGCTTAACCAACTGAGCCACCCAGGCGCCCCAAAGGCTGACACTTAACCAACTGAGCTACCCAGGCACCCCTTGAGCTCACTTTTTAAATGTCTTATAGCTATATCCACTGTGAATATTATCAAATAATGTTTTAATATTATTTTAATTCTACTTTTACCATACTTATATCTGACAGACGGTTGGCCTATTCTCAGAGTTATAAGTTTGAAGTTTAAAGATTCAATCACTTGAAGCAAAAGAAAATTTAGCTTCCTTCATTAGTACCCGAACTTTAATTTGTGACAGTAAAACCTACCAGTGTGAACCTATCAGTGTTTTTCAAGACAACATCAAAGAAATGAATCATATTTTGTGGAAGAAATGAAAAAACTGCTAATTTAATCCAATGGAAAACTCTTCTATAAATTATTTCCTTTTTTAAAAAAAAAGATTTTATGTATTTATTTGTTAGAGAAAGAGAGAGCACAAGCAGGGAGAGCTGCAAGCAGAGCAGGCAGAGGGAGAAGCAGGCTCCCCACTGAGCAGGGAGCCCCATGCGGGACTCGATCCCAGGACTCTGGGATCAAGACCTGAGCCAAAGGCATTAACAGACTGAACCACCCAGGCACCCCTTCATAAATTATTTTCATTTGTAAATTCAAATTTGGGGTACTATTTCTTTTTAAATAATCAAGTTAATTTACCTGAAATTTAATCACTCCTCCTTTTTTTCTTTAACATGTACAAACTACAAAGGTTAACAAAGTACTTTACAAACTCCTTTATATCTTGTATGGACTGAACAGGTAACCATGTGCTTCATTTTAGAACAGCTACCCACTTCACCGTACCCCATCTAAAAAGAAAGATCATCACTGCTTTATTTTGTTAGTCTCCAGTTAGCGATTTCCCAAATTTTTATCATATAATGACCACCCATGAACTTACCATGAGAAGTCTACAGTGCTATATTTGTCCCTCATTAAACAGTTTCACACCCACATGCTCTAATTATTCTCCAACTAAAGTGCTAGAATTTCCTTCAAGAGGATAAACATAAAAGGGGAGGAAATCTTCACCAATTAATAGGTATTTCTACCTTTCCATTCCAAAGAACATTAAAAGGAAAAAAAACAAAAAACCCTGTACCTATAAATGTCTCACAACACAAAAAATACCCTGGTCAGCCTAAATAGAGGTTTGTATTTTTATGCCTTTCAGTTTAAAATTAATGTTATATGTTTTTAACAAATCATAAACCTCTGAAAGAAGAAAGGTTTTCTTTAAACAAGATAGAAAAAGCATAAAGAGAAGACTGGAAAATCTGACTTTAGTAAAATCTAAAATTGGTATGCATTTATTAAATGACTCCAAAAACAAAAATAAGCCATAGAAACAGAGAAGATACTGGCAACACACATAACAAAAGATCTTTAGAAATCATATTGTATTTAGCAAAATTCAGTAGAAAAATGGATAAAAGATAGAAACGAGCAATTCACAGAAAAGGAAATACATGCCAAAAGACTTATTCTCAGCCTCACTAGTAATAAGGAAAACACTAAGTAAAACTACAGTAAGACATCATTTTATAACCATCAGACTGACAAAAAGTAGGACAATACCCAATGTTAAAGAGTTGTAGGTCAACAGAGACTCTTACAATCACTTTGAGAGCAAAGCTGAAAATGGACCCAGTCCGTAATCTATCAATTGTTCCAGGTAGACTTCCTGCCTACGGAAACTCACACACAAGTACAAAATGAAAAAAACAAAAACAAAAAACATAAAACACACAGGTAAAATAATGTTCACTGCTGCTCTGTATATAGTAGCAAAATTCTGAAAAAATCTGATTGTCAAAAGAATAAAGTATGGCTTTTTCATACAACGCACACAATACAAGTGTGGTGTATACCACAGTCATCGTATATTTATGTACCACAAAAAAAGAAAAGAAACACAAGTTATAAGAGTGAGACACCACTGATTTTAAGATGTATCACAATTTCAAAGATATTAAAATGCGGGGAAAACTGTGTATGTTAGAATTAACAACATGCAGCAAAATGAATTAACTGAAATTATGTATTATGAACATGGATAAATCTCAAAACAACAATGTAGAACAAAAACAAGTTGCATGAATTGTGCAAGACTGTTGAATCTCAGATCTCTACCTCTGAAACAAATAATGCAATATATGTTAAGAAAGAAAAAAAGAAGAAGAAGAATGTAGCAGGAGGGGAAGAATGAAGGGGGGGAAATCGGAGGGGGAGAAGAACCATGAGAGACGATGGACTCTGAAAAACAAACTGAGGGTTCTAGAGGGGAGGGGGGTGGGAGGATGGGTTAGCCTGGTGATGGGTATTGAGGAGGGCACGTTCTGCATGGAGCACGGGGTGTTATGCACAAACAATGAATCATGGAACACTATATCTAAAACTAATGATGTAATGTATGGGGATTAACATAACAATAAAAAATTTAAAAAAAAGAATGTCAATGAAAAAAAATAAAAAATAAATAAATAAAAACATAAAAAAAAAGCCATATGCCTTCTCTGTAGAAAATTTGGGAAATATGGAAATTAAAATGAAGCAAAAATACTAAAAAAAAAAAAAAAAAACAAGTTGCAGAAGTGCATTATCCTAGATCTAAGAGCTAATAGCAGACAAACCTATTCTGTATTTAGATACATTAAGTATGTGGTCAAAGTATTTTCCACATGTGGAAATGATAAACATGCCGGGAAGAAAGGGAAAAGGAGGGACTTCAGCTACACGACCTGTTTGATTCTGCACCCAGGGTGACCACTGCACAGGAATTGATTCTATTACTCTCTATACTTTCACAGCCTACATTTAAATTAACTTTTAAATGAAGAGGGAAAAAATCTAAAAGAGAATAGAAAAATCCTCTTTAATTGATTGTATTTTTTAAAGTAAAAAAAAACACTTTAGATATATTTTATTAGCATATTCAATAACCATATACTATGTCAGGTTTTGTTTGTTTTCAATTTTTCTTTCAATTTAAATCAAGTAAAGCCACTTACAAGCAGGAAGACATAGCAATGAAGAAAACATGTTTTTTCATCAATGAGCTGCTTCTAGCAAAAGGCAAACACACGTATCCACATAACTGTATCACTAATAAGGGCAGTAACATAAGACGTGCGAGACATGCAGGTCGCAAGAAGGAGAATGAAAATGATTAAAGTATGCTCCTATAGGAGCAAGAAAGGATTCAGTAAGTTAACCTATGAGCTAAATTTTGAAAGATCATGGGAAGAAGTCCCCTATGTAGAAAAGAATATTCCATGCAATACAAACCAATAGCATATATAAAGGCTAATGAAAATATGATATATTAGCTTTCTTTGGCTAGAAAAAAAGCCCACAAATTATGGCTGGCCAAATCTAACTCAGCCTATTTTTGTATGGTCCACAAGCTAAGAATGGTTTTTACATTTCTAAAAGGTTGTTAAAAAAAAAAAAAAAAAGTATACAACAGAGACCATATGTGGCTTGCAAAACTAAACTATTTGCCGTCTAGCCCTCAAAGAAAGCTTGCTAACCTCCACACTAGAATATAACTTGCCAGGGGAGTGGGCCACTGGAGAAAAAGATAATCCTTGAGAAGACAAACAACTGTAAAAAGAAAGCACAGATCATGAAGAACCTTGTCTTCCATGCTAAGGAGCTATAGGATGATGGGGGCCTCTGAAGGGTTTTAAACAGAAAATCAACATAATTATAGTATTATAGAAAGATTACTCAGGTAAAGTTCTAAAGGATAAACCGGACAGAAACAATAATGGAAACAACAGCTGAAAGACTATTGTAATAGTCCAGGTAACAGCTGATCAGAGCCTCAGCAAAGGCAGTACCAAAGGAACGAAACAGTATCGATTACCAACAGGTAGCTAGGAGGAAGAAAGGAAATGACACAAGCACGTTTCTGGCTTGAAAAACTGATAGCCAAATGATAATAGAAAACATTAAAAAAAAAAAAAAAAGACAGGAAAACTGAGAGGAAAAATTGGATTTTAGACATGATGAGTCTGAGGTGTCTTGTACACAGCCCGAGTTCCCCTATGTACAGATTCTTTTAGAAAGGCCTGTATGCAGGTAGTTTACTTGGGAAGTTACCATCCCAGGGGGCAGGAGTGAAGGACATGGGGAATAAGTCAGCAAAGAGGGAAAAGCAACTCATAAAATTCAACATTGGGCAACAATCATAATCACTGATTCAAACAAGAATTATCTAAAGATGCAAAAACTAGTGGGAGAAAGCTTTAAAATTAACAGAGTACTATTGTTGGGAAACAATTCACCATAGGTCTCTCATGTTTCTCCTTGTCTTGCAAGGAAAGGCACTGACTGCCTTTGTTCCAAAGTATCTTTTCAAAGGATATTTTGTATATCCCTGAACATCTCTGGAAGGTAGAGATAGTACAGTGTCTTCCTCCACGGCAAAGGGCAGGCTGTTTAATGCCCAGTGTAATAAAGGTAATGACTCCCTCTTGGTCCAATGTCAGGTCCACCTGCCCCTTATGAAAGATTCAAGTTTCCTAAACCTAGGGTTCCTCTCTAGCAATGCAACTGCTTTTGTGCAGAAGTTACCTGGCTGGCCCTGTTCACATCACCCCTGTGGGGAATTCAGTTGGGGAACCAGAGCAAATACTAACACAATGACTACTGCTATTGCTATGAGTTAAAAAGTCCTTTATCTCTGACCTAACAGTCTCCTATCTTCTGCCAGCTCCCATGGCTAATTTGTTACCTTGCAAGACCCTTCACAACTTTCAACAATTACACAGTTTCGGGGCGCCTGGGTGGCTCAGTCGGTTAAGTGTCTGCCTTCCACTCAGGTCATGATCTCCGGGTCCTGGGATCAATTCCTGCATTGGGCTTCCTGCTCAGTAGGGAGTCTGCTTCTCTCTCTCTCTCCCCTCGGCCCCTCCCCTCTGCTCATTCTCTCTCTCTCTCTCTCTCTTTCTAATTAAATTAAATTAAAACAATTACACAGTTTCAAAATACATCCTCATAAGACACAACAGAAAGAAATCAGCAGGTGCTACCTTAAGTGATCAAGGTTAAAATCACTAGTAATGGGACATATCAACATCATGTGCCTCCTGATATGAATGTACTAAGAGGAATACATTTTACTATGATATTTCTAAGTACAAGAAAACAAATCCAAACTGAGGGCCATTCTACAAAATAACTGGCGGTATTTTTCAAAATGTCAATGTCAGAAAACAACACAAAGACTGAGAAACTTTTCAGGTTGCAGATAACTAAAGAGACATAAAAACTGATTAGTCTTTGCTTTTAGGAAAAATATTAGGGGTAAAAATATAAATATATTAGGGATAAAGGGACATTATGTCAGCAACTCAAAAAAAGTTCAGGAAAAAAATATATAGAGAAAAGGTAAACACAAATGGAATAAAATATTAACATCTGAAGAATCCAGGTGAAAGACACATAAGAATTCTTTATACTACTGTAACTTTTCCATAGGTCTGAATTTCTGTCAACTGACAAATTAAACAGAAGAAAAAGAGTATGAGCGACAGGCACAAAACAATGTGTTTGGTTTTTTGGGGTCTTTTTTTGCATAAGGCAGCTCTTCAAGAGTTATTCATTTGGGAATGAACTGTTGAGTTATTTTAGGCATGACCCAGATCACCTAAAATCTAGAATCGTCAGACACACAATGAGTCCCTGGGATCATCTGCCAACATTAATAAAAAAGTATTCATAAGCAGTGAGAAGAAATCTTTTCATTTAAAAGTATTACTTAATTCATAGTAGTTTTGGAGCTTTTGGTCATTATGTAATTTCTTCAATGGAGACTAAAAGTAGAATTTCACTGTGTGGTCCAATAAATTTGACAAAAAGGCCTTTTCATTCTTGAAAAGACAGAGAACCCTAGTACTAGTCTATACAAGGCTCTACAATAGGAATTAGAAAATAGAACCACATAACTAGCGATATTCAGACAATAAAACGTAGTTTCTAGTCACACTGTTTCACTTCTCAATTACCTTGTTTAAAGTGCATATTTATAAAAGACAAAACAATATGTCTTCTTACAAAAGATAAGTACCCCAGAAATTTAACTCTCTTCACTGGCCGTTTAAATATCAGTATTTTAAATACCTGTATCATTAACAGATTATTTTACCAGTATTCTGTCCAGGAAATTACTTACACCAAAATATTTCACATAAGAAACATTTTCACATAAATGAACTGCTACATATTATAAAGCTTCATAAAATAAACCTGCTCTCTGAGGTGCCTACAAAACATTTATTTGAAAACACTAAAGTCTTGGGTATTTTCCAGCAGTATTGTGAACAAAGCATCTAGAGAATGTGTTGACTGTAACACAAATCAGCATGTTAAATAACAAGCTTCATCTGACTTAGCAAAACATTCCAACTTTTGGAACAGAAAATGACCTGTTGGACATTTCAAAGCTGCTAGAAATCACCCTGAAATACCAATTTTCTTTAGAAAGGCTAGAAAAGAGTTAATTAAAACAGTACTTAAGGACTACGCTTACTAAAGCATATAATTCTCTAGATTTTTTTAAAGCTATCTAAAATCAAAACCCCAGGGGTGCCTCCTGGCCTAGTCAGTGGTGCATGCAACTCTTGATCTCGGGGTCGTGAGTTCAAGCCCTACATTGGGCACAGAGCTTATTTTTTAAAAAAATTAATTAAATTTTAAAAAACAAAATAAAAACCCAGAAATAAAACACTGATAGGAAATTTGACTAAAGATAAAAAGTTTACCCGAAGCACTCTCTTCCTTAAAGAAAACTTTAAGGCTAACAATGCAAATCTAGTTTATAAAACTTAAGTACAAAGAAAACTTTTCTTTAAATTGGTCATACAGTATCTGTCCCAAAAGAACCACCACAAAATTTTTATTTTGTATAAAAAAATGTAATTTTTAGGCAAAGATGAGTATGAAATATTAAAAACAAAAAATAAAAGTCCTTACCAGAATACCTCCTAACTTAATCTACCTCTGAAATCAACAAAGGAAGCTGAATCCTAGATTAATAATTTGATCAAATGTCCACTGCTGACAAAGCATTATAAAGGAAAACATTCTGCTGTCTTTGTAAGAAATAATGATTCAAAGTTCTAAATGAACATTCATAAAATCAAAGGTCCTGTTCTATAAAACTTTTCAAAATTACAGGCTATCCTAAATAAACAACTTTAATATTCTCATTTTGTACTTCCAATAGTACAACATTCTACATTCATAACTGAAAGAGAACTATCACTCCAGAGTAATGTATATCACAAGAACTAAAAGTCTAAAAACCAGTCATGTGAGAACAGTAACTGCTCCCCACCCCACACACCCACACAGATAAGTTTTGCATTTGGAAAAGCTGAAAAGACAAATATTGACAGCAGTATAAGCTTGATTATAGTACTTTTAGTTTTGAAAAATATTTATGAACAACATTTTAGGGCTTGAAAAAATAAACTGCAACAAAAAAGTCAGCCACTTGTTCTTTTCAAATTCTGTTAAGAACCTACATGGCCCTTAGGTGACCTACACTGCTAAATTCAAAGTTGTTGGGTTTTTCCTACAATTATGTTCTCTCCCTACTCATATTTTAGTTGCCAGATATGCTACTTTATATAAATGTCTTTTTTTTAGAAATTTAGTGAAGTACCTTCAAAAACCTTTCTAATGTAAAAACACTTTTTTAAGTTTCAAATTTTAACTGTCATATATATCTTGTGAACTGGGGTCTCACAATGGCTTCAGGAAATCCTGTGCTTCAGGAAATTCTCTATGGTGTCTAATCAGAAACAATAGAAGGAACAGAAATGAAAATATGTTAAGAAAAATAAAGATCTCTTTCTTATTCTCATGACAAATGTGAGGAAGGGACAAGGCAGAGATTTTACAACAAGCCTCCCTAAGAAAGCCAGAAAGAAACTAAAGAACAATGTAAATTCATAAACACCTGAAGAAAGAAAACAAGCAGCTTCTCAAAAGAGTACTCTCAAAGCAAGGACACTGAATTCTTAAAAATCTATTAGAACTACTTATGTTTGGCTCTGACTACCTCTAATCATTAACTTTTTTAAATGACACACATTGTTGGGGCACCTGGCTGGCTCAGTTGGTAGAGCATGCAACTCTTGATCTCAGGGTTGAGAGTTTGGGCCCCACATTGGGCACAGAGATTGCTGTTTTTTAAAATTAATTTAAAAAAATAAAAATTAAAAATTAATAAAATAAAATGACACATTGTTGGGTTGCTTGTAATAAGCCGTGCACTAAAACTTCAGATTTACATAGGCTTAGCAAGGGTCACATAAACATTTCTTTCTTCTACTACTAGCCCCACAGAAACACTGAAAAAAAAAAAATTTTCACCTTAGTGTAAAAAGTCACACTGCCATACATGATACTATAAAGCTCTATGTATTAGAATTACAACCGTAAGAAAATCATATTCAGATCTATCAGCTGAAGAGATTTTTTTAAATGCCATCAACATACTAAAAAGATAAAAAGATGATTACAAAAGTTTAATTCCATTTGAAAATGCATAGCTAACACATTTTAAGTTCAAAAATGAAAGCCAGCTATTGATCCCATGGGATAAAATAAAGAAAAATATGTTAAATCATTTGACTGAAAATGGCCACACAACAGTTAACAGTTTACTGATGAGAAATTTATTCTCAGATAATAACTAAAAATCTCATACTGGCCAAAAGTAACTTCACGTCATTTTTCTGCCATTTGCATAAGAAGCTAGATAGAATCTCAGATATAAAGTAATGATTACATATCAATTATACTTGATGAATATGCCAAAACAGTTATTTTATAACAATGTTAACACTTAAGGGGTATCTGGGTGGCTCAGTCGGTTAAGCGTCTGCCTTTGGCTCAGGTCATGACCCTGGGATGGAGACCCATGTGGGGCTCCCTGCTCAGCGGGGAGTCTGCTTCTTCCCCTCCCCTTGCTCCTTCTCTTTCTCTCTCTCAAATAAATAAAATCTTTGAAAAAAAAAAACTTAAAATGTTATTTGTTCATAGTAACCTTGCAAGTTGAAAGGACAAAAATGATCACTAAGCCATTACCATTACCTGGAATCAGACTGCTAGAATATGGGTAGACTAGACTAATATGTGAAATTTAACTATTTTGCCATAAAAACATGAAAAGATACACATTGTTCACTCCAGGAAGAGGGGGAATTTCAGTATGAAAATAATTTTTAAATTATTCAATTACTATAAATTACAAAATATTCAGGAAAAAGAACCTATTTCCTTCTAGTCATTCTAACATGTTTTATTGTATGTTTACAATCACAGGACATGTATATTTTAGTATATGTGCTGCCGAAGTGAACACTCATAGTACATGTATAACTTGATATGCCAACTTGTTCTCTCTAGGATAACTTAGATATGTTCTATCTAGGATATTTTGAATAGCAGCATAATATTCTACCATGTGTGCATACTATAATTTGTTGAACTGCTTTTTCCAATTTTTTCACTATATTTATATAAAGTTGTGATGAACATTTTCATATAAATAGCTTTTATACATTAATTTTCTTAGTATGGATTTCCAAAAAGGAAACTTGATAAATACTACCAAATTTTGCTTTGCAAAGTGCAAATTTTGCTGGTTTTTTTTAATGCATCGACCAGAAATAAATATTTTAAGATTTAAAGTTTCAAACATAGGGGCGCCTGGCTGGCTCAGTCATACAGCATGTGACTCTTGATCTCGGGATTGTGAGTTCAAGCGCAACACTGGGTGTAGAGATTACTTAAAAATAAAATCTTTAAAAATAAAATAAAGTTTCAAACATAAACTCCAACAGAAATGAGTGAAGATACCAAAAAGGAAATACAGAAAAAGAAACAATGTGGAAATAAGATAATTCAATCTGAGCTACCTGTGGGGGGAAAACATGGAGCTCAATACTTCAAAAGATGAGCTGAAAGCTAAGAGTAGGGTACACTATAAATGCAATCATCTGGAGGAATACATAAATTGTGAATAAAAGAAACTACTGGAGAGCTTAGTGGGAGTAATTTCACTAGAGTGGCATGGACAGAACTATACTGCCAAGGGCTAAGAAGTGAATACAGATTCAAATAGAAGCTAGAGTACACATTTAAGAAGTTTGAAAGAAATAAAAAGGTAGACAGGTCCATAGATTGGAGGAGGCACAATTAAAAGATGGCTGATTAAGATCGCAGATATCTGATCATTTTTAAAGGCTGAAGAAAAAGGGCCCAAAAAGGTGGGGTGGGGGAGCCTTGAAGTTATTGGACAGGCTCAAGATGCTGAAAAACACATTTCAGGATGAAATCCACAGGAAAGAATAGGAAATAATCTTGGAGGGAAGGAGATGTTTCAGTCCTTGAGAGAGTGAAAACACAAAGTGTATACTGGTAGAAGTTACATTCAGAGGCAGAGGGTTGGAAATCTTGAGGAAGTTCGTTACCTACTGACTTCTACACAGGAAACAGACTCATCTGCTAGAATTAAAGTGAGGGGTAGAGTAGGGTTTTGAGAGGTAAAGTGTGTATATGACACATTCTCAAGTGCTTGGGCAGGTATCTGTAAAGCTGCTTAGTAAAGGCACTATACTTTTTTTTTTTTTTAATATTTTATTTATTTATTTGACAGAGAGAGACACAGCGAGAGAGGGAACACAAGCTGGGGGAGTGGGAGAGGGAAAAGCAGGCCTCCCGCTAAGCAGGGAGCCCGATGTGGGGCTCAATCCCAGGACCCTGGGACCATGACCTGAGCCGAAGGCAGACGCTTAACTGAGCCACCTGGCGCCCAGGCACTATACTTTGATTAAAGGATACAGGTAGAGCATAGCATGCCTGTATTTGATTACTTTTATGATAATTATATATTTGATTCCCCAATGTCTACTAGAGGCTTTATATCCATAAAAACCTTTAAGACATGGTCTCTGACCTCAACAGTTCAGATACTATTTTATATTTTGAAATGTAAAAATTTCCCAAAATGTAATGGATTAGGTTACCTCCTAATAGGTTATAAATTGATGTATTTCATTTTCTTCCAATCAGATTAACAAGAAACAATTTCAAGCTAGATATATCTTCAGATGTGAGATACTTAAGAGAGATTTTAGAAGTTACAAAGTAGCCACTAGAAATACTTTCAGAAACGCCACACTATGAGGATTTAGGGCAACTCACAAGACAAACATCCCAACTGTTTTCTACTCAAAAGTACTGGCAAAACCAACTATATTATAATCCCTAACATCCTTAAGTACATTTCCGTACAGAATTCAATTTTAAATACACATGTATAATAAATATCAAAATGTCACCAAATTGTCAAATTTCATTAAAAATGTATCATATGCAATTATACTGAGGCAATGTAATACTTGCCCTTTGCATGACTCGGCTTAAAGGACCCCAAATTAAACGTACTTCTGATTTACATAAATTAAGTACACAAATAACATCCCTTTTGTATAGTGGTTTCAAATAAGATATACCTAGCAATTTCAATCTTAAAAGTAGCTTAAAATGGAATTCTATCTATACCTTCTTTTCACCTTCTATTTTCTTTCCACTGGTTGGCATAGGAATGAGGTTTGGAGAGCTCTGCATTCCAAATTTAGAAGGTAATATAGTTAGGAAAGGCAAACCTATTAGAATTTTCTCAAGCAATCTAAGAATTGTGCCTGTCCAAAAGGAAAAACCATGAGAATAAGAACTAGATTAACCATACTTAAGAAATATGAACTTCCACTTGATTTAAATTAACATACAACATCTCTCTATAAAACCATTAGACTATTAAACTGGTTAGACTGATGGAAAATCTTTTAACAGAAATTAAATTCATAGAACTGTTTTCATATTTTTTAAAGATTTATTTACTTATTTTAGAGAGAGCACGAGTATAAGCAGGGGTAGGGACAGGGAGAAGGAAAGAAATCCTCAAGCAGACTCCCCACTGAGTGCAAAGCCCAACGCAGGGCTCGATCCCAGGACCCTGAGAGCATGACCTCGGCTGAAACCAAGAGTTGGCCCCTTAACCAACTGAGCCACCCAAGTGCCTCCAATTTTTTTCATATTTTTAAATGACTTTTTTTGGCTTTAAACATTACAAGGAGTAGCAAGTATTAATACACAACTTTCAGAAGCTGAACCATTCCTGATATTTTATAAACGGTTTTTAAAAACTTGAACATGCTATATATAAATCATTGTTCTTCTCAGGCAGTGTTTTCCAGCTCACGTACACATACGCAAGTATAAAAGAAAATTTATAGTACTTGGCCAATTTCACCTACTATTTGCTCAAAGCAAGAACCATGTCTTACTCTCTTCATTCATAGCAGAGTACTTTGCACTTAGCGGACACCCAAATATATACCAGGTAAAATAGTTTCCACACACATATTTTATCACTGTTTTACACAACATAATAGAATTTCATTTAATTGTGGTGAGAGTCTGTGATCCAGCTACAAAAAATATTTAAAGCATAGTAATCAGATTAAAAACCTAATATTTTTGAAGCCAATACTATTCTTCTCTAACTTAAAACACAAAACTACGGGGTGCCTGGGTGGCTCAGTCGTTAAGCGTCTGCTTTTGGCTCAGGTCATGATCCCATGGTCCTGGGATCGAGCCCCGCATCCGGCTCCGTGCTCCGCGGGGAGCCTGCTTCTCACTTTCCCACTCCCCCTCTCTCACTGTCTCTCTCTCTCTGTCAAAAAAAAAAAAAAAAACCCACAAAACTACAATTAATATACTGCAGAGACACTTGTACTGTCTCTACTGAAACTGATTACAAGTTGGCCCAAAACATGTTTTGAGAATGTAGTGAAGCATAGCATCATAGCTACAGGCTACGTAGCTCATAACCTGCAATTTTCATTGTGATTTTATGTCACTTTACCCTACTTACTCTCAATATAAGTTGACATAAATTACATATGTAAAGCCCTCTGAAGTATTAATTTAAATTTTACTTTAAAAGAAATATCTCTAGGAAGTCAGGTTCAAGTTTCAATATGTTGTCACTCTATCTAACTTATTAACTATTTAAGACTGTACATTATATACCTAAAGTCGTATAGTTTACCAAACCTACAAGACTCTCGTATTATTAAACAGGTAACGCACAGTCAAAATATACACAAATGATATCTTTAGGCCTTTAAATCACCGCTTTATAGGGTATGAAATATTTTCTAAGCAAGTTATTTTCTGCAAATGTTTCAAAGTTTACTATTTCATTGTTTAAAAAAACTAAGATTTTTGTTTAATTTATGAACAATATGCAACAAAAGTAGGGGGAAGCTGAAGAATTTGAAGTTAACAAACATTTTTAGTAAGTCACATGCTTTTTAATTTCTAAAATGGAAAAGAGATCTTCCTCAACTTAAACGGGGTTACATCCCAATAAACCCATCATAAGCTGAAAATGCATTTAATACACCTAACCTACCGAACATCATAGCTTAGCCTTGTCCACCTTAAATCTGCTCAAAACACATTAGCTTAGAGTTGGGCAAAGTCATCTAACACAAAGCCTATTTTTATAATAAAGTGGAAATATCTCATGTAATGTATTCAATACTATACTGAAAGTGAAAAAAGGAATGGCTGTGTGGGTACAGAATGGCTTTAAGTATATCATTATTGACCCTCATGATCACATGGCTGATGGGGAACTGTGGCTCGCTGCCTCTGCCCAGCATCAAAGGAAGAGTATCAGGGGGTGCCTGGGTGGCTCAGTCGGTTAAGCGTCCGCCTTCGGCTCAGGTCATGATCCCAACAACCTGGGATCGAGCCCCGCATTGGGCTCTGTGCTCAGCAGGGAGCCTGCTTCTCCCTCTCCCTCTGCCTGCCTGCCTACTGGTGATCTCTCTCTGTCAAATAAATAAATAAAATCTAAAAAAAAAAAAAAAAGGAAGAGTATCAGACCCCACACTGCTAAACTGGGAAAAGATCAAAATTCAAATTTCCAAGTACTGAATGTGTATGACTTTCACACCATGGTAAAGTTGAGAAATCCTAAGTCAAACCATGGTAAATAGGGGATCATCTTTAATTGGATAGTCAAATGCAGCCAGTTTTATAGTTTCTATCAAATTCTATAAAGGCAATGTTCTTTGCAAGCCATATGTAATCAAATGTAATTCATAATAAATAGCTACAAAATTCTAAAGGGGGGAGGGAATGACTCATTCTGTTCATCTAATTATTTCAATATCAAATCTAAATAATTTTTTTTCCAATTAGAAAAGATGCTCCAGCATTAACAATATGCAAAATAAAACAATTTATCTGACCACCTCTGGCAATCCTTTATTTTCAGTGAGACCAAGAATTGGTCTTTCGCAATTTAGATCCTTACCTAGGATAAAGTACAGCTCAAAGGAACAACGTACTTTATTATTCTTCTCTAAATCTCCACTTCTTTTAGGTGTAATCTTTTTATTTAAAAAAAAAAAAAAGGCAAAGCAGCAAAGAAAATCCAACATGAAAAGCGTATTTGGAAATCTAATTTTTAAAAGAAGAGATGTTAATATCAGAAAGTAAAAATGGACTGAGTGACAGATAACAGAAAAATTGGGTTTTAATTCAGTTTGAAAAACCTACATTCATTTATTATGCACCTTAGTTTATTTTTAAGCATCTCTAAAAACTAAAAAAAAAAAAAGTTATTCCTATATATCAAGCTCATTTTAATGGCAATAATATGTTCTGTGCTCTTCACACTTCTGATTTCAAATTAGGCATTTAACATAAGATTTTTGTAATTGTACAGGAAGTTTATCTTCCCTAAATTCTACATTAAAGAAAAGTAGTTTTGACTGAAGAAATAAAAGGCACAAAAAGGAAGGGGGGGTAAGTGGTTTTTAAAAACTGGTCAGGGATGGGCGCCTGGGTGGCTCAGATGGTTAAGCGTCTGCCTTCGGCTCAGGTCATGATCCCAGGGTCCTGGGATCGAGTCCCCCATCAGGCTCCCTGCTCAGCGGGGAGCCTGCTTCTCCCTCTGCCTCTCTCCATCTCTGTCTCTTATGAATAAATAAATAAAATCTTTAAAAAAAAAAAAAAAACTGGTCAGGGATGATACACAGATATTACTTCACAACTCTCATCTTTTAACAGGTGTTATGGTGTATTCTTAATCTTTCACCCAAGCTACCACATATTTCACTGATTTTATAACTAAGTGAACTCTGGTTTCTAGCAAATTGAACATTTAAGTCAAAACAGATTTCTAAGTCTCCCAAATTCAATTAAATCAACCTCTTCCCCCAACTCAGGGCCCAGCTTCCTCTACCTTACCTGTCCACTAGCTTCCCTCCCACTCAAGTCTTCCCCAGCAAGGAAAAATTCTCACTCTCTTAGAAAATTAAAGAAATTGTTTGGGTCTGGGGCGCCTGGGTGGCTCAGTTGGTTAAGCGACTGCCTTCGGCTCAGGTCATGATCCTGGAGTCCCTGGATCGAGTCCCGCATCGGGCTCCCTGCTCGGCAGGGAGTCTGCTTCTCCCTCTGACCCTCCCCCCTCTCATGTGCTTGCTCTCTCTCATTCTCTCTCTCTCAAATAAATAAATAAAAAATCTTAAAAAAAAAAAAAAAAAGAAATTGTTTGGGTCAAAGTAACAAAATATATTTAAGGTAAAACATATTGTCCTTGGCTTGTTTCCGTTCAAAGACTTCCTGTTGGAAAAAGATAACTTTCTAAAGTACTGACTTGGCCATAACTACTAAATACAAAAGATAAATCAGTTTACTGACTTAACTGTCCTCAAGCCACAAATGCCATCCCTAAAAATACAGTATTTCCAATACTCAACCAGTTTTTTAAAATTTCCACACAAGAGCTAACAGCGGAGGCTCTAGGTTCCCAGCATAACAGTGCACGCCTCAGAATCCAGACAATATGTTGCCTTTGTGTAGTGACATATGGCCCAAGTATCAACTGAGGAGAGCAGCCTGATCTGCCAAATAGGTCAAGGTCTAATCTGACAAACATTTAGGTAAAATGTGTAACATACATTTCCAAGTATCGATTCTAGCTTGGTCCTAACAGTGATTAAGATAAGGTCCAAAAGAACAGCTATGACAAAACTACAGAAGCAACACACTAATATTAAGTTGTTTCTCCCCAGTCACTTTTTTTCTTTCCCCAAGTCACTCTTAATCCAACCAAAAGAAGTGGACTGTGTTTCCTTAGGTCAACCACGTAAGTGTATTGGCTACCCTGAAAACTTACACTGATTCCAAACTTCGACTCCTAGGGTGCCTGGGTGGCTCAGTTAGTTAAGTGTCTGCCTTCGGCTCAGGTCATGATCCCACGGTCTTGGGATGGAGTCCCGCATCGGGCTCCCTGCTCAGCGGGGAGCCTGCTTCTCCCTCTGCCTCTGCCTCTCCCCCCTGTTCTCGTTCTCTCTCTCAAATAAATAAATAAAATAAAATCTAAAACAAAAACAAAAAAACTTCGACTCCAAATATATACTCCTATTCAACTTATGTTAAGTGTTCAAAGATACTAGACAAGTTATTTTTTAAGCACCTGGATCCAGAACCAATAAAGACATTTTAAATAATTCCTTTAGACTTACATTTGTATCATATAGAAAGGGTTACCATAACAAAGCTTTCAGCAAGTTGGCAGGCGGGCAAGTAGGGACACCTTTAAAGAAGTAATGAAATAGACTGGTAGATTCCTCCATTTTAACAAAATTCTAGTAGTTTATCAGAAGTAACCTCTAAGATAAACATACCACACTGGAAGTCTCAACTTCAGACATTAGAAAATTAGGACAGCTGCAAACCCAGAAATTTTTACATGAACATTTCTTTTGGCAGCAACAATATAATCATATAGCAACTTATTTTGTGTCCTCTAATAGTTAAGAGGCAAGAATAACTCTGGAGGGATATTTCCAATACAGAGAACTTCAAAGTTCCTTAGAACACACTTAAATCTAAATATTGCCATGACATCTTTATCTCCAAACTCAAACATAAATGGAATGCAATGGAAACTACATTATTTATGCCTTTTAATTAACTACCAATAACGCAGTTCTAATCTACCATATCACCACCTTTGGTGAACCGCTGCAGAGAGAACACAGAAAACTAACTTCAAAAGTCACCAGAATAAGTCACTCTAACACTCCAATGGAAACTAACATGTAACCAAGTATTCCATTTAACTGATGTGAAACAAGTTTAGGAAACAGTATTTCAGCATTCTGAAATCCACATTTTCTCTTTCCTACCTATAAATGCCATCAATGTTCATGTACCAAATATTTAAAACAGAAGCTCAATCAGAAAGTTCATTTGACAGCTGTTGCTATTTTAAGTTGCAAGGGAAAAAAAAGCTTTCAATATCTTACAATAAACAAATAATACTTAGTGCTCTGCCATACTAGCTACAGTAGCCTACCTCTGTAATTTGCACCTTATTTTATGTGCTCCATGACAGAACATCCAAAAAATTAAAATAGTATGATCTGAAGCTTCTTTTCAAGCATGTTTACAAGAAGAATTATCTCATAAAAACCATCTACTTTTATGTGACTCTAAAACTCCATGCCCAGAAGCCAATGACTGGTTCATAAGCAAGATAATGACTAGTTCAATGGAAAAGGTATTATGACAATAAACGAAGACTGGCTCACCACGTTATGATCTGCTTGCCTAATGTGTGTTTAGCTACTGTAGTCAGCAATGTCCAAATATAAATTTGAAACATTTAATGACTGGTTCTGTTCTAGATTTCAAGCTCATCTTACCTTTTTAAAACATAGTTTTAATCTATGGCTCTCTACAAAAAAAAAAAAAATCTTTTTTAGAAAATATATTCCCTAGAGTAGAAAAAACTTCAGGAACAAATTGTTATTCAATTTTACGGTAAGTACAAAAAAAACTCCACAGTGAAATGTGCAAAATCTCAAATATTTCAACACACTTCTACCTTAACACAAATTAAAATCAAGTAAGTTTCAAAAGTAAAAGAAAAATAAGCCTCAAACAGGTTGAGCATTGTATTTTATAAATAAGAGTTGTCTACATTTTATGAATGGACCCATAAATATACCAAGAAAACCTTAATTTAAAAGTACTTTATCTGGTTGGTTACATTTCAATTACTGTTAAGTGGCATGAAGGCATAAGGCAGCCAATAAAACTATAAAAAATATTTTTTGAAAAAGGTCAGTTTTATTTTGTTGAATAAGTTTACTAAGTTTAATACTAAGTTTAATCATGACCTATCAAAACCTTATCATAGCTCACTGTATAAAATTAGCACTGCACTTGCAAACATAAGCAGAATCTAGACTTATCAAACATATGGTGAGGCTTGCCCAGCTTCTGAAAAATTAAAGGAGAATGTAGGATTAAAATGTTTTAGCTGGGTAACAAACAAAGCCCACCGATCCTGCTCAAAAAGTTTTCAACAAAAATCTGATCAAAAAGGGCACCTCTTAAAAATTTTAAGGCACCAAGAAATTAAAACTTTTTTTTTTAAGATTTTATTGATTTATTTGACAGAGAGAGAGCGAGCGAGAGCAGGAACACAAGCAGGGGGGAGCGGGAGAGGGAGAAGCAGGCTTCCCGCGGAGCAGGGAGCCCGATGCGGGGCTCGAGCCCGATGCGGGGCTCGATCCCAGGACCCTGGGATCATGACCTGAGCCGAAGGCAGACGCTTAACGACTGAGCCACCCAGGCGCCCCTAGAAATTAACTTTGAAATAAATTGAAATGGTGTGAATATAAGTGATTCCACGCCAGAAGCTACAGCTAACAAGCAAATCCCTAAAAAGGGGAGGGGGGATTCAACCGATCTCCAAACTACTACAAGGTACACAAAAGCACAAGCACAGGCTGGTTTACCAGCTAACTTTCCCGGCCCAGGACCAGGGAGACATCAAAGTTGACAACAGAATCAACCATGAGCTTTCCCTGTAAACCTGACGATAATCTGAAAAACTTCACTGTTGCTAACAGAAGAGCCTTATAATTAGAAGCAGCGACCTGACAGGTGGAAAAATAAATTCTAACAGGGCAGCAAGAGGTTGTGAAAACACAGTTCAAGGACTGAACGTGTTATGACTACTCTGTAACAGGTCCAAGGTAATTTACGCACACACCCTTTAGCGCAATTCCTCAAGCCTAGATAAGATTGGGAAACAGGCTTCGCTGAGAGCCACATACCATTTTAAAACAGCCGTCTCCCTCCCGACAGGAAAACAGACATTCCCATCCGAAGTCTTTCCGAGAGTTCCCCACGAAGGGAAGCGGGCGGCCGCCACCGTAACCAGAGAAGCCGGCAACAGCCCCGCCGCGCGGCCGCCACGCCTTCCTCCCGCCGCGGCAGGGGACGCGGAGCGGCGGGTCACATTTCTCCTCCCCAACAATCAACACGCACTCACGTCTCCAGAGTTGACACCCTCTAAGCGGCCGCTCGGCGACGCTGGTGACTGGGCCACAAAGCCAGGGACGCAGCCATCGGCTGGGGCGCTCAAGTTGCGTGCGTGCGCGCGTGTTTGTGTTTGCTCCCCTTAATGAAAGACAAGAGGTCTCCGTAGTTACGGCCTAGGGTTGCGGTGGGGAAAGAGGCCCCCTGTGGGACTAAACAAAACTTCGGTTGCTGGGAAGAGCCGTTGCGCAACCCTGGCAGGGGAAGGCCTGGGCCGCCCAGGCCGGCCCCAGCGCGGCTTCCCGGAGGCTGCGCCACCGCTCGCACCAACCACGCGCGGCCCCCGCGTCCGGCGGCCTTCGGCCCCGAGCGGCCCCCGGACCCGCCACCCGGCGGGGAGCCGCGGCGGAAACGCGGAGCACCGGAGCGCAGGGGATCTGCCGGGGATGTAGGACGCGCGACGGGTGCGGGCCGCTCCGGAGGGGTTGGGCCCGGCCGGGGTCCGGCTGAGAGGCCCGGAGACCCGAGAATGAAGCTAGTCCCCCCACCCTGGGCTGGGGGCGCCCCTCGCCCCTCTCCCTCCTCCCTTACCTTCCTAGAGGCCTGAGCTCTCCCCTCTTCGGGCGGCCGCGGCCCTGAGCATGTCCGGAGTGGGGTGCGGGGCCGTGCCGGGGACAGGGAGCCAGGCGCTTCAGCAGGCGGCACCACCCAGCCCGGGCTCAGCCCCTCTCCGCGGCCGCTGCCATCTTGTCCTGGCGGCTGAGAGGAAACGGCGAAACACCCTCCCCCGACCGCTGCTGCTGCTGCTTCTCTGGCTGCTGAGCGCCGGGCCCGTCTCCCTCATCTTCCTTCCCGGGGATTTGGGGTGGGGACGACAGGGCTGGGGCGAGGGGTGGCGAGAGGCCGGCCGGCCGGCCTCCGACTGCTGGGGCCTACGGGCGGCGCAGGGTGCGGGGCCCGCGGCGGCTGGGGCCCATTCCTGACGCCCCTGCCGCGAGAGGAGGAGAAGGAGACAGCCAGTAGAGGCAGCGACGCCGGGGCCCGCGGCTCGGTCTCCTCAGGCCGCCGCGCTGCCGGCAGTCGTCACGGAGGCAGCTGCCGCCGGTCGCCCCAGTCTCGGGCCCCTCCTCCGCGCCCGCCGGCCTCGGCCGCCGCCTCCGCAGCGCCACCGCCCGCCGGGCCGCGCTGCGCGCCGAGCCCGGGCGGCCCCGCTCGCCTCGGGCCGCGGCGCCTCCGCGAAGCCCCTCCCCGGGGCCCGCCCGCAGCCGCGCCCTTGTAGCTCCGAGCCCGCCTGGCGGCCGGCGTGGACCTGACCCGGAGCTCCCTCCCGCCGGCCCGCCCGCCCGCCCGCAGAAGCAGCATCCGTTAGCGCCCCCTCTGCTGTTCTGAACCTCACTCTAGGCCCACTCCGACAAAAATACACATTTAAAAAAAGATCCTAACCCCCAAAGAAAGGATTAAAATGAGGAAGCGAGATTTTACAGGCCTTTCGAGATGCCGTAATCACAATTTCCCCTTCCACCCCTTTAGGATCTGTTTCTTGGCGACTTGGGGTTTTTTTGTTTGTTTTTTTAAGGATCCAAAAATAAGGAAAGGGGAAATGTTTGGTCAAGTGAACAGTCCAGGTCTAAAATAGGTCCTTCCCGCTCCCCCATCCCAAAGAGTCAAGAGAATTGTAAAATCGGGTTAAAGAACGGGGAAAAGGCCTTCTTGCACATTTTCCAAGAGCATCTCTAAGGTCCCAAACCCCGTAATTGTGAATTATACCCACCTCTGCATTGATAACTCTCCATCAAGTTAGTTCCACTCCCAGAGACTAGTTACCTCTCTCCTGGAGACTAGGAAATCAACAGAATGGCCCATCTCAACGTAATCATAGAACTATAGAATTTTAGAGATGAAAGAAACTTAGAGATCCTTGGTCCAAACTCTTAAGCTAGGACAGGGCTTCAAAGATGCTTATGTGACCTGCCCAAGATTATACAGCAAAGCCCTGGTCTGCACGCCCTGTCCCCTTCTTTTCCCTAAGAAACCGCTGACCTTCTAGTACCTATCATTGAGAGTTGATTTTTTAAATACTTATTTCCTTTTGTTCTTAATCAATGTTTAATGGGGGAGGGGGAGGACTGAACACCTTTCTCTAAGGAAGTGTCCTTTCTTTGTTCCTTTCATCATCTTCACTAGGAGGTTTGACTCTACCACATATGTGTTTATCCCCAGACTTTCTATTGCAGTAACTGGGGGAGGGCAAAGGGAGTGGCAAATTGCTGCATATTTAATACTACACATTTATTCCCTGCTGCTTTTTAAATAGAGAGGAGTATTTTTGAGAATGCCTTTTAAAAAGAGAAGAGGATAGTACGCCCTGAAGCAGTTGGAAGTATTTTCGAATGACAGTTGTTTTCTTCAAGTTAGGGAGGATAACCAGTTGAAAAGGCTTCCAAAATAGAAAAACAAAACAATGACTGTCTCTCAGAGAGATAGCAGCATATTAGCCATTCCTTTTTACTTAGTATTTAGTTACTTTTGATTTTTTAAAAAAGCAATAGTTAAAAGAACCAAAAAAGGATAAAAACACTATTCACAGGAGAAAGTTACAATAAAAAAAAAAATCTTAGTGAAACAAGAGAACTATTCCACTAGAACTTCGAATTTCCAGAACTTTTGCTAAATATTTCTCTGGATCATTTTTAGTATGAGGCTTCAATTCTCCCTATTTTGTGGCATTACTACATTTATGGAAAAGCTGAAAAGGAGGAGGATTTTTTTTTTTCCTTTCTATCCCTGACATTGCTCTTCACTGTACTATAAGTTCCAGGAGGGGATTCTGTCTTCATTTTTTTTTTTTTTTAAACAATTGCATTGCCAGCGCTTACAGTGCCTGATTTATAGTTGTCTTTAGTAAATGCTGCTAAATGAGTCAATAAACACTATAAATTCAAGTCCTCCTCCACTTTATACCTATTGTCTCTTAGCTTAATCTCTTTACTTGCAATCTCTTACCTCTCCAATCCATTCGGAACGCCAACATCCAGATAGCTTTTCAAAGCCCCTGACTTAGCCATTTTATGAAGTTTGTAAGAAAAAACAATGGAAAACTTCCAGTGTTCTTTTTAAAAATGCAGACTACTAAATTGTATATGAAAAAGTTAATTGTGTGTAAAAAGATGATAACCAAAAAACTCAATAATCTTTTCATTAAGGGGGTGCCTGGGTGGCTCAGTGGGTTAAGCTTCTGCCTTCGGCTCAGGTCATGATCCCAGGGTCTTGGGATGGAGCCCTGCCTCTGGGTCCCTGTTCAGTGGGGAATCTGCTTCTCCCACTCACTCTCCCTCTGCCCATCCCCCCTCGTGCATGCTCTCGCTCTCTCAAATAAATAAAATCTTTAGAAAAAAATCTTTTCATTCAGAATTACTACTTAAATACTGTGTACCAGACATTGGACTATAATCTGAGGATACAAGGAAAAGGGAGACACCCTATGAGTTTATACTCTCTCCAGAAAGTTGGTTATTATACAAATAACTAATTATAATATTAATAAGCATTATAAAAAAAGAGCCCAGCCTGCAATGAGAAGGTAGACCCTAATCAAATGAGAAGGTGGGGAAGCCATAAAAAACCTCAATCATTTCTCACTCTCCAGGACTTAACTAAGGGCTTACTTCCTCAGAAAGAACCTCCTGACTTCTCTAATCCACATCCCCATATATCCTTCATGGGTAGCATTTTTCTCAGTTTCTGTTTCCTCAGTTGTTTGTTTTCTGTTGTTTGATTCATGCCTACCTCTACTACCAATCTGAAAGCTCTGCAAAAGTAGAAAGCATATCTTTTTGGACACCATTGTATCCCCAACTCCAAGACAGTGGTACATAGCAGCTGATCAACAGGACCAGCTACATTCGGGGCCCACTGAAAAATGAAAAGGTGGGGTGCCTTGTTCAAAATCATGAAGGATTTCAAGATGGTAACAGTAGAGGATTGAACCCATCATGGGGGCCCTTGAAGCATGGGACTGTGTGCAACTACACTACACAGGCTGAATGAGTAAATGAAAGTTGAGATCTGAGGGGCACCTGGGTGGCTCAGTCATTGAGCGTCTGCCTTCGGCTCAGGTCATGATCCCAGGGTTCTGGGATCGAGCCCCACATCAGGCTCCCTGCTCCGCGGGAAGCCTGCTTCTCCCTCTCCCACTCCCCCTGCTTGTGTTCCCTCTCTCGCTGTGTCTCTCTGTCGAATAAAATCTCAAAAAAAAAAAAAAAAAAGTTGAGATAAAGGTGTGTGGAAAGTAGCCCAAGCAGAGAATACTTGAGACAAAAGAAAAGATATATGCAAAAGCCATGTAGAAAAAGGCAATAGAGAGTAGAAATTTTGAGAAAGTGAAAGTTTTTAGTCAGAGTGAGAGGATAAATCCAAGCAGATGAAGGTAGAGGAAGAAGCAAAGGCCAGATTAGGATTTTCGACCTTATTCTACCTGCAACGGAAGCTACTGAATAAGGAGGGACACGACATGATCAAAAAAGCCACTGGCTTTGGGTATGGGAGCTATCTATTTTCTTCTTTGCACTTTTCTGTATTGTTTAAGTGTTCCTTCCAATAACTTCCAATTTCATTCAGAATAAAAGCTAAAAACCTGACAACGGACCCAAAATGGTCTATAAGATCTTGCATAGAACTGGTCCACAAGGAACATGCCTCCTACTTTTTGTGTCCTTACTGTATACTCAAGGACTTTAGTCACTCTTCCTCCTCAGGTCCTTACCCAAATGTCTCCTCAGTGATAACCACCTATACATACACATAAATGCCCTGGGTTTTTGGTTTTGTTTTTTTAGTTTGTTTGCTTATTTACTTATTTATTTATTATCTCTACATCCAATGTGGGTCTCAAATTCATGACCCTGAGATCAAGAGTCACATGCTCTTCTGACTGAGCCAGCCAGGTGCCCCAAACTCCCTGTTTTTATTTTTATCCTTAGGACTTACCGCCATCAAAGGTACTATGGTATAGATTTTTTCGGTCCCCTCTTCCCCACAAAGGTAAGCTCCCTGGCAGCAGAATTTTTGGTCTGTTTTGTTGGCTGCTCTATCCCCAAAGGGTAGATCATGCCTGGCATACAAAGGAATTCAATAAATACTTTGAACAACTCCAGGGTTAGGAGTGTGGACCCCTCACTCACTGTAGTCAAAAATCTGCATATAACTTTTAACTCCCCAAAAACTTAACTACTAATAGCCTACTGTTGACCAGAAGCCTTACTGATAACATACTCGGTAGAACACACATTTTGTATGTTACACATATTACGTAGTGTATTCTTACAAAAAAAGTAAGCTAGAAAAAAGAAACTGCTAAGAAAATCACAGGGGCGCCTACCTGACTCAGTTGGTAGAGCATATGACTCTTGATCTCAGGGTCATGAGTTTGAGCCCCACGTTGGGTGTAGAGATTACTACTTTAAAAATAATTAATTTGAAAAAAAAAAGAAAATCACAAAAAAGAGCAATACATTAACAGTACTATACTGTATTTATTGAGAAAAATCCACATATAAGTGGACCCGTGCAGTTCAAACCCATGTTGTTCAAGAATCAAATTGTATTTGTAAAATGGAAGAATGAATTTTCTGTGTGAGCAGTATGAAACTCTCCATAAACTCATACTGCAGTCACAATTGCTTGAAATCACCCCAGACATGAAATCTAAGACCTCTCTCTCTCTTAGGTCTTTCCCCAACACCCAAATCCAAAAATTACTCCTTCCAAAGGAGGCCAGTTCTCCTGCACTTACCTTGTGTTCATCACTGCCCTTGTTCCTCACTGTACCACATCTAGGTGTCAAGAGAGAGAAATGGCCCTTCCACAGTCTTAGCAGATGATGCTGATACTTCTCCAAAGAAAAACCTTGGAATTTGTCACAGAGCCTGGGGCATCAAAGCACACTCTCCTTCCTCAAGTTAGGGGTTTATTGTTGCTTTCCTCCAGACCCTGGGTATCCTTTCCTGCCATTGGGGGTTTGGGAGGGTGTAAGGAGGACCTAGTCAGCCAAAAAGAGCTCCCTAGGGCGCCTGGGTGGCTCAGTCGTTAAGCGTCTGCCTTCGGCTCAGGTCATGATCCCAGGGTCCTGCGATCGAGTCCCACAGCGGGTTCCCTGCTCGGCAGGAAGCCTGCTTCTCCCTCTCCCACTCCCACTCCCCCTGCTTGTGTTCCTGCTCTCACTATCTCTCTCTCTGTCAAATAAATAAATAAAATCTTAAAAAAAAAAACAAAAAACAAAAACAAAAAGAGCTCCCTAACTACAAGTCTGAGGCAGGAGGGGTCCAGCAGGGGGCTTCTGCTGTTTAGTCCCTCCCAAAGGTCCTGGCCTCCTAATGCAAATAATTTACCTCCAGCTAGAGTTCAGTTTTGTATACCTGGGCCTCAGGGAGGGGCAGCTGGAATGGAAAAAACGTTCAGGAGTGTCTCCTACCTACATTTGCATAGCTGAGAGGCCCACTCAAGTAACTTTGCAGCCCAAAGATCTGTTTCTCTTCCTTGAAAAAAAAGAAACTGGGGCACGTCGGTGGCTCAGTTGGTTGGGCATCTGCCTTCTGCTCAGGTCATGATTCCGGGGTCCTGGATTGAGCCTGCGTCAGGCTCCCTGCTTGGTGGGGAGCCTGCTTCTCTCTCTCCCTTGCCTGCCACTCCCCTTGCTTGTGCTCTCTCTCTCTCTGTGTCAAATAAATAAATAATAATCTTTAAAAAAGAAAGAAAGAAAGAAAGAAAGAAACTGTTCCCACTAAATTCAAACAGATAGGGGCATCGAGGTGGCTCAGTGGGTTAAGCGTCTGCCTTCTGCTCAGGTCCTGATCCCAGAGTCCTGGGATAGAGCCCTGAGTTGGGCTGCCTGCTGAGCCGGGAGTCTGCTTGTTGTACTTTCACCCTCTTCCCGCCTGCCCCCCCTGCCCCGCGTCGTGCTCTTTCTCTCTCTCTCTCCAATAAATAAATAAAATCTTTTTAAAAATTAAAAAACAGGGGCACCTGGGTGGCTCAGTCAGTTAAGCTTCTCACTCTTGATTTCAGCTCAGGTCATGATCTCACGGTCCTGGGATTGAGCAGCGGGGTGGGCTACGTGCTCAGCGAGGAGTCTGAGGATTCTCTTTCTCTCCCTCCGCCCCTCCTCTTGCTCACGCACTCTCTTTCTCTCTCTCTCTCTCAAATAAATAAATAAATCTTAAAAAACACACTGTCTTAAAAATAAATAAATAAATAATAAATTCAAACAGATAAAAATGATCTCATCTTAATCTGGAAGTTCACAAATCTTATCTGAATCTGAGTTCAGTATTACAGTCAGCAGAAAGCAAAAATCTCATATGGCAAAATTCATCCTTGAAAATTATCCAAATTGCTCACAAAGTACAGTGTGCATTGTTTTGTGTATATAACCTTGTACAAATAATATGTCCATCTAAATGGTCTGCTCCTAGGGGATGCCTGGGTGGCTCAGTCGGTTAAGCATCTGCCTTCAGCTCAGGTCATGATCCCAAGGTCCTGGGATCGAATCCTGCATCAAGCTCCTTGCTCAGCCGGGAGCCTGCTTCTCTCTCTGCCTGCCACTCTTCCTGCTTGTGCTCTCTCCCTCTCTCTCTCTCTGAAAAGTAAATAAAGAAAATCTTAAAAAAAAAAAAACTTAAAAAAATGGTCTGCTCCTGGTAGTTAATCAGAAAGTCAATTTTTCACATGTTCCACCTCTTAGAGCACTTCAGAAATTTTATGAAGCTTTTAACTTGTTGGCTTTTCCAGTTTCATCTTCTTCTTAAGATGGAATCTAGCAATCACATCCTTTGTTAAAGTTTTTCTAGAGCTTTCAGTTAAGTCTTTAATTTCTTCCTCCAAGATGGTAAAAACACTGACATACCCACTCGTATGCAACCTAAATGATGTCTCCATGGCTGGAGAATCCTTATAATCCTTGGCACATTATTTCCATAGGTTTTGCCAAAATGTAAGGCTCTCTTTCAGGTCTGATTGAATCCATTGCCCACAGGCACCAGCTCATAGAGTGAAAAGGCCTGCCAGCCCCCACACTGTTTACCTTGTTCTCTCTCTCCAGAGCCTCTGAATTTCATTCTTGGAAGTTAAGTGTACTTATAATGCAAAATATTGGACTAACATAGGTTTTATATGAGGAAAAAAATGTTTAAACCAAGGAAATACAAAACAAGCAAGTAAAATAAATCATGCACCTTGTTTTCTTCTTTTCTTCTTAACTTTTTTTAATTGAAGTGTAGTTGATATACAATATCAGTTTCAGGTGTACCACATAATGATTCAACATTTATATACACTGCTAACTGGTAAATCTAGCTACCATGTCACCATATAAAGTTCTTACACCGTTATTAACTATATTCCCTGTGTTGCACATTGTATCTTGGTGTCTTAGTCCATCCATCTTGTTTGGATCTTTACAGGTCCCTGCTGGGTGCCTGGGTAGCTCAGTTGGTTAAGCAACTGCCTTCAGCTCAGGTCATGATCCCGGAATCCTGGGATCGAGTCCCACATCAGGCTCCCGGCTCAGCAGGGAGCCTGCTTCTCCCTCTGGCCCTCTCCCCTCTCATGCTGTTTCTCTCTCTTTCAAATAAATAAATAAAATCTTTAAAAAAAAAAAAGTTTTATCTTTACAGGTCCCTGCTCACAAACCCTCAGACTGTTTCAGTTACTAAAAATGTTCATATTTTTTAGTTTGGCTATTGAGGCACATTATAGTTGGACTCCATAAAACCTTTTTAGCCATTTTCCTATAGGCTTTATGACCCCACAAAAATGTGCTTTTCTCTCTTGCCAATGATACCTTTTATTTCTCCATGCTTGTAACATTTCTGTCATTAATAGTGCCTTCTCTTATTGAGATCCCACCTGTCCTTCAAAGTAAGACAAATGTTCCCTCCTCCAAAAAGCTTTGAGTGAACATACCATTCCTAAGTGATATTCATGCATCCCACAAATACTTTTTAGGTCCTACCATATGCCACACACTGTTCTGAATGTTTTTATTTAATAACTCAAGGATAACTGTTACTATTCTCATTTTATAGGTGAAGGAACTGAAGCACAGAGATTAAGAAACTTGTCCAAGGTTACACAGTAAATAATGGAGCTGGATTTGTGCCCAAGCTGTGTGACCTTAAGCATCTACCCCAAATCAAAGATTTTCATGAAATGCATTCTTCAAATTTTTTTTTACTTTTTTTTTTTTTTTTTTACCATTTTTTATTATTATTAACATAAACTGTGGGGCACCTGGGTGGCTCAGTCGTTAAGTGTCTGCCTTCAGCTCAGGTCATGATCCCAGGGTCCTGGGATCGAGCCCCGCATAGGGCTCGCTGCTCCGCGGGAAGCCTGCTTCTCCCTCTCCCACTCCCCCTGCTTGTGCTCCCTCTCTCGCTGTGTCTCTCTCTGTCAAACAAATAAATAAAAAATCTTTAAAAAAAAAACGTAAAATGTATTATTTGTTTCAGGGGTACAGGTCTGTGATTCATCATTCTTACACAACACACAGCACTCACCACAACACATACCCTCCCCAATGTCCATCACCCAGCCACCCCATCCCTCCCCCCGCCTCCACTCCAGCAACCCTCAGTTTGTTTCCTGAGATTAAGAGCCTCTCATGGTTTGTCTCCCTTTCTGGTTTCGTCTTGTTTCATTTTTCCCTCCCTTCCCCTATGATCCTCTGCCTTGTTTCTCAAATTCCACATATCAGTGAGATCATATAATAATTGTCTTTCTCTGATTGACTTATTTTGCTCAGCATAATACCCTCTAGTTCCATCCACGTCGTTGCAAATGGCAAGATTTTATTCCTTTTGATGGATGCATAATATTCCATTGTATATATATACCACATCTTCTTTATCCATTCATCTGTCGATGGACATCTGGGCTCTTTCCATAGTTTGGCTATTGTGGACATTGCTGCTATAAACATTGGGGTGCAGGTGCCCCTTCGGATCACTACATTTGTATCTTTGGGGTAAATACCCAATAGTGCAATTGTTGGGTCATAGGGTAACTCCATTTTCAACTTTTTGAGGAAACTCCATACTGTTTGAAAATGTTTTTATAAAACATGTAGTCATAAAGGAGATTATAATCACCCTTGGGAAGAGTTTAAATTAAAGAATGTGTTCTTATGGCTCCTGGCAGGCTCAGTCAATAGAGCATGTTACTCTTGATCTTGGGGTCTTGAGTTCAAGCCCCATAGTGTTTGTGGAGCCTACCTTAAAAAAAAAAAAATTGTATTCCTGACAGGTCTCAGCAACAAATCATGGATATAACAAACATTAAGCTCTAAAAGGAAAGTAGAATTTTACAATCCTCTAAAATGGTACATGGAGAAGTCATCCAAGCTTGTCAGGTCCCACCTTTTACAGATGAGGGAACAGAGATTCCGGTAAGTGAGAACAGAGCCTCAGGCAGCTTTCTTTCCTTACTCAAGACCATACACACCCAGTCCTCTTGCCTCAGTCATCCCATCTGATTCAACAAAATGACTGCCCCAGAATAGGAACTCCTTGATCTGTTCCCAAATTCCTTCCTTCCTCCCTTTATATCTGAACTTAGGAAATAGCCAGTCCCTCCATATTCAATATCGACTGCCTGACTCCTGGTAGTAAATTGCCCTCCCTATTTTCTGAGGTCATGTGCCATAGCGGAATATATAAGGATGCATGCAAGGATCATCCAGAAGAAACTGTGCTCACCTCACAAAAGCGGGATGTTCAGTCATGCAGAGCCATGTGACAACTATGACAGTTACAACTACAATAAAAACTCTGCCTGCTAACAGAGTCCTCTGGGTTAGTGAAATTTCACGCATTTAAGGAGAAATCCTCTAGGCGAGGGTCTGTCCTCATATCACATCACAATCTACTCTGCATCTGTGTCAATCCAGCTGTTCTGGGTGACAGAAAATAGGGAGCTGCTTCAAGGTTGCTACTGTGGGGGAGGCGGGGGAACAACCTGAGAATAGCCATGCCTTTAAGACTTTCAGAACAGACGACAGAGACGGTCTGGGTAAAGTTGTGACGTTCGGATTGATTCTCTCCTTTCTCTTCCTTGGTGCTTTTTTCCTATCTACTTGTGATGCCCCTTATATTACATTCCCCCTACATACCTGGTTTCCTCCCTCTGCTGATCAAAGACACTCCCTTCAGGCTGCTTCAGATGATGCTTTGGCAGCCCAAAGTGTCCCCCTGTGACACTCCTGTTCCCACCTCGTATCCTTTTTTTTTTTTTTTTTAAGATTTTATTTATTTATTTGACAGAGAGAGACACAGTGAGAGAGGGAACACAAGCAGGGGCAGTGGGAGAGAAGAAGGATTCCAAGGAGCAGGGAGACCAATGTGGGGCTTGATCCCAGGATCCTGGGATCATGACCTGAGCCAAAGGCAGACGCTTAACGAATGAGCCACCCAGGCGCCCCTGTATCCAGATATCCTTAACATCAAAATTACTTGTCTTTGATCATTCCCCAAGTAAATTCAAGTTTAATCTTAGGAAAAGTACAGTAGTCCCCGAGCATCCACGATCTTGCTTTCCCTGGTTTCTGTTACCCACAGTCAACTGCAGTGCAGAAGCACATGATCTTCCTTCTGAGGTATCGTCAGGTCAGTGATAGCCTGACGCTATGTCACGCGTATGTCACGCTTACATCACTCACCTCACCTCATTCGTCAAGTAAGCGTTTTATCATCTCACATCAACACAGGAAGAAGAAAGGTGAGTACAGTACAATAAAATATTTTAAGAGAGAGACCACCTTCGCATAACTTTTATTACAGTGTATTGTTATAATTGTTCTATTTTATCATTAGTTATTGTCACTAATCTTTGTACTGTGCTTAATTTATAAATTAAACTTTATCATAGCTGTGTGTGTATAGGAAAAAACATAATGTATATAAGGTTCAGTACTCTCTGCGATTTCAGGCATCCACTGGGGGTCTTGGAACATATCCCCCGTGGATAAGGGAGGACTTCTGTATGCTGTTTAAAACATACTTTTTAATTTTATGTTTAAAAATAGCCAAAGCTGCCAATAAACCAAACAAAGACTATGTTGGAATTGGAAAAGGCACTTTTCATGAGGCTTTGCTTACACCTGTCAGAAAATTGTCCTAATATTCAATTTTGTTAGGGCAACACATTTTCTGCCATATGTCTGGAAAGTGTCATAATAAAAATACAAATCTGTGACGTCTGCAGTGTGACTCATACCCTCCCATCCCCCCACTCATCACAGCAGCCCTGCTGATACAGCCTTCCTTTTTGTCCTTTGACCCTTCCAGGAAGTGGTGGAAGGAGACTGGACAAGGAAGAATCAGGAGACTCTTCAGTCAATGTGTGCCTTTGAACACATTTCACACTTTCCTCAATCTTTTTCCTTATCTTCAAATTCCATGAACACCTACCTTGCAAAGAAGCTAAGGATTAAATGAGATCACTTATGCTAACCTGATGTATAGTAGGCTCGAAGTAAAGTTTAGGTGAATCAAAATGTTTAAGAATGTCTAATTAGTAAAATTTCAGGCTACTTGGAGAAGATATTCAGGGTCACATTGTCCCCTTTGAGCGGTCCACGTCCCCTCTGAGATCAGCCCCAGAAGTAAGAGAGAGAAGGGGAAGGTTTGAGCTACAAAGAGAAACATTTGGTTTTCCTCATGATTTCCCTTCTCGGCTTTTCTTCCTCCTCTTCTCTTTCCCTGAAAGGAGGATTCAGTCACTCTCAAGCTTAAACCTCTTTTCTTACCTTTACTACATTCAGCTGCATGTCTGGACCATCCTTTTTAGTTTTTGTCCCACTTTGAAAGGGACAATTTTCCTTGAGAGAAGAAAATTCATTGTCTTGCCCTCAATTCCAAAGTCTATCCTGTGGCTGTGCCCCAACCAGAAAATTTAGAGTCCCAACTGTCTGAATTCCAGTTGGTTAATAACCTATTATCTACTGAAATTTCTACTCAAAGTTCACATTTCCTCTATCCCCAACTGACCCCCCAAATGCCTGATTTGCCTTCATTAAATATAAGTATAGTTATCTGTGTCACCTGCTTACTACCCATTTGTCTAAATTACTATGTAACCCAATGATTATGTATGTTATTAGATATCCATGAGATTAATGCTGTGGTGCATCTTGTTTGTTTCTTAAAACACTGACCCCTATTCCAGCACGGTCAGTCTTCACAGTGTGCTTCTCATATGGCGCAGAAACCTGCTCACTCCTTTGAAATAATAGAAGAAACATTATTCATAAAACTGCTATTGGGATTAATGCAGCAATAAATTTTTCTTTTCTAGTACGGTTAAAATATATTTGCAGAAAAAATGCAAAAGAAAAAAAGAATGATGGGGGTATCATAAAGGGCCTATGAGATGATGGGGGAAGCAATCAACTATGAAAGCAAAAGAAAAATGACATATTTTCCTGTGCATAGTACAATTAGTTCACATTGCAGTAAAATGAAATGGGCAACAAAAGCTAAACAAACACTTTCTTTAATCAACACACTAAGGATAACAGTGTAAAGGTCATTGTTGATCTGCAGGCAGAGTACAGAATTTCATTTAACATGAGGAAGAACATTCATGGGGCGCCTGGGTGGCTTAGTCGGTTAAATGTCTGCCTTCGGCTTGGGTCATGATCCCAGGTGCTGGAATCGAGCCCCACATCGGGCTCCCTGCTTAGTAGGGAGCCTGCTTCTCCCTCTGCCTGCTGCTCCCCCTGCTTGTGTTCTCTCTCTCTCTGTCAAATAAACAAATAAAATCTTTAAGAAAAAATATGTTATATAAAAAAAAGGAAGACCATTCATTCTTCGTATGACAAGCAGTAGAATATTTCAAAACTGTAAAGGTAAATCTAATCTGCTTACATATAGCTTATTTTAATTAAAATACAAATTATACAATGACCTAAAATAATGGTCTATTAATGTAGTTATTATATAGTTGATATAATAGGAAAATAGTATTTCTTATTTACACCATCTAAATTCAGAAAAAAAAATGATTCCATTGCTTGGCAATTATAGATTAAGTTCTGGGGCTGAAGATATACTTATCCAAACATTTGAAAAAACAAAATAAATTTGTTTTTAAGATCTGCAAAAGGATAAATACACTCATGACTGTCACTGTGTTTGTAAATTTGTTATTTCTAGCTCCAGAGACATATAAAATAAAATTTAAACCTCATGGTTTTACGCTTATCATAACTATGGACTTCCATTACTGAAAAAAAGAGATAGACCATGGACTACTCTAGAATCATTGGCAGAAATTTAAAATCTATAGTACATATTTATGAGTATATTACCTTGCATAACTGTGGTATTATCTTCAATTAATTTAGAGATTTCTATAATACCTTGTGCTCACTTTGATGAGTTGGAATCATAAATTGGAGAACTTAAAGGCATTTGAAATATTCCGGGTCAGAGCTGTTGTATGAGATCATCTTTCACCTAGACTGCTGTTTTTTTTCACATCTCTGTGCCTCGGCTTCCTCATCTATAAAATGCAGACAGTAGAATGATGCAGACCTCATAAGGTTGTTCCGAGGATTAAGTGACTTAATAGCTGTCAAGTGCTTCGACCAGTTCCTGGCACAGAAAATGAATTAATAAATGTTGGCTAGCATCAGCATCAGTCTCATTGGTTCTGTTTTGCCCCCCAGAGTCCATTCTCCACACAGCAGCCAGTGATTGTTTAAAGATATAACCCAAGTTATACATCCTTCTGTTTGTTTTTAAAATATGTCCACAAATTATGTAATACCCCTCCCATTAAGAAATGGACCTTCGTTCCCCTCCCTTTGAGTGTGGACTGGGCTTACTGACTGGTTTTTAGCAAATAGAATGATGGAGAAATGATGGTGTACAACTTCAGAATAGGTCATAACTAGGTACTGTGGCTTTCACCTTAATCAGTTGCTCTCTCGATCTCTCTCTCTCATCACTTTCCAACTGGCTATGTTGAGAGCAGCCCTATGGAGAAACCAAGGCACTGACCAACAACCGTATGAAAGAGCTTGGAAGTAGACCCTCCTGCCGCAGCCTGGGCCAACGCTTACTACAATGCTGAAGCCCCTGAGCCACACCCACCCAGCTTAGCCCCTCCTGATCCATAGAAACTGTGAGATAAATGCTTATTGTTTTAAGCCACTAAGTTTTGTGCAATATGTTACATAGAATAGATAACTAATAACATTACCCGCTATGTGCCAGACAATGTTCTAGGCACTGGGGATACAATGTTGTACAGAGCAGACAAAATCCATGCCCTTATGTGGCATTTACAGTCTAGGGGAGCTGACAGAATTCACACACGTAAAGAAAGAAATAAAGTCAGGTAGCAGTAAATGCTCCAAAGAAAAATCAAGCAAGGGAAAGATATAGAGAGTTCCTGGGGATTAGAATGGAGACATCATGATGGGGGTGGGGGTAGGGAGGAAGCATTTTTAGATAGGATGTACGAGGAGAGACCTCAGTGATATGAATGAGGGAGCCACATCATTACGTGGAAGAATAGTGCTTTGGTTTGTTGCTGTTGTTGTTGTTGTTTCTAGGCTGATCAAATAAGAAATGTAAAGACCCGGGACGCCTGGGTGGCTCAGTCCGTTAAGCTTCAGACTTTGGCTCAGGTCATGATCCCAGGGTTCTGGGATCGAGTTCCGCATCGGGCTCCTTACTCAGCGGGGAGCCTGCTTCTCCCTCTGGCCCCCGCTTGTGCGTGCTCTCTCTCTGACAAATAAATAAAATCTTTAAAAAAAAAAAAAAGAAAGAAAGAAATGTAAAGACTCAGAAGCAGAAAAGAACTTCACATATTCCAGGAAGAGTCAGAAGTCCAGTGTGGCCAGGGAGGAGGGACCAGGAAGAGAGTGGTATGAGAGGTGAGGCAGATGAGCAGCCAGGAATACCTTGAAGCTTTCCAGTCTGAGCCCTCCCAAAGCTCACCACTGAAATGCAAATAATACTCGTGCTTCCTTCCGTGGACCGCGAGGCGTACCTCTCTGACTTCATCCCCTCAATTACTGCATCCTAGTCACACTGGCCTTGGGCTAGCATTTATCATCCTCTAAAAAAATCTTGTCCACTTGCTTACATGCTTATTTTGTCTGTTCCTTTTAGAGTGTAAGCTCCACTGAAGCAGTAGACTCTAATAAAACTCTGTTGCATGAATGAAAAGAATGTCTTCCTTGAAGACTCTGGCCATGAAATTGCAGCCTGACATACTCTACTATAACTCTTACAGGGAGTTTGGATAAGTAACTGTGGTATAACCATATAATGGAATACATGGCAGGATTAAAAAGCATAAAATAAAAAAATAAAAAAAAACATAAAATTTTTTTTTTAATTCCAGTATCGGTTTTTTGTTTTGTTTTGTTTTTAAAGATTATTTATTTATTTATTTGACAGAGAGAGAGAGCACAAGTAGGTGGAGTAGCAGGTAGAGGGAGAGGGAGAGGCAGGCTCCCAGCTGAGCAGGGAGCCCGATGCGGGGCTCCATCCCACGACCCTGAGATCATGATCTGAGCCAAAGGCAGTTGCTTAACCAACTAAGCCACCCAGGTGCCCTAAAATTCCAGTATTGTTAACACACTGTTATATTAGTTTCAGGCACACAATATAGTGATTCAACAATTCTATATATTACTCTGTGCTCATCATGATAAGTGTACTCTTCAATCCCCTTTGCCTATTTCACCCAAAATCTATTTTTATTTACAGGAAAAGATATCTGAGACATATTTTTTTAAAATGTTAATATGATCTATTTCTGTAGAATAAAAATATATCAATGTTTATATATACTCAAATAGACATATACCTAATTAGAATATATATATACCCACACACATAATTGTTAATAGTAACTATTACTGAGAGGTGAGATTATAGTAAACTTTAACTTTGTTTTGTTTAGATTCATAAAAATAAACATGTTTACTCACATAATCAGTAAAATATATAAACAATCAGGAGAAAAAACATCCTCATGGTAAATCTTTGAATAAAGTTAATGATTATCCACTGACAAAATTTCATTTAAAGACTGTTGTTAAGCAAAAAAGTTAACTGTACCAAGAACAGTTCTAGATGTTTCCCATACATTCTCTCTAAAAACAACCACCAAAAAAACTATTTAACCACTTACCACAGATTTTATAAGGGAAATTTCCACATAGAATAGAATTTTGAGCTAGATATATACAATTATTTTTAGTACATTTATATAAATGATGAGAGGCAACTATTAGTATCTAAAAGATACTACTAATGTGTAACTCATCTTTAAAGACGATTTTAGGAAATACCATGCTCTAATAAAAATATACTTATTAATGAATCCTAACTCAAGGATTTAAAGATTAGAAAAACACTTATTAAGGGAAATAAGTTAATTAATGAAATGTGTGTTTAGTCTCTCTTTTGGTCACAAATGTTCAAAAAATGAATTGACATTCGTACTGATTTTCTAAAATCCTCTATCACATTACTAATACACATTCACACTACAGACACACATGGACATCCACGTGTATGTGCGCACATTCAACCTGTTAATTCCCCTATTACCATAGTACTTATCTGGAGCTGATATAATTTCAAATTATGTGGGCATGAATCTAAGCAAGTTAGGAAGTGTTGCTTTTCCTGTATTGGCAAAACAAACCCAACATTTTAAAAATGCAGCCTAACACTGCTTCAACTTTTGAAATGAGGAAACAGATGACAGGCTTAAGGAAATCCTGGACTAGATATTTATAAGTTCCAAAGATATCACAGTTGTTGAGCTTCTCTTTAAAACAAGCTTTTTCTAAAGAAGAATTGTGACTAATTAAGTGTGAGTACATGAGCATATGCAAGCAATTTGACAAAAATCTCCCAAATTAGGGAAGAGTCCAGAAAATCTCTTGGGGTTTATGCTCCTTGCAAGTAGATAAACATCTTTCTAAAGGTTAGTGTTCTTTAAAGAGTTCGTCAAAACTGGCATCATAGGAAGATGGCACCATTTCATATGCTATTCCTTTCTTGTTAAAATGAAAAATATTCTGAAAAGTAAAGGAAATCAGTTCATGAACAGTGAGTATAGAAGGGTTTAAAAAGTATTTTTGGAGGGGGGGGCGCCCGGATGGCTCAGTCATTTTAGTGTCCGACTCTTGATTTTAGCTCAGGTCCTGATCTCAGGATTGTGAGATCAAGCCCCACCTTGGGCTCCATGCTGGGCGTGGAGCCTGCTTAAGATTCTCTCTCTCCCCTGCCCCTCCCCCCTCCATAAAAAATTTACTCCTGAGTCACAGGACCAAAAATAAACAAACTTGAAAAACTAAAAATAAACATAAACGAACTCCTTGGACATTATTTCGTTTGGTATAACAAAAGTAGTTTTGTACAAAAGTTCGCTTTAAGATTTTGCAGATCACAACTGCTGAATGCCAACAAAAGTATCTATAGCTCGGGAGGGTTTAACTTCTTATCAGATGTTACAGAATAGTTCTATTTGCTCCTGAAATACTCAGTTGTATTACAGCTTTGCATCTGTCCCTAGGAATTATGTTACAAAAGCCCAACTTTGCTTATGTTTCACTTTCTTAATGTGTTTTCAAGTTCTTAATGTAACAGGCTGTTAAGACTGGCATTCAGGAAAATGACAAAGTGTCAAGTAGAAAAGAAGTTTGTTGCTATGATGGACAGATATTAAAAGAATTATTTATTTCATAGGATCATTACTATAACAAATGTACTATGTCCTTACAGTAGTGATAATAATTCACTCTACTGTAAAGGAAAATATCCTATTAAATAAAGAAACGTCAACTGATAATCCTTACCTGAGATCTCCACAATTCCCTCTTTCCCTTATGTTATGTACATTCATAAGAAATCGAAAACTTAATATTGAAAGATTCTAATCCACTTTTAACAGCTTCTACAAATCATTAAGAAAAAGACCAACTTGATACAAAAAAAAAAGACAAAGGCATTTATCCTACAGATATGCTAATACATTTGTGAAAATTGTATATATATACATATATTCTTTGCACCATTGTTTATAATAGCAGAAGATTAGGAACAACCCAATGTCCATCAGTAGGAACTCAGGTATATTATGGCATATCCATACAGTGGAATACTGTACAGCCATTAAAATTAAAATAAGGCAGGTTTCTATGTGCTAATATGGAACAACCACTAAGCTATGTTGTGATAAAAGCAAGGTCTGAAACGATGTGAAAAACATGCTCCCATTAGTGTGGCAGATAAAGATTTATGGATAAATGCATATATGCAAATACATAGAAAAGCTCTGAAAAAATAAACAAGAAACTAATACTTGTGCTCTCTCCAGAAAATGACCTGGGTAAGTTGGGACCAGGGGAAAAAGGGAAGCTTTCTTTTCACTGTATATTCTTCTCCATCTTTTGAAACAATTATTAAGACGGATATGCCTTTGATTTCCCAAAGTTTTGGTGGCACTGATTTGAGGATTACGGGAACTGCCAGCCACAATTCCCACTCACATGAGAATTCCAATTCCACTGAGTTACAAAGATGGGGTGTGGCAGCAGCTGATGGCTTGAAGATAACCAGAGAAGTCTTAAACTGGTCAGTGGAGCTCTCTTCTTTTATTTTTCAATATTTTTTATTTCCTAGAAAAGCTCCTACCCTCTATCCCACCCCAAGAAATTCATTCCTTTAATCTGTAGTGTAAGAAAGGGGTTCTCCAGGGGCACCTGGGTGGCTCAGTCGGTTAAGTGTCTGCCTTCAGCTTGGGTCATGATCCTGGGGTCCTGGGATCAAGCCCTGAGGTGGGCTCCCTGCTCAGCAGGGAGTCTGCTTGTCCCTTTCTCTCTGCCCCTTCCCCCACCCCCCACTCATGCACTCTCTCTCTAAAATAAATAAATAACATATTTTTAAAAACATAAAATTAAAAAATCCATTTTAGGTTAACATTGTATGCAGAATAAATTTAATTTTGACATACATTTATTTTATAAGTTCTTATTTATATTTACTTTTATTACATCAATCAAAGGAGCAATGAAGCCATTTTGATGAATGTGAAAAATAGAAATCAGAAGTTATGTATAATCATTTGTCTTAAATTTGCCTCTGCCTCCAATCCACTTATATACAATCCACTTTATACAATGTGATTGTATTGTGACATCACATAAATATATAGTTACGGGGAGTCATAGTTGTTTTTTATTTTTTTTTAAACATTGTGCCGTGGAACTTCAAGTTGCTCTTTAATTAAACTCATTCAGAAATACAAAGATTTGTGATAAGAAGTTTCTTTCAAAATGGCATCACTAATAACACCTAACAATTGCTTTATGCTATAGAAGTTAGATGAGAAATGCCCAGAACTTAACAATAATCATGGAATCTATCTGTAATAAGATATTCTCATGAGATGGCAAATGATGCTCTGTGTTACAAATTAGTTTTTAGCCAAAGCAAATGAAAACCCAGAACCAACTTCAGAAAGCATGAAGCAAGACACCTGAATCCAAGGGTAGTGTATTGGCTGATAAGTCACAGAGCTCTTGGCAAAGAAAAATTGCAAATTTAGCAAAATAATATTGGTGTCTTACTAGTCGAGGCAGAAAAAATTTGACTCAGAGGGAATTCTATTTCCTTCATCATAAACATAATGAAGATATGCATGATAAAATGCATACTGTGTCACTGATGGAGCTGCATGGTTCATAGATCTTTTTTTTCTTTTTAAGATTTTATTTATTTGACAGAGAGAGACACAGCGAGAGAGGGAACACAAGCAGGGGGAGTGGGAGAGGGGGTAGCAGGCTTCCCACGGAGCAGGGAGCCCAATCAGGGCTCTATCCCAGAACCCTGGGATCATGACCTTAGCCGAAGGCAGCCGCTTAACAACTGAGCCACCCAGGCGCCCTGTCAGAGATCCTTTAAAGAGAGAACTTGCTGAAGAATACAGTCAGCTGGTACTCTTCAGCTGCAGCACATTTAGGACTTGTGGCAGCATCCAAACCCAGGGCACTCTCCCCCTAGGCAGCTCTAAGCCAATGAGTGAGCAGAGTTGGGGGCCTAGGGTCTGGCCCATTTCTGCCAGCAGAGAGAACTCCTTTATTGGCAATCTGCATTGCCACTCTCTGTAGGAAGGCCCAAGACTTGCTCGGAGCCACAGCTGAGCCCCAAGCTCTTCCTGTTCAGTTCTCAGTTCTTCCCTTGCTCCTCCCACAGGTGCCAGGCTTTCATCTCAGACTTCTGCTCTCTCTCGTCTTTATCTTTCACAGGCCTTATCACTAATAAATCTCTTGGACTTCTTCCATCTTGATGTCTGTTTCCCAGAGGACATGAAGTGACCTATGTATATTAAAAATATATTCACCATCTTTATAATGCACTTTAATCCACTGATAGCAGACACAAAATGACCATTCATCTCTTTTTTACTTTCTTGTTTGGGCCTTGTAAAAATGCAACTTAAACAGCCACAGTGATACTTTCGTTCTCCTTTGGCCACTTGATTTATTAAACAGATGCTACCTGTAAGCATTTGCAGTTTGAAGAATCATTTCCCAAACAGCCCATTCCAATCTTCACGTTACTCTATAGTTGTTTTCTTGGCAAAAGATACCTAAAATGCTATACCATCTTTCATCATAAAAGTGATAAAGCCAAGATATCCAATTAGCAAAAAGCTTCTTCCCATTTGAGACAACAGCCCAATTTGTTAAAACAAGTGCTTTCTGTAAATTCAAAATGTTTATTACTGTTTTTTTTAAGTGTTAGGAAATTTGCAAAGATAGCTTTTTTATTTGTTGCTTGTGAATCCCACGTGCTAAAACTGTCAAATATTTAAGATTCAACTCAAAAGCAGAATGTGAGAATCAGCAGTAATTAAACCAATTTAGTAAACACGTATCAGGACTGCTTACCGAGACTCCATTTAATTTTCAGACATTGAGGCATCTCCGTGCGCTCTATCTGCCTGCCACGTTCATTATAACCAAAGGACGTAATCCCAGAAAATGTCCTCATCGAGCTTTAAGAGCCAAGAAAGGAAAAGTGACACCATCTCTTCAGCTTTACCCTACCAAAAACTCAGAGATAAGTTTTATTTGAGTTTGTTTTCCTGACTGTTGAAAATAGGCTGATTGCAACAGTTGCTTCTCTTTATGTCAACTTCAAGTTCAAATTTAGGAAGTCATTCTGTCATCAGAACATGTTGTGCAAATTAACAATAGATTTCTAAGCCCCAAATACATTTTAACAGATCTAAATTTTGCCGAGGTTGTTCCTTTTTCCATCTCGTTATAGGTGCTTTATAAAAGTGATTGTTACTCCCATGATTCACTGGGGGTGAAATACCTTATCAGAGTCAACGTTTGGAAGAGCATTTCTCAAGAACAACAGTGTTCTTGGTTTTCAATGTTCTGAATACTTCTGGCAATAGACAGTCTTTTCAGTAAAATACTGAGGGGAGGCAGGGAGACAACTGAGGATTCCTTAGTACAATAATTTTATTAAATTAAGTAACTGTTATATAGCAAGACCCTAAAGGAATGGGACCAAGGTTTTTGTTGAGCTGAAAGTGTGAAGCATAGAGCACAGCTCGGAGAGGGACAGAGTCAGAAGAGTGAGTGTACTCACAGTGGTAGAAAGGCTTAGTAATGGGATGGTTCTGGAAGCTGTATGAACTCATTGGGGAACTTAAATAGGGCAAAATGTGTTTTTAAAACCCTAGAGCTTTTTGACAGAGGTTGTGACAATATGCTTTCCCTGTTTCTCGACTGGCAATAGGCCTAATCCGAGGAATCACATTTGGGGACACATGTTATTTTCCCACTTCGTAGGCAACCTGGTGATTAAGAAGGCAACAACATCACATAGTAAGAGGGGCCTGGAAGAATTAATGCACCTCCCTGATTACTTAAGTCTTTAGGAGAATCTGGCTTAGTTTCCTAATTTAAACACAGAGAAGGGGCACCTGGCTGGCTCAGTCGGTGGAGCATGTGACTCTTGATCTCAGGGTTGTGAGTTTAAGCCCCATGTTGGGGGTAGAGATTACTTAAAAAAATTTTTTTTAATCTTAAAAAAAAAATAAATAACACAGAAAAGGCTGAAGTCAGCCTAAATGGTTATACAGGGTCTTTTTCAGCTTTGGTTTCCTACGTCTCTTTTTAAAATTATAATATGCCATGAAGGTTCATAGTATGTTACTGCCTACTGAACGCTAAACAGAACTCTCTAGCGATATCTTCATGGATTGTGAACACCTGTAATTCCGATGTGAAGCCTGGTATTAGCGATCAGTTATACTTTGGTGTATAAAAGAGCCATGTTTTCCATAAGGATGGATGAAGAAAGGCATATCCATGCTGAAAAGTTATTAGTAGCTAGTACATTAGTTTGTTCTTCAAATGTGAATGAACTGTAATTAAGTACTTACCATTTAATTGGGTTTTCTCTAATTAGATTTTAAGTGTTATCATTTATAAAGAAACTAAGCATTTTAAACAAATATAAATATTTCACATAAACAAAATAATCAAAACAGTTATATATGAATGATTCCCAAGAAATCCTCAAATAAAAAAAAATGTTTGCTTAAAGTTGCTTCTATTTTACAAAAGATTCTAAGTTCTTATTATTTCTCATTCTTCAAAGCCCAGTGCAGATTCTACTCCCCCATAAAATCCCTCCAAGGACCTCAGTCACAAAAATTTCCCCCTACTCTGAATTCATTCTGAACATAGAGATGTTATCTCTTAGCTTAGCACTTAATTATCCTAATGCAAGTTGGTTTAAGATTTCAAACTCTTAGGAATCTGGATTCATTTTCCCTTGCACCGTAGTCTTTACGGTTTACTACAGTGTTGGGCACACATTTTCATAGGATTCATTTGTGTCAGGGACGCTGTGCTAAGCATGATATAGTATGTTCCTCACAATCACTTCATAAGGATAGATTTAACTAGCACTCTTCTAGAAATAAGGAAACTGAGGTACAACTGAGGAAGTTGAAGCACAACAAGTGAACGAGTAGTGAAATGAAGCCCTCAAACAAGGCAGAGCCCAGTCTCCACCACCATGCTACAGAAATATAAATACTGGTAAAAATGATAATAAATGGCGCTTTGGTCTATTCTGAAGAAAAATGACGTTTAACTCAATCCTTTAAAGAATCAGATCTTTGGGGCGCCTGGGTGGCTCAGTCATTAAGCGTCTGCCTTCAGCTCCAGTCATGATCCCAGGGTCCTGGGATCCAGCCCCACATCAGGCTCTGTGCTCAGCGGGAAGCGTGCTTCTCCCTCTCCCACTCCCCCTGCTTGTGTTCCTGCTCTCACTATCTCTCTCTCTCTGTCAAATAAATAAATAAGTTCTTAAAAAAAAAAAAAAGAATCAGATCTTTGAACAATGAATATAAATAAAATATTCTCTAAATCAGTGCATGACTATTACATAGGATTTTATTGGAGAGAATACAGAAAACTATTCTTTAAAGTCTTTTGAGGGGCACCTGGGTGGTACAGTCAGTTAAGCACCTGACTCTTGATCTCAGTTCTCTAACTCAGGGTCATGAGTTCAAGCCCCACGTCTTTTGAAAACTTGTATTTATTAATATTAGTGGAAGTTAAAGTCAAATCACGGACTCTAGACTATTTCTGTGTGTGAGAAAAGCCCTACTAACTGAGAGAGAAATAACTCTTACATTCCAATACTCTAAAACTAAGTGCCTACGTGGATCTTTGTTTCCAGGATATTAGTAAAACTTAAATGAGGTGAAATTGCAATTCTGTGTGTGTAGTTGTACTATGGTTATTGGTAGAAAGGGTAAAAAAGCATGACCCAGTACTGCATATTTCCAGAAGTTTGTTTCTGCAACACATTTTGGTCATGTTCTATTTTTACTCCAGCCTCAGGGAATCAAGATGGGGAAATAGGTCTCTAAGGACACATGTCAGAGTAAGTTTTTCTAAAGTCAACAAGTACTTTTGTGAGCCAAACACTGTACTGGGTACTCTGGGCATTGCAAAAGAAGCCTAAAACCTAATTTTGTGTTTAAAAAAAAAGCCAGAAACTTAATGTTTCCCAAACCCCCGAGTTCCCTTCATCATCAGGTGCCTCCCGTGTTGTAGAGTTTCCCTAAATGTATATATTTGTTGCTGTGTTTATTAATGTTAAAGGTTATGTGGCAGTAACTGTAAGTCAGTGAAAAAACAGGGCCAGAAATGAGGTCCCGAGATGGTTTAGAGTATTCTAACTGGTATGGTGATTCATCTAAAATTCACATATATGCAGCATGTGACTTTAACACACACACTTCTGAGAACAAATTTCTTTACATATGTATCCAAGAACCTTGCCTACGCACTCTCTTTGACTTCTTTTAAAAAAAGAAACAAAAAACAGGAGCGCCTGGATGGCTCAGGTGGTTAAGCATCTGCCTTCAGCTCAGGTCTTGATCCCAGGGTCCTCAGTAGGGAGTCGGCTTCTTCGTCTCCTGCCCTGCCCCTTCCCCCTGCTTGGGCGTGCTCTCTCTTGCTCTCTTTCTCTATCGTACTCTCTCTCCGTCTCTTGTGCTCTCTCTCTCTTTCTCTCAAATAAATAAATCTTAAAAAAAAAACAAAAACAGAAACAAATGGTAATTGCACAACTTTGTGGTTTGATAGAAAACACTGTAGTATGGTTTTAAAATTCCCTCTTCCTCTTCCCTTTTTTTCTTTTTTTACATTTATAGTGTCTACTTGGTAAAACTGAGGGCAACTTAAATTCTAGTCTAGCATTAATGTAAAGTTCAGTGTAAAACCCTTCCCTCAACAGTTATTAAATTCTTGTGAACTCATCAGGAGTTATGAAAAGAGTTCAGGCTTTTATTTATACTTAGTATATAAGCCCCTCCCAATAGTGTACTCATTCCTTTTTGTTTTTTTTGTTAAATAGGTACTGATTGCTTTACATCTCTGGTCATTTGAACACAATACAAGCAAGTTCTGTTGAACCAAGTACTTAAAATTTCCCAAACATCTATGAAGGAACGGTTAGAAAAAGTAAACAAAAAACCAAATTGGCAGCTAAGCTTAGCTATGATAAGGCTGGCCGACTCTTTCAAAACAGACTCTATAGACAGAAGCAAAATTGCAATATAGTTGACCTTTGAACAATGCAGGAGTTACGGGCACTGACTCCCCACGTAGTAAAAAATCTACATATAAATTTTGACTCCCCCCAAATTTAATTACTAATAGCCTACTATTGACCAGAATCCTTATAGGTAACATAAACAATAGATTAACACATTTTTCTCTGTTATGTGTATTACATACTGTATTCTTACAATAAAGTAAGCTAGAGAAAAGAAAATGTCATTAAGAAAATCATAAGAAGGAGAAAATAGATTTTACAGTACCATACTATATTTTTATTTATTTATTTAGGTAATCTCTACACCCAATGTGGGGCTCGAACTCAGGACCCCGAAATCAAGAGTCACATGCTCTTCTGTCTGAGTGAGGTCCTTTTTCTTCAGAAGTATGGCTGGACTTTTTATTGTTGCTGGAAGTTACAAATACAGAAGATTATAGAGTAACATCTTAAAGGTCCCTCTTCACTCCTACTCCAATGCATAACTCCCTCCCAAAATTAACCACAGTTAATAGCTTAATGTGTAACTTTATAGTTCTTTCTCTACTTACAGATATACAATTATATAAACTTTTTTACTTGTTTTTTTCTTCAAGTAGATTATTTTATTTTTAGACAATGTGAAACTTATAGTAAACTTGCAAGTACAGTACAAAGAATCTCCCCCCTGAATCATTAGAGAGCAAGATGCTAACGTAATGCCTCATCACGGCCCTCTAATACTTAGGTGTGTATTTCTTACAGACAAGGATATTCTACATAACCATAATACAACTATCAAAATGAGGAAATTAGGGGCACCTGGGTGGCTCAGTTGGCTGAGCCTCTGCCTTCAGCTCAGGTCATGATCTCGGGGTCCTGAGATTGAACCCCAAGTCAGGCTCCCTGCTCAGCGGGGAGTCAGCTTCTCCCCCTCCCTCTGTCCCTCTCTCTGTTCATGAATTCTCTCTTTCTCTGTTAAATAAATAAATGAAATCTTTAAAAAAGAGAGAGAGAGAGGGGCTGTGATCCCTCTATTTGAAAAAAAAAATGAAGAAATTACATTGATTCATTATCACCATCTAATCCTTAAGACACCATTCAAGCTCATCAGTTGTCCTAATAATGGTCTTTATTGCCAAAGGATCCATTTCACAGTCCTGTGTTTTCATTTAGCTGTTGGGTCTCATTAGTCTCCTTTAGTCTGAAATGTTTCCTTAGTCTCTCTTGGATTTTCATAATTGTGACACTTTTGAAAATTACAGGATAGTTATTTGGTAGAATTTCCCTCAAACCATGTTTTTCTGATGTTTCCTCACTAATAGGTTTGATTATGAATCTTTGGCAGGAATGCATCTGAAATAATACTGTATTCTTGTGGCACAGGTTTCTCATTACTGATGATATTTGCTTTGGTCACTTGCCAGAAAGTGGTGTCCACTGATTTCTCCACTGTGAAGTTTTCTTTTCCCCTTTGTAATAATCACTTTGTAGGAGTTTTTTGAAACTATGTAAATGTCCCATTCCTTGTCAAATTCTCAATTTATTCATTTATTTATAATATGAACTCACGGTTCCCATTTTATTTAATGGTTTCTAAACTATTGCTATTATTATTTTGTACAGATGCTTAATTTTTCCCATTTGGCCTGTTGGAGCCCATTTACACTGGTTTCTGTGTTTTTTTGACATGACTCCATCATTCTTTCAACACATCCTTGCTTTCTAACATAATATAGTCCAGGCTCATCTTTCATTTCCTTTTCACCAACCATGCAGTCAGCCATTTCTTCAGGGAACTCTGGTTCTTTTAGTGGAGAATGGCATTTAGAACTCAATATCTGAGCACTAGGTGTGCTCATTGCTGGTGGATGTTGCTTCTAGGTCCTCTCAGCAAGACAGAGCAAGGGAATATCCAGATATATACACACACCTACAAACTTAGACCTACACACATTTACATTTTTCTTTCTCTTCCTTCCTTCCTCCTTCCTTCTTTCTTTTTCTTTTTCTTTTTCTTTTTCTCTTTCTTTCTTCTTTCTTTCTTTCTTTCTTTCTTTCTTTCTTTCTTTCTTTCTTTCTTTCTTTCTTCTTTTTCTAAGATTTTATTTATTTATCTGACAGAGCACAAGCAGGTAGAGCAGCCTGCAGAGGGAGGGGGAGAAGCAGACTCCCACTGAGCAGGGAGCCCGACGTGGGGCTCGATCCCAGGACCCCAGGATCATGACCCGAGCCAAAGGCAGACACTTAACCGACTGAGACCCCAGGTGCCCCTACATCCATATGTATTTAGATACCTATCTATATTTATTGAAATCCATGAATTTATACTGATACTGCCAATTCCAGAAATTTCATCTTAGTTTTCTCCCTTTCCATATTTGTATTTTCTTTTTCTTTTTCTTTTTTTAAATCTTTTTAAGAGAGAGCATGCAACATGTGGCAGGGGGAGGGGCACAGGGAGAAGGACAGAGAGAATCTTAAGCAGGCTCCACACCCAGCACGGAGCCCAACACGGGGCTCCATCTCACGACCCTGAGATCATGACCTGAGTTCAAACTAAGAGTCCAACGCTTAACTGACTAAGCCACACAGGCGCCCATGTAATTTCCTTTCTGACACCGAGAAACCTGGCTCACATTATCCTTAATATATTTACTTATCTGATAAAGTTTCCCTTTACACAGCCAATCTTCCATCACTGCTGCTAGCCTTTCCCTGTGTGGATACCCTCCATACCCTACTTTACCCCCCCGAAACCCCCTTCTGGGTCACCCACATGCATGGACGCCCTCTTCACTCAGCTTAATCTCTGACACCTGGGCAGATGTCCTGCTCCTCTTACCTTACTGTTTTCTACTTGTATTTTTTTTTTCTTTTTCTGCTTTCTGTCGTTCTAATGGAACATTTTATATAATTCCATTTTATCTTCTGTCATAATGTATCAATTTACTCTTCAAAAATAATGTTAGTGGTTGCCCTAAAGATTACAATACACATTTTTAACTAATATAAGTACACTTTCAAGTCACCCTACCCACTTTCACATATAGTACAGATACCTTATAACAGAATATTCCCAATTCTTCCCTCTTGTGCCTTGCAATATTTCTGTCATTCATTTCACTTGTCCATATGCTCTAACCACTCAATACATTGTTACTATCATTGCTTTAAACAAATAGTTATCTTTTAAAATCAGTTAAGACTAGGGGTGCCTGAGTGCCTCTGCCTTCGGCTCAGGTCATGATCCCAGGGTCCTGGGATCGAGCTCCGCATCGGGCTCCCTGCTCTGCGGGAAGCCTGCTTCTCCCTCTCCCACTCCCCCTGCTTGTGTTCCCTCTCTCGCTGTGTGTCTCTCTCTGTCAAATAAATAAACTAAATCTTTTTAAAAAATGTAAAAAAAAATTTTTTTTTAAATCAGTTAAGACTAAGAAATATAGGGATGCCTGGGTCGCTCAGTTGGTTGAATGACCAACTCTTGATTTTGGCTCAGAGATCATAATCTCAGAGTCGTGAGATCCAGCCCCAAGTCAGGCTCTGGGCTGGGCATGGAGCCTGCTTAGGATTCTCTCCTTCTCCTTCTCCCTCTGCCCCTCTGCCCCTCCCCCTTTCTTAAAAAAATTTTTTTGAAAAGACTACAAAAAAGAAAAGATTTTATTTTACTGTCATTTATTCCTTCTCCGATGCTCTTCCCTTCTTTATGGAAATTAAATTTTTGACCAATATAATTTTCCTTTTGCCTAAAATTTTCTTTTAACATTTCTTGTAGGGTAGTTCTGCTTGCAATGAATTCCCTCAGTTTTTGTTTGTTTGTGAAAAACTTTATGTCTCCATCACTTTTCAAGGATAATTTCACTGGAAATTATCACTATATTATTCACCATATTCATTAGGTTCGTAGGGTTGTTTTTTTTTTTTTTCTTTCAACATTTTAAATATTTCACTCCATTCTATTCTTGCTTACATGGTTTCTGATGACATATCCCCTGTAATTTTTTGGTAAGGTGATTTTTTTGCCCTCTGGCTCCTTCAAGATTTTCTCTTTGTCTTTGGTTTTCGGCGGTTTGTATACAAAATGCCTAGGCATAATTGTTGCTTCTCCTATTTAACTCTGACGCCCTCCTCTCCTTGTAGAAACTTTGCTTAAGCTCTGACACCTTGGTCTAGGCCCCTCCTAAACACAGAAGCTCTCCTCACCTGTTCAGGCCCTGCCTCCCCACACCCCCTGCATGGACAACCACCTCAGCCCACTTGGGCTCCAAAATCCCATTTCAGGCCAGTTCTCTCTACCTTTCTTGGGCTCTGATGCCCCAAACCAGGCCACCCCCATAAGACAATGCTCTCCTTGCCCAGTTGGGGCATCAGGCCCTCCTCTGTGGAGATGAATTCTTCACCACACTTGGATTTTGATACTCCCTACCAGGCCTACTTCCATTCATAGGCCCCCCTCCCCTTTTGGCAGGAACATCACAGAGATGATGCTGTTTTTTTCCTACCTCATCTTGTTCAGTGGCACCTGACTTCAATTTGTCTCATTACCAATGATGTTCACTTAATACTTGATTAAAGTGGTGTCTGCCAAGCTTCTCCACTATAAACTTTTCCATTTGTCCAAATAATCAGTAAATATTTTGTGGATACTCTGTAAATGCCCTATTCCTCACCAAACTTTTAGTTTAATCAATGATTTATGTCAGTATAGATGTATGGTTTTGTACTTTATTTGAGAGACTGTAATCTGTTACTTTCATTGTTTATTTTGATGCTCAAATTCCTCCAGATTTGGTTAATCGGGGCCCCATCAAGCTGGTTCTGCATCTTTTTTTTTTTTTTAATTTATTCGTTAGAGAGAGAGATAGAGAGGCAGGCAGAGGGAGAAGCAGGATCCCCACTGAGCAAGGAGCCTGATATGGGACTCGATTCCAGGACCCTGGGATCATGACCTGAGCCAAAGGCAGACGCTTAACCAACTGAGCCACTCAGGCGTCCCCGGTTCTGCATCTTTTGACTACTTCCAGCATTCTTCGACTACTTCCTTACTTTCTGACACAATAAGATATCCCGAGATCATCTTGTCCTTTTCTTGTGCCAGACCTAGAAACTACCATTCTTTGAAGCAGTCCTGATTCTTTTTAATAGAGAATATTTAAAAATCAGAATCTTGTCACTGGGCATCCTCATTACTATTGGGGTGTCACTGCTTTGGTTCTTTCAGTGGGCAGAGCTGGGAAATGTGCGTGTATGTATGTATATATGCACACACATTTACATCTATTATTTTTCCCTCTCATATACCTAATAATATATACACACACATTTACATCTATATTTTTCTCTCTCATTTGCCTAATAATATATACACATGCATTTTTTATTGAGATATAATACATATAACATGAAGTTCACCATTTTAAAGTATACAATTCAGTGGCTTTTAGTATATTCATTATGTTGTGCAACCATTACCACTATCTCATCTAATTCTAGAATAGATATGTATATAATAGTATTATTCCATAAAATATATATAACTGAATAGAATTCATTCCAGTATATAAAATATATACAATATATTGAAAACCATGAGTTCAACTTGATACTTCCCACTCCAATCCAGGAGCACAGGATTAATTCTAGTTTTCTTCCTTTCTATATTTGTGCCTCTTTTTTCCAATAGCAACAAGCCATTCTCCCATTACCCTCAATATAATTATTTTATGAACCCTCCGCATGTAGCCAATCCCCCATCTCTGCCACCTCCCCCCTCCCCCACGCAGATGTTCTCTGACCCTACTCAGGCTTTGACTCCTCAATGAGGCCACACCCCAAGCAGACACCTTCTTTACCCTATTCAAGCTCCAGCACTCACCTTGGTCAGAGCCTGCTCTAGCAGCCATAGCCCCCCCCCCCCCCACTCAGCCAGGCATACATGTTACCTTGCTCAGCCCTACCTAACAGCTTCAGGACCAAATTATTCAGGGAAGGAAGAAAAGGGAAAATCAGAACAATGATTGGAGATTTAACCACCGAGTTTTGGTGTGGTTTGTGGCCCAAACAAAGTGATAATACTAGCTTTTACTGCTCCTGCCCTTATAGTGTGATCTTGACGGCATAACCAACCCAGTCTGAACCAGCTTGCCTGGTTTTTACTGCAGTATTCCCCACCTGCTTCTCTTCACCCTTTAAGAGGAAGGGCATTAGCTATTCAGCTAATCACCAAGGCCAGTTAATTCTGCCTCTTAAATGTCTCTGAATAGCTAACCTAAGCCAGGGCAGTGGGGGTGGGGCCAGATTAAATCATTGATTATCCCCTGCTGCGTTAAAAGAGCTGGAGTCAGACGTAAAACTAGAACATTTAAATAAGGGAGTAAGGACATAAAGAGGAAAATATGAGTCATTAATTATAAAATTATTTTTAAAGTCAATTCTCAGTATAAGTAACAAAAAGATTATATCAGAGCATTCACCATACCTAGCAGCAAGCAAGTCCTAACTCAGGCTAAAATTTAAGTGTAACATAGAGACCAAGGAGGCTAGAAAAATGAGCTGAGGTTGGGTAGACTTCCGTTACAATGGAATTAGGAAATCTGTTTTATAAATGACTCTAGTTTCACGTGTTTTATTTTAGTTTCTTTTTTCTTATGAAAGAATTCCAGACTTTGCCATTTGTAAATTGGGTACAACCCTTTCACAATTTGGCATTATATATTGAGAGTTATAAAAATGTTCATACCCTTTGGCCTGGTAATTCCGCTCTTGGCAATATATCCTAGGAGGAAAAAAACTGTAAATGCATGAGATTGCAGCCCTAATTATAAGACTGCTAGATTAACAAACAGTCTAATGAGCAATGATAGCGAAAGGCACAAGTAAACATGGCTTCTTTTTTAACCACTAAAAATTATAAATATGGAAACTATGTAGCAACTTGAAAAATAACTTACGGGATAATGTTACCTGAAGTAACCAGGATACATACGTATATATACACTATGATTCAACTGTTTTAAATTGTTTTCAAAAAGAGACAAAAGACAAACACATGGAAAAATAACAACAGTATAGTTAGATAGTGAGTTTATGAGGCTTTTATTTCTTTTTAAATTTTGTTCTAATGTTGGAGTATTTTGTGCTATAAATAAAAATCAAGATGGAATAGTGGAAAACCCAACTTTATTTTATCTGAATTAAAGGTATAAGGTGGCTAAGTTGGGAGTCAGCAATGCCCTCAGGGGTGAGTGATGAAAATTATCATTATCATTGTCGTTAACATTATTGAGTATTTACCACTGTCCAGGCATTGTATTAAAGGCTTTCACCATACAATGTATCCCAAGTCAAGACCTATCTATAAAACTATAGGATCGGGGCTCCTGGGTGGCTCAGTTTAAGCGTCTGCCTTTGGCTCGGGTCATGATCCCAGGAGCCTGGGATCGAGCCACGCATCGGGCTCCCTGCTCCGAGGGAAGCAGGGCTTCCTGAAGCCCCAGTCATTTAGTTCCCATGCTGTCCTCCTGAAGTTCTTATTGAATCCAGTTGATTATAAAGATCATAAAAAATGGAAGTGGAGCATGACAAAGTAAGAGAATAAAAAGCACTAAGTCATTGGAACGTTTGTGTTTTCCAGAACAAAATGCAGTACTATGCCTTCATTGGACCATTCGTCTTTTCCTGACTAGAAGACAATCTTTCACTTCAGTTAGATCTGAAGACATTAAAATACAAGTGCCATTCACTATGACCACCAAGCCTGCCCCCTTTTATAAAAGCTGCAGGTACCAGATATCACTCTCCCCTTCTCCTCTCTAGGTAGGGATGGCACAGGCAAGTACCCAATCCTGGTTATGGGACTGGCTGGGAAGTCAGAGGGATTTCTGATAAAGATTTATTCTCCTTTTAAAATGGGACCCATGAAAAAAATTGCCCTTTTCTTGCCTATGGACACAGTTGTTTAAGAGCATTAGTCCTGGAGCTGAGGCAACCATTTCGTTACCATGAGAAGCTAGCCTGAGGGTGAGAAATCAACATTGTAGATAGCAGAGTTCAAAAAGATGGAAAGATCCTGGGTTCTTCATAACATCTTTGAGCTACTGCATCAACCTCAGAACCACCATGTCTCAAGCTTCTTGCTTAATGACAATAATAAATGTCCTCTCTTTTGAAGCTAGCAGTCCTCAGTCAGAAGCTGTACTGCACAAGGATTTGGAAACGTGGGGGTGGCGGTGGGGTGGGCAATTTTGCTTTAGTCAATGACTGGGTGGAGGTAGTAGCATTTGGTGCTAGAGATAAAGGATGCTAAACATCCTCCCATGGGTGGGACAGTCTTGACCAAATGCCAATAGGGTACTTAGAAGCACTGTTTTAAGTAAACTTTAGTTAAGTTATTTGCAGCTGAAAGTATCCAAACTGATATAAATGCACACCATTAAAACTTTATCACATTTTTATAGAAGAACATGTATCTTAAGTACTAAATATTAGGTGGCTGATACTTAGTGCCATCAACTTCATGATCACTAAAAACTTTTGTATGTTGAAATGGCTGAGAAAACAGTGTGGACTGATGAGAATTATAGTAAGTGGATTATTATATTATCAGACTTTTTCGTCTTCAGAACTCTGACTTTAGACAAGATTATTGCTTTAGGGGTACCTGGCTGGCTCCCTCGGAAGAGCACGCAGCTCTTGATCTCAGGGTCCTGGGTTCCCGCCCCACATTGGGTGTAGAGATTACTTAAATAAATAAATAAATAAACTTAAAAAAAAAGATTAATTGATTTTAAAAAATCTAATCTTCCCTCCTAAAACCAATTGCTTTCTTGATTTAAAAAACATCTTTATTACCTAAAATGTTTTTGTCTTTACTTATTGATAAAAATATCTTTCCACAAATATTACATGAACACATTCTCATTGTAAGTGCAAACAATAGAGAAATATACAGAACAAAATACAAAAATCACTCTTCATCTACCTTCAAATCCCTCTTTCCTCTCCAGAGAAAACCTCTTTAAACAGTTTGGTTTGAATGCTATGTATGTACTTGTATGCATATACACATTCAAACTTTTTTCTTTTTAAAGGTTTTTTAAAAATTTATTTATTTGAGAGAGAGCAAGAACAAGAGGGAGAGGCAGACTCCCGGCTGAGCAGGAAGCCCAATGTGGGGCTTGATCCCAGGACCCTGGGATCATGACCTGAGCCAAACAAAGCTGCTTAACTGTCTGAGCAACCCAGGTGCCCCAAATATTTTTTTCTTTTATAATGATTTTCTTTCCCTTATGTCTTCAAGATTCTCTGCAGGTTAATACATAGAGACCTAATAGATTCATTTGTAACTACAGGATACTATTACACAGTACAAATTACCATAATTTATTAACTCATTTATAGACATTTAGATTATTTCTAGGTTTTTTGTTATTCCGAAATGCTAAGGTAATGAGTATACACACACACTTCTTTGTGAATATGAGAGCACTTCTTTAGAATGGATTCTTAGAAATAAAACTGTTTGGTCAAAGTACATGTGAATTTTAAAATTTGATACATAAATGCCTCTTTGATTTCCAAAAATGCTTGGCCATTGTGCAGGCCCACCAATAGAGTAGAACAGTATCCTTATTTTTGAATATTCACTAAGAGTTCATGTTATCCATTGTTTTAATTTTTGCCACTCAGATTGATTAAGATATTTTATTGCTATAGTTTATATTTCCTTGGTTGCTAATGACAATAAGCCTCTATTTATACACTGTTTTTACATATTTTCTTCTGTGAATTGATTATTTATAGGCAAAAGGCCTGTATTTCTTTCAGGAAGTTTTTTTTTTATTGATTTGTCGTAGCCTTTTATATTTTGTGGATATTAATCCTTTCATGAATGTTTCTAATATATTTTCCTGATCTTTACTAGTCTTACCTGTTTAAAAAAGTTACCATGGGTTTTACCAAACAAGTGTTTGATTTTTTAAATTTTATTTTATTATGTTATGTTAATCACCATACATTACATCATTAGTTTTTGATATAGTGTTCCACGATTCATTGTTTGCATATAACACTCAGTGCTCCATTCAATACGTGCCCTCTTTAATACCCATCACCAGGCTAACCCATCCCCCCACCCCCCTCCCCTCTAAAACCCTCAGTTTGTTTCTCAGAGTCCATCGTCTCTCATGGTTCGTCTCCCCCTCCGATTCCGCCCCCCCACAAGTGTTTAATTTTTAAGAGAACTATATCTGTTGGTTTTTCTGTTTGCTTGTTTTTTATTTTTTAAGTAGGCTCCATGTCTAGTGTGGAGCCCAATGTGGGGCTTGAACTCAGAACCCCAAGATCAAGACCTGAGCTCAGATCAGGAGTTGGACGCTTAACCGACTGAGTCACCCAGGTGATCAAGAGTACTATTTCTATTCTTAAATATTTTTATGATTTAAAAGATATATTGGATATATTCATTGTAAGAAGTTGAAAAATACAGAGCAAGTACGAGGGAAATAGGAATCGTTCTTATTTCAACTGACCCACAGAGAATCACAGCTAAAATTTGGGGTATTTATTTTCATTTTTTTCCCTCTGTATCTCTCTATATAGTAATACATAATATATATGTTCTCTCTATATAGTCATATATTTGTTCATCTATATTTTCACGTATTTTTAAAATGAAATAATTCCATATATACACAATTTATCTTTTTATTTTTCATGTTTAAATTTTCATTAAAAATTTAATTTGGGGCACCTGTGTGGCTCAGAAGTGTAAGCGTCTGCCTGCGGCTCAGGTCAAGGTCCCAGGGTCCTGGGATTGAGTCCCGCATCGGGCTCCCTGCTCAGTGGGGAGTCTGCTTCCCCCTCTGCCTCTCTTCTCCCCTACCACCTACCCCCTGTGCTCTCTCTCTCTCACTCACTCTCTCTCAAATAAATAAATAAAATATTTTAAAAATTTTAATTGTGATAAAATGTTTTATATATATAAAATTTACCATCTTAATTATTTTTGAGTGTATAGTTCAGTAATGATAAGTATATTCACATTACTATGCAACCAACATCCAGAACTCTTTTCAAATTGCAAATCTGATTCATTAAACAATAACTTCCCATACTTCTCTCCCCTCAGGCCCTGGCAACCACCATTCTACCCTATGAATTTGACTATTCTGTGTACCTTTATACATGGAATCATACAATATTTGTCCTTTTTGTGACTGATATAGCTCACTTATTATAATGTCCTAAAGAGTCATCCATGTTGTAGCATATGTCAGAATTGTCTTCCTTTTAAGGTTGAATAATATTTCATTGTATGTATATACCACATTTTCTTTCTTTTTTTTTAAGATTTTTTTTATTTATTTGAGAGAGACAGAGAGCATGGGGGCGGGTAGCAGAGGGAGAAGCAGACTCCCCGCTGAGCAGGGAGCCCAATGAGGGGCTTGATCCCATGACCTGAGATCATGACCTGAGCCAAAGGCAGATGCTTAACCAACTGAGCCACCCAGGCACCCCCATCATATTGTTTTTTATAGCAGTTGCACCATTTTACATTTCCACCAGCCATGGACAAGTGTTCCAATTTCACCACATCCCACCAGCGCTTGTTTTTTTCTTTCTTTCTTTCTTTCTTTCTTTCTTTCTTTCTTTCTTTCTTTCTTTCTTTCTTTCTTTCTTTCTTTCTCTTTCTTTCTTTCTTTTCTTTCTTTCTTTTCTTTCTTCTTTCTTTCTTTCTCTCTCTCTCTCTCTTTCTTTCTTTCTTATACCCATCCCAGTACTTATGAGGTACTATCTCATTGGGGCATTGGTTTGCATTTCTCTAATGATCAAGGGTATTCACGTCTTTTCATGTGCTTGTTGGCTATTTGTATATCTTCTTTGGAGAAATATCTATTGAAGTCCTTTGCCCATTCTTAAATTAGTTATTTGTCTTTCTAGTTGTTGTTGAGTTTTAGGAGTTCTAAATATATACTGGATACTCTGTTGATCATGTCCTATGATGCATGGATGTTTTAAATTTTGATGTAGTCTAACTTATCCATTTTCACTTTTGTTGCCTGTGCTTTTGGTTTCATATCTGCCAAATCCAGTATCATGAGGCTTTCCCCCTGTGCTTTCTTCTAAGAGTTTATTAGTTTTAGCTCTTCATTGAGGTCTTCGGTCTATTTTGAGCTGATTTTTGTATATGGTGTGAGGTAGAGATCCAACTTCACTCTTTGGCATGTGGATATTCAGTTTTCCTATCTCCATTTGTTGAAAAGATTGTCCTTTCCTCTTTTAATAGTGTTGGCACCCTTGTTGAGAATCATATGACCATATATGATAGGGTTTATTTATAGGCTCTCTATTCTATTCCATTGGTCTACATGTCTGTCTTTGTGCTGGTACCACCCTGTTTTGATTAATGCTGCTTTGTAGTAAGTTTTGAAATCAGAAGTGTGAGACCTCCAACTTTGTTATTTATTCAAATTGCTTTAGCTATTTGGTGTCCCTTGAGATTCTGTATGAATTGTAGGGTGATTTTTCTATTTCTGCAAAAAATGTCACTGACATTTTGATAGGGATCATATTAAATCTCTATCAACTTTGGTAGTATTGACATTTTAACAATATTATATGTTCCAATCCATGAACACAAGATGTTTTCCTATTCATTTGTGCCTTTTAAATTTTCTTTCAGCAATGTTTTGTAGCTACTATATTTTTCATACATTATGGAATCTTTTCCTATGTCATTAAATGTTCTTCGAACATATTATTTTACAATTCTATAATAACCCATTGTGTGGATGTGCTATAATTAATTTAACCAGTACCATATTTTATATACTGTTTCCAAGTTTTGTCATTATAAATAATGATACCATTAACACATTTTTTAACATTTATCTAATCATTTCTCTAGGATAAATTATTGACTCATGAGCATGAAAACGTTATTGGTACATGTTGCCAAACTGCCCCTCAGCAGTGCAGTACAAATGTAGTCTTACTATGAATATCAGCCTGCTGTTCTTTCTCCCAACCGGGGCTGCTGAGTGCTGTAGAGTGCCTACAGAGTACTTTACCTGGGACACCTGCCTCTACCATACTAATACTGTATTTTTTTTAAATTTTATTTATTTATTTGACAGAGAGAGACACAGTGAGAGAGGGAACACAAGCAGAGGGAGAGGGAGAGGCAGAGGGAGAAGCAGGCTTCCTGCCGAGCAGGGAGCCCGACGCAGTGCTCAATCCCAGGACTCTGGGATCATGACCTGCGCCGAAGGCAGACGCTTAAGGACTGAGCCACCCAGGTGCCCTACTAATACTGTATTTTATCCTCTCAAAATTATTTGCCAAACAAAATGGTGGTAGTAGATATCCCTTATTTTAATTTGTGTTTAATTAATGGTAAGGTAGAACTTTCCATTTCAGACCTCAAAAAAGTGAGAATTTCATTTATTCATTCATTCATACATTTGTTTACCTAATATTTATGGAGCACTTACTAAGTGCCAGCACTGTATTTGATACCGGTATCATATAAATATGAAATAAGGTCAGACCCCGCCCTGAGGTTCAGAGCAAGTCACCCTAGAATGAGTGGAAAAGCAAGGCATTGTCTGAGAACACATGTTTGGGGTGGGAATGAAGGTTGGGGGAGATCAGCAGATTGTTACCATCAACACCTGATTAACATGTAGAAGATGTGCTGCTCTAGCTTTTATCCCTGAAACAGGGAAGTGAATGTACAGTTCTGATAGTCTGAGGATGGGATGGAGAAGGGGAGAGGAAGGGGAAAGGAGAGAGAACATACAGAATACCCAGGAGCTAGGAATCTCTCTAAGTCATGAGCTTTATCCCAAATACTCATGAATATTTTGTATTCTATTCCACATGAGGTTAATATTAGGAAACCATTGCTGAGGTCCCCCTAAGGAGCAGCTGAAAAATGCCCCCCTTTTTAAGTTCCCATACAAACAACTGAAACAAGGGTTCACTTGGAGAGGAAAGCATGGTTGGTATAGGGTAGGGAAGGACATTATTAAGTGAGGGGTGGCAGAGAGCCTTCCAGGCCAGCCCCAAGTGCCCACATCAGACTCCCAGGGAGAGTGGCCTGGAATAAAGTCCAAATCAAATCAGTTACTGCCCCCTTGAAACTCTTCAGGAAACTGGAACTGGGCTTTCTGACCTAGTAACAGAAGGTGGGAAAGGGGAGGACTCTTCTGCCACCTCAGCCAGGCTACCTTGGGGAAGACCTGAAGAGCAGCTAGTGGCCGTGGAAATGAGGCAGGGAGGGTGGCGGCAGGGGCAGATGCCTTCAGAGAGGGTCTGAGGAAAGGCAAATTGCACCAGCAAGGCAGCTCAGTAGAGTCCCGAGAACCAGAACTTAGGGGGTTTCCAGGAGATGGAGGTGAGCAATCTCGCTGTTGAGCCCTGGGTCAGAGACCCTACAGTTTCCCAGTGGTAGTGAGCAGGGTTGGGTAAGGCCAACCAGGGACAAGTGGCTTAATCTCTATGAGCTTGTTTCCTCATTTGTAAAATGGTGATAGATGGTGTAAAATAATTATTATATTGAAGAAAAAACTTTCTGGGAAGTTTTGAGTGCCAGTGCCCTGGTATAATAAAACCATACATAATAATGACATTTTCTTTAAGGCTGTGGTTCTCAAAGCAGGTGGAACTTCTCCGGGGGCATTTTGGCTTCTGAGGGAGAATCTTCACATGTGATAATGATTAGAAGCCCTGCTGGGATTTAAGGGACAGTTGCCAAGGATGCTGTCCACTCCAAAGAATTATTCTGGTCCCTCACAACTTTTGAGGTCTCTCCAGATATATCAGTGAACAACCTGTTCATAATTACCTGCACCTACAACCTACCTTCATTTTTCATATAAATACAGTGTCCCCCCAATTCTAATACACACTGAATTTTCTAGAAACACACCTTGCAGATAAAGGAAAAGAAGGCTGTATTTTGGTTTGTTTGAAATTTTGCAGCAAATTTTTCATCATTTCAGAAAAAATGAATCACTGATAGTCACAGTTTTCTCAACATTCAAATCACCATTTCAACACAACTCTAGCAGTCTGCGTTTATAGCTACTAATGACATGCATGTTTCTATGCACAGCTGCAAACCTCCAACTGACTCTTGGCCCCATAATGTAGTCATGCCTGAGCACTGATATAGTGAAACATATATATTGTTAAAGATTTTATTTATTAAAACAAAAAGATTTTATTTAGGGGCACCTGGGTGGCTCAGTTGGTTAAGCAACTGCTTTCAGCTCAGGTCATGATCCTGGAGTCCCAGGATCGAGTCCCGCATCGGGCTCCCTGCTCGGCAGGGAGTCTGCTTCTCCCTCTGATCCTCCTCCCTCTCATGCTTTCTCTCTCTCAAATAAATAAATAAAATATTAAAAAAAAAAAGATTTTATTTATTCATTTGAGAGACAGAGAGTGGGGGAGGAGCAGAGGGAAAGGGATAAGCAGACTGTGCTGAGCACAGAACCTGACACGGGGCTTGATCCCATGACCCTGAGATCATGACCTGAGCTAAAATCAAGAGTCAGATGCTCAACTGATTGAACCACCCAGGTGCCCCTGAAATACACATTTTATTATAAAATACATTCCCTTCATTTCTCTTTTATGTTGAAGTTGGGGCCTTCATTGTTTATTATATGTGTAAATGATTTATTGTACTAATGAATTTTATCTCAGGATAATAAAGGAGATGTTATAAAGTATTTGTATTTGTAAAAGAGGGATAACCCTATTAGAACTACTGCCTTCAAAGAAAAACTGTCGTGCTCGCTTCGGCAGCACATACACTAAAATTGGAACGATACAGAGAAGATTAGCATGGCCCCTGCACAAGGATGACATGCAAATTCGTGAAGCGTTCCATATTTTTAATAAACCACAAATTAAAAAAAACAACAACAAAGAAAAACTGTCTTCCTGATCACATGGTGTTAATGATACCCCAGGCACGAATGAACGGTCCTCCATTTTATGTAATCATGTATGCAGTTGTGTCTACATATTGAATAACTTTGAGATGCAAGGCAATGCCTCTATGGTGTCTGTACCAGGGCAAATCACAGTGTTCTTTCCATTTGCTGGTCAACACTTTGAGCTTGAGTAAGCAGATTAAAATGAACTCTCAGGAATCAAATTTCCCAGTCTGAATGAGAAGCCAAAGCTGAGGATAAAGCAAGGTAAAGAAAGATGTTAGATCTCCAGAAGCCAGGCAGAAATAATGATAAGGCCAATTAGGGGCACCTGGGTGGCTCAGTTATTAAGTTTCTGCCTTTGGCTCAGGTCATGGTCCCAGGGTCCTGGGATCGAGCCCCACATCAGGCTCTCTGCTAGGCAGGAAACCTGCTTCTCCTTCTCCCACTGCCCCCTGCTTGTGTTCCCTCTCTTGCTGTCTCTCTCTCTCTGTCAAATAAATAAATAAAATCTTTAAAAGAAAATGATAAGGCCCCTTAACATTATTGAAGCTTATGTCCTAGGGTTTTATCTTACATATTAAATATTATGTCATTTAATCTTTACATAAACTCCATGAAACGGGTACTATTGTCATTATTCGTAGGTACATGTGAAGAAACCAAAACTCAAAGAATGTGAATGATCTCCTCAATGACACACTGCTGAGAAGTGGCAGAGACTCAGGTCTGTCTGACACCATAGCGTAGGCTCATAACTACTACATCAGATGGAGAACACAACCTTAACTGGAGAATAGGAAAACCTTTACCCACAACTGGGGAAATGGAAAGAAGGTGAATGAAAAGAGCACTGACTTGGCATTCAGGAAACCCAAGATCAGGCTCCGTTTTTGCCACTGAATTGACCTTGGATATGTCCATTTCTTCCAGATTGCCCAATTTGTTGGCATATAATTTTTCATAATATTCTCTTATAATTGTTTGTATTTCTGTGGTGTTGGTTGTGATCTCTCCTCTTTCATTGTGATTTTATATATTTGGGTCCTTTCTCTTTTCTTTTTGATAAGTCTGGCTAGGGGTTTATCAATTTTATTAATTCTTTCAAAGAACCAGCTCTTAGTTTCATGGATTTATTCTACTGTTGTTTTGTTGTTTTTGTTTGTTTCTATATAATTTATTTCCACTCTAATCTTTATTATTTCCCTTCTTCCGTTGGCTTTAGGCTTTATTTGCTGCTTTTCTAACTCCTTTAGAAGTAACATTAGGTTGTATGTTTGAGACTTTTCTTGCTTCTTAAGGTTTGCCTGTATTGCTATGTACTTCCCTCTGCATCCCAAAGGTTCTGGACCGTTGTGTTTTCATTTTCATTTGCTTCCATGTAATTTTTATTTCTTCTTTAAATTATTTCTTCTTTAATTAACCCATTCATTCTTTAATAGGATGTTCTTTAACCTCCGTGTATTTGTGGTCTTTCCAAATTTTTTCTTGTGGTTGACTTCATAGTGTTGCAGTCTGAAAATATGCATGGTATGATCTCAATCTTTTTGTACTTGTTGAGGCCTGATTTGTGACCCAGTATGTGATCTATTCTGGAGAGTGTTCCATGTGCACTCGAAAAGAATGTGTATTTTCTGCTTTAGGATGAAATGTTCTGAATATATCTGTTAAGTCCATCTGGTCCAGTGTGTCATTCAAAGCCATTGTTTCCTTGTTGATTTTCTGCTTAGATGACCTGTCCTTTGCTAGAAGCGGGGTGTTAAAGTCCCCTACCATTATTGTATTATTATCAGTGAGTTTCTTTATGTTTGTTATTAATTGATTTATATATTTGGGTGCTCCCAAGTTGGGGGCATAAAAATTTACAATTTTTAGATTTTCTTGTTGGATAGACATCTTTATTATGATATAGTGCCTTTTTTTTTATCTCTTGTTACAGTCTTTGTTTTAAAATTTGGTTTGTCTGATATAAGTATCGCTACCCTGGCTTTCTTTTGACATCCATTAGCATAGATAAATAGTTCTCCATCGCTTCATTTTCTTTCTTTCTTTTTTTTTTTTTTTAAAGATTTTATTTATTTATTTGAGAGAGAATGAGAGAGAGAGAGCATTAGAGGGGGTAAGGTCAGAGGGAGAAGCAGACTCCCTGCCGAGCAGGGAGCCCGATACGGGACTCGATCCTGGGACTCCAGGATCATGACCTGAGCCGAAGGCAGTCGCTCAACCAACTGAGCCACCCAGGCACCCTCCATCGCTTCATTTTCAATCTACAGGTGAGTTTAGGTCTAAAATGAATCTCTTGTGCACAGCATATAGATAGGTCTTGTTTTTTTATCCATTCTGATACCCTATGTCTTTTGATTGGAGCATTTAGTCCACTTACATTCAGAGTGATTACTGTTAGATATGAATTTAGTGATATTGTATTACCTGTAAAGTTGTTATTTTTGGAGATTTTCTCTGTTCCTTTCTAGTCTTTGTTGCTTTTGGCCTTTCTTTCCCACTCAAAGAGCCCCCTTTAATATTTCTTGCAGGCCTGGTTTAGTGGTCATGAGCTCTTTTAGTTTTTGTTAGTCTGGGAAACTCTTTATCTCTCCTATTCTGAATGACAGCCTTGCTTGTTAAAGTATCCTTGGCTACATATTTTTCCCACTGAATAGATATTTTTCCAAAGAATACATGCAGATAGCCAATAGATACATGAAAAGATACTCAACATCACTAATCATCAGGGAACTGCAAATCAAAACCACATGAAACATTACCTTATATATCAGAATAGCTAAAAATCAAAAACACAAGAAATAGCAAGTGTTGGTGAGGATGTGGAGGAAAAGGAATGCTAGTGCACTGGTTGGTGAGAATACAAGTTGGTGCAGCCACTGTGAAAAACAGTATGGAGGCTCCTCAAAAAATTAAAAGTTGGGGTGCCTGGCTGGCTCAGTTGGAGGAGCATGCAACTGTTGATCTCGGGGTTCTGAATTCAAGCCCTTTGTGGGGTAAAGAGATTACCTAAATAAAAAAAAAAAAACAGTTTTTAAAAATTAAAAATAAAGGGGCACCTGGGTGGCTCAGTCAGTTAAGCATCCAACTCTTGGTTTTGGCTCAGGTCATGATCTCACAGGTCGTGAGATGGAGCACCAGGTTAGGCTCCGTGCTCAGCAGGGAGTCTGCTTGAAGATTCTCTCCCTCTGCCCCTTCCCCCACTCTTGTGCTCTCTCTCCCTCTCTCAAATGAATAAATAAATCTTTTTAAAAAAGATTTTATTTATTCATTTGAGAGAGAGAGAGAGACAGAGAGAGCACAAGCGGAAGGGGAGGCAGAGGGAGAGGGAGAAGCAGACTCCCTGCTGAGCTGGGAGCCCGACATGGTGTTTGATCCCAGGACCCTGAGATCATGACCTGAGCTGAAGGTAGACGCTTAACTACTGAGCCACCCTGGCACCCCATAAATAAATCTTTAAAAAAATTAAAAATAAAAATACCATATGATCCAGTAATTCCACTACTGGGTATTTACCCAAAGAAAATGAAGACACTAATTCAAATGCAGCATTTTTACAATAGCCGAGATATGGAAGTGATGCAGACTGGCTGGTTCCAAGGACCCAGAGGGAGGCCTGCAGGACAAGCTAAGAGGATTCTTGGCTTTCGGCAAGATAGAAATCAAATGCAAACTGAGAGGAAGTGAGAGCAGAATCTATTGAAGACATAGAGAGAGTAAAGATACAGACAGCATCAGGAGACGTGAAAAGGAAAGAAGAGTGAGTCTTCTTCTTGGTTGGAGTCTGGGGTTTTTATTGAGGATTGTGGTCCAGTGCAAGCATCTTCTCAGGCACCCAGGAACAAAGACGAGTGTTTAGCTGTCCTTCATAAGTCACTCATGCCCTGAAGCCAGGGGTCTTGGTGAGTCAGTGATCTTGGAAAATGTTCATGATCACCCTACCTGGTCACTGCTTAGGTATTACCTATTGTGCTGAAAGAATCCACAGAAATCATTAACTCCAAGGAGGATATACATTATCTGTTCTATAAGGCATGTGTAAGGTGAAGGTGTAGGTCCTAGCAAGAATAGAAGGTCTTAGCAAGAATAGAAGAAAAAAAGCAATTTTTCATGGAGTCCCTTTAGTTTTCTTGTATCAGAAGCCAATATTCACCATAGATCAGTGGATAAAGAAGATGTGGTATATATACACAATGGAATATTACTTAACCATAAAAAAGAATGAAATCTTGCCATTTGCAACAACATGGATGGATCTAGAGAGTATAATGCTAAGTGAGATTAAGTCAATCAGAGAAAGACTAATATCATATGACTTTACTCATATGTGGAATTTAAGAAACAAAACAAATGAATAAAGGAAAAAGAGACAAACAAAAAAGCCAGACTCTTAAATACAGAAAATAAACTGGTGGTTGCCAGAGGGGAGTTGGGTGGGGGGATGGGTGAAATAGATAAAAAAGATTAAGAGTAGTACATTTATCTTGATGAGCACTAAGTGAAGTATAGAATTGTTGAATCATTATATTGTACACCTGAAATAATATACCACTGTATATTAATTATACTTCAATTTTTTACACTTGATCTTAGCCAAAAGGCTGAGAAGCGATATATACTTCAATTTTTTAAAAGGGAAAAATAAGGGGCCTTATAAGGCCAATAATCTCTATGATTAACCCTAGAATGTGATATTTTTTTATTTACTATTTTGGCTGGTAGTTTAAGAGGCATGGCCTCCCCTATTATGATAGTTCTTATCCTTAGGCCAAGGATACCAAATGAGGACATACTGGGGAGTATTCATGAGATCAACCCCAGTGGGGAGTAGAGGAAGCAGAATTAGGCAGAGGAAAAAGTATAACTGTGATACAGTCACAATAACCCCAGGGAAGCTTTGTAGTTGGAATGACTTTTCTGAGTTGTCTCAAATTGGGGCAAGGGGGCTGGTACTCGCCTTGACTCCTGAATTCATTGATTATAAGATGGCTGACCCTAGAAAGACTTTGGTTAAGTTATCTCACCCAAATTCTCACCCAGAATTGCCAAGGGCAATTTCTGGAGAGGGGCTGAGCTAAGGCTGACGTATGCAAATACTTTTAGCAGCTGAGGAAATGAGTGTTTTAGTCCTACAGGAGGGGAATTGAGCAGTATGCCCCAAAACACAGTGGCTTAAATAAATTAGAAGGTTTTTTCTCTCTCTCTTAACAGTCCACAAGTAGGTGGGTCTGGAAGAACATGGAATGGTGGTTGCCAGGAGCTGGGGGAAGGAGGGAATGGGGAGGTGTTATTTAATGGGTACAGAGTTTCAGTTTTGCAAGATCAAAAGGGTTCTGGGGATGGATGATGGTCATGGTTGCACAACAATACAATGTACTTAACACCACTGCACTGTACACTCAAAAATAGTTAAGATAGTAAATTTTATGTTGTGCATTTTTTTACCGCCAAAAAAAAAAAAGAGGCCAATGGGCGGGGCAGAACATTGGTGGCTTTCAGGGTAATTCAGTTCCTGACAATCAGGGACCCTGATTCCTTCCGTCTCATGGCTCCGCTATCTTCTAAGTAGTTCTTCCCAGACTTTAATATAAATGTAATCACCTGGGCATCTCATTAAACTGCAGACTCTGATGAAGTATATCTGGGGTGGGGCCTATTCCAACAAGTTCTGAGGCTGATGCTACTAGCCCATGGGCCACACTTAGAGTAGTATGATGCTAGGGCAGTGGCTTTGTCTGAATGGTCTGAGTTGTGTTGCTGTCAAGCCTGATTTCTGGCTCAACAGACAGGGAAAGAGAGGAAGGGAAGAACAAGCAAATTCCTTTTTTTTTTTTTTAAGATTTTATTCATTTATTTGAGAGAGAGAGAGAGAGAGAGTGAGAGAGAGCACAAGAGGGGGGAGGGTCAGAGGGAGAAGCAGACTCCCCGCTGAGCAGGGAGCCCCATCTGGGGCTCGATCCCGGGACTCCGGGATCATGACCCCAGCCGAAGGCAGCCGCTTAACCGACTGAGCCACCCAGGCGCCCAGAACAAGCAAATTCCTTTTAAGCAAGTGGTTTGGAAGCTGCACAAGGCAACTCTGTTTCCATTCCATTGGTGACAGTTTAGTCACGAGGCCACGCCAAGCTATAAATCCATCACTATGGATAATGGGCAAACAGATTTTGGATGATAACTAACAGTCTTGCATGCATCTTGTTCTAGGTCAGTTTCTTCATCTTTTAAGTTGAGGTCTTTATTCGTCTAATTGTCTGGGGTTCTGTGACACCAAATGTCCTTAATGATACAAATCGGGATTCAGTGTTTACTTATGGCTGCTTTTCTGAATTGGAGAAGAAAAGAAATTGTTTTGAGACAAAGAAGATTTAAACATGTTGTTTACTACTTGCTTGCTTCTAATGGAAGTGCATTATTAGCCAAACAGGATTTCAGGTGTGAAGATGCAAAAATGAAGAAACCAGAAACAAGTTGAATTGCTCTCTGGGAGACAAAAAGAGAGATTTAGGAGTTCAGAGGGAACATCCCACGGGCTGTACAGCTAATTGTAACCAGGTGCGGCCTGACAAGTCTGCCTGAGGAAAAAAAGGGCTAGAAGGGAGAAAAGATAGCTGGTGTCTGGCAATGAACTTGGGGAGAGAACAGAGCTGGTTAATGGGGATTTTTATTAAATTTTATTGTGTGCTATATGATGTAATCCTCCAATCCATCTTCTCTACAAAATTTTCCCTCTAGTGCCTTGTAGAATGGATTTTCTTTTGAGATATAATGAGAAGTACTGAGTCCTACCCTAAGGATAGCACGAGGCAGGAACAGTGGCTGGCACTGGGTTATAGAATGCAGTGATACTGTCATTTATCTTCAACAATTGCTTTAAATAAAAAAGAAGAAAACAAAACACACATGCATGTGCGTGCGCACACACACACACACACACACACGACGAAGAACAGGCAGGCTTCCGCGCATTCCAGGAGGTTAACTGGAAGATGTGTTTGCTCTGATGACATACTATGAGGGACTCAGTGTCTTCATCCAACACCTGAGGAACAGCTGAATACTTTTTAAGTTTCTTTCCAACTTGACTCTTCTGTGACTCAAAATCAAATGTGAAACAGAATTTAAGTAAAAACTGAATCAACCATAATTTATCAGTTTGGTGGTACCAAGAAGGCAGACAAAAGCAATGAAGAATTGAGATAATGTAATTTAGTCCAAACAAAACAAAACAAAACACAGAACTAAAATGCATGGAGGATTAGAGATAAAGTGCCTTTCTTGACTTGGAAATCTTTATAATTACATCAATTCTTCATTTGGCGCCTTGAGTTATACTTTTGCTTTTAAAAAAACAAACATCATTCTTCAGTGTGTTTTTGCTCTGACTTTACAAGAGGAAGCATCTTGGGATGAGATTATTACATATACAGAATAGGTAACACATGCACATGGTACAAAAGTTAAAAGGCAACAGGGGGTATACAGGGAAATGTCTCCCTTCATATCTCTCTCCTCCGGCCCTTCCATCCCCTGGAGGCAAGCACCTGTTTTCTTGGGTATCCTTGAAGAGATGTTCTCCGGATACATAATAAATAGGAGGCTATAATGAGATCCTTTCTGTCTTAGTTTCAGCTGTATCCTCAAAGGTTAAGAGAAAACAGTAGCTATCACATACACTCACATTCCAAGAAGAGTGCCTACCTTCCAAACAGGACTTACAAAGGCAAGAATCAAAAACTGGCTTTGCAAACCTTGGCCACTCTTCAGGGATAAAGTCCTGAAGCTGAAGTGACCAGAGAGGGGGATTTCCTTGGAAAGGACTGTGTTATTCTTGTGTGTTTTCCTTATGCTCATGGGGGTCAGGAGGATGGTGTTTTCCCTTACCTTACACCAAAAAGAAGCCTTCAGGGGCACCAGGGTGAAGGGTGGCTCAGTCGGTTGAGTGTCTGCCTTTCGCTCAGGTCATGGTCTTGGGGTCCTGGGATTGAGCCCCACATCTGGCCCCCTGCTCAGCGGGGAGTCTGCTTCTCCCTCTGGACCCCCCCCACCCCCCCCCCCCCCCCCCCCGCAGGGTTGCCCCCCCGCACGCAAAAAAAAATAAACAAATAAAATCTTAAAAAAAAAAAAAAGAAGCCTTCAAAGGGACCACTTCTAGGGCTGGGCTAGATAGCATCCCTCAGAGTTTGGGACCTTAATCTATTCCATATGATGGAATGGTATCTGGTGTGTAGCTGGGAGATTTAATGTGAGAAGCTATGGCTGTAGGCCCAAAGAGGCCGAGAATGGAGAGGCTAAGCTTTCCTGGGAGTGAGCTGCATTGACATGAGGATTAAGTGGATTCAGGGGCAAAAAACAGGTTGAAATTGGCTTAAAAACAACATTACCCAATTGGGCTGCCTGGAGGGATATGAGACCCCGAGAGAGAAAGACAGACAGAGACAGAGAGAGTGTGTCATCCTCAGCCATCCACGGGCCGAGGGTTAGAGGTGTAAGCGGTGTGGCAGAGAAAAGCATGAACCGCACCTCAGGAACTGCAGTTGGAGGTTGCTAGTTGGGGGATCTCTGAGAAAACCATAGAAGAGATCAAGAATCGGAACCAGAATCTGCTATTCCTAAAAGGCCCCAACTAGAATTACTTTTCCCATCTTTTACTTTTCCCTCTTCAGCTAGAGGAGTTTAGAGAAGCAGGGGAGAGGCAGTGGAAGACCAAGGCTGAGAAACCAAGAAGCTACCCAGCCTGCCTCTTTCCTCAGGCTCAAAGCAGAGCTGAACTCTAATTTACTGAGGCTTGGAATTTCAGTTATTTCACTGGAGTGGCCAACTTAATTACAGAAATGAAACTGTAATGGGAAATTAAAGTGCTCAGGGGACTTTTAATTTTTTTTCCTAAGGATGACCAAAAGGGTTATGACCTTCCATAAGATTTCCTCCAAGTTTATTTATTTTTATTTTTTTAAAGATTTTATTTATTTATTTGAGAGAGAAGGAAAGAGAGCACAAGCCGAGGGAAGAGGCAGGGCAGAGGGAGAAGCAGGCTTCCCGCTGAGCGGGGAGCCCAACGCGGGGCTCGATCCCAGGACCTTGGGACCACGACCTGAGCTGAAGGCAGATGCTTAACGACTGAGCCACCCAGGTGCCCCAGATTTCCTCCATGTTTAAAGGGATAGTGAAGGGAAAGAATGAAGTTACTTTTTATTTGTACCTTATTCTGAGCGTTACAAAACCATATATGTGCATACCATATGTTCAACGCTTTCCTTTTTTATCAAAATATAGCTGGGTGCCTGTTCCATATTAGTATATACAGATTTACTGCATTCTTCTAAACAGCTGCATAGTAGACCATTTAAAGGATGTACCATGATTTATTTTAAATCATTCCCTTTTTGGGTGTTGTCAATATATTAGTAAGTCTTAATCTATAAAGAAAAAATGTACAAAAAATTTTAAAACACTTTGTTTTGACTATATTTAAATAAACACACTTTTAAAATATTTTATGTGAAAGATATTTCCATTTTAGAGAAACTTTGTAAAAAAGAAGAAAGACCCTCATTGTTAAGTTTTAGAGCAATACACATCACACTTAGTTATCCGCTAGATGATTGTCATTAGTGATTGAAAGCTGAAACTGAAAACATTCAATATTAAGCAAAGCAATTACAATTAAATTCATTCTGGAACTTGGCTGAGCCACATAAAAACATTTTCCACCTGTTCCAACTGATAATATTTCAATACTACCTAGGAGGGTAGAAGTAGATCAATTATTTATTTTAAAAATCTCTTTTTGGGGCGCCTGGGTGGCTCAGTCAGTTAAGCGTCTGCCTTGCACTCAAGTCATGATCCCAGGGTCCTGGGATCGAGTCCTGCATGGGCCTCCCTGCTCAGGGGGAGCCTGCTTCTCCCTCTGCCTGCTCTGCTTGCCACTCCCCTTGCTTGTGCGTGCTCTCTCTCTCTCTTTGATGAATAAATAAATAAAATCTTTTTAAAAAATCTCTTTTTGTCTGATTAATAAATAATTTTGTGCTTGGAATGTGTTAGACACTGTTCTACGTTCATTACTAGTGTTAACTCACTTAATCATCATAACAACCCTAGGAAGTAAGTATTGTCATTACACCCAGGTTACAGGTGAGGAAACTGAGGCCTAGAGAAACCAAGTAATTTGGCCAAGGGTGCATAGCTAGACAGTGACAGAACAAGGATTTGAACACAGGAAGTCTGGCTCCAGAGTTCTTGATCATGGGCACTACACCATGCTGTCCTCTTGAAGGCTGATTCTAAGTCTGTCACATCACTGCAAGGATAAAGACTTATGAAGTGCTCTTTTATTTTTTCACTTTTTAGAAAAATTCAAGTATAATTAACATACAGTGTTAGGTTAGTTCCAGGTGTACTATATAATGATCCAACAATTCCATACATTTCTCAGTGCTCATTATATGGAATGCTTTCGTAAAGCAGAACTAGTTATCAAAGCCATAATCTTCCACACTCTCATCATTAAAGAAAATTGATGATGAGTGCACACACTACCCAGAGGACACCATTCTGGCATTGTGGATAAGAGAGATACAACATGCCCCCTGCTCTTGAAGGGAGTTAATCTAATTTGCCTGTTGGGTCCAAGGAAATTGCCAGAGGCAGGATTCTATGGAGTTAGCAGGTCAGTTCCCAGGAAAAAATTAGGAAACCTGATCATTAAATCCAAATGCAGAAAGATAAGAGAAAGCCAGAAAGCAAATTCAATTAGCTTGGGACTGGAGGAAAGCTATTATGTGAGATGTGCAAAGCAGACTAAAGGAAAGAGATCTTGAATCCTTACCTGAGTGAAGAGTTCAGGTGGTGGCCACAGTTACCAGTGGTCTCTGGTGTGGGTGTGAGTGTGGTGAGAAGAGTCAAAGAGTTAAAAAGTTAAACCCGTGTGGAGAGGGTCATGTTTACCCAACTTATATTTGGGAAATCAAGGCTCCAACCTACTCCAGAGAGTACTTTTTTAAATAGTACACTCTAGAAATTTATAGACATGACTGGCTGATCTTGATAAGCATGCAGCCAAGAAAAACCTAAGGCGGGAAGGGAAGACTGAGATGCCTAGAGAGGCCAGGCTGGTGACCCTAAATGACTGTAACGGGTCCTGGGCAGCCAAGTGAAGGGTGCTTCTTCCCTTCTGACGCCAGTCACAGCCCCTCTGGGGGCAGCAGTCCATGATTTTATCGTGGAACTATTTCATGCCAACAGTCCTTGCGCAACCCAGGGGCTGCAGGGAAAGCGGTACTCGCTGAAAGGCAAAATAGCTGAAAGAGAAGTTACAGAAACACACTGGTTCTTTTCTTTATAGATTCTAAGGGGAAGTCGGCCACGTGAGGGTTGACGGGTCTCCCACAAAGGATGTGTTTATGACAAAGGCAGAGACAGCTGGATTGTAGGTTCCTCCAAGTACTTTGTTCCCTTAGGGTGTAAACAGGCCTCATACTTATTTTCAGAGACAGAAAGGAAGGAGGGTAGCTAAAGAAAGTGGGTCAGACCACAACCAGTTTTAGGTGGGATGGGGTGGGGGAGGAACCCCAGGAAATAGAGCAGGCGGCGACAGCTGTGAGGAGTAGAGGAAGGAGAGCCGAATCCCTAGGGAGCCTGCTGAAAGCAAGAAAGAGGCTCTGAGGGAGGTGGCCTAGAAATGGGAATGGAGCCTTTTGACAGCCTTGCCCATGGGCTTCTGGGATAGGGCCCAATGATAACATTTTGAAAGCAACAACTTGGGAGAAAATATGAAACTCTGCCTGATTGAATAAAATTAAATAAAAATCATGATAGTGTAGCTGGTGTGAATGTTTAGGTTATTTGGTTTGATTTGCCCAAGTTGACTCTCCAAAGGCTGCCACCATTTGGCATGAAATCATATTCCACTTTTCTTCAGTGGGTAATACTTGCAGCCAAGTAAGAAATTGCACTAGAATAGCTTCATTTATTTTCTCTATTTAAGAGGCAGTTTGTCCTAAATTGATTTTCTTCCTCTGCTATATATCTAAATTTTGGCCTTCATCTTATCATGCCCAAAATAAGCTTCTAAAAATAATGAAAAGTTCTAAAGAGGAAAAGAAAGAAGGTGACAAAATGTGTTAGCTCTACAAGTAAGAGATCTTGAGACCTGTAATCTAAAAAGTTTAGACTTTTACATTCAATGCTTTATTCCTACTTCATTGGGTTTTGTCTGTTTCAAAAACTCTATACACAAATTTCAGGAATATAAGAGTATACGCCCACCATAGTGATTTTATTCCATATACAGCAATTTGGAGAAACAACAGTTTTATTATTTCAGAGGCAGCCAAGAAAGAACTCTGGACAGTGAATGATGTCAGAAACATAGTTCTTGATTTTGGAAATGTATTAATTTCCTCTATCATTCATCTAACAAATGATAGAGGCCCAAACTAGACTAAAAGTTTCTAGTAAGAAAGAAGGTATTTGCAGGTTTTATCAGTGAGAATACACTGGACCTCTAGGTAATGATTAATTATATATAAGAGGTTTGCCTAGTAAATCCTCTGCCTCAGAATTATCCAGAAGGTTTTATCCAAACTCCTTGTTAGGTCACTTCAAGGCACAGTGCAGTTTATTAAGTAATGCTAGTTTTCTAAAAAGAAGTTGAATACATTGTAATGGACTACCAAATTACTTAATATATGTGGAGCTGTCTTTTAAAAATGATCCTGTTGAAAGGGGCCGTGCATTGTTACCAAAAGCCCCTCCAACTATAATTAAAAATAAAACTTTAAAAGATCACTGTTGAAATAAATAATTTGGTAATTCCCTTCTGAAAATAAGTTTAATCAATGCCTTTTTACTTGCTTAGCAAAATCATTATTACAAATAAATTATGCTCAAAATAAGCATATCGTATTAAAATGTAGACTATTTCTTAAGGATCTTTTTTTTTTCTTGGATAAATTTACCCTCTCTGACAAAAAGATTCCAGAATGTGGCAGGTGGGTGGTGCATATAGTCTTACAGCCTAAGCAAAGCAAACTTAGGAACAGATTTTAAAAAATAGATTAAGTGTTTTCTAAGCTACTGCTTGCCTACACTAGCCAGCTGAAGGCTTTAAATAATTTAATCCCTACGACAACTGTGAGCTCCAACTGGAAGCCTTAAACAAGGACTGGATTCACTGAGGACTCCAACAGGTGCAGTCTAATAGTGCTTCCCTAAATCTGCTATTGATCTATGTCTGGGCACGTGCAGGACACTATATTCTTAAATTCTACAGGACACTCATTAAATTAATCCAAATGCCTCTTGTTTTGTCCCATCTTCCACTATCATATTACCTAAGACATTCATCTATTTTTTTTCCAAAGAGATACTTAGCACATGAGTTTGTTTTCAATGTTGCTTTTCTAAGCAAAGACCTCTTAATACAGGGGAAGCAAATTAACTATAAATTACTTTCTTCCTATTGTTATTGTTCTTTCTATCCAACTAACTTTTCTATATTAGCATTTACTGAGTGCTGTTAGAATTACTCAGATTTTTTCCTTTTACACATTTATAAGATGTATAGTAATGTATTTGTTGCTTATATATTCAAATATATTTACAGAGAAAATTCACACATTCCCTTTATATAATCAAACCGAGATAACTTTTCCTATCGAGTTAAACTGAAAAACCAAAAAAGAAAAGACCACTATCATGCCCTCAGTAAGCAACATATTATGACATTATTATTATTTTTTTTTATTAAAAGATTTTATTTATTTGACAGAGAGAGACACAGTGAGAGAGGGAACACAAGCAGGGGGAGTGGGAGAAGGAGAAGCAGGCTTCCCGCGGAGCAGGGAGCCCGATGCGGGGCTCGATCCCAGGACGCTGGGATCATGACCTGAGCCGAAGGCAGACGCTTAACGACTGAGCCACCCAGGCGCCCCCATATTATGACATTATAAGATCTTTGCCAGGCATTCAGTAAAAAGAATTTTAAAAGCCAATAGTTATCTGGATATCCACGTGCAAAATAATGAAGTTGGATTCTATACCGATACCATATGTAAAAATTAACTCAAAATGGATTAAAGACCTAAATGTAAGACCTGAAACTACAAATCTTCTAGGAGAAAACATAGGGGAAAAACTTCAGGATATTGGATTTGGCAATGATTTCTTGGATATGACGTGAAAAGCATAGGCTACAAAGCAAATATAGACAAATGGGACTACTTCAAACTGTACAACTTCTGTGCATCAAAGGAATCAATAAACAGAGTGAAAGATCAACCTATAGAAAGGGAGAAAATATTTGCAAATCATGTATCTTATAAGAGGTTAATATCCAGAATATATAAGGAACTGTTACAACTCAACAACCAAAAAAAACCAGATAATCTGATTAAAAATGGGCAAAGGACTTGAATAGAGATTTCTCCAAAAAAGATATACAAATAGCCAGCAAATATATGAACAGATACTTAACATTACTAATCCTAAGAGTCATGCAAATCAAAACCACAGTGGGATATGGCCACTATCAAAATAAAAAATAACAAGTGTTGGTGAGAATGTGGAGAAATTGGAAGCCTTGTGCACTGTTGATTGGAATGTAAAATGGTGTAGTCACAGTATGGAGATTCCTTAATAAATCAAAAATAGAATTACCAAGGGGCGCCTGGGTGGCTCAGTTGCTTAAGCATCCAACTCTTGATCTCAGCTCAGGTCTTGATCTTGGGGTCATGAGTTCAAGCCCTGCAGTGGGCTCCACCCTCAGCAGGGCCTAAACTCTCTTAAAAAAAAAAAAAAAAAGAATTACCATATGACTCAGCAATACCACTTCTGGGAATTCACAAGAATCCAAAGCAGGATCTCAAGGTGATACTTGCACACTCACCTTCAGTGAAGCATTATTCACAGTAGCCAAGAGGTGGAAGCAACCCAAATGTCCATCAATGGATAAATGGATAAAGAAAATGTGATATATACACACAACAGAATATTTACACAGCTTTAAAGAAGAAGAAGGAAATTCTGTTATATACTACAACGTGGATGAACCTCAAGGACATTATACCAGTGAAATAAGCCAGTCACAAAAGGACAAATGTTTTATGATTCCACTTATAAGAGGTACGTAAGGTCTTCAAAATCTAGCAGCAGGAAGAACAGTGGTTATCAAGGGCTGGGGAAAAAGAAAGGGAGAAATTAGGGTTTAATGGGTGTGATGGTTCAGTTTTGCAAGATGAAAAGCTGTAGATCTGTTGCATAACAATGTGAATATATTTAACTTAAAATATATATTTTAAATATATATTTAAAATATACACTTAAAAATGGTTGAGGTGGGGGAGGGGGGCGCCTGGCTGTCTCAGTTGGTGGAGCGTGTGACTCTTGGTCTCGGGGTTGTGAGTTCAAGCCCCAATGCTGGGTGTAGAGATTAATTAAAATTAAATCTTTAAAAAATGGTAGAGGTGGTACATTTAATTTACTATATTTTTTGCCACAATAAAATAAATATCAAGGTAGGGAAACCCAACAGCTCAAAATTCTTCCTCTAACACTTTTCTCCTCTCCCACTCCAAGGTTAATAGAATTATTTTTCCCAACTTTTTATTTTGTAAAATTTAAAAACCGGAGGGGTGCCTGGCTGGTTCAGTCAATAGAGCATGTGACTGACTCTTGATCTCGGGGTTGTAAGTTCGAAATCCATGTTGGGTGTAGAGATTACTTAAAAATAAAATCTTTTAAAAAAATTTAAAAACCAGAGAACTTATAAGAATTGTAAATATGAATACTCATCCTAGATTCATTTAATTGTCGACATTTTGCCAAATATGTTCTCTCTCTCTCTCTGTGTCTCTCTCTTCCCACATATACACATATATATAACGTATACACACACATCTATACATACACACATATGCAGATATAAGTATTTGCTAAATTATTTACAGGTTAGTGGCAGACTTCATGACACTTCTAAATATTTCACCCTGTAGCTCCTAAGAACAAGGATATCTTCTTCATAATCATAATATAATTATTACACTTGTTTTTGTTTTTTTTTTAAAGATTTTTTATTTATTTATTTGACAGAGAGAGAGACAGCGAGAGCAGGAACACAAGCAGGGGGAGTGGGAGAGGGAGAAGCAGGCTTCCTGCCGAGCAGGGAGCCCGATGTGGGACTCGATCCCAGGACCCTGGGATCATGACCTGAGCCGAAGGCAGACGCTTAACGACTGAGCCACCCAGGCGCCCATAATTATTACACTTGTTAAAGAAAAAATTATTCATGGGGCGCCTGGGTGGCTCAGTCAGTTAAGCGGCTGCCTTCAGCTCGGGTCATGATCCCAGGGTCCTGGGATCGAGCCCGGCATCGGGCTCCCTGCTCAGCGGGAAGCCTGTTTCTCCCTCTGCCTGCCACTTCCCCTGCTTGTGCTCTCTCTCTCTCTCTCTCTGTCAAATAAATAAATAAAATATTTTTTAAAAAAAAAGAAAAAATTATTCATGACACCTGTTCAAGATGATAAGGCAGAACTCCTACAGGGGGATTTTGTGATATGGGAGAGGGATTGAGCTCAACTCCAAGTCCAACAAAGACAAATGGGAATTTATAAGGAAGAATCAGGGTGAATGTCAGTTGATGGAAAATTGTTAAAATGAAACAACAGAGAGATTGTGGCTAAACCCAATGATGGGGGTACCTGACTGGCTCAGCTGGTAGAAAATGCAACCCTTGATCTCAGGGTCATAAGTCTGAGCCCCATGTTGGGTATAGAGATTACTTAATAAAATATAAATAAAATAAATAAACTTAATAATGGGATTCTTGTTGAAGGCAGGCCAGGGTGATAAGATATGGAAGGTAAGGGATGATGAATTTAATCAGAAATCAAGAGTGGCCAGATGGATGGGAGATTTTCCATATACTGACCCAGCAGCACTCTTGCTAAAACTATACTTGATGTACCAAGGACAGAGCCCAAGGTCAGGGGCATAGTCAGAAAGAGGACTCAGAGGAGCCTGACTCAAGTTCAGTCAAAAGAGAGAATCTTTGTCATATTTGGGAAATTTAACATGGATGCAATATTATTATCTACCATACAGTCTATATTCAAATGTCCCAAATTGTCCCAATAATGTCTTATACTTTGTTTTGTTTTGATCAAGGACATCCTAGTTAAGGATCACATATTGTATTTAGTTGTGACATTTCTTTGGTCTCTCCTTTTTTTTTTTTAAGATTTTATCTATTTATTTGAGGGCGGGGAGAGAGTGCTTGCCTGAAGGAGAGCACAAGTCGGGGAGGGGGAAGGAGAGGCAGAGGGAGAGGCTGACCCCCCGCTGAGCAGGGAGCCCACTGCTGGGCTCAATCCCAGGATCCTGAGATCATGACCTGAGCCAAAGTCAGACGCTTAACGGCTTAACCGATTGAGCCACCCAGGTGCCCCTCTTTGGTCTCTTTTAATCTAGAATAGCATCCCATCTTTTTTTTTCTTTTCCTTTTTTTGTCTTTCATAACATTGACATTTATTAAGAGTCAGGACAATTGTTTTGCCAAACATCAATCAATCTGGATTTCTCGATGGTTTTCTCACGACCAGATCTAGGTTAAAAATTTGGCAAGATACTACATTGTTGATTTGTGCCCTTTTCCTATCAGGTGGTATGCCATAAAGGGTTAACTCAGCAGGCCTGGTTGCTCAGACTCTGCACATTCCAAAGCAAGGATTGGACCTTGACCAGCTCTGAAGAGATAACCTCTGAGCCCTTGGAATATCCTGCCTGAAAAAAAGTGTTTTTGTATGCCTTGGGCCTTGGGCCATCCTGTATCAGTTTGACCAGATAATTTATGCTAGTAATTTGATTTATGGTGAATACCTGTTTTCATATGCCTCAGGCCCTGGTCTATGCTGCATCAGTTTGACCTCTGGAATCTGGTGACTAGGTATCTGAGGTCAGTCACATGGTGATACATGCTTCTGTAACTGGCGCCCAATAAAACCCGGAATACCAAGGCATGGGTCAGCTTCTTTGGTTGCCAACATTTCATACATATGGTTACACATGGTTGCTGGGAGAATTGAGTGCTATCCGTGTGACCCTACAGAGAAAGGACAACTAGAAGCTTATTCCTAGTTTTTCCCAGACTTTGCCCCATGCTCCTTTTCACTTTGCTGATGTTAATCTATATCCTTTTGCTATCATAAACTGTACCTGTGAGAATAACAGCTTTTTAAAGTTTTCTGAGTCCTTCCAGTAAATCATCAAATGTTTGCTTCATCACTGGTGTTAACTTGGTTCGTTTTGTTAAGGTCCTCCTGAATTTCTCTGGTAGAAAGATGTCTTTTCCCTTTGTGATTAGGAAGTATTCTGTAGAGTGATACTTTGAGACTGTATGAATATCACGTTCCCCATCAGTCTTTCACATAATAGTCTTATTATTTATTGATGATTCTTTTATGAATCAATTATTACAGGGTCTATAAAATGGTGATTTTTTTTTTTCTATAATAACAGGGACTCATAGCTTCCCTTTTGTCAATCAATGAGTTATAACCCATTCCTATTATTATTTACTTTGTTGCTCAAACTCACCAGTATTTGACCTGTGGGATCCCCTTCAAGCTGGTTCCTATGTTCCCCTTAGTTTTTCAGCACTTCCTTACTTTCTGATACAATAAGATATTCCCAACTCATCTTGTCTTTCCCTGCCCCAGCCTTGGAATCAACCATTTCTCCAAGTAGCCCTTGTTCCTTTTACTTTCCTGGTGCATTAATTCCAGGAAGAGTCATCCATATCCTCCAGGAGTGACAAATTGAAAACAGAGTCAGTCAAATTGTTTAGTAGGAGACTAGGAGAGAAATCCCAATCTACTTACAACCTTAAGAGTCCCTGGTCGTAGATGAATCTTTGGGTACCTCTTCAAGAAAACCTTAAGCATGCATTCTTTCCTCATTCTCTCTTTGGAAAAGTAAGTGTGTTGTACGTTGATACAATCCCCTCTATATCCTGTCACCTAACACTCTGAGAAGGTGGTTTAATATATCACAGGATTCAAGAGAAGTCAAACTGTACTTTTTCTAAGAAGCCAACATCTGACTTTGCAACTGTTACCAAATCTGGTCAGAGCACACTACCAGGTCAGACTGCCGCATATCTGTCCCAAACGTTTCACTTTAGACGTTGAGGACCTATTGATCTTGCCTCTATATAGTAGTAGGTGGCCCATGTTTGGAGTTTGGTTTAATTCTGAATTAAATGGGAAGTGATTAAAAGGTTTTGGGCAGTAGAGTGAAATGATCCAGCCATATTTTAGCAGGATCACTCTGACAACTGTATAGAGAATAGACTGAAGGGGATATGGTAGCGACTGGAAAACACTCTCAATGGCTTCCTGCATAACTGACTGAGGGCCACAGCTGTGGTGTTTTACGGCCATGCTTTGCACTGACTGCTCTCAGCCAATGACCGAGCGTAGCTGGGATACTAAGGCAGGCCCCCTCCCAAGAATCACAGGACTCCTCTGACAGATGACTTTGGCACAAGGACTTTTCTTAACTGCACAGCAGCCTAAGACTGTTGCCCCCCTCCCACCTTCCTTCTCTCCATCTGGACCCAAACTTACATCACAGTCTGACAGTTGTTCTACCCCCTCCTAACTCCCTCCTCATTTTCTTCCACATGGGTTTCCCATTTGTACATTTAATCATGTCTTGGCATCTGTTTCTCAGAGAACTAACATAGGGGTCAAGGGCAGAAGTGGGGGGACCAGTTAGAAGGCAATCACAGTAACCCAGGTGAGACATGATCATGGCCTGCAGCAAAGTGGGGACAGTAGAGGTGGAGAAAAGTGCTCAGATTTTATTTTTTCTGTTTTTTTTTTTTTGTTGTTGTTGTTGTTGTTGTTTGGAAGATGGAATTTACTAGAATTGCTGCTAGGATAGGGTGCAAGAGAAAGAGAGAGGTCAAGGATGACTGAACTGTTTTTGGCCTAAACAATTGGACAGATGCAGTTGCCATTCTCTGACGTGGTAAAGCCTAGGAGAAGACAGGGTTTGTGGAATAAAATCAGAAGCTCTGTTTTGGACATGTTAAGTTTGAGGTACTATTAGATTCCCAAGTGGAAATGTCACATAGGCAGTTGATTTAATAAGTCTGGAGGGCAGATTAGAGGTATTGCCTGAATTTGGGAGTTAGCAGATAGCTGGTATTTGAAGCTATGGAACTGAATGTGATCACCAAAGAAAAGACTGTGATAGAAAAGTTCCAGGAACTGAGGCCCAGAGCATTCTAGATTTGGGAGATAAGGAGTATTCAGCAAAAGAGACAGAGAAGGAAGATCGTACAAGTTTCGAATTTTCACAATGGCCTGGTGAAATTAACTGCCAATCACCAATCTGGTCTCCACCCATGTAGTTTTTCCTTTTCCAGAATGTCACCTAAATGCAATCAATCAGCATGTGGCCTTTTTGAGTCTGTCTTCTTTCACTAAGCATAATGTATTTGCGATTCTATTCTGCATATCAATCTTTGTTCCTTTTTAGTTGCCGAATAGCATTTCTTTAATATAAATGCACTACAGTTCCTTTATTCCACACCAACTGATGGACATTTGGTTTGTTTCCAGACTTTTGAGATGATGAATAAAGTTGCTATAAACATTTATATGGTTTTGCTCTGAGGATAATTGTTATTTACCTTGGGGGAAACTCTTCTGAGTGGGATTGTTGGGTGATATGGTAAGTATACATATTTAGCTTTATAAAAGATTGCCAAACTGTTTTAGGAAGTGTCTGGACCATTTTACATTTCCACCAGCCATGTATTAGAGCACCAGGGGCTTTGCATCCTCATCAGCACTTGGTTATTACCAGGTGTTGTTGTTTTGCTGTTCAGTAGGGTTTGCAGCCATAGCCAATCATGGTTTCAATTTGCCTTTCCTTAATGACTAATGAAATGGAGTGTCTTTCCATGTGTTTATTTGCCATCTGTTTATGCCCTTTGGTCAAGTGGCTGTTCAAATCTTTAGCTCACTTTTTAAATTGTTCAAGAGTTCTTTATACATTCTGGATACAACTCTTCTGTCAGATATGTGATTTGTAAATATTTTCCCCCAATTTGTGGTTTGTCTTTTTATTCCCTTAATGGGTGTCTTCCAAAAAGAAAATCTTTTTAATTTTGACAAAGTCCAATTTATCAATATTTTCCTCTATGGATTAAATATGCTTTGGGCATCGTATCTAAAAATTCTTTGCCTAATCCAAGGTAAAAAAAAAATTCTCCTTTGTTTTTTCGAAAAGTTTTATAGTTTTATTTAGAAGTCTGTGATCCATTCTGAGTTAATTTTGTATAAGGTGTAAAGTATAGGTTGAGATTTAGTTTTCTGCACATAGATGTCCAATTGTTCTAATACCATATGCTGAAAAGTCTATCCTTTCTCCATTGAATTATCTTTGGTCCAAAATTGTATGAATTTATTTCTGGACTCTGTTTTGTTCCATTGGTGTATGTCTGTGCTTTTGTCAATATCAGACTTTTTTTTTTTTTTTAAGAATTTATTTATTTATTTGACAGAGAGAGACACAGCGAGAGAAGGACCACAAGCAGGGGGAGCGGGAGAGGGCAAGGAGCCCTATGCGGGGCTCAATCCCAGGACCCTGGGATCGTGACCCGAGCTGAAGGCAGATGTTTAACCAACGGAGCCACCCAGGCATCCCTCATAGTTGCATTCTAATGTTTAAATACTTTTATTAAAGTGAAGTCTAGAATTTGTTTATACTTTAAGGGAATTTAGTAATTACACATTTAAATCAATATTGAGTTTCTGGAAGGCAGTGACTATATCCTACTTATCTGTGAATCACAGTACACAGAAGATTGAAAGTACAGAAAAATACCTCACTAAAGGTTTGGGGATTAAATACTTAAATATGAGACTTTTAAACAATTCTGATATCTTCAGACATAGTGAGGGATTGAGCATACAGAAATTCCATGATGCAAGAGGAAGAAAGAACCACTTCTCCTTTCTAAAAAGAGCCATAGGATTGGTCCCTGATGCAAGTAGGAGTAAGAGAACAGAAGAAGCTGTCCCCAAAATGTTCATCCATCGTAAGACTTAGATTCCGAAAATGTCAAGGCCAATTATTTTATAGGTGAGACTCAGACAGTGACACGTTGTACCGAGCTTCTTGTATATCAATATACAATTACACAAAAACTTGATTCCAAAATGAGAAACTTCTGCTAGAACTGGTTGGGTTTGTTTGTCATTTATAAAAATTGTGCACTTTTTAAATTAGCCCCCATAGTGGATTTCTTTTTTTAATTAATTAATTTATTTATTTAGAGGAGGGGGAGGGGTAGAGGTAGAAAGAATCCTGAAGCAGACTCCCTGCTGAGCGGAGCCTGAGACAAGGTTGATCACAGGACCCCGAAATCCTGACCTGAGCCAAAACCAAGTCCTATGAGCCACCCAGGTGCCCCAAGGCATTTCTTTTTAAGATTTCACTTTACTGGAGAAAATGTATTGGTATTTCATGAATTCATACTTAATTCATGATCAAGTATCTTACTAAAAACCCCCCACTTTGGCTTATTGTTGAATAATACTACAGCAATCATTATTAACCCAATTTTCACATAGCTGGAGTTCAACGACAGGTGTAAGGAATATGGCTTGTCCTTTCTGATATGCAGATAGTATCAAATTACTTTACCATTAATTATGTGACTAAGGTAGCCAAAGGAGTGATAATCATCACTTTTTTTTCTGCTACTATTGATTTGGTGTGCTTCAAACAAATGATTTCTTTCATAGGGTATAGGTTTTTTTTTTTTTTTTACCATATTTATTTATTTATTATTATTATTTTTTAAGTAATCTTTACACCCAACATGGGACTTGAATTCATGACCCCAAACTCACAACCCCGAGAGCAAGAGTCACGTGCTCTACCGACTGATCCAAACAGGTGCCCCTCAAACAAATGATTCTGATGTAAAACTAGAATGCTCAGATTTTTAATCTTTTAAAACCCTTTGTTTCCTTCATTTTATTAAGACTCTCTTGGCAACAAAAGCAAAAATAAGCAATGGGACTACATCAAACTAAAAAGCTTCTGGACAGCAATGGAAACCATCAGCAAAATGAAAAGGCAACCTACAGAATGGGAGAAGATATTTGAAAATGATATATCTGATAAAGGGTTAATATCCAAAATATATAAAGAACTCATACAACTCAATGGCCAAAAACAAACAATCTGATTTTAAAATGGCCAAAATAGATAAATAAAATAAAATGGGCAGAGGATCTGAACAGACATTTTTCCAAAAAAGGCATACAGATGGCCAATAGGTACATGAAAAGGTGTCCAACATCACTCATTGTTAGGAAAATGCAAATCAAAACCACAATGATATTATCACCTCACACCTGTTAGAATGTTTATTATCAAAAAGACAAGAAATAATAAGTTTTGGCAAGGATGTGGAGAAAAAGAAAGCTTTGTATGCTATTGATGGGAATGTAAATTGGTACAGCCACTATGGAAAACAGTATGGAGGTTCCAAAAAAATAGAAAATGGAACTACCATATGATGCAGCAATTCCACTTCTGGGTATTTATTTGAAGCAAACAAAAACACTAATTTGAAAAGATATCTGCAACCCCATGTACATTGTGGCATTATTTACAATAGCCAAAACATGAAAACAACCTAAGTGTCCAATGATGGATGAATGGATAAAGAAGATGTGATAGATATAAATATAAAAAACATAGAATAGGGGTGCCTGGGTGGCTCAGTCATTAAGCATCTGCCTTCGGCTCAGGTCATGATCCCAGGGTCCTGGGATCGAGTCCTGCATCGGGCTCCCTGCTCGGCGGGAAGCCTGCTTCTCCCTCTCCCACTCCCCCTGCTTGTGTTCCCTCTCTCGCTGTGTGTCTCTCTCTGTCAAATAAATAAATAAAATCTTAAAAAAAAAAAGAATATATAAATGTATATATGTAACTGTAATATATAAATATTTTATATAAATATATTATAAAATATATTAAAATGTGGCTAAATTTTATACATACATATAAAATATATAAGTATATATTGTGCATATATATTGTATATACTGTATGTATATATTTATAAAATTCAGCCGTAAAAAAGAAGGAAATCCTGCCATTCGTGACAACATGAATGGAACTTGAAGGCATATCCTAAATGAAATAAGTCAGACACAGAAAGACAAATGCCATATCTCAAGGGTCAGAAGTACGAATTTCCAATTATAAAATTTAAAAAGTGATACTCTATCTGTACACTGACACACAATGAAACACACTTGGGAAATCCCATCACTATTAAGATGGGATTGTACACTGTTGGCGGGAATGTAAATTGGTACAGTCACTATGGAAAACAGTATGGAGGTTCCAAAAGAATAAAAAATGGAACTACCATATGATGCAGCAATTCCACTTCTGGGTATTATGCAGAATTATATATATTACATTTATTTATATTTATAGTTTGTATATAAATATACAGAAACATTTATATATTCTGTTGTGCAGAATCAATTAATTGTTCATCTAGATCATTTAGGAATTGTTCATGTATATATAAGCAGTGCCTTTCTTTTTTTTTTTTTTAAAGATTTTATTTATTCATTTGAGACACAGAGATACAGAGAGAGAGCAGGAGCAGTGGGAGAGGCAGAGGGAGAGGGAGAGGAAGAAGCAGACTCCCCTCCGAGTCAGGAGCCCGACGTGGGGCTCGATCCCAGGACCCTGGGATCATGACCTGAGCCGAAGGCAGACGGTCAACCATCTGAGCCACCCAGGCGCCCCAAGCAGTGCCTTTCTATACAACTATTAATGTCTAGATGAAAATGATTAACTATTAATCCATTGTCAGTTGGACAAGAATTTTAAATTATTTCTTCAGTTATAGTGGTGGAGTTGCACAGATTATTTTATTCTCTTAACAGGCCCCCCTTTGGGCCAAGAAGACACATTGTCAAGCAGTTGGCTGGGGCTACGTGTGCATGTCATGATTAAGGGTGCGAGGAAAGACAAATGAGCCACATTGGGATTAAAACCATGATCTCATTGACCAAGAGTTCCAACTAACCAGCACAGAGATAATAAATATATACTTCTTGGAACTTTGCTCTTTTCCACAAGTGTTTTCTCTGTAGTCACTGAAGTATGGAGACATTTTATTCTCTCTAAACTTCCAACAGAACTCTTCGTGCCAGGGATAGCACATTCCATCCTTCTGTGTACTATTACCAGTAAACAATGAAATGACCATCATAGAGTTGAAAGTATGTGTTGCCTCATAAAAAGAATTTAGAAGAGTCTTTGGATGAAAAGCAGAGTATAGTGGTAGTATTGTACTATTGTGCAGAATATTATTTCACCAAAGATTATGAGGCATACATATTTTACTGAGAGTCTTTTGTGGGCTAAATTCATGTCCTGAAAACATGGCATTTTAGATAACATAAATTTATGGAGATTGTGGATTTTTCTCCCAGAAAATGAATACATCTTTTATACAATTTTCAGGATCGAGGATAATAATGAAACTGTGGAAGCAAAGTTCTAAAATATTCTTTATTTTTATGCAATAGCAAGTTGTTTTCAGAGTTGGTAAGATCCGTTTTTAAAAATTATTTCTATTTCAAATGAATCATTTGCTGAACAAGCTCCCATGAAAGGCGAGGAAACAGAATAAGAAGGGAAAAGAGAACATGAATCAATAATTTATCAAAATGTGGTTGGGTCATACTCTAGTTTACAAAGAACAGAAGTTCATTCAGTTTTAAGGGAAAAGGGGGTTAACTGTTAAGGGCATGTGCGGTTTAAAATTATTAAGCCATTTCATAACCGAGACAGTTCAAGGACTGGTTATACCAGAGTCCACATGGTCTTTCTCTCCTGGTATCTCTCTACTTTCTCCAACCTTTCAAGTAGGGTACATGTGATTGGATTGCTTAATTCATTAGTGGAGAGTCTATCTACAGGGTAGATTCTGACTTCGATGCCCATCCCTGACAAAAGTGTTTAGCTTCTCTTAAAAGGCAATTGGAGGGGCGCCTGGGTGGCTCAGTCAGTTGACCATTGCCTTCCGCTCAAGTCATGATCCCAGGGTCCTGGGATCAGGCCGGCGCCGGGCTCCCTGCTTGGCAGGGAGCCTACTTCTCCCTCTCCCTCTGCCCGCCGCGCCCCCTGCTTGTGCTCTCTCTCTGTGTCAAATGAATAAATAAAATCTTAAGAAAAAAAAAAGGCAATTAGAGTCAGTATAAAGTCTATGCCATACTAGTTAGCATCAGCCCCCGATTTTTTTCTTAAAGATTTTATTTTTAAGTATTCTCTATACCCAGCGTGGGGCTGGAACCCAAACCCCAAGACCAAGAGTCTCATGCTCCACCAACTAAGCCAGCCAGGTACCCTCTGGCCCCACATTTTTAAAAACAAAAAAACAGCTCTTCACAGAAATCAAAATTGTATATATCAAATGTTTTCTACAATGGGAAAAATGTGTACATATGACTGAATACAAAAAGGGACTATGTGAAATAAAAACTGTTTTTCGAAGTGGTGAGATTATAATTGGCTTTTTTTTCTCCTCTCGGTTTTTGCCAATATTGTTGTTCTAGTTCTTGACTAATTTAAGAACGTTTTTTCAATATTTAGAACAATGAATATAATTTTAACAATGCCCAGATGGTTTTTAACTGATTATCTCGCTCTCTCTTTTTTTTTTTTTTTGCTTTTCAAATCATTTTAAAAGCCAGCAGTAGAGTCAGATTAAATTAGGAAATATGTAAGAGATGTGTTTAATTAACAATTCAAGATGAGTCAATAGTCTTTCCAGTCTTTTTCATCATGTACATAGAGAATTCATTACTTGGTAGTGTTATTGATACTTTAAAAAATAAAGTCCCCATTATATTTGTGTCCTTCTCACACAAGCCTTCAAACTATTTGCCCACCCCTCTGCCTATCTGTGGTCATGCTCCTTTCTTATAAAATACATCAAAACATCAAAAGCAGACTCAAACATTAGAAAAACAGCTGTGAGTGTGAGGAGGTGGGGTACACTTAATGTGTTTATAGCAAGTGGGTAAATTATATCAAGTATAACAGGCACCCAGCCTTTTAGGACAATTTTGACTGACAAGAGTTTAAAATTAATAATAATGGTAGAAATCTCTAAAGAATTTAGAGATTTAAAAACCCAGTTAGTTGGCTAACAGAGCTTTTGCTTTATTATCAGTGATGCTTAATTGATTTTTTTCAGGTCCTTAAGGACCAATATTAACTTTCCTACCCAGCAGATACACTTCTAAATGTTTAGGATGGTGGATCAGGTGGATATATATTTACCAAAGTGCCTAATTACAATGATTGCTCAGCAATTTAACAAATGCCATTTATGTTCCTAACGAACTTCTAATGTAAACTCTAAGAAATTCGTTCCATAATCATATGGTAAGTATACTTGGCCTGTATTCTAGAATTCTGATTAGTATTTCTAATTGATAATCAATAAGAAAGTAACATTCTTACCATGTTAGTTTAATCAAGTGGAAATTGTATTTGTCTGCCACCTGGGGGATTCATGGAAACACTGCAAGTGGTGAAATTCATAGTAATAGTAATAAATATATTAAATATTAATATATATTATATATTATAATTATATTAAGCATATTAATATATTAAGTATATTGATATACATTAGATATATTAAATAAATATAGTAATAAAATATTACAATATATGTGTTAATAGCATCGGTCTTATGAATGATGTTGGCTGATATGTTATATATATATGAATAATATATAATATATATTATATAGAGAGACACACATATATACGTGTGTGTATATACGTAATTTTGGCCAATGAGGTATTGGCAAAACCAAGATATGAGTATATATGTATCTTGGAGGTAAAGTGATGAAAATGTTTCCAAAAGAAAGGAGTGATATGCTTTGTCAAATATTACTGGTAGATCAAATAAGACTGACCACAGTCTTAGGTAATTGGGAGTTCATAGATGGCCAGAAAAGGAGCTGTTTGGGGATGTCTTATGGTTTTTATTGCTGTCATGAGTATATTTTATCATTTATAACATTTTTCTAATCCATTACTGATGGAGTATAGGGAACTCTTAATTTCTGTAAGTTGATCTTCTATTTGACCACCTTACTGGATTTTATTGTTATTTCTAATAGTTTATCAATTGACTTACCTGTATCTTCGAGGTAGAAAATCATATTGTTTGAAAATATTGACAGATCTGTCTCACTTTTCAACATTTATACTTTGTTTGGCATTAACTGGGACCTCCAGTGCAGCATTAAGCAGATGTGAAAGTGACCATTACTGTAATTTAAACTGACCTGCTGTAGATTTCTGGGAAATAGTCTTTATCAAGCAGGGAAGTTTCCTTCTGTTCCTAGTTTTTAAAGATTCCCTTTTTTTCTCTCTCTCTCTCTCTTTTTTTCATTTTTTAAAAAACTGAAAATCTTAAAAAAAAAGATTTTATTTATTTATTTGTCAGAGAGGAAGAGAGAGAGAGCACAAGCAGGGAGAGCGGCAGGCAGAGGGACAAGCAGACTCCCTGCTGAGCAGGGAGCCCAATGTGGGGCTCGATTCCAGGACCCTGGGATCATGACCTGAGCTGAAGGCAGACACTTAACCAACTGAGCCACCCAGGCACCCTTTTTTTTTTCACCTTTTTAAACTGCTTTATGAACTTCACAATATATAATGAGCATCTTGCCATACAATAGGGTAAAACTCCCCTGCTGACAGAATCTTACAGATTGGGTCAAAATACAACATTCAATTAGAAGCTGGCCATCGGAAACCCACAAGAGACATCTACCACCGAAAGGTTTACAACAAAGGTACATGGAGAACATGCAAGTTTAGGAAGCAGATGAGTCTTCCTATTAACTTGAGGGAAAATATCAGGATTCAAGTCATAAGGCAAAACACAACATGATGGTCATGGTAAGGAAGGTCAGTGCTAATTGCATGCAGACTGTGACTGAATTACTTTTCCCTCAGCTTTTCCATCCGCTGTCTCACCACCTCCCCAATCCTTTCCATATTCTCTTCTCTCATCCTTGCCTGCAGCTCTCCAAGTCTCTGAATCATGTCCCACCTACACTGCGGGATGGGCTGCCTAACACGCATCCACCTATGATTTACTCTAGGCACACAATATTCACCAGCTTCCAAAGGGAGGACCAAGGACTCTCCTTTATTAGCAACTTGCTCCTATTCATCCTTTTTTCTGTTTTCCTGGCTGGCATTTTCCATGTTGAGATTTTTTTTACTGCTTGCTCCTCTTTGGACGCCATTGCACCTGCACCTATCCTTGAAGAGTCCTACTCTGGATTCTGGCTGAGAGTGCTTAGCGGTGACACTTAGGCCCACCCCCCCCCCACGCCTCCTACTCTTTGGGGCCATCCCTGGCCCACACACCCTCTGAGACTTCCCTGTTCCTAAATCCTAAATGGGTGTGGAATTTTATCAAATACTTTTTAACAAATATCAAATGATAATGATTTTCTTTTTTGTTCTTATGACAATATATTTAATAGATTTCCAAATGTTAATCCATCCTTATGCACATATCTAACTATCCTGTATTTTATATTTTCTTTTAAGCTCAGCAATGTTTTCAATTTGCTAATTTTAACTTCAGATTCTTCCAGTTTTGTTCATAAGTAAAACTGGCCTTGGAATTTGTTAGGAAGGGCCAACCTTGCACAATTTGAGTATTGGAATTATTTTCAGCTCTAAAATGTTGTTAGGAATTAATGAAAAGAATGAACTAAATAAATTCTAAAAAATGTTCAATAGGAGAGTGTCTAAGATGGCAGAGGAGTAGGAGACCTAAATTTCGTCTGGTCCCAGGAATTCAGCTAGATAGTTATCAAACCATTCTGAACACCTGCGAACTCAACCGGAGATCAAAGAAAAGAATAGCAGCAACTCTGAGCAGAAAAGCAACCACTTTCTGGAAGGTAGGACGTGTGGCGTGATTCCGAGGAGATATTCGGGAGGATAGACGGCGGGGGAGGGGGCCTCCGTCGGCCGCTTCTGGCAAGTGATAGAGCCACAGAGCACAAAATCGGAACTTTTAGAAGTCAGCTCCACTGAGGGACGTCGCTCCAGTGGCTAAGCGGGGGTGGAACCCTCGCGGGACAGGGTGGTCTCAGGACCCTCGGGGTCACAGAAAGACCGGGGGTGCCTGAGTGCGGCAGAGTCCCCAGGTATCGGAGCGGGGAAGCCGGCTGCAGAGACGGAGCCGAGGCACGGGCTCTCAGCTCGGGGTTGCCATAAACTGTGATCCACAGCACAGTCGGGCCCCTGCTCCTCCAGCAGGGACCCAAAAAGCGGCAGATCCCGGGGAGACTCACCTTCCTCCCCCAGGAGGAGCAGCGCGGGAGCACACCGCAGGGATCTGCTGGGTTTGGAGACTCCACCCGGGGTCGGGTGCCAGAGATAGAAACGCGCGGTCACAGGCTGGGTGAGCACAGAGTGCGGCCAGAGACCGGGGAGACGGGAGTGACTGAAGGCTTTTCTCTTGGGGCGCACTGAGCAGTGGGGCCCTGAGTTCTCGGCTCCTCTGGGGCGGAGATAGGGAGGCTGCCATTTTCACTCTCCGCCTCCAAAGCTGTACGGAAAGCTTGCAGGGAACAAAAGCTCCCAAGAGCAAACCGGAGCAGATCACTTAGCCCGGACCGGGCAAGGGCGGGGCAATTCCGCCTCCGGCAAAGACATTTGGGAACCATGGCAACGGGCCCCTCCCCCAGAAGATCAGCGAGAACAGCCAGCCAAGACCAAGTTTACCGATCAATGAGAACAGCAGAACTCCAGCGCTAGGGGAATACTGCACATAGAATCCATGGCTTTTTCCCCATGATGCTTTAGTCTTTCAAAGTTAATTTTTAAAATTTTCTTTATTTTTTTCTTTTTCTAAAAATTTTTCTTCTTTCCTTTTTCAACCAACTTCTTATCAATTCCTTTTTGAAAATCTTTTTTAATTTTCATTTTTACAGTCATATTCTATCCCTTCATTGTATTTAAGCTTATTTTTGTATATATATGTTATTCTTTCTTTAAAATTTTGGGATGCAATTTCTTCTAACAGACCAAAATACACCCAAAATCTAGTGTATGGCTCTGTTCTATTCACCCACCTGATCATATTCTCCCCTCCCCCGCCAAAGTTTCCGGTCTCTTCTTCTTTTTTTTTTTTTTAGTTTCCGGTCTCTTCTAAGTTGGTTTAGTGTTTATTTCTCTGGGGTCGTTGTTGCCTTTTGTTGTCTTATTCATCTATTGCTCTCTGGACAGAATGACAAAATGGAAAAACTCACCTCAAAAAAGAGAACAAGAGGCAGTACTGACTGCCAGGGACCTAATCAATATGGACATTAGTAAGATGTTGGAATTAGAGTTCAGAATAACAATTATAAAGATACTAGCTGGGCTTGAAAAAAGCATAGAAGGAACTAGAGAATCACTTTCTGGAGAAATAAAAGAACTAAAATCTAACCAAGTCAAAATCAAAAAGCCTATTAATGAGATGCAATCAAAAATGGAGGCTCTAACTGCTAGGATAAATGAGGCAGAAGAGAGAATTAGTGATGTAGAAGACCAGATGATGGACATAAAGAAGCTGAGAAAAAGAGAGACAAACAACTACTGGATCACGAGGGGAGAATTCAAGAGATAAGTGATACCATAAAACGGAACAATATTAGAATAATTGGGATCCCAGATGAAGAAGAAGGGGGGGCAGAAGGTATATTGGAGCAAATTATAGTGGAGAACTTCCCTAATTTAGGGAAGGAAACAGGCATCAAAATCCAGGAGGCACAAAGAGCTCCCCTCAAAATCCATAAAAAAGGGCCAACACCCCGACATCTAATAGTAAAACTTACAAGTCTCAGACACAAAGAGAAAATCCTGAAAGTAGCTCGGGACAAGAGGTCTGTAACCTACAATGGTAGAAACATTAGATCGGCAGGAGACCTATCCACAGAGACCTAGCAGGCCAGAAAGGACTGGCATGATACATTCCAGGGACTAAATGAGAAAAATATGCAGCCAAGAATACTTTAACCAGCTAGGCTGTCATTGAAAATAGAAGGAGTGATAAAAACAACTTCCAGGACAAACAGAAACTAAAAGAATTTGTGATCACCAAGCCACCCCTGCAAGAAATATTGAAATGGGTCCTTTAAGCAAAGGGAGAGCCCAAAAGTAACTAGATCAGAAAGGAACAGAGACAATATACAGTAACAGTCACCTTATAGGCAATACAATGGCCCTAAATTTATATCTTTCAGTAGTTATGCTGAATGTAAATTGGCTAAATGCCCCAATCAAAAGATACAGGGTATCAGATAAAAAAGCAAGACCCATCGATATGCTGTCTGCAAGAGACTCATTTTAGACCCAAAGACACCCCCAGATTGAAAGTGAGGGGCTGGAAAACCATTACCATGCTAATGGACATCAAAAGAAAGCTAGGGTGTCAATCCTTATATCAGACAAATTAGATTTTAAACCAAAGACTGTAATAAGAGATGAGGAAGGACACTATATTATAATTAAAGGATCTATCCAACAAGATCTAACAATTGTAAATATCTATGCCCCTAACATGGGAGCAGCCAATTATATAAGCCAATTAATAACAAAATCAAAGAAATGCATTGACAATAATACAATAATAGTAGGGGACTTTAACAACCCCCTCACTAAAATGGACAGATCATCCAAGCAAAAGATCAACAAGGAAATAAAGGCTTTAAATGACACACTGGACCAAATGGACTTCACAGATATATTCAGAACATTCTATCCCAAAGCAACAGAATACACATTCTTCTCTAGTGCACATGGAACATTCTCCAGAATAGATCACATCCTGGGTCACAAATCAGGTCTCAACTGGTACCAAAAGATTGGGATCATTCCCTGCATATTTTCGGGCCACAATGCTTTGAAACTGGAACTCAATCACAAGAGGAAAGTTGGAAAGAACTCAGATATATGGAGGCTAAAGAGCATCCTACTAAAGAATGAATGGGTCAACCAGGAAATTAAAGATGAATTTAAAAATTCATGGAAACAAATGAAAATGAAAACACAACTGTTCAAAATCTTTGGGATGCAGCAAAGGCAGTCCTAAGAGGAAAGTATATAGCAATACAAGCCTTTCTCAAGAAACAAGAAAGGTCTCAAATACACAACCTAACCCTACACCTAAAGGAGCTGGAGAAAGAACAGCAAATAAAGCCTAAACCCAGCAGGAGAAGAGAAATAATAAAGATCAGAGCAGAAATCAATGAAATAGAAACCAAAGGAACAGTAGAACAGATCAACGAAATTAGGAGCTAGTTCTTTGAAAGAATTAATAAGATTGATAAACCCCTGGCCAGACTTATCAAAAAGAAAAGAGAAAGGACCCAAATAAATAAAATCATGAATGAAAGAGGAGAGATCACAACCAATACCAAAGAAATACAAACAATTATAAGAACATTTTATGAGCAACTACATGCCAGCAAATTAGATAATCTGGAAGAAATGGATGCATTCCTAGAGATGTATAAACTACCAAAACTGAACCAGGAAGAAATAGAAAACATGAACAGGCCCATAACCAGCAAAGAAATTGAAGCAGTAATCAAATCTCCCAACAAACAAGAGCCCAGGGCCAGATGGCTTCCCAGGGGAATTCTACCAAACATTTAAGAAGAATTAATACCTATTCTTCTGAAACTCTTCCAAAAAATACAAATGGAACGAAAACTTCCAAACTCTTTTTATGAGGCTAACATTACCTTGATCCCAAAACCAGAGAAGGACCCCACCAAAAAGAACTACAGACCAATATCCCTGATGAACACAGATGCAAAATTTCTCACCAAAATACTAGCCAATGGGATCTAACACTACATTAAAAGGATTATTCACCACGACCAAGTGGGATTTATTCCTGGGCTGCAAGGTTGGTTCAACATCCACAAATCAATCACTGTGATACAATACATCAATAAAAGAAAGGACAAGAACCATATGATCCTCTCAATAGATGCAGAAAAAGCATTTGACAAAGGGCAGCATCCTTTCTTGATTAAAACTCTTCACAGTATAGGGATAGAGGATACATACCTCAATATCATAAAAGCCATCTATGAAAAACCTACAGCGAATATCATTCTCAATGGGGAAAACCTGAGAGCTTTCCCCCTAAGGTCAGGAACATGGCAAGGATGTCACTATCACCACTGCTATTCAACATAGTATTAGACGTCCTAGGCTCAGCAATCAGACAACAAAAAGAAAGAAAAGGCATCTGAATCGGCAAAGAAGAAGTCAAACTCTCACTCTTTGCAGATGATATGCTACTTTATGTGGAAAACCCAAAAGACTCCACCCCAAAATTGCTAGAACTCATACAGGAATTCAGTAAAGTGGCAGGATATAAAATCAATGCACAGAAATAAGTTGCATTTCTATACACCAACAACGAGACAGAAGAAAGGGAAATTAATGATTGGATCCCATTTACAATTGCACCCAAAACCATAAGATACCTAGGAATAAATCTAACCAAAGAAGCAAAGGATCTGTACTCAGAAAACTATAGAATACATGAAAGAAATTGAGGAAGACACAAAGAGATGGAAAAATATTCCATGCTCATGGATTGGAAGAACAAATATTGTTAAAATGTCTATGCTACCTGGAGCAATCTACACATTCAATGTAATCCCTATCAAAATACCTTCAACTTTTTTCACAGAACTGGAACAAATAATCCTAAAATTTGTAAGGAAGCAGAAAAGACCCCAAATAGCCATAGGAATGTTGAAAAAGAAAACTAAAACTGGTGGCATCACAATTCTGGACTTCAAGCTCTATTACAAAGCTGTCATCATCAAGACAGTATGGTACTGGCACAAAAACAGACACATAGATCAATGGAACAGAACAGAGAATTCAGAAAAGGACCCTCAACTCTATGCTCAACTAATCTTTGACAAAGCAGGAAAGAATATCCAATGGAAAAAAGAGTCTCTTCAACAAATGGTGTTGGAAAAATTGGCCAGCCACATGCAGAAGAATGAAACTGGGCCGCTTTCTTACACCATAAACAAAAATAAACTCAAAATAGATGAAAGACCTAAATGTGAGACAGGAATCCATCAAAATCCTAGAGGAGAACACAGGCAGCAATCTCTTTGACCTCGGCCACAGCAACTTCTTGCTAGACACATCTCCAAAGGCAAGAGAAACAAAAGCAAAAGTGAACTATTGGAACTTCATCAAGATAAAAAACTTCTGCACAGTGAAAGAAAAAATCAACAAAACTAAAAGGCAACCTATGGAATGGGAGAAGATGTTTGCAAATGTCTTATCAGATAAAGGGTTAGTATCCAAAATCTATGAAGAACTTATCAAACTCAACACCCAAAAAACAAAAACCCTGGTCAAGAAATGGGCAGAAGACATGAACAGACATTTCTGCAAAGAAGACATCCAAATGGCCAACAGACACATGAAAAAGTGCTCAACATCACTCGGCATCAGGGAAATACAAATCAAAAACCACAATGAGGTACCACCTCACACCAGTCAGAATGGCTAAAATTAACAACTCAGGAAACAACAGATGTTGGTGAGGATGCGGAGAAAGGGGAACCCTCCTACACTGTTGGTGGGAATGCAAGCTGCTGCAGCCACTCTGGAAAACAGTATGGGGGTTCCTCAAAAAGTTGAAAATAGAGTTACCCTATGACCCAGCAATTGCACTACTGGGTATTTACCCCAAAGATACAAATGTAGTGATCCAAAGGGGCACCTGCACCCCAATATTTATAGCAGCAATGTCCACAATAGCCAAACTATGGAAAAGCCCAGATGTCCATCGACAGATGAATGGATAAAGATGAGGTATATATATATAATGGAATATTACACAGCCATCAAAAAAAGAAATCTTGCCATTTGCAATGATGTGGATGGAACTAGAGGGTATTATGCTAAGTGATATAAGTCAATTAGAGAAAGACAATTATCATATGATTTCACTGATACGTGGAATTTAAGAAACAAGGCAGAGGATCATAGGGGAAAAAAGGAAAAAATGAAACAAGACAAAACCAAAGAGGAAGACAAACCATAAAAGACTCTTAATCTCAGGAAACAAACTGAGGGTTGCTGGAGGGGAGGGGGGCAGGGGGACGGGGTGGCTGGGTGAGGGATACTGGGGAGAGTATGTGTTGTGGTGAGCACTGTGTGTTGTGTAAGACTGATGAATCACAGACCCTTGAAACAAATAACACATTATATGTTAATAATAAAAAAATAAATAAAAATGTTGAATGACAAATATAATACAGGACAAATTCCCAAGCACTTGTTAATAATTTGCACATTTCAAGCAATAGCTAAAACCAAATTTTGATCCACTCAAAAGTACTCTATGAGAGAATAAATATAATCTAGTGGAAGAGATAAAATATGAATACAAATAACACAAGGCAGTAGGTGAGAATTGTTATAAGGACTTTAAAGATGGAGATTAAGGACGCCTGGGTGGCTCAGTCCATTAAGTGTCTGCCTTCGGTTCAGGTCGTGATCCCAGGGTCCTGGGATCAAGTCCCACATCAGGCTCCTTGCTCAGCAGGGAACCTGCTTTGCCCTCTCCCTGCAGCTTCCCCTGCTTGTTCTTGCTCTCTCTCTCTCTCTGACAAATAAAAATCTTTAAGAATAAATAAATATTTGTATATTTAGAATTACCAAAACAAATGTACTTTTACCTTTTATTTCTAACCCTGTGTGTTAGAGCAGTTGAATGCTCTTCTGCTTTCTTTTTAGATCACATTGTTGGGCGCCTGGGTGGCTCAGTTGGTTAAGCAACTGCCTTCGGCTCAGGTCATGATCCTGGAGTCCCGGGATCGAGTCCCACATCGGGCTCCCTGCTCAGCAGGGGGTCTGCTTCTCCCTGTGCCCTCTTCCCTCTCATGCTCTCTGTCTCTCATTCTCTCTCTCAAATAAATAAATAAAATCTTTAAATAAATAAATAAATAAATCACATTGTTAAGCTGTGGATTTGTACTCAATAATGACTTAGGATAAACATTATTTTCATTCATCACATGTTAGACATTTTTCTTTTCCTTGTAAGCAGATTCAAACTAGATAGTCAATAAAACATCTTTTAAATCCCACCAAAAAAAAAAAAGAATAAATAAATAAAGGTGGAGATTACTTCTGGCTTGGTTGATCTGACAAGGTATCACATAAGAACACCTGGCAGAGTGCAGATATGTGCAATTTATATCACAGAGGGCTAATCTCCCTTCTACATAAAGAGCTCCTAGACATTGAGAAGAAAGGAACTAACACCCAATAGAATAATGGGCAAATGCCAGCAATAGAGAGTCCAAGGGACAATACAAATGGTTTTTTTTTTTTTTTTTAAGATTTTATGTATTTATTTGAGAGAGAGAATGAGATAGAGAGAGCATGAAGGGGGGAGGGTCAGAGGGAGAAGCAGACTTCCCGCTGAGCAGGGAGCCCGATGCGGGACTCGATCCCGGGACTCCAGGATCATGACCTGAGCCGAAGGCAGTCGCTTAACCAACTGAGCCACCCGGGCGCCCTACAAATGGTTTTTAACATATTAAAATTTTCTCAACTTCACTTAGGACAGAAGAAATGCAAAATGAATCTTTATTGTGCTACCACTTCTCACTTATCAGACTGGCAAATATCTGAAAGTTTGACAACATACTCTATGGCAGGTCTGTGGGGAAAGAAGCACTCTCAGACATTGGTGGTAAGAGAGGAAAAGGACACAAGCTAACAAAATTAGAAATATCTAATACCTACCAAAATAAGAAATGCATTCACCTTTTAACTCAACAATCCCATTTCTTAGAACCTATCCTGAAGATAGCTCCACAAATAGAAACAACATATGCATATTGTTATCCATTGTGGTATTATTTGTAATAGTAAAAGATTGGAACAACCTACCTATCAATAGGGAAGGAGTTGAAGAAACTATGGTATATCCTTACAATGGAGCCCTACGCAATTGTAAAAATGAATGAAGATCTCTGTGTATGAATGTGGAAAGATCTTTATCTGTGATAAAATTGATAAAACCAAAGTACAGAACCATGAAATAAAGAAGGGAGGGATAAGAATATACACACATATACACACTTCTGCTACAATACAATATACACTTTCCTTGACCTGCAAAATTGCATGCTTAATGTAGGACTTGCATGGGAAAAAATGGGTTAAGAGCAGATCATTAAAAAACCATGCCAGGGCATCTGGGTAGCTCAGTCAGTTAAGCGTCATCTGACTCTTGCTTTTGGCTCAGTTCATGATCTCAGGGTTGTGAGATCGAGCCCCACATTGTCGGGCTCTGGGCTTGGCCTCAGCAAGGAGTCTGCTTGAGACACTCTCTCTCCTTTCCCTTTCCCCCTCACCCCGCTTGTGCTCTCTCTCTAAAATAAATAAATAAAATCTTTTTTAAAAAATAAAAATCTATGCCACTTTGTAATCAAGCACTTATAAAAGTAATAATTCATACTTTGAAAGATAACTTAGACCACTCAGACAGGCAGTCTGAAGTGTTTGGAGGGTGCCAGGATTGATACTTAAAATATGTAAAAATAAGGTAGGGGGATGGTGTAACTGGCTGATGGGCATTAAGGAGGGCACTTGATGTAATGAGCAGGGGGTGTTACACGCAACTGATGAATCACTAAATTCTACCCCCGAAACTAATAATACAATATATGTTAACTAAATTGAATTTATTTTTTTAAAAGGTTTTATTTATTTATTTGACAGAGAGAGAGCACAAGCAGGTGAAGCAATAGAGGGACAGGGAGAAGCAGACTCCCCGCCGAGTGGGGAGCCCGATGCGGGGCTCAATCCCAGGACCTCAGGATCATAACCCAAGCTGAAGTCAGATGCCCAACCAACTGAGCCACCCAGGTGCCCCAACTAAATTGAATTTAAAGAAAGAATTGTTTTAAATATGTAAAAACAATATAGTAAAAATACCAGCAACATTTTAATTAAATCAGGGCTGGTGTATACTGAAACTATCCATGTTGGTGGGGAGCTCCAAGTGATTGGGACTTAAATTAAGATAGGCCTAGAAGGTACTATGTCTTGCTATATGGGAGTGTGTAGATCTTTCGAGGTATCCACAAGATCAAAATATATCATGATAATGTTTGTCAGCTTTCACTCTCATTCTCTCATGAGTGTACAGGAGAGTTTTCCAGAGGCTTCATGACATGGGAACATATTGGATGCCAAAGGAGTATGAGAATCCAGCTCTTTCTATTAAACCAGATATTAAAGAGGTTTGTAAAATGCCACTGTTCTCACTAATTATTTTTTGTTTGGGGAAATACAGTTATTTTGTATAAACATATATATGTTAACTTGTAATATTACCATTATTTTTTATTGATTTAATAAATAAATATTTTAACATTTTCTCAGTTTTAATTTCTGTATAGTCCCCAATAATGTTTAAGAGTTTACAATGATCTGAATAGACACTTTTCCAAAGAAGACATCCAGATGGCTAACAGACACATGAAAAGATGCTCAACATCACTCGGCATCAGGAAAATACAAATCAAAACCACCATGAGATACCACCTCACACCAGTCAGAATGGCTAAAATTAACAACACAAGAAACAACAGGTGTTGACAAGGATGCGGAGAAAGGGGAACCCTCCTACACTGTTGGTGGGAATGCAAGCTGCTGCAGCCACTCTGGAAAACAGTATGGGGGTTCCTCAAAAAGTTGAAAATAGAGCTACCCTATGACCCAGCAATTGCACTACTAAGTATTTACCCAAAGGTTACAAAAATACAGGTTTGAAGGGGTACATGCACCCTGATATTTATAGCAACATTATAAACAATAGCCAAACTATGGAGAGAGCCCAAATGTCCATTGACTAATGAGACAGATGAATGGATAAAGATGCAGTATATGTATACATAATGGAATGTTACTCATCCATCAAAAAGAATGAAATCTTGCCATTTGTAAAGTCATGGATGGAGCAGAGTGTATTATGCTAAGTGAATTAAGTCAGTCAGAGAAAGACAAATACCATATGATCTCGCTCATATGTGGAATTTAAGAAAGAAAACAGATCAACATATGGGAAAGGGGAAAAGAAAAAAAGGAGAGAGGAAAACAAGCCATAAGAGACTCTTAATGATAGAGAACAAACTGAGGGTTGATGGAGGGAAGTAGAGGGGGGATGGGCTAGATGGGGGATGGGTATTAAAGAGCACACTTGTGATGAGCACTGGATGTTGTGTGTAAGTGATGAATCACTGAATTCTACTCCAGAAACCAATATTACATTGCATGTTAACTAAAATTTAAATTAAAAAAAGGGTTTATAATGATCTTGAGACCAAAAAGTCTAAGAACCTCTGCTACAGAGAAACCTTAGACTTCCTTCATCAGTGTGATTGATGGTAGAATTATTGTTATTAGTATTTGGAAATATTCTCCTTATCTTTCTCAAAGATTTTAGTTCCTGGCTTGTGGTTTCTCCCATCAGTACTACTCTTCATTCTTGTTAATTTCAGTTTACATCTAGACAAACCCTCAATACCCACATTGTTCAATTTCTTGAATTCACCTCCACTGGTCTTGTCCTCCAACCTACCTCAGCCACTCACCTCTATAGTCATAACCTTGATTTTGTCATTATCAGTAAGTACAGATCCTCTGTGATCTCATCTTTCTGCATTCCATTCTCTAATCTCTACCTCCTATCTTTTCAGCTTATTCCTTCTAGAGATCTTTAATGCCACCATTGGTCCTCAAATCTGGTGACACTACTGTCCCCCACCCTTTGGTGTCCTCATTTCCCCTCCTTACCCAGTTTCAATTCCATGGTCAGTCATTATAAACACTCCCTTCCATACATTTTTGTTTTAAAGATTTTATTTATTTATTTGACAGAGAGAGACAGCGAGAGAGGGAACACAAGCAAGGGGAGTGGGAGAGGGAGAAGCAGGCTTCCTGCCTGAGCAGGGAGCCCAACGCGGGGCTCGATCCCAGGACCCTGGGATCATGACCTGAGCCGAAGGCAGACGCTTAACGACTGAGCCACCCAGGCGCCTCCCTTCCATACATTTTGACTCATGTTTCTCCCTTTTGTTTCTTCATGGTCATTTGACAAAACCACACCTCTGGTTAAATGCAGCTGTCTTCCCCTAACCCACGTATGTATTTGATTTGTGTGGCTGAACTGTGGCTGGAGCAAAACACAAAAGCAGGCTGGTCCATTTTAAATTCCTGGCCAGACATCTCAGGTGGACCCTATAGATTGCCAGGCAATCTTACTAAATGTCCCTAGTCAACTCACCCTCACCCCTCCCGTGTTATCTTTTCATCTTTCTTTCTTCTGAACCTCCAAATCCTCACTTCCAAAACCTATTCTTAGCTGGTGATCATGCTTCCTACTTCACCAGAAAATGGAAGTAATCACAAGGGAACTTCCAAAGACTCTCACCAACACACCTAACCATGTCTCAGCATCCACACTCACACACTCAACTTTTCCATCTGTTGAGTTATTTATGCTTCTTCTATCTCAAAGAGTCCTTCCTCCATTTATGCACAACATTCAAATTCCCTTCACCTCTCTTACTCCAGAATTCTCCCTTTTATCTCTTAGGTTTTACTTGCTGCTGTATCATTCTCACCAGTATACAATTTTGCTGTTAACTCTCCGACTTTAACAACAGACAAATATTACTCTTGGTATAAACTTCCAGTTATAAGATAAATCCCAGGGAAGTAATGTACAGTATGGCGACTATAGTTAACAATACTACATTGTATATTTGAGAGTTGCTAAGAGAGTAGATTTTAAAAGTTCTCATTGCAGGAAAAAAAATTGTAATTATGTGTGTTGATGGATATTAACTAGACTTATTGTGGTAATCATTTCGCAATACATACACATAGCCATCATTATGTCTTATGCCTAAAACTAATACAATGTAATCTGTGAATTATATTTCAGTATATTTAAAAAAAAAAGAAGCATCTGGAAGAAATGCACTTTTGGCAGGGCTTTAAAAGAAGGACAAGTGGTTACTAATGGAATGGCAGTGACGATAAAGAAAATAAGGTGGATAGAAGTAGTCTCTTGGGGGGGGCAGCCTGATGAGACTGCTGACAGAAATTGATTTTTTAAAAAATTCTTATGGACTTTTGGGGCACCTGGGTGGCTCGGTCGTAAAGTGTCTGCCTTCCACTCAGGTCATGATCCCGGGGTCCGGGATCGAGCGCCGCATCGGGCTCCCTGCTCAGGCAGGAAGCCTCCTTTTCCCTCTCCCACTCCCCCTGCTTGTGTTCCCTCTCTCGCTGTCTCTCTCTCTCTCAAATAAATAAATAAAATCTTTAAAAAAAAATAAAAAAAATAAAAGCTATCATAGTAAACAAACAAAACAAATAAAAATTTCTCTCTCGACTCACTGTACTAGTAGCTGCTGTTCTCCCCTCCTTTTTCTTGCTTTATTTTGCAGGAAAATCCCTTCAAAGACTGCTCTTTAATTCCTCTCTTCTCTTTCTTAAACCCACTTCATCAGGTACTTGCTCCCATAACTCCTTCAAAACTGCTGTGGTGAAGGTCATCAATAATCTCTATACTGCTAAGTCCAATGGAGAATTCCCAATCTTAATTTTACTTGACCTAGCACCTGGCTCATGGTTTCACGGTTGATCACTTCCTTCTTGATAAACTTTCTTCGTGTGACTTCTAGGACAACACACTCTCTAGATTGTAGTTTATGGAAACACATTGAATTTATGAAAGTCTGAATTCCAAAATGATACCCCAAAAAAAGAAAAATGCAGGAAAAATTCACTTGTCCCCACAGGAGGCACATATTATTAATTCACTCCCTTACTTAAAATTTGAAAAGTAGAGGAGAAAAATTAAGTCTTTAACCTGCTCTCTAATAAACTATGTAGGCTCAGTTCATAAGGGAAAACTCTTCACAAAAATGCTAGTAAATCGGGGTGCCTGGGTGGCTCAGTCTTTAAGCATTTGCCTTCGGCTCAGGTCATGATCCCAGAGTCCTGGGATCAAGCCCCATACTGGGCTCCCTGCTCTGCCAGGACCCCGCTTCTCCCTCTCCGGCTCCCCCTGCTTGTGTTCCCTCTCTAGCTGTCTCTCTCTCTCTCTCTCTGTGTCAAATAAATAAATAAAATATTTTTTAAAAATTAATTTAAAAAAAAGAATGCTAGTAAATCAGGGCACCTGGGTGGCTCAGTCGTTAAGTGTCTGCCTTCAGCTCAGGTCATGATCCCAGGGTCCTGGGATTGAGCCCCGCATCAGGTTCCCTGCTCCGTGGAAACCCTGCTTCTCTCTCCCTCTCCCACTCCCCCTGCTGTGTTTCCTCTCTCGCTGTGTCTCTCCCTGTCAAATAAATAAATAAAATCTTAAAAAAAAAGAATGCTAGTAAATCAATGTAAAACCAATCATATAATTAGAAAATGATAATAAAATAACCTCTAAATTAGCAAGTCAAAAATTATCAGTTAGTGTAAGAACCATGAGGTGAATAATTGATGAAGAACCTAACATGTATGTGGTTCCAAAGAATTACTTTCTAGTTGCAAGAAGAATATAACAGAATCAGACTGTCTCCAACCCTAATCCAGTATAAAGCTTTATATTATTTAATGGATTTTAACCACACCTGCAACAGGAAGCTCATGGGATGACATCATGAGGAAGCAATAAGACAAATCTGTAGGTGGAACATGCATTCTAAAAGACAACTAACGGGGGCACCTGGGTGGCTCAGTCGGTTGAGCATCCAGCTCTTGGTTTCAGCTCAGATCATGATCTCAGGGTCCTGGGATTGAGCCTGGCATCAGGCTCCATGCTCAGTGGAGAGTCTGCTTGAGGATTCTCTCTTTCTCTCTCTCTCTCTCCCCCTACTCACAATCACATGTGCTTTCTCTCTCAAATAAATAAATCTTAAAAAAAGAATAGAAGACAACTAACTGGCTCAGTCTCTTCAACAAATCAGTGTTGTGAAAAAAGGAACTGCCCTAGACTAAAAGAGATATAAGAAACCAGAAAAACCAGGGCACCTGGGTGGCTCAGTTGGTTAAGCATCTGCCTTCGGCTCAGGTCATGATCCCAGGGTCCTGGAATCGAGTCCTGTATCAGGTTCCCTGCTCAGCGGGGAGCCTGCTTCTCCCTCTGCCTGCCGCTCCCCCTGCTTGTGCTCTCTCTATCTTTCTCTCTCTGTGTCAAACAAATAAATAAAATTAAAAAACAAACAAACAGAAAAACCAAACATAATGTGTTGTTCTAAATTGGCTCTTGTTTTAAGTAAACCAAATGTGAAGAAAATTTTGGGACAATTGGAAAATCTGAATATGTACTAAATATTAGATGATATTAAGGAATTATTAATCTAATTAAATGTGATAGTATTATGTTAGCTAGGTAGGAAAATGTTCTTAATTCTTTTTTTTTTTTAAGATTTTATTTATTTATTTGACAGAGAGAGAGGCACAGTGAGAGAGGGAACACAAGCAGGGGGAGTGGGAGAGGGAGAAGCAGGCTTCCCACTGAGCAGGGAGCCCGATATGGGGCTTGATCCCAGGACCCTGGGACCATGACCTGAGCTAAAGGCAGACGCTTAACGACTGAGCCACCCAGGTGCCCCAAATGTTCTTAATTCTTAAAAGATGCAAAGCACAGCATTCAGGGGCAAAATGTCATATTGCCACTAATTTATTTAAGACTACTCCTTCATTAAAAATTACTTTTTGAAAGTGGAATTTGTATTTGGGAGAAGATAAGATTGGACTCATACTCCCTAATATACACCAGAATAAACACTAAATGGATAATAAATCCAAATGTAGGATTGCCAGCTAAAAGAGAGTTGCCTACCTTTGCTCCTTGGTATGTACTTACATAAAAAATTACTTGTTTTTTATATGACATTCAAATTTAACTGAGTATGCTGTATTTTTATTTGCCAATTCTTTTTTTTTTTTAAGATTTTTATTTATTTATTTGACAGAGAAAGAGAGATAGTGAGAGCAGGAACACAAGCAGGGGGAGTGGGAGAGGGAGAAGCAGGCTTCCCGCTGAGCAGGGAGCCCGATGCGGAACTGGATCTCCAGACCCTGGGATCATGACCCAAGCCGAAGGCACACGCTTAATGACCGAGCCACCCAGGCTCCCCTCATTTGCCAATTCTAACAACACTATCTAAATGGAAAAAATGAGGGGCACCTGGGTGACTCAGATGGCTGAACGTCTGCCTTCAGCTCGGGTCATGATCCCAGGGTTCTGGGATGGAGCCCCACATCCAGCTCTCTGCTTGGTGGGGGGCCTGCTTCTCCCTCTCCCTCTACTGTTCCCCCTGCTTGTGCTCTCTCACTCTCTCTGTCAAATAAATAAATAAAATCTTTAAATGGAAAAAATGAAATCATAGAAATACTAAAACCATGAATGAACTTATTACCTGGGAATGGAGAAAACCCTTCTGTCTTGGTTTCCAAATCCAGAGCGACAGGATTGATAAATACTAGTACATAACAATTAAAAAAATTTTTTTACATAAGCAAAAAAAACAGTTCACCCAACCTCCTGTCACCCCACCAAAAAAAAAAAAAAAATCCATAAAAGCACAATTAAAAGAAAAATGAGAAATAAGGATGAAATATCTACAACCTATATAACACTCAAAGAGTGAATCTCTATAATATAGAGAGCACTTTTTTTTTTAAGATTTTTATTTATTTATTTGACAGAGAGAGAGCAAAAGTAGGGGGAGAGGGAGAAGCAGACTCCCTGCTGAGCAGAGCCAGGACCCTGGGATCATGACCTGAGCCGAAGGCAGATGCTTAACCAACTGAGCCACCCAGGCATCCCTAGAGAGCACTTTAAAAAATCAAGACAATGGGGCGCCTGGGTGGCTCAGTCGTTAAGCGTCTGCCTTCGGCTCAGGTCATGATCCCAGGGTCCTGGGATTGAGTCCCACATCGGGCTCCCTGCTCAGCGGGAAGCCTGCTTCTCCCTCTCCCACTCCCCCTGCTTGTGTTCCTGTTCTCGCTGTCTCTCTCTGTCAAATAAATAAATAAAATCTTTAAAAAAAAAAAATAAAAAAAATAAAAAAATAAAAAATCAAGACAATGAAGACCAAAAATAGAGAGAAAAATGGGCAAAAAACATGGACAGTTCAGAGTAAAAGGAAATGACCCTTACGCATATGAAAAGATTATAGTCTCACTTGTAAAATAAAAAAAAAATGTGAATAAAACTGTACTGAGATACCACTTCTTACCTATCAGATTGGCAAAAGTCCAAATTTGACAGCACACTTTTTTTTGTTTTGTTTTTGTTTTTTAAAGATTTTATTTATTTATTTGACAGAGGGAGGGAACACAAGCAGGGGGAGTGGGAGAGGGAGAAGCAGGCTTCCCACTGAGCAGAGAGCCCGACGTGGGGCTGGATCCCAGGACCCTGGGATCATGACCTGAGCCAAAGGCAGATGTTTAACGCCTGAGCCACCCAGGGAACCCTTGACAACACGCTGTTGAAGGATCTATGGGAAAAATAAATACACAGACTTGGGGAGTGCAAAATGGCACAGTTCCCATGGAAGGGGTTTGGTAAGATCTAATAAAATTACATGTCTATTTACCCTTTGACTCAGCAATCTCACTTTAGGAATGTACCCCAAAGATATATATCCAGAAATGTAAAAAAATCATACGCACAAGATTATTTGCCGAAGCATTATTTGTAGAGCAAAAGAGTGGGAACGACACAGATTCCCATCAATAAGGTTGGGTTAAAGCTTCCGGTAATCCACACAGTGGAGTACTATCCAAATGTTAAATAAACAAAAAAGAATGATGAAAATCTTTACTGGTAAAGTAGGGAGTGACCTCCACAATACACTAAGTGAAAAAAAGCAAGTGTAGACTTGTGGACTTTTTGTGCAAGAAAAATGGCAAAATATATGCTTGCTTATGTTTGCAAAAAGAAACACTGGAAACTAATAAAAATGATTACCTATAGAGGATGGGAATGGGGTTGGGTGGGTGGAGGGTCTAGAGATTGAAGTGACACTCCTCTGAGAATAACTCTTTACATAGTTTTGATTCTTGAACCATGTAATGGGGTTTTTATATTTAAAAATAAAATTGCAGCTAAAAAGAGCAAACATTAAAACTGAAACCAAATGAAACAGTTGAACCTAACTGTATGTCAAGTTGCTCCCATAAACTCAGAGAAACAAGAATTATTTCAAGTGACTTTTGTACTAGGCACCCTGACTGAGCATCCTTACTATGACACAATCTAAGGACAAAAAGATTTTTAAAGAAGACTTAAACATCACTTGCTTGATGTATTGATAGATATTTTAGTATTTGTATTTTAATCTAGAAACTTTTAATTTTTTGTTTTTTAGTGATCAACAATTTTATATATTACTCAGTGCTCATCAAGATAAGTATACTCTTAATTCCTTTCACCTATTTCATCCATCCCACCATCCACCTCCCCTCTTGTAACCATGTGTTTGTTCTCTATAATTAAGAGTCTCTTTTTTAGGTTGTTTCTTTTTTTTCCTTTGTTCATTTATTTTCTTTCTTAAATTCCACATATGAGTGAAATCATATGGTATTTGTCTTTCTCTGACTATTTTGTTTAGCATTATACTCTCTAGATCCATCCATGTTGTTGCAAATGGCCAGATTTCATTCTTTTTTATGGTTGAATACTATTCCATAGTGTGTGTGTGGGTGTGTACCACATCTTCTTTATCCATTCATCTATCAACAAATACTTGGGCTGCTTCCATAATTTGGCCATTGTAAATAATGCTGCAATAAATATGGGGATGCATATATCCTTTAGAATTAGTGTTTTCATAAATACCAAAGAGTGGAATTACTAGATCTTATGGTAATTCTATTTTGAAAATTTCAAGGAACCTCCATACTGTTTTCACAGGTGGCTCCATCAGTTTGCATTCCTACTAACCGTGCATGAAGGTTCCTTTTTCTCTACATCCTCATCAACACTTGTTTCCTGTGTTCTTGATTTTAGCCATTCTGACAGGTGTGAGGTGATATCTCATTGTGGTTTTGATAGGCATTTCTTTGATGATGAGGGATGTTGAGCATCTTTTTATGTGTCTGTTGGACATCTGTGTGTCTTCTTTGGAGAAATGTCTGTTCATGTCTTCTGCCCATTTTTTAATTGGATTATTTGGTTTTTTGGTGTTGAGTTGTATAAGTTCTGTATATATTTTGGATACTAACACTTTATCAGATATGTCATTTGCAAATATCTTCTATTCAGTAGGTTGTCTTTTAGTTTTGTTGATAGTTTGCTGTGCAGAAGCTTTTCATTTTGATGTAATCTAAAAACTTTTTAATATATTTTGAAAGGACCAAGAGTAAGAGAAATGAGATACAAATGTAGAATCAATACAGAAAAAAGACAATCTGTTAAATTTGAATTGGAAATCAATATATGAACTCATAATTTAAAAAATACATTTCCTATCTCTGAACACTGGAAAGGCCTAGAAACAATGGCACCCAGTAGCAAAGAACATTTATTGCCCACATTTTGTTTCTATTACTATTTCCAAACTGAAGGAACCAAGGTACCTTGGAGAAATGACTGAGTCTAGGTCTGTGACAGGGAGTGTACAATTCTGTAAGAGGGAAGATACGTAAGTGAGTCTAAGACATTTTGTGCAAGTAAGTCAGGAAGTTTTCCAAAACTAATGGCATCATGTCAAAAAGACATGGGACCCAGTCACCCAGTATAAAGGGGCTTATACTGGACCCAAAAGAATAATGATTACAATTGATTGAAACTTAAGTCTTAAAAAACTCATGAAACCACAATGATACTCAAAGAAAAAAAGCCAGAAAAAAACTCATTTTCTACTAATTGAAGGAGATGTTAAATCAAAACCTTTGCTTTGAAAATTTATCATTAAAGGGAAAAAATTAAGCAGTTACCCTGCTTTTATGTATTAATGAGGAAGAGTTCTTTTTCACAGAAGAACTTTCTGTTAATGCAGAAAGAATAATAGAATTAAAAAATTTTTATTTAATCACCAAGTATTTCACTATTAATTCAGGAAAGATTTATTGATGGGTGACCAAACTGTGGTGAAAATTTGTTGGGGAACAGGAAATTAGCACTGTGCCAACGCCTTACTCTGCAATTACCTGCTCATTAACTACAAAGGGTAAAATGTACCTAAAGGAGAGAATGGATAGTCACCACCCAAACAAGTGATCAAACGCAGCATCAAATTAGTAATTTGATGTATCTCCTGACATAATACAAAATGAAGTACATAGCTATACCTGACATATTCTTGCCAAAAAAAATTTTTTTTAAGATTTTCTTTATTTATTAGAGAGAGAGCACAGAGGAGAGTGAGAAGCAGACTCCCTGGGGCTCCATCCCAGGATCCTGAGATCATGACCCAAGCCAAAGGCAGCCACTTAACCGACTGAGCCACCCAGGCACCCCTTTTTGCCAAAATGTTTAACCTGAATCTTATCACTTCTTTAGAGCACACTTTTGGATATATCCAGAATATGGGACATTCCTGGAGAAAACCAGCCTGCTTCTCCCTCTCCCTCTGCCTACCGCTCCTCCTGCTTGTGCTCTTGCTCTCTATCAAATGGATGAATAAAATCTTAAAAATATATATATATTAGGAAAAAACAGCATTTGAGTCCAACTTTGAAGAATAGAATGTGAATGTTTATTCTTTTGTGTGCGAATACTATTCTTAAAGATTTATTCTTACATTAATCATAGACAAAGAAAACAGATAAAAAGCAAACTATGTGACACCCAAATCTGGAGATAACTACTTTTAATCTTTTAATATTTTAAATGTGTGTGTGTGTGTATCTCCTATATAATGTGCACTATTTTTGCATTCTTTTTCAGGTAACAGTATCATGGATATCTGTCAGTCATTGTACATTAGCATCAGTTTACTGGCCCCATAACATTCCATTGTAGAGATGTTTTGTAATATATTTAATGTCCTCTATTGTTGGATGGTGCAATAAACATTTACATCTTTGTGTTAATATACGTCTTTTGTTCATGTGTCTGATTACTTGGAAGGGTAAGAATTCAGGCTGTGGAAAGGGTGGTGGAAATAGAAGCAGAGGCACGGAGACTGAAAAAGAATAAGGTGTGTACGGGAAAAGTTGTTTACTTTGGCATGTAAGCCGCCATCGGCGAGGATAAAAGGAGACACGGTAAGATGATCTTTAACTGGAAATTAGTTTGAGAAGAGACCTGTTCTCACTTAATCTTGGGCTATGACAGACCTGCTCTGAGCACTTTTACAGTTACACCTTATTTAAATTGCGAGTACTACTGTTATGTCTATCTATAGGCAAGGAAACTGGAGCATGTTACCCATCAAGTGAGAGATGAAGCCAGGATTCAAACAAATGGAGTCTGGCTCCAGAGCCTGAGTGCTATTATCTCTCTACTTTGCATACGAGAAATCACGGTGAGATGCTGAGCTTAAACCCGGGCCTTACAGACGTTAAAACCTTAGACAAACAGTAGGAGATAGTGGCGGTATAAATTAATATGGGCTCGATCTGTTCCTCTCATCTCTAAGAAGCATAGAAAACCTCGATATATTCCTTATCTCCAAAGTATAGAAGGCATTTAAACTTAGCATTGCTCCCTAAGATGGCCAGTTTGCCTGAACTAAACTGATTGGCAGTCAGGCTTCAACAGTGAAGAACCAGGTTCCACAGCTTGATAATTAAATTCCAAAACGCGCGCGAGCCTACAGGCTAAACTGTTTCCCGCCTCCCAGCCGGTTGTAGCCAGCTCATCAACAGCTCCCCTACCCCATGGTCGTGACGTCAGCCCAGGCATTGGACCCACCTCTGGGTTCTCTCTGTATCTGCGCGGCCGAGTAACTGGCGAGTTGGGATCTTAGCTCCGCCCACTGCCCCGGAAGTTAATGCAGAAGCCACACCTCTCTCCTCGTCCGGCAGGGGCGCAGCCATTTTAATTCATATCTGAGTGGGCGGTGGCGATTCGTCTTGGCGGTCTGGCTCCGCTGGGCAAGGGGTAACTTTACTGGTTTGGGTGGTTTTTAGTTTAATTTTTCTTTTCTAGCTTCGCATCGCGGGCCAGTTCTCCCTTTCTAATCAGTTGAGGCCATGTCAGGAGACGGCGCCCCGGAGCAGGTGAGGAAAGAGAGTGGTGGGGCCTCGTGGCGACCTCTTCTCTCCACGTCTGTGTTCGTCCGACTACTCCAGCCATGTTCGCCTGAGGAAGGAATCGGGGTCTAATGGATCCGGAGGACCGGGTATAGAAGAATGGTGGAATGGGGAGCAAGAGCTGACTGAGAGTTGAAATTATTTTTTGGCTTCTCTGTCTTAGACGTTAATATGAACAAATATTTGATTTAGACAATAGTCAGGAAGCTACTTCGTCCTGTTTAGGTTCATGGGACTACTCCTGTGGGATGCCTTGCTTTGATACCATTTTGTTTTGATATTAGGGTGCTTAGGAATTGATTACTTTAACGTGTAGTCGCTGTTTTCGAAAAACTTGACAGTGTTTCCTCTGCCCCCTGTCCAGTAAACCCAGAAATGGGTTACCAGTTTGAGAAATAATCGGAGATGAAATTCATCTGGAGAAATAGTCTCTTGCCAGTGCGAATGAAGAAGGAAGTAGTGTAGGAGAAGAGCATGGTTATGCCGAGATTTGGGAATTGTGTGGCTTTTTCCTGCTTGCTTTTTCTCTTCTGTCCGCATTTCATTTTCGTTTTTCAAGCGACACAAATATTGCAGAATTTGATAAATCGGAAATGAGAAGTCTGTTTTGGCCACTGTAAATAAAAGCATCTGCTTTAGTACTGGATGTAAGTGACCTATAAATATTTTAAAAATCAGATATTTAGTAAAATGATTTGCTTCTTTTGCTCTTTATTCAGAATTTTGGTAAATACTACCTTTTAGTTTGAAAGAGGAAACTGATACCTTATGAAAGATGTCATTCAGTTTGTTTTTCGATTTAAGTCCTGGTACGTTTAGGTAAATAGTTTTTAAAATGGAGGCTAGCTAGCTTGCAGAGTCTCAATTTCCTGAAATTTCCCGTTGCCATGGTAACGAACTACACTTAGGTTTTTGTTTTTTAAGTCTCCAGCTTAGAAGGTAGAGGCTGTTCTTGGAGGTTGACAGAGATGAGGCAAAGTTGCAGTTCCTCTTGAATAGTCTGGGTGACTGTAAATGTCATTATGTCGGGAAAGCTTGCTAAACTAAATTTTGTGTTTGCTCGTTGACTGATTTCAGTACTGAAATCTTCTGTTTACGTTTTACATGCTGTCACAATGCCCAAGAATGCAAAGTCTCAAGTCTCAAAATCATATCAAATCTGTTTATGTATAACTACCATTTTTCTGAGATGGGCTCATATTTTGTCACTTGAAAGCTGAGGAGTAGTAATGTCCTAAGGTTTCATTGAAAGTTTCCAGAACTTGTTGTTAAATTTATCTAAAATTATAGACACCAAAATGTCATGACCTTGAATATTTCAGAACTGTGATGTTTTAAATGGAAGAGATGGTGGTGAAAATTTACGAGAAAAGAAATTAACCTAAAAGTTTTACCGTGCAAAGTTTAGTACATAGAAAAAAGTTGAAAGAAAAGTGCATGAACACCTGCAATACAGTTCTTCACCTAGAATCAACAACAGTTCTTCACCTAGAATCAACAACTGTTAACCGTTTTTCCTTGCTTGTTTTATCTCTGCATACTTATTTGTTTGAAAGTAAGTGGACACATATTTCAGCCCCTTATATTTCATCATTCTTTTATATAAGGACATTGATGCAGTTATATAACGAATCCATTTTCTCACCTAAGAAAATTAATAGTAATACTATCATTTCTGAAGCCCAGTTCCTGTTCACATTTCCCCAGTTGTCCCAAGAATATGATTCATAGGATTTCTTTCTTTCTTTCTTTTTCTCTTATTTTACTTTATCAGAATCTAATCTGGGTTTACATCATTTAGTTACGTCTCTTGAATAGTTTCCCCCCCCCCCCCCGCCCCTTCTCCTAGGGGGATACTGTTTGAAGAATCCAAGACAATTTTCTAGTAAAACTTCTCATTTTCTGGGTTGATTTGATGTTTGTGTATGTGTGGTATCATTTAACTTGTCCCTTCATCTTTTGTTATTTCCTGAAAATTTTGTGGTTGGTTAGGTCTAAACTGAAGAGCTTTGATAATATTTGGCTTAAATATTTTTGGGTAGAACGGTATAATGTTACATCAAAAGGCACTTCATGCCAGGTTGTTAGGTTATTCCACTATTAGTGATGGTTGTTCGATTATTTGGGTAGGGTGATGACTGCTGGGTTTCTTCATTGTGAAGGATTATTTTCTCCTTTGCAGTTAGTAATTTGCAGGTTGATTTTGTGTTCCTCAACCTTTTAACTAGTTATTTGTCAATTGATAATTTTTTTTTATTATGTTTGTCAGTTGGTAATTCTTGAATAAATAGTTATTATTGGAGGTGGCAAATGGTGGTGTTTTAAAAATTCTGTTCTTTCTGACTGGCTCATATTTTTCTATAAACAATTTTTTTTTCTTTCTCCTTTTTTTTTTAAGATTTTATTTTGGAGAGAGAGAGCACTTGCAAGCATGCAAGTGTGGGTGGGGGAAGGAGCAGAGAAAGAGGGAGGGAGAAAGAATCTTAAGCTGACTGCCCTGAGCGTGGAGCCCCATGCAGGGCTCAGTCTCAGGACACTGAGCTGAAACCAAGAGTTAGATGCTTAACCGACTGAGTCATCCAGGCGCCCCATTTTTCTTTCTCCTTTTTCAAGGAGATTACTGTGTATTCATGGGTTTCTCTGTATTTAGTGTTAAAAAAATAAGCGATATTTATTTTTCTTTTGGATGCTCAACTTGTCCCAACCTTTATGGTGGCTCCTGTATCTTTCTTCCATCAACCTAAAAGACAATTCTTGACATCTGATTATCAACGTCATCTTCATATAATCTTTTCTTTAACTTTGTAATGATTTCAAACATGCAAAAAAAGATTAAAAAAGTATAATGTATGATGTTCCTATCATAGAGCTTTAACTGATGGCTAATCTTGTTTTTCCCATACTTTCACTTGCTCTCCCCATCCTCATTACTTTCCAGCAAATCCCAGATACTGTATTATTCAGCTTTAACTGAAATGAAAAATTATACCTTCACGAGTGACCTTAAAAATATGAATCAACTAGTTTGCTTTGGGTAGGGTGATGACTGCTGGGTTTCTTCACTGTGAAGGATTATTTTTCCCTTTGCAGTTAGTATTCTTTCGGTTGATGATGTGTTCCTCGATGACCTTTTAACTAGTCGGTGAATAGTTAGAGGAGAGAGCACCTAAAATGAGCTGAAATGTTAGACAAGAAAAAGAGGCTAAATAAAACTGAAGACTAGTAAAAAAAAAATCAAAGCCACTCTGAATAGTGTGTTTGCTTTGGAAAGATGCAGAGGGATGTGATGGACAAAGAATATGGCAAGATAGGTGTAGATTTCTTTTATAGCCTTATAGCATTGAAGCTCAGAAAGAAGTTGGTTGAATAAACCTGATAGTATCTTAAATTTGTTATTCAAAAATATGGATGGTCATTACTTTCTTGGTACTGAATCTATAGATTTGTGCCCTTTGAAAGGGGGAAGTGATTGTAAACAAGCAGGATCACTTGCTAAGGTTTATTGTAGTCTTTTTTTTTTTTTTTAAACTTTTGTGAGGAAGTTCCATTTTGCATAGAGAGCTATTTAAATTACCTTGGCATTTTTCATCGGTATTTTTGATTACTGTTTTTGCCAGTTCAGTGGTGACAAAACTATGTGCTTGTAGGTTTCTCCCCAGTTCCCTAATGAAAACACATCTGGTTAGTGTGTGGAATTACAGATATATGCTGTCTTCTGTGTGTGTATATATACATACATACATTAGTGCTTGGTTCAACTTTTGATCTCATTCTTTTTTAGCTCCATTTTACCTTGTGCAGTACCCCTACAGCATTTAGCTGTTGTCTAGAGTTCCTCCACGGGGTTTGGACCTGAGTTGAAGGGATTGCCTTATTTATTCATCCTTGCATCTAGGAATCTGGGAATCTGTTTTGATACTTAAAGGTGTTCAGTAAATGAATGGATGAATTTTGCATTTAGGCTGTATGTGATACATTACAAATTCCTATAGAATTTAATTTTGGGAGGACAGGTGCATAAATATGAAAAAATAAATTGGGCATAAGAGTGGGGGGGTTGCACCTTTAAATCCCTAAAATTCTATTTCTGCACTCATCTTTTAGAAATAAGACTTCATTTTTTTTTTTTTTAAGATTTTATTTATTTATTTGACAGAGAGATAGCATAAGTAGGCAGGGAGGCAGGCAGAGGGAGAGGGAGAAGCAGGCTCCCTGGGGCTTGATCCCAGGACCCTGGGATCATGATCCGAGCTGAAAGCAGCCGCTTAACCAACTGAGCCACCCAGGTGCCCCAGTAAGACTTCATTTTTAAAACAATCTATAACCTACCTAGGATTAGGAAGGCTTATAATATAAACAAAGTGATCCTCACTTTGGAAAATTTACATGACTTGAAGCAGCATAATTATCAGTAGTTCTTAAAGAGGGGAACTTGGAGCCATAAATCATTGTTGTCTTTTGGTGAAAAATAAGTTTGGGACAATATAGAAAATAATGAAAACTGTTCCCTGCTATATGCTTATTAAGATGAAAGATGAAACATACAATGTTGAAACCTGAAACCTGGTTTAAGGTTTTGTTGGGTAACCATTAATACTTACTATCAGTTAAAAGATAATGGTATTGTCAAAACAATTTTGAAGCCAAAGTGGAGGGGCACCTGGGTGGCTCAGATGATTGTCTGCCTTCAGCTCAGGTCATGATCTCCAGGTCCTGGGATCCAGCCCCATGTCAGGCGGGGAGTCTGCTTCTCCCTCTCCCTCTGCCTCTCCTTCTGCTTGTGCTCTTTCTGTCTCTCTCTCTCAAATGAATAAATAAAATCTTAAAAAAAAAAATAATAAAGCCAAAGTGGATGGGGAGGTTAGGAGTAGGGAGGGGAAAGGGCCAAATGTGTATATTAGATGACGTGTTCTTTGGGCCCAGTTAGTTTTATCTGTTTTTAACAATCTTTCTGTAATAGCCTTTCCCACTTTTCCTCCTCCTGTTGTGATACTTGGTATAACAGCTTGGGGCAGCCAAAATTGAGTTCATCTTTGTTGTTAATATTTTGACCAGGTAGAATACTCTAGTTGGCAATAATTGTTCCTAAGAGAGATTGATCTGTATTTATATATAAGTATTGGTTTTTCTTAGAAATACAATAGAAAGGTGCTGTGTTAAGAGATAATGCATTAAATTGCATTCCTTCAGCATTAAGAATATGGGAGTTCAGGAATACAGCTTACGTCCCAGGTAGACTTTCCAGAATTGCAAAATCTTTGTTGAGATGTTTGTACCTATTAAGTGGATAATTGCCGAAAACAGTTCCTAGTTTTAAGCTTTTCTGCCATTGTCTCTAAATCTTTTCTCTTTAGACAAGACCTAGCTGTGAATTTGAGTCTTCTTGTTTTGTTTTGTTTTGCTGTGCCGTTGGTAATGCTGTGAGAATTGATGTAAAAAGGGATTTGAATTAGCAAATTTTTAGATTCATGGATAGTTTATAATCAGTAAATACTGAATAAAGCCAAGAGGACAAAATTATGTCCTAACTGATGATTTTTAGGTTTTACTTAGTTTATCTAGTGAATTAATAATACCTTGGCTGCTTTTGGTCTAAAGCCACATTTTTTGAATTCTAAAAGATTCAAATTTTTATTTGTAGTTTGCAGCTATTTGTTTCCTAGGGAATGAATAAGCAGATTTAATAAGCAAATATGATAAGTATCATTATTTGTTTTTTTTTTTTTTTTAATATTTTATTTATTTATTTGAGAGAGAGAGAATGAGAGAGAGCGAGTACATGAGAGGGGGGAGGGTCAGAGGGAGAAGCAGACTCCCTGCCGAGCAGGGAGCCCGATGCGGGACTCGATCCAGGGACTCCAGGATCATGACCTGAGCCGAAGGCAGTCGCTTAACCAACTGAGCCACCCAGGCGCCCAATAAGTATCATTATTTGGACCGAAAATCTTTAGCCTGTTTTTTCTTAAGTTTTGAATTGTTTACATGTTTAATAGATTTTTAGTCTCTGGAAGGGCTGAAGGGATTATAGGCAGGATACATACTCAGATTCATTTACCAAAAAAAAATCTGGTAGAGTTCTGTTGCACTGGTAAAGGAACAAACACAGGACTAAGCTGGCATTCAGTCCTAATGTCACCTGGCACATAAACTGCTTTATTCTCTAGGCATATGAATCGTCTCAGTTACTACTTGCAGATAGTCTTGCAAAGTGCTACTCTAGTCTATTTTTAATTTTGGATAAAGGTTAACTACCAAGGGAGACTAAAGACTTCACACAGACAGTATAATTTATGCAGCTTTATTAATGTTTTAGGGAAAAAATGGAATGAGTTAGATCTGATGCTACTTTATTTTTAAAGAAACAACGTTTGGAAAAATGTATTTTCAGAACAGATAGATTAGATTGTGTTCCTCCAAATGGTGTCCATGGTCCATTGCATCATAATCACTTTATACTATACTTGCTTTATACAAGTATAGGTACGTACACCTTAATTTCAGACTTATAACAGATTCTGTGAGACTTGAGAATCTTCATTTGAAACAAGTACCACGGGTGATTTTTATGTAGATGAAAGCTTGCAAACCACATAGGAGTTGAAGATATCTGAACCTTAAAAGTTGTTTTTGAATACATTCTTGATAAAATAAGTGGAGAAAAGACTGCAGATTATTTGAGGATGGTTAGGCTTCTGATAGTATTTTATGGTTTTCCTCCCTGTAGTATATTTAGTCAGTCATTACCCTTAATAGTGGAAAATACTCATTACAAAACCATGTTAGAGACTCATCCTCTAGTTCTGTTCTCCATGGTCAAGAACTATTTATATAGGTTTAAATCTTTTTTTTTTTTTTTAAGATTTTATTTGTCAGAGAGCACAAGCAGGGAGAGTGGCAGGGAGAGGGAGAAGCAGGCTCCCTGCTGAGCAAGGAGCCCGATGTGGGACCCCATCCCAGGACCCTGGGATCATGACCTGAGCCAAAGGCAGGCCCTTAACTGACTGAGCCACCCAGGCGTCCCTAGGTTTAAATCTTTTAACTTACCATCTTCTCCCCTATACTTTTGATGTTTATCCCTTGGGTTAAATTTTCACTGATTTTATTTTAATTTAATTTCGGTGTGACCTCTAGCATCACACCCTCCCCATTTACCACAGAAACAGCTATTTGGAGGAGAACTACCTTTTTTTTTCTGTGAAAGTTGTACTTCCCTGGTGGGAATGGGAAAAATAGATTATTTTATTCTTTCAATCATTAATCGTGTTTGTCATTTTCCCCCTCCCACCTCCAGTTAACCAATCCCTTAATATTAGTTAAGCTGCCGTATAGAAACTGGTTTACAGTTTCAGTAAAGCTTAACTTAGAGTTTTTCAGAGGCAACATGAGCTATCTACAATTATATGAAAAGGCTATTAAAAGTGCTTTTCCCTTTCCCAACTACATATGTAGTCATATACTTCATAACTGTAGTTACATAGTCATACTTCATCCAAAACAATATATTGCAATAGATTGAAAGCTGAAGCAGATAATGTCTTCTATTCAGCCGCACATTAAAGAATCACAAAAACATAAAACTGCCGTTGTTGTCACTAATTATTTTTTTGTTTTGGAAAATATTTTTAAAATTATTTTAAAATGAACTAAAAACTTTTTCTCAATTTTAATTTCTAGTATGATAATATTCATATAGCCCACATTTAAAAAAAAATTTTGTTTGGTTCTTCAGTTTTTAAGAATGTAGAATGATTCTTTACAAAAAGTTTGAGAACCGTTTAAATAGTGCACAGTGCCTGTGAGGCCCTTGTCAAATTCTATGTCTCTGGGTTGGCTTCACATAACAAAAGGTTAAACATGGAAAGTGAAAAAACCCTCCTAATGGGGGAAACTTTTTGTAAATCTGGTGTCTAATAAGGGACTTGTATCTATAATACAAAAGACTCTTGCAATTCAGCAATAAAAAGATAACCCAATTAAAAATGGGCAAAGAATCTGAAAAGACATTTCTCCAAAGACAAATGTCCTATAAGAACATCAAAAAATGCTGAAGTTCATGAGCGATCAGAGAAATGTAGATCAAAACTACAGTGAGTTACCACTTTATACCCAGTAGGATGGTCATAATCATCAAAAGACAAGTGTTGGTGAGGATGTGGAGAAATTGGAACCTTCTTAACACTGTTAGTTGGAATGTAAACTGGTTCAATCACTTTGGAAATCAGTCTGGCAGTTCTTCAAAATGTTAAAAATAGAATTACCATATGACCTAGCAGTTTCACCTGTAGGGGTATATGTGTGTGTGTGTGTGTGTGTGTGTGTGTGTGTGTGTGTGTATGAAAAAAAACAAAACTCCACTCAAAAACTGGAAACAAACCAAATTGCCATGAACAGATAAATAAAATGTGGGATTTGTGGGATTATCTATACAGTGGAACTTTACTTGGTATTAGGAAAATACTGATACATGATGAAACATGAACCTTGGAAACATGCAAAGTAAAAGCTAGAAACAACACATATTGTATGATACCATTTACATGAAATACCTGCACATCTATGGAGACCGAAAGTAGTTTGGTGGTTTCCCAGGGCTAGGGGTTTGGGAAAGGTAATGGCTATTAGTATGGTTCTTGTTAGGTGATAAGAGGTTTTTTTGTTTTTTGTTTTTAAGATTTTATTTATTTATTTGACAGAGATACACATCAAGAGAGGGAACACAAGCAGGGGGAGTGGGAGAGGGAGAAACAGGTTTCCCGCTGAGCAGGAAGCCCGATGCGGGGCTCGATCCCAGGATCCTGGGATCATGACCTGAGCCGAAGGCAGATGCTTAAAGACTGAGCCACCTAGGCGCCCCATGTGATAAGACGTTTTTAAAAACTTTGTTGGGAATTGTATACTTTAAATGAGTGACTTGTATATGATTATGCCTAAAAAAAAAAGCCATTATTAAAAAGAACATTTAAAAAGGTCAGCACATAATGGATTTACCATTTACCATCCTTCATGCTTTTAGCCAGTTGTACACTTGTTATTATTCACAGAGAAAATAAATTAGTTGTCATGTTAACAATACCCTACTACTAGAAAAACAATTCATAGAACAGATGCTAGAGAGTTCCTGAGTAACATTTTGTCCCTACCAAAAAAAAAAAAAGTACATTATCTAGTTGACAATTTTTCTTGGTTTTGTACCCATTTGAAATAGTGTATGTTGGTGTGTATCTCTGTATACGCCATACAGTTGTGTTATTTTTCTGGTTTTTAAAATCATGCAAGTCAAAGACATTCCCAAAGTCCTACTGATATCGTTGGTAATGCATGCCATGGGAACTAGTCCAGCTTTTGTTCTGCTCATTTGATTCGGGGTTCCATCCTGCTCCCCATTAACATTCCCTAAAGAGTGATAATGGGATTATAGTTTATTCCAAAGGCAAAAGCTGGATTTTTGATAGAATTTCTTATTGTAGGGGTGCCTCAGTCTTTAAGCGCCTGTCTTCAGCTCATGTCATGATCCCAGGTCCTGGGATCAAGCCCCGCATTGAGCTCCCTGCTCATCGGGAGTCCTGCTTCTCCCTCTCCCACTCCCCCTGCTTGTGTTCCCTCTCTCTCTGTCTCTCTCTTTCTGTCAAATAAATAAATAAAATCTTTAAAAAAAAAAAAAAAAAGAATGTCTTACTACTAGTAAGTTTTGGGGACGTGTAACCATGGGACAGCTGTTCTTTCCCTCTACTAAGCAGAGTTCCAACCTCATTCCATTTCAAATGAGCACTGGAAACTTGTCCTAGATTTTCTTAAACTGACCTATTCCTCTGATCCAGCAGTAGATTTAGGAAATAGTAATACAATTCCATTTCTTATGGAGGTCCAGTCCCCTTGTGTGGAATACTAGAAAACTGTTCAAGTTTCCTTTGCCCTATAAAAATGTGCCCAGGCAAGAGAACAAAAGTGTTATGCTGTTGGCTACCCAACTGGTTCATGATGATAAATGACTTTTTGTTGTAAGAATTAAATGTGGCCATAACTACCAGAGTATATTCTTGGCCATTTTGGTTAGCTTCCTTGTTTATTAATGCACTTGATTGAGGATTATCTATGTAGATTATTTTGTGAACATTTAATTACATCTTTGACAAGAGGAAAATATTTAGGAGTATAAGGGATTCTGAAAAGAGCTGAGCCATGACTCTTTCAGATTCTAACTGGACTTTGAATGGATTTATGTAATTTAATTATATTTCTTATTATGAAATGGGATTACTATTTAACAAGGAGTGATTAATGCGTTTTTTTAACATCTGCTCTCCAACATCCTTTGCATGGGTTCTTAGGTCCATTGTAACCCCATCCTCCAGGTGTCTGGTTAAAATTTTAGGGGTTCTGTGAAGTTGGATGGGGAAAATAAAAGTCTTTATTTTTACTACTCTCTAACTGAAATTGAACCTTTCCTTCTATTATGAATGTAGGCAAGAAACCACACTAGTAGTGTTAGCAACAACTGTAACTGGACATAAATATTCCAAATATTATTGTCCTCATCACTAGACTCATTACTAGATTCTGTTATTTAATGCATTATCTATTACTGTGTAAAACTTTGTTTAAAGATATTTCAATAATTATATTTCAATATAATTGCTTTCCTTTGAAGTCTCTTCATAGTTTATTTTGTGTATTTAAGAACATTATTCTGAGAGGGGTACCTGGCTGGCCCAGTCAGTAGAGCATGTGACTCTTGATCTTGGGATTGTGAGTTCAAGCCCCACATTGGATGTAGAGCCTACTTAAAAAAAAAAAAAAAAAAAAAGAACATTATTCTGAGAAAGAGCCCATAGGCTTCAGTAGACTATTGGAAAGTTCTGGGGCACCAAAAAGGGTTAGGAAACCCTTGGAGAGCTGTGGTTTTCACCTGAGGCTACACATTAGCACCATCTGGGGAGTTTAAAAAAGTAAAAGTGGTAATGGTTAAGGCTTGTTCTCAGAGATTCTGATTTAACCTATATAGTGGGGCTTGAGCATCTATTTTTTTATTTTATTTTTTAAATTTAATTTTATTTTTTTAAAGATTTTATTTATTTGACAGAGAGAGACACAGTGAGAGAGGGAACACAGCAGGGGAAGTGGGAGAGGGAGAAGCAGGCTTCCCACAGAGCAGGGAGCCCGATGCGGGGCTCGATCCCAGGACTCTGGGATCATGACCTGAGATGAAGGCAGGTGCTTAACGACTGAGCCACTCAGGCGCCCCTTGAGCATCTTCTTTAAAATCCCTTTTCCTCTAGGTGATTCTAATGTGCTGCCAGGGTTGAGAATCACTAAAGGGAATGGCTTATTTAGCAAGGAGACATTTATACTTCTTGCTGTGATTTTTGCTGGTTGAATATTAGAGACTATCTTTTGAGTTTTCTCTGTTCTTTTACAGATTATGGTCTACGTTATCTAATTTGGTAGGTTAATTTTCAGCAGGTGGATCTTGAGTGAATAGACCTCCCATTAGACTGCTTTGAAACACTAGTTGTTAGCATTGATTAACTAAAGCAATTCAAGTATAGCTTAGCTGTTTTTTAGTTCCTGATTTAAATTTCCTGTATCACACTTCTTATTTTCTCATTAACATTTCATAGTTGGTATCTCATAAACTAAGTTCCTAGTTTTATTTTAAAATATTTTCTTAAGTTTGTTTTTTCAAGAAGTAAACTCTGAATGGAGTCGTCTTTATTTTGTTGTATCCCGAAGTGTCCCTTCAACAATGTGTGGCACAGGGCGCCTGGGTGGCTCAGTTGGTTAAGCGACTGCCTTCGGCTCAGGTCATGATCCTGGAGTCCCTGGATCGAGTCCCGCATCGGGCTCCCTGCTCAGCAGGGAGTCTGCTTCTCCCTCTGACCCTCCCCCCCCATGTGCTCTCTCTCATTCTCTCTCTCTCAAATAAATAAATAAAATCTTTAAAAAAAAAAAAATGTGTGGCACATACTAGGCACTGAGCAAATATTTCTCAGGTGAATAGTGAAAATTCAAACAGTAGAAGAGTATATACATTATAAAGTGAGTGTTTCTGCGAGTCTGTCTCTGTCTCTCCCCAGCTCACCTCCCAATTTTTTTTGCACCCAGTATTATGGAGATAGTTCCATCTTGCTGTCTATAGATCTGCACTGCTCTGTTCTTTTTAGTGACTACAAATTCCTTCATTAATTTAGTTCTTTTATATGTGATTATTTTAATTATTTTTAGTTTTATGCAACAGCAAATAGCCGAGTAGTTGACTGTTCTTCAGTATACATCTTTGTGCTTGTGTACGATAGGAGAAGTTGCCAGAAGTGGAATTCAGGGTCAGACATTCATGTTCAATTTTGATCACATTACTACTTGCCCCCTGCCAACAATGTGAGAATATCTGTTTTTACATACCCTTGCCAGTGCAGTGCTAATTATAAAACACTTTGGATCTCTGTCTTATGGTTTACATTTGTATTTCTTTTTCTGTGAACTGTTGAAATACATTGCCCATTTTCTTTGTGAGTTGCTGGTCTTTTATTGACTGTACATGAATAAATTTAGATATTTTTAGGTTTGTCTTTTGACTTTGATTATACTACTTGTTCATGCACAATTTAAATGGAATTAAGTGTGCTCTTTTCAAAGGCTTCTGAAAAGCCTTTTCTATGCAAAGATCCATTTCAGTATGTTTTCCTCTAGTTCTTTTTTGTTGGTGTTTAAATTTCTTTGATCTATCTGAAATTTACTTTGGTAGAAAGGGTTAAATAGGAATTCAGCTTTATTTTGATAAAGTTGACTGCCATTATTCTAATAGATGATTATACAGTTATTCTAACATCATACATTGAATAAGCCACTCTTCTGATTTGAAATATCACCTTTATTTGTTCATTTTCCATATATCATTCTCTTTCTCAACTATCATGAACCAGTGATGCATGAACCATTACCAAACCATTTTGCTGTGTTTTAATTTGTGTTTTAATATGTGGTTGGGCCAGTAGTCCTCCTTTATTAAACTTTTCCAGTTTTAGTTTCTTGAGCTAGCTTATAGAGCTCTTACATATTAGTAAAATACATGTTTCATACAAAATTACATAGGTCTTTTAAAACATGTTTTTCTTTCTAAATAAAACGTACACTTATCAGTGGTAGACAATAATTTATTCCAAAGAAGAGTATATTTCTTCCAGGTATATTTTTTTCCCTAAACCCATGACTAAAATTTTTTTCCCAGCTGGAGTTTTGACATTATTTTTCTATGAGATGTGAATTGCCACTGAAAAAAAGAAAGCTGTTAGGGGCAGTGCTTCCCTCTCTATTGCCTGTTGAGTATTATTGTGTATTGCCATATTATAGATTTCAAGAAGTCCTGCAAAAAAGACAAAACAGAAGTTCTATAAATTAACATTTATCTGACTTACTTGAGTATCACTTTCTTTTTGTGGCACATAGTGGAATTCTGAACAATTTGAGAAGTAATACTTGTATTTTTGCCTCAGGTGCTGGCTATTTTAGGCATTACCTTTTTTAAGATTATATTTTTATAATAAAAATAAAACTACCACCGGGGCACCTGGGTGGCTCCGTCGTTAAGCGTCTGCCTTCAGCTCAGGTTATGATCCCAGGGTCCTGGGATCGAGCCCCGCATCGGGCTCCCTGCTCTGCAGGAGGCCTGCTTCTCCCTCTCCCACTCCCCCTGCTTGTGTTTCTGCTCTCCCTATCTCTCTCTGTCAAGTAAATAAATAAAATCTTTAAAATAAAATAAAACTACCACCCATTACCCACGGTGACCACTAAACATTTTAGTACAATTTTATAAATCTCTTAATGCAAATTTCTTTTTAATAGTTTTAGTGATGCTATATATACAATTTGTGAATCATTTTTAAAAGCTTTACATCAAAATACAATTTCCATGTCATTTCATGCTTTCTCTTTTGTGGCTCAGGATGAATGCTCTATAGCAGTGTTTCTCAAAATTGGTCCAGGGACCCTGGAGGTTCCTAAGACAGGATCTGTGAGTTCATAGTTTCATAATAAATTTAAGACACTTTTTTTTTTTTTTAAGATTTTATTTATTCATTTGAGACAGAGATACAGAGAGAGACAGCGTGAGTAGGGGAAGAGGCAGAGGGAGAGGGAGAAGCAGGCTGTCCCCTGCTGAGCAGGGAGCCCGATGCGGGGCTCGATCCCAGGACCCTGGGATCATGACCTGAGCCGAAGGCAGATGCTTAACCATCTGAACCACCCAGGCGCCCCTGCCCTTTCACTCTTAATCTCTCATGAGAGTACAGTGGAATTTTTAAATGATGTGTTATCACAGCAGATTGAATGCAGAAGCAGATAGGAAAATCCAGCTACATTTTTAAAAAAATCAGACCCATGGGGCACCTGGGTGGCTCAGTCGTTAAGCGTCTGCCTTCGGCTCAGGTCATGATCCCAGGGTCCTGGGATCGAGCCCCGCATCGGGCTCCCTGCTCCGCGGGAAGCCTGCTTCTCCCTCTCCCACTCCCCTTGCTTGTGTTCCCTCTCGCTGTGTCTTTCTCTGTCAAATAAATAAATAAAACCTTTAAAAAAAAAAATAAGACCCTAAACCGATTTGCAAATATATAAAATAAGGATATTCTCACTGAATTTTTAAATTTATTTTGCATAAAAGTATTATGTTAACTTAATTTTTTATTGTACGTGGGTAAATATTTAACATTTTTGTCAGTTTTAATTTCTAATGTAAATATTGAAGTAATCACATAGACAAAAGTTCTTTGGCATACTCAGTAATTTTTAAGAATATAAAAGGGGTCCTGAGACCATAGAGTTTGAGAATGGCTGCTCTATATTTAATGTAAAAGATGGGTTTGTTTAAATTTAATAATGGCTTTTAAAAGTATGTGATCACTAAATTTTGTTTTTACGCAGGTGACTTATGATAGCATAGTATATATAGATTGTAGAAAATGCAGGCCTCTTTTGTAAGAGGACATTTTTATGCTTTGTATTGGGGACGATAACTGTGCTTGGATTAAATTAGGTATGAAACTTTTAAAACAATAACATCAGTTCCTTATTTTTCTTTCCCCCAGGCAGCTGAGTATGTCCCAGAGAAGGTGAAGAAAGCCGAAAAGAAATTAGAAGAGAATCCATATGACCTTGACGCTTGGAGCATTCTCATTCGAGAGGCACAGGTTTAGTGATATAGGATTACATTTCCTTCTCTATGGGTCCAATCACACTACTTGGTTCTGCAGTAAATAATATTTTCATAATCCTAACATTGTAAATGCTGTTTATTGGTTTTCAATTTTAGAATCAACCTATAGACAAAGCACGGAAGACTTATGAACGCCTTGTTGCCCAGTTCCCCAGTTCTGGCAGATTCTGGAAACTATACATTGAAGCAGAGGTTAATATTTTATTTTATTTTTTCTTATATAGCATCTTGATGGGAATTGCAGCATACACTAGAGTGATAGAAAACAAGTTAGGAACATAGATAGCACAACTAGGACAAGGAGGATTTAAATGTCTCTTGCCTTTATTTTGTAAAATAGGTTTGAAGGAGTAATTAAAATGAATTTTTGAAATTTGGGTCTTTACAAGCTGATGATTGTTGCATTTTGGAGTTGCAACAACATTAAAACAGTTTCAATGGTATTGGAGTGCTTTAGCCTTTTATTTACTTGTCATGTGTCAATTTATTGCCTCCTGTGTCATTTATTTAGAACTCATTTTCTGTTTATTCCTACTTACAAACTAATATGAATGGTATTATAAGAAAATACAGAAATGTTAACTTAGTTTCATAGGGTATATTGAGTGGTGAAATGAAACATGTTAGGTGAAAAATTATTTCAGGTTTTAATTTTGTGAAAATGCATGGTTTGTCAATAAATGTAAGCATTTTGATAATTTAAAGATAAGGTTTTTAATAGGATAAAGTTTACATTATTCAGGAATAAGCTAATGTGATTCAAATTTGTGTAATCCTAATTTACCCAATGATACTTTTTTCTTTTTCTTGCTTTCTAACTATCTTGAAATTTTAAGTCAGGCATGTTTATTTTAAAGAGTAAGGGCCTCATTCTTGATTATGATTAGAAGGTAAATGTTCATTTTTGACAACTGGAATTAGTCAAGATGATAATAAAGCGTTAATGTATTGATACCAGTGGCACCAAGTAATCATCTTTCAGGTTATAATTTAATGGGATGGAAGGGGTGAGATGGGAATAGTGTGCACATTACAGTGAAAATTCTATCCATTTCTTTTTATAACTTATACTATGAAGTATTCTTATTTTGAATGTTAATTTTGTAATATCCATTCTCAACATAATCAAATACACTGCAGCCTCATCATAACATTTTCCATAATGACTAAAATTTGATAATATATGGGTCTGTTTTGGACCTATTCCGAGGGCTTTAGTCATCAGTAGTACTAAACAGACTTCACAACACAGTGCCACCTGTGATGTGTTTCTCATAACGGATGCAACCAACAGCCAGTTTAAATTGAGGCTACAGTGTACTTACTGTATTTGTGCTATAGTTTATAGTATATTACCTTGGGAGTGGGAGGGAATTACTGGACAATAACAGGAACATTGTGTGTGTGTGTGTTAAATTTTTTGTGTGTGGTTGTGTATGTGGTATGTGTGTTTGTATGTGTGAGAGATTGTACCTTACATGGAGTTTGGTTGTGGTTTTGGCCCAAGATCATATCCTTAAGGTTTCATCACTTATCCTTTGGGACCATTTCTTTCCTTAATATATTTAATCATCAGAGTAGACTGGCGTGGAATTCACCAGGTGAGTGAGTAGGCCTGTCTGAAGTAGCTGAACCCAGTGCTGCTTTGTAATACTCATTAAAGCAAGGAACCTGGATCACCTGTACTTGGTCTGCATTCCAGTTTGATTTCACAAACACATTAGCTTATATGCAAACTCATCAGAAATGAACATAATGGATACGTAATAGTTTTGTGTAATGAAGTAGTACTTTCTTTAGTTTTAGAAATTTCTCAAATATTCAGGTATTTATTCATGCATTTTATTATAGCGTAAGTTGAACTGAAATTGGCAGTTAGATACTCCATTCTGTGAGTATGAACACAGTGAGTCTGTTTCTCCCATTTCCTAGCTATAAATTCCAACTGCATTCTAAAAAAGAATCCTAAGACCAGATGTTATTTCAAGGGGCTGAAAATTGTCTAAATAACAAGCTCATTTCATTTAATATTTCAGAGCTGCTAGCAGTTGCCCAATTTATTTAATTGGTAATATTTGCAGTTATTTCACACACATACAGACACAAATATGAATGTATGTATAAAACATCTTTTGAGAAAAAATGGTAAAGATTATATGTGTATTTTGTAAAATTGACTTTTTTGGTTTAGGAATTAAAATGTTAAATTGCTGATTCAGAAATGCATATCCTGACCTGTGTTTTTCTCTTTCCTGATTTGCTCTTTATTTTTTTATTTTCACATTTTGTACTTTGTTTAGCCTGTAAGAGGCTAAAGTTTTCTTTGGTCATATCACCCAATGTGGCCTTTAATGTTTCTGGAGGAGACACATGACCTATTTATAATACATTAAAAAAATGTCTTCACATTAAAGATAATACTAACAGTGTTTACATAACATTTTGTATGCACTCTCAAGAAAATAAAGTTTTTTTAATACATTTGTTGTAACTCAGTACTTCGTGGTGGGAAAAATATGTTTCATTTATTTATGGTCAGCCAAACCAATGCGTGTGAGTCCAGATATATTTAGTTCTTTTCAAATGAAAATACATACATCATTGATTACAGATAATTTTGCTTCCCCAGAGAAATTTGTAAATCCTACTTCAGAACAAAGTAGCAAAAAGTGGTTTTTGGGGTTTTTTTGCTTTTAAATTTGAAACATCAGCATCAGTTGCAAATGAGAGTATAATATAAGTAATTTTTATTAAAGAAGTTAATGACACTAATCTGATATTTTTCATATTTGCCAGTATATCCTTTTCTCATCAGTGGCATCTGCAGTACTAGCTAGGTAAAATTAAAAGGATAGCTTTATTAAACTATCATCCTTAATTCATTGCCCACTTTTAGTTTTTTGCTAAACCATAGAAATTGTTGGAGATAAAATTCTCTGGTTCTAATGAAAGGACATTTAGGACCAACATCTGTGTATTTATTATAATTATATAAGTTCAGAATTAGACCAGATTACTTTCGTGTTGCATATGTTAATTATATAGAAACATCAGAGTTAAGTGACCCAGTCAGAGCCTCAGTGCTTTTTAAAGAACCACTTTTTAGAGTGGTCAGAAGGGTTACTAAATATCACAAAATTGAGAACATTTATGGTTTTGCCATATTCTTTTTTAAGTTCTTTTCTCCCCTTGTGGTTTCTGTAGCTTTTCATGTAGCTAGGTAATCAATGTGACAGCATATAAGCTACAATATCTTACTGGTAGACGTAATTTGTTTTGAATTGGGCCACATTCGTAAGAAATTTTCCTACGAAAGGATGATGATTTTTATTGATAGCTGAAGGAGAAATGAAGAAGGTAATGCTACTGGTAATAGCAACAATGTATTTTGCCATCTGTGAAAGCTGTAATTCTTTAATAAAAGTATGTAGAGAATTGATTGCTTTTTATTTAAAAAATTTTAAAAACGTGAATCCTTATAAAATGGGTTGTAAAGTATACATCTCAATTTTTCAAAATAACCTTTCTACTTGGGAAAAATGACTTAAAAAATACCTTTCTTCTTGGAAAATGGAAGTGAACTCAGGATGGAGCATGAGTGACCTAAATTGAAATAAACTTCTCCACTGTCAATACTGTTTTAATTCCTCTAAGTAGCAGTTCAAACTACTGTTATAATGCTTTGTATATACTGAGCAATGTGATTTTTTAAAATGCAGATAAAATTATTGCATTATCATATAGATTATAATTTCTATACTTCAGCTTGCAATCTCTTTTTTAAAAAATCTGTACTCTTTTCTTATAGATCTGCTCTTTTCCTGTTTGTAATAAATGTTGGTCCATGTCTGTGTGATTATTCAGATTGTACTCTAAAACACAACATGATCTTTAACCTATAGTTTCTTAAATGCATGTATAAATGTAGTGTAGGGGTATGAAAGAAAACAGGAATGATTTGCAAACACAGAACTGAGTACTCATATATCCGAAAGTGCTTTGAATAATTACATACTCTTTCTAAAAACAAAGATACTTGTGTGTTTACTATTAAAAGTAGCAAACTTTTATTTCAGGTTTTATTGAAATATCTTATCCTGTCCATATTCCCTTCCATTATTGTAGCATAGATGTTTAGGTCTTGTCACTGATACTAACTTGATCTATACGTTTTTTTTCCCTTGAGGCCTTTTCTCTTTACCCAGGCAATGTATAATAAAACTATTTTGCAAAAGGACATAGTTAATTTAGATAACATTTTAAAAAATCTTACTTTCTGTTCTTTGTCTTCTAGATAATTTAGTATTTTATGTGAAATGTAGTGATTTATTTTCAAGCAAAACCTTGTACTAATCAACCTAATTGCTTGTATATTTCTGTTTCTCCACTTTATAAAGCAAAATTATAATCTTTGCAGTCACTGATAAATATTGAAAAAGCAAGCTCATCTTTTTTCCTCTGCAAAAGACTCGAATTTTTAACCCAGCTTCTTTATATTCTACTTTACTGTGTGTAATAAGATTTATGGTATATTCTGAAAATGTGGAAAAGACATCTCTAACCAGATTTTAATAAAAAATACACATATTCTAAAATTTGTTATGGAACAAAAAGGGCTGTTTGGTCACACAGTTGGTAGTTTCCCTGTGGGTAATGCTGTAGCCTAAATTTCTTGGGCATTTGTGGAATAACAATACTTAATATATAATACCTAATAGTGTTTTTTTGGTTTTTTTTTAATTGTGGAGCATCATAATCAACAAGATCGTAGGGGACTATTTTGGTATACAACCCACTTCCCCTCTTCCAAGAGGTTTTAATTAAAATTATGCTGCAGCATGGCATCCATGAATAAACACAAAACACATAAGCTCTTCCTAATATTGTGGAGTAGAACCTCCATAATTGGAAATACAACTAATCCTAACAGAAAAGCCTTTTGAGGGTGCTCTGCATTTTTAGTTCTAACTTGAGCATAAGGGAACCAGGTGGCAATTAATTGACTTTCTCTTAAAAAACAAGCAAAAAGACCTCTTAAAGGCTCAAATATTTTGTAATGGATTCATTGTTTTTGTTTAGTGTGTGCTTTCAACTTGCAAACAGCTGTTCCTTTTTGAATGAGTCTGGTTCAAGGCACTTCCAAGAAATGAAGATGTCTAAAATACACTGGTGATGTCTATTAAAAAGCTGTATTTTGAAATGTGGACAAGAATGCATTTATCTGCTTGTAAATAATTTTACTTTTTAAACTTTAATTTTTATTAAACAGTTGTGCTCTTAGCAACTTTGGAACAGAAAACAGTTGGTTAATATAATGGCATAAATTGAAGTCTGTATAAATTTTTTCCCCCACATATTCAGAATCCACAGCAATTTCAACAAAATTGTGAATATTTGCTTTGAATACAACTTGTTGAGAAACTAAACGGCTTTTCTAAGGCTCAGGGAAGCATAACCTGGGGTAAGTTTTACCATTTTGTATGCTAGGAGACAGACCCACCTGACCCCCATCACCCCCACAAGGAAAAATTTTCAATTTGGTAATGTTAAGTGATAGTTCTAAAAACAAAAATCTAATGTCAAAGACAGGGTTGAAATGTAGTTTTGAAATAATACTTTGAAATGTAATAAGGCCAATAAAATAGTCCCAAAGCTTTTTATAAGCTTTCTAATACTTTTATTTATGTGATAGAACGTGTTCAATTATGACCTTTTCTTTTGATACAAAATTTTAGTTGTAGCATATACAGGTAACGTTATTGTAAGTCTTTACATATTTCTATATGGGAAATAGTCTTTTTTCTCTTCCAGTTGTGTGGAGATATAATTGACATATAACACTGCATAAGTTTAAGGTGTGCAACGTAAAGATTCGATACATATATTGTAAAATGATACCCACAATATTTAGTCATCATCCATCACCTCACATAGTGATAAGGGAAAAGCTTTGTTAATGGTGACTTTCTGTAACTTTTTCATGTTGAATTTTAAAAAAGGAGTGTTGACCATTTTGTGATTATGATTTTCTCAAAAATTTTTTTTTTATCCAACAAACCGAATATGCAAGTATTGTATATTTTAAACCCCAAGAGGACATTAAGTTTAAATCCAAAATTCAGAGCTGGAAGATAAGATGAATTAGTTTAGCCAACTCATATGTGAGTGAAATAAATCAAGATATTATCCTTTAGAATCAAAGTTTAGAAACTACAGTGCTATAGGATCGCCTGGCAATTAGGCATACCATTAATGCTGACTCCATCTCCACCGGATGGGCAGGTGGAAACTCAGGTGTTCCTGGCATCTAGTTTGGGGAATTGAGGTTTAAAAAGGCAGTAATTCAATCTCATTTGCTGTGAGTGTATTTCCTACCTCACAGAATACTACCTGTATTTGGACTATGAAGTAATTAGTCTCCTGGCTTGCTCTTTTGACTATGCTGTGATCGATCACTCAATATGTAATCAATCTAGGAGTAATCTTAGAAGTGTCTGTTGTATGCTTGGTAGTAGTATTCCTGACAGTGTGGTGACTGTTTTTTAGAGGCAATCAGGGTTGTGGTTGTGTTACTGAACTTCGACAGTTTCGTAGTTTCTGACTTTATTCCTGGGTTTGAAACCCAATTGTCTAGCTCTGTAAACTTGTTTTATAAGTGACAAATTCTAGGAGTCCCGTGTGTTCAGGGAGGACCATTTAAGCTGGAGAGAGTGGCTTAAAAATTACTGTAGCTTTTTTTGATAAGCCTTAACCCTTGAGAGAGTCTTTAAACTTATGAACACCACCATATATTCATATTTTCAGATTATTAGCCAAAATCAATTAGTACTTGAGTATATATAAGTACTACTTATTTCTTTTGGGGGATGGGAAATGGACTGTTCTAACAACTGGTCATTATTTCTAGCTACTTTTGTAGTCAGGTTTCTGAATTCTTCACACAGAGGAGTACATTGTTTCTCAACCATTTTTAACTAATGTTTCCTTATATTAAAAAAAATTTTCCCTTAGTGCCTTCTGGTAACTTTTAAATCAAATAAGACTTATAAACAGTAATTTTATTATTTGCAGTCAATATCTGTCCTTAGGAGAGTTGGCTCTTTCCATCTTACAAGTGAGAATTTTTGCATCAGTGATATTTGTAGGAGAACTGGAGTAATATCTAAATTTCATAAAACTTAAATGTCAAAATCTCATTACCTTAACGAAATATGAAAGTGTAAGACAGTATTGTAGGAGGGAGCTTAAAAGTATTTGGGGGAAGATTGTCAACAAAAAACATTTCCTGCACTATCTGTACATTTATTTTGACTCCCTCATCTACCATTTTTTATTTATTTATTTATTTATTATTTTTTAAAGATTTTATTTATTTATTTGAGACAGAGAGAATGAGAGAGAGAGAGAGAGAGCACATGAGAGGGGGGAGGGTCAGAGGGAGAAGCAGACTCCCTGCCGAGCAGGGAGCCCGATGTGGGACTCGATCCAGGGACTCCAGGATCATGACCTGAGCCGAAGGCAGTCGCTTAACCAACTGAGCCACCCAGGCACCCTCATCTACCATTTTTTAAATTATTCGTTTAACTTGTTTGATAGGTGATTTCTTGGGGTTTTGTGGTTTTCTTAATTAGGATATGTTAGTAGGTGAGAAAATGCGTAAAACATCACTATTTAGATTATCATTATTTAGGTGGAAGATTCAAATTGTATGCCAGTCACTGGGGATTACGTGGTTTAATCTGCTTTATTATGGGTTGAATAGCAAACAGTTATAAACTGCCATTTTTGCTTTTTTAACTTGTTTTTTGAAAATAGTTTAAACTTACAGGAGAGTTGTAAGAACAATTCAAGAACTCTCATATACACTTTGCCCTGATTGGCCAGTTTTTAACATTTAACATATGCTTTATCAATCTGTTTTTCTCTGAACCCTATGAGATTGGGTTGCATACATCAGAACCTTTAATACAGTGTATTTTTTTTTTTTTTTTCCTTACCTCCCTTCTCCCCCCCCCTTTTTTTTTAAGAGGCAGGGAGGGGCAGAAGGAGAGAGAATCTTAAGGAGGCTCCATGCTGGGCCTGATGTGGGGCTTCATCTCAGGACCGTAAGATAATGACCTGAGCCAAAATCAAGAGTTGGATGCTTAACCCACTGAACCACCCAGGCGCCCCATTTCAGTGTATTTTCTAATAACAGATCTTCTCATACATAAACACTTAGGAAATTCTGGAAACTTATCATTAATAAAACTTGAATATAGTCCTTGTCTAGTCATGCCCTTTATAGCAATTTTCTAATAAAATCAGCATCTTATTCAAAGTTACTATATATAGTTGTCATTCCTCTTTAGTCTCTTTTGATGTTGAACTGTTCTTCAACTTTAGGTTTGGTATTTTCTCAGTAGATTCAGTTTACATACGCTGTAGCTGAGAAGCTGCAGATAATTGTGTGTCCTCACTATCTCATCCAGAGGCACATGATGTTCATTTACCCCTTATTGGTGATGTCCGTGCTGACCATCTTCTCCATTGTGTAGTCACTATTTCTCCTTTTGTAATTAATAAAATAATGGGGAGATACTTTACAACTGTAAAAATCCTATTTCTCATTCAGCAACCACCCACTTCATTTTGAAATTGTTAACAATTTTGTTAGAAATCATTGATATTTTTCTTCTGACAGATCTAATTTTTTCCCTGTGTTTATTGTTGAGTGTAAATATGTACTGTATTCATGACTCAAACTTCAAGCTTACTTACATTTGAAAACTATTGGAAAGGACTAGCTTTTCTTCCACATTTTTTTCTTTCCTTTTTAATAGTAGAGACACATGAGCTGGCAGATGGAGAGGAAGAAACAGGCTCCCCTCTGAGCAGGGAGCCTGATGCGGGGCTGGATCCCAGGACCCTGGGATCTGAGCCAAAGGCAGACGCTTAACCGACTGAGTCACCCAGGCACCCCTCCACATTTTTTTCTTTTAAACAATAGTTAGTGTAGTTAGAAAAGTGATGATTTACAGGATTTCAGTGGTTTATGATTGTAGCAAGTTTTCCAAATCATATACTCTATCAGTAATGCCTTTAAATTCTGTCATAAATCACGTGGGGAAGATAACATTTGCTCCTCGACTCATTAGGTTTATAAAAACTAGTTTTATTTTTTTATGAGAACCACTGTAGGCCACAGAAAATGAGTATCTTATTGATTTGTTGGTTGGCCACATGGCAAGTTATTTCAAATAAGAATTTTTTTTTTTATTGTCAGGTCTTTGGCTTTAAAACAGGTAAGAAAGTAAAAAAATTACCTAATACTTGATTGTGTTTGCAAATGCTGTATTTTTAAAGTACTTATTTAAATAATTTCTTTGCTTGAGGCACAAATTAGAAAGCTTAACACTTTAAAGGAAATAATTTCTCTGTTAGCAATTAAAGATTGCTTTAATTTTCCTAAAAGCTGGCTGTTTGATTGTAAATTTGAATTTCCTGAGTTCACAGAATAGTGAGATTTACATTTAAAGAACTGACATTCCAAGTCAAAAGAACTTATTTATATATACAGGTGTCTGTAATATAGTCCTTTAATTGTGGGGGTGGTTATTTGCTTTGTGTGTCAACTACAGTAGTAGGATTATCCCTGATTATCTGTTACTGCAACAATGGCATCGTCAACTTTTCGTAGTGCAGAAAAGATGTTTGAAGAATTGGTAGTTTCTTGAAAGAAATGCGGGAAATTTGCAGGTTATAAAGGGTAGTATGGAGGAATAGAAATGGCACAGAATTTGAAATCTGGTGACCTAGGATTTTGTATTTTAAGCTCTTCCATTGAATTCCTGTCATCTTAGGCAAGCCATTTATTTAGTTAGTAAGTAAGTAGGTTCCATGCCCAATGTGGGACTCGACCTCCTGACTCCCAAGATCAAGAGTTGACTGAACCAGCCAGGCACCCACCCCTTTTCAAATTTTTATTTGAAAATTATATACCTTCTACCTTGACTGAATGTTATGTTTTGCCATACACTATCTTTCTCTATATAACTTTTTTTTTTCCAAGGAAGAGCATGTACCTGAGCAGGGGATGTGGGGACAGAGAGAGAGAGAATCTCAAGCAGGCACCATGCTCATCGTGGAGTTGATGTGGGGCTTGTTCTCACAACCCTTGAGATCATGACCTGAACTGAAATCAAGAGTCGGTTCTTTAACCGACTGAGCCACCCAGCCACCCCCATAATGGTCCTTTTTCTGCTGTGTCTTGCGTTTAAGTAAAATTTACCACACAGATTTTCTGTTTCTCACTTTTTCCTTCCCTATCTGAATAGGAAAAACTAATGTGAATTCAAGTGTTGTTTCCAGTAATCTGTATAAAAATGGAAAAGTCCCATTAACTATTCTAGACAAGAGTTGCCTTTAGAACTGTTGTAATGCTAGGGAATGAGGTGGGAATTTTTTATATTTTTACTAAGGCAACTTTTTTTTTTTTTTTTTTAAGATTTTGTTTATTTGACAGACACAGCAAGAGAGGGAACACAAGCAGGGGGAGTGGGAGAGGGAGAAGCAGGCTTCCCATGGAGCAGGGAACCCAATGCGGGGCTCAATCCCAGAACCCTGGACCATGACCTGAGCCGAAGGCAGAGGCTTAACGACTGAGCCACCCAGGCGCCCCGAGGCAACTTATTTTCTAAATTTAAATACATTCGCAGTAACTTAAAGTTTTTGTAGTTCTTACCTAAAATATGCACGGAATTGAACTGGAGTTCTTAAACGTAAGCAAATGTTTTTCTATTATATTTTCATCTACAAAACTAGTGAATTTTATGGAAAACAAAAATCCATGTGGACATTACATAAGGGAACAACGTATATGAGGAAGGTATTTTTGGAGGTGAAAGATTTTTCTAGAACAGATTCTTAGAAGTAAAGAGTTCAAGTTACATTTTAAAAATTCATAGTTGATTTTCAGTTGTATCATATAGTGATTTTTCTTTATTCTGATTACTGGTCTCAACAGTAATAGCTCAAATTTATTGGTCCTTTAATATATTCTGGCACTGTGTTTAGTACTTTATATGGGATATCTGATTAATCACAGTTTACCTTTTGAGGTAAAGTATGTATTTTATGAGGTATGTATTCCTCATTTTTTGAGGTAGGTATGTATTATCCCTCTTTTTTATTCAGATGATCAGCTTTTCTGAGATTTAGATTATTTAAACAACTTTGTTAGCATCAACAAAACTCCTGTTTAAATAAGTGGGAAAGAGGTTTATAGTCAAGTGTTCTAATTCCTGGGTCTGGGCATCTAGTCCTTTGAAAAAAAGTAGATTATGTATAGCCACTCACAACCACATACAATTATTAAAAATGTTTTATGGGGCGCCTGGGTGGCTCAGTCATTAAGTGTCTGCCTTCGGCTCAGGTCATGGTCCCAGGGTCTGGGGATCAAGCGCCACATTGGGCTCCCTGCTTGGCGGGAAGCCTGCTTCTCCCTCTCACACTCCCCTTGCTTGTGTTCCCTCTCTCGCTGTCTCTCTGCCAAATAAATAAAATCTTTAAAAAAAAATCTTAAAAAAGTTTTAGAAGTTGGCATGGTACAGTATCTTATGGTTTGTAAAATCTTCTAAAATTTTACTTTGTTATTCTATGTATTTTTACACTTCACAGTTTAAAAAATTTTAGCCTTATGTATTTTGATTTAATTTAAAAAAGGAATTCTGAACACAAATCTTACTAATTCTGGACTTTTAATTTGTAAGAACTCATTCTTTAAAACTATTCAACATTAATGTAAGAACAGTACATTTTACCTTCTAGTTCTTAATGAACAGTTGTGAGTTTTATTAGGATGGAATTTTCTTAAATCAAGGCCAGAATTTAGGATTTAGTGAAGAATATTAGCCTTTGAATATCTGCTTACTAAACAGTTAACTTTTCTTTCCATAGAAGTGTGGAAGTTTTGCAAAATAAGTCTTTCTGATAGGATAGACTATTTGTGTGTGTGTGTGTGTGTGTGTGTGTGTGTGTGTGTGTGTGGTTCTTTTTTTGGAGGGGAAATCTTTAAAATACTTGAAATTATGAAAAAAAAACTTCATGAAAAAGTAAAAATGAAAAATTGAAGTCATAGGGGCACAACAATATTTAGTGCTCTAATTTTTAAAAGTTGTGAAAGAGGATCTTAACTTCTATAGTAAATGGGACAGTCATAGTTATTGAAACTGGACCGACATTTTCAGTTATTGGTAATTTATAGTTTATCAGACTTAGAAGGTTAAGAAATGTTGTTTTTGGTTTTTTTTATAAAGATTTTATTTATTTGACAGAGCACAAGCAGAGAGAGGGAGAAGCAGGCTCCTTGCTGAGCAGGGGCCCCGATGTGGGACTCGATCCCAGGACCCTGGGATCATGACCCGGGCCGAAGGCAGCCGCTTAACCAACTGAGCCACCCAGGCATCCCGGAAATGTTTTAGAGTGCATCTCCAATCTATGTCACTGAGTACTGAAATACCTTTATTCATCTTCCTGATACTGCTCAATTGATCTAAATAAACCTTGATGAAATGTAAAAATTCAAATTATTTGCCTATAAAACAGTTTTGCAGTTTTAAGTTTCTCATAATTGAAGAACTGTAGAAATTCGCTTCAGTGTATTTAGTGATGCTTATTCTAATCCTATTTGAATAGGGAGAAACGTATAACTGTAGCTTTTAGGAGAGTCTGTGCAGATTAAATTATGCAGAATTTTATTAGCAAACCCTTTTGGCAAGTATTTTTATATGTGCAGTCTTTAAAAGTACCCTGAAATAGTGGATGTTTACTAGAATGAAGACCTAACAGATGTCTGTTGATGTATTTGCCTGGGTTATATTCATTAAAATTGCCCAAAGTGTCATACTGTATTTCTGTAGTACAACTGACTGTTGAATTTATATAGATTCTCAAAATCATTGGGTACATTTTCAGGCCCTACACCATCTGTATATTTTTGTAGGTTTTTATGTGGCTACAGGCAAAATACATGAAAATGTGTTGTTTCAGGTCTTGCTTTCACTTAATATATCAGGAGAAGATGGGGGAATTAACTTTCAAGTATCTACTGAATAAATGCATGCTAGACACCAAGATGCTATGAACATCTCAGGGAACAAGTTTACAGTAGAGAAATTACAATATGGCTGATAGGTGCTGTGATAGAGAAAACAGTATAAAACAGTATGTGAGGTTGGTCCAGGGAATCTAGAACAGCAAGACTTCTAAACAGGCCTGAAATTTGTGAATCCCTTGCAAAGGGAACCACTAGTGCTGAGGCCTCAACGGAGGCAAGAAAAAAAAACATAGTTTTATTTGAGCAGTTGAAACAGCTTGATAGTTGGTAAGCTGCATTTTGCTTCTAGTCCTTCCCACTATTTCAAACATGATTTATGACTATTACATGAAATATTTTAGTTACAAAAACATAAGACCTCGATAGTTAATAATTGCACCCAAGCTGTTAGAAAATAGAACTGGAGAAAAAGCCTAAATATCTGAAACTTTATAATGACTAAAATAGTAAGGTGAATGTAATTTTGCTGTAGGAAAATAGCAAATTGAGAGAACATAATTCTGGGCTTTTGTTTTAAGTCATGCCTACATAAATCTAGATGTTAACTGAGTGGAGGTTTCCTTTTCACTTTTCAAAGAAAGATACGTGTTGGTTAGAAATTCTCTTTTGGTTTCATTAATTTTTACTTGGCATTTCAGTCTTAAGAAACTTAAGAGAATTAAGAAGCTATGAGACCTTTTATTTCCTGAAATAGTTTTCAAATAGCTTGAGGAAAATGTAACAATTGGCCAGAGTGTTGTTTTGGGGGAGAAAAAAGCCTTTTCAAAGGTAGAAACTAGTTATTTTTTTTATAGGTAGATAAAACCTGAGTGGTTGCTTTAAACAATTTGGTTCCTAGGAAAGTTTTCACCGTAAGTAAAATCTGTTTTTACTAAATGCCAGTCCTAGGACACCACATACAAGTGTCTAGCTTATTTAGTAACATAGAGTTTCCAGATTGACTTATGCACAGGAAAAAAGATTGGTCATTTGTTGTATGAATCCTATTAATGAAAAAAATTTATGAGACTTTACTACCTCAATTTGGTTAAACATAGAGGTTAATGTGCAAGTGTGCACTAAAAGGGACAGTTGTACCAAAGGGACAATTAACCAAAATTTTTAAATGTCACTTATACTTTTATTTATTATCAAAGATTGAAACTTAGTTTTGAGGAAAATCCTGGAACTCATGTCCTGATGTCTTGTGAATATTTTTGGAATACATAGACTGGCTAAAATTAAGATAAAGGCACAAGAGCTGGTTTTCAAAAATATCTTTTTGGTAAATCTATGCCAGTTTCTAAGTTTTCAAATTTTTGTAAAGTCCAAAAATCTATTAGGGTGGGAGTATTGTCTACTTACAGCAGTATGTTAATAAGGGAAGTATTAATAATTAATATTGATGTGATAACGATGATTTATGTTTTTAGAAAGAATGGTATTACATGAAATAGTGTTTTTATGTAAGTAATTGAGGATTATACTGGAACTTTGATCACTGAATTAGTGAGTTCTGGTTCTTGATTGGGTTTGGCTACTTTCTGGAACCTTCAAAACTATTACAGTAACCAGGATTCTCTTCCAAGTGGAAATTGGTATAGTTATAACAAAATTCATACATTTTAACTGAGTTTATATCTGTAAATTTTATGTTTAAACATCAGTTATTAGTCAAATTCAGATAGGTTGATTAGTTTTTAATTAGTTTATGTGAGGAATAAATACTGGGATACCAGATTAAGTATAAAAATTTGTGCTTGATATCTGTATGGAAGATAATTCACATAGTAAAGTCTTTTCAGTCACACTGGCCTCCTTAAATATTCTAGACGTATTCCCACCTCCAGGCTTTTCTTTACAAATTAGCTCTTTGTCTGCTCTAAAGGTATTTATCCAGACAGCTGCTTAAGTAAATCTTTTGCTTTCTTCAAATCTTCAAGAACAAGTGTTGTCTTCACCATGAGATCGGCTATGGCTACTGAATTAAAACTTTGCCACCCCATTCCCAACTCGTCAAAACTCACTCTTTCCTCTATTATTTCACCTGTAATACTTAGTCATCTAATATACTGAATGGTTTACTTACTATGTTTATTAATTTTGTCTTTTGTACTCTGTTAGTTTTCAGGCACTGAGAACAATGCTTGACATATAGTGGTACTCTAATATTTGTTGGATGAAAAACTGCAGTGGGAAGTAAAACTGAGATTATCATATTGTTTTACAACTTAAATTTCAATTTTTTAAAAAAGATTTTATTTATTAGAGCGAGAACGAGTTTTGGGGGTAGGGGCAGAGAGAGAGGGAGAAGCAGACTCCTGAGCAGGGAGCCCAGCCCAATCCCAGGACTCCGGGATCATGACCTGAACTGAAGGCAGACCCTTTAACCAACTGAGCCACCCAGGTGCCCCTTGAATTTTAATTTCTGGGAATTAGAGTGTGGTACCAATTTATGAAAAAATGTATTCTTTTTTAATAAAATTAAATGTCTAATAGCTTTAAAAAGAAAGTGTTTTTGTCTGATACCCCCAGATGTTTAGGTATCGTAGAATAAGCTTCATTGACATTTAGAATTATCTTGATGTATGACACAAAGTGTTTTTAAAGAATTACTCAATTTAAAGGGTATTACTAATTTACCTACCATTTTGAAGTAACTTTAAAAAAATTGCTTGTGATTCTGAAATAGTTGCAGATAAAACTTTAAAACTTGGTATAAGATAAATGCCTGGCTAGTTATAATAAAGTTTTAGCAGTATTATGTTGGAGTGAAATTTCTGAGACATTTGTGTATGTATACATGAGATTAAAACTTGAGTTTTCACATGTTGATTTATCAGATTTCACGGGGTTTTGTCAAATTAGTAAAGCATAGACATTCTAATTCTTACCCCACCCCCTTTCACAACTTTGACTTAAGTATATGTACACAGTGCCAACATCTGATTGATGGGTGGGAATTCTTCTGCAAATATTAAAATATTAAATTATATTAAAATATTAAATACTGAAATATACAAATGCCTGTTTTAACCCATAAACTTAACTTTATATAGATTTATTTTTAAAAACAGATCTAAAAGGTGAATTACTCTAGCTTTCATCTTTAAAAAAAAAAAGCTGTAGAATTCTGTGTTAAATATTATCATTTTACTTTTTGTTCTTGTGATTTTCACCCTAGCTTCACTTACTTGGGCATAGCAAACATTAAACTCGAATTGCTGGGTTTGGAAAGTGTTTCAGAGAACTGAATTACACTAACTTGGGAATTCTATGATATAGGAAATATATTTGGTTTAAATTCTATATATTTTTTTAACCTTTGGGATTTAGTGTTTCAATGAACATTGGATTTTAAAAGACCTAAGTTACTTTTCAAGATAGCTTGCATACAATTTTTTCCCAAGTTTTTTGAAAGCTAGATGGTAATAAAATATATTGGAGAAGATTTGGGTAGTATGGTGAGCTTGGTTACTCAGATCAGCTCTCTCGCTGAAAGCAACTAAGACTGCTGGACTGAATTTGAAAAACATCTTAAAAGCCTGATTGAAGAACTGATAGTAAGGAATTGCCAGGCCAAAAACTAATTGGAAAACATACAGAAAAGCAAAAATAGGAACACTGGGAGATAAGCAGAGTACCTCAGTTGTTTTTACCTGGAGTCTTTGCCACATTGGGAGAATGCAAGCTGCAGTTGTTAATGCTTCTAAGAGCTCAGGCAATAAATATCGAAGCCCAAGTCCTGCTGAACAAGACATTCTTCCTCTTTAAAACTGTGTAGGCAATACTCAGAGTGACAGTGAACCAGAAAAAATCTATACTATCTTCCTAACCTTAGGAGACTAAGGACATTTGCTGTGATCCTGAGCAGAGTGGAATGGGGAAGTCCTGGTATGTTACAACACTGAGTTGGCCCTTGCATGGATTTGTGGTCAAAATAAATAGCACTTGGGTGGTTCAAAAAGAAAACAAAAAACCATGAATGCAAGGTGGATTAAACCTGAGTTTAGGCTCTTAATAAACCAATAAGCTTACTCAAACTCTTTCTGGAAGAATGTACCTTCATCAAAAGCCTTAAAAAAAACCGAAAAACTCCCCAAATATTTTTCCAATGAGAAGGATTTCAATTATTAAAAACTGAGCATGTAAGGAAACCGCATATAGCAGAAACAGATCTTCAGAGACTTCAGTTAAGGTTGAATTGAGTTAAAACAGATAAGACACAGTGAAGAGAGAATTGAAGAAATCCAGATTAGAGCTTAAAGAGACCATGAGATAGAAAATGTGAAAAAGGATTAAGAACCACAAAGCATAGAGTGAAAATGTGTCTAATTGAAGTTTCAGGAGTAGAAGAGAGATTGGCAGAAGCACAATTTGAAGAGCTAAATACTAATTTTCCAGAGTTCAGGATGCTCAATGGATCCCAAATAAGATTAAAAAAAAAAATCCCACCTAGATACATGAAAGTGCAACCATAGAAAACAAGACCAAAAAATCATAGAAGCAGCTATATACAAAAAGACAAATGACCAAAGGATTGGCAGGTTGATCAACAACTTCCCAACAGCAGCAATGGAAGCCAGAAGACATTGGAATTGCCACTTCAACTTGCTGAGAGAAAATAGCTGTCAAAGTTTTATATCCAGAAAAGAAGTCTTTATGGAGATGAAAAAATCTAGGCAAGATTAATAAAGCAACTTTGGCATTGTCAAAGATACACATATATTTTTGGACATTTCCAGTTATATATATAGTTTCCTCAAGCTTAAAAAATATATGTTAAGGAATCTTTAAGTATCCATCAGGTTACCCTGAATATTTGTTTTTGTAATAAGTTTTCTCACCCAAATTCATCCTGTTCTAATGAACGTTCTCATAAGTGAGTGGGCCTTTATTAGAATTGTAATTAATGGTATATTTTTAGTTTAATTTTTTTGGAAGAAAGTAATTATGAATTTTATTTTTGTTTATAAAATAAATTTGGTAAATCTTATTTGATTGCTTTAGTGCCAGAAGCTTATAAGTTTATGTTGAACAGTTTCTTAAGTGTTGACTTTCAGTCATATTTTTCCCATGTATAATCATTTCAATAATAGTTAAGTGTTATTAATACCTTATAAAACACTTTAAATAATCTTGAGTTATACCAGTATTTTAATTTTATTTGAAAATTACCTGAGTTAAATATAAGGTAGTACTTCTATACTTTATCAGTTTGTGATAGATTTTTTTTTAAAATGCTTAAATTCTTTTAGGTGTTTAGAAGTTGCAAAAGTAATCCTTTGCCTTAGAATATGTTGTTAGTTAAATAGTTTAACAATTTTATACATCTAAAACAATAAAAATAAAAAACAATATTATACATCTAATTTCTGTCTGGCTGGTTCAGTTGGTAGAGCATCCGACTCATGTTCTCAGGTCATGAGTTCAAGCCCCATGTTGGGTGTAGAGCTTACTTAAAAAAAAAAAATGAAATAGGGAGATTGTAATTTCTGTGTGCATAATACATATCCCATGTCTTTTGTGCATTTTTGGAGTATTTGGAGGGTTTGTTTAGAGTTTTAAAATACATATTTTTTAAAAATACGGTTCAAAAATCTGAGATACCAAAGAGACCTACAGTGAAGTTTTTCATCTCCTTGTCCTTGAGCCACCCATCTTCTCCTCAGTGACAAATGTTCAGCCTATGTCTTTTTCCTCTACTTTTACATGAATAATTGCCTCTTATGTTTTGCACTTTGCTTTTTTTTCTTTATTACTTAAACAAGTGAATTTTAAAAGTCATTATTTTTTCTTACAAGTACTTTATTTAACCCATCTTCTACTGAGGGATATTAAGGTTCTTCCCAGACTTGTAATACAAACATTATTGCATTGAATGTTGAATGTCTTTCTACATGTCATTTCCATTTGTTTGAATATGTTGTAGATTAAGTTTCTAGATGAAGAGTTGCTGGATCAAAATGTATGTGGGATTTTTTGAATTTTCTATATCCAAATTCCCTCCGCAGAGGTGGTAACAATTTAAAATCCCATTGATAATCCTTGAAAAACCTCACTTCCTCATATCCTCTTATTGCAATATGTTATTGCATATTGCATATAAAAACACTTTAAAACTTTTGCCAGTATTTATAGGTAAATCTCTGTATGGTTTTAATTTGCATTTCTCTTATGAATGAGATTGAGCATGTTTGCATGTTTAAAGACTCTTTGGATTTATTTTTCTGAGCCCTGATACCACATTTTTCTGTTTTGCTTTTTCTTATTTGCAGAAACATTATATATTAGGGGAGTTAAGGAATGCTTCACAATTTGCTATTTAGAAATTGAAGTAATTTTGACATAACATTTAAATAGTATGTTCTCTTTATTGCTTATGTTTTTCTCAGTGTCAGATTGGAAGAAATGATAAATACGCTCTGAGATGAAAAACCAATTATTTTTCTTTGTTATTTTGGTGTTCTTGACTTGCTCTCAATACTTTTCTTTCAAATACATGTTTTGTGCCTAGTTTTTCATTTAGTTGATCAACCCTATAATTTCCCATTTAAATCTTACGTTTGCAAGTTATTTTTCTCACATATGTCTTGAACTTTCTATATTCTTGCAACTCAACATTAGAAAGAAGACTCAAATATCCGTATGTAATAATAGTTTTAAGTGGATTTTGTTAAGGGTATACTACTTTTGCTAGTTACTTGCTTTTTTCTCTTAAATTGATTTGACTATAAAATATTTGTGAAGAACAGTCTTGATTCACAGTATAAATTTTCTTGAGCTTTTAATTAAAAATAGGCATCAAAACCATGAAGGCACTTTTAAGAATTATAGAAATCCCTTTGAAATGAATTTTATATTATATGGGTTATATTTGTACTATTGAACATGAAACTTTTTTACTTTTATTCATTGATTTATTTAACATTAAACATTTTTAAATTAGTTTTCCCAGTTGTTGAGGTAATTAAACACTTATAAAATCTGGGTTTCCAATATGCATCCCCTCCCATCCAACAGTGTATCTGTAGCAACTTGGAAGTCTGTTCCCTACATTATTTTATGCCTTGTTTGTGTGCATATTGTTTAATGAGGGGGTGGGGGTGGGGCAGCACTGGTCTTGTCCCTGGCTTCTGTCCTCTCTTAGGTTTAGGTAGTGGTTAGAGAAGGGCTGTCAGCTCAGCTTCTTAGAGAAATTGGGCAGTAGCAAACTGATTTTCCTATTACTTTTTACATGTCACAGATTTTGATAAACTGACAGTCGCACTAACCTGTTACATAAAGCCTGGACAAAATTAGACCTGTATATTAGAATCCACTGGGAAAAATGGCCATCTGTTTATTAGAAGACAGGAGCCTCCAGACTTCATATATAAGCTAAAATATTATCTTGGTCCAGAGCTTGCTATTCAGCTTTTTTCCCCTTCAGCTTTCTTTACATTTAAGTGAAAGCCCAGTGAGGGTCTGTTTTATATAGCAGGAATACCAGTATAACCCTTTGTTCTTGTCTACTGAAACCTTAATGGCAGTGTTCCATATAGAACTTGAGCTTAATTCTTTACTTTTGGTAGTATCACTTTGGAAAATGTCCTCTCAAACATATATTTGGAGGAGATAAAATGTAAAATACAAGCCAAACATTTCAAACTATATAAATTGCAGAGAAAACAGGGCATGCTTTTGTTAAGCCTTTATAGGCTTGCTTGGAGAAAGGCACTTAGGAACTTATGAAGTAAGGAAAAAAGTTTTTAAATTTAACTACCTATTATTTTATAAACATTCTGGAGATAATAAATACTTAAAATTTTTAAGTAGGACCTAACTCATAAAAATAGAACCAGAATTTGAATTTGGAACATATCCATCATAGAGGAAGAAGATTCAAGTCTCATTCTTATTTCTTGATAATTTGTTAGTTATGTCTACTTACTTAAACCTCACTTTGGAGCCCCAATCACCTCTTTCAAATGGTTATTTGAAGCAGTGTTACATGGGAAATAAAAACTTTTAAGAGAATTAAAGAAAAAATTGATTTGGGTATTTGCATGGAATTGTCTAAGCCATGTGAAAATCTACTTTCAAAATCCATATTAGCATTTTAATCAGTCCTTAATCTATTTTATAAAATTATTCTTCTAAATTGACAGTATAATACTCCTTTTTTTTTTTTTTTAAGATTTTATTTATTTATTTGACAGACAGAGACACAGCGAGAGAGGGAACACAAGCAGGGGGAGTGGGAGAGGGAAAAGCAGGCTTCCCGCCGAGCAGGGAGCCTGATGCGGGGCTCGATCCCACGACCCTGGGATCATGACCTGAGCCGAAGGCAGACGCTTAACGACTGAGCCACCCAGGCGCCCCAGACAGTATAATACTCTTTCTAAACCATCTTATGGAGGTGGGGTTTTTCAGTTCAAATTTTAACAAGAATTACAGAACTCACAGGTTTTTATAAAAGGTACACTTCTACATTTCCATAGATATTTCAGTTAGTGTAATATTAATTCCCCAAGTTAACTTTGATTTAGCAACTGTTTATTGAATGTTCTATGTTGGGCACTATTCTAGGTGCTGTGAAATAAACTGATGAAAGTCAGTGCCTTTGTGGGATTTTTTTAATGATATTGACTCATTTGTTTTCAGATGAGCCAATGGAATACTGAAAAAATACAGTTCGTATAGCAGGCTTTCATACACAGTTGTCACAAAAGCTAAATATGTGGGTGAATAAAAATTTTGGAATTAAATGGTTCAATTTTAAAAGGCAAGCATAATGAAGTGGCATCAAATGAATGGAAGTTAGGAGAAAAGATGAAAGGAAAAGTGAGTTTGTCATTATTTAAAAGGGAAAATAAAGCTTTTATTTTTCTTTTTTAAAAGGGTAACACAATACATGTTTATTGCAGAAAAGCTAGAAAAGTTTAAAGGGGGAAAATGGTATTCCCACTACCTTCCACCACTGTTGGGTTCTCTAGGTGTAGCTATCTATAAAATCTTAAGACTTTTTGTAACTTAGGTTTTCCACATGTGTTACTTATACCAAATTGCTTTTAAGCCAAAGTAGTCCATTGTAGATAATGTGCTATTTAACCAGTCCTTTATTGTTGTACATTATATTGTTTCTAGTTTTTTGCTTTATAAGAAACTTAACAAATATGATTTTACTTAAATACCTTTACACATTTATAATAATTTCTTCAGATTGACTATTTAGAATCGGTATTTCACTATCAAAGGTTGCTGCCATGATCTTTCAAATGAGCCAGGTAAGGGCCTTTTAAATTGCTTCCAAATTTTAGTAAAAATGGCCACTGTATAGTTAGCCCAGGAATAGAGAGGAAAAGACTAAATAAATGTACAGACTTGGCGGAAAAGATGATTAGGAGATTATTTGGTGAGCATATTTTTAAATGCAACATGGAATTAGGTCATTTTAATAACTATGCATGTAGGATTGAGAAAGCTAGAATTGAGTCATAATACAAATGATTCTGGATTTTTTTTTTTTTTTTTGGATAAAATGACAAGGGTATGAAGGGCAGAGTTGCAGAATTATAATTTCTGATCTAAAGAGTATTTGAATAGAAGCACTGATTTTTAAAGTGTAATATTTTAATCTGAGGCATGCAGTGTAAGTTTTGTAGAATGAGAAAATGGATTTTTTTCCACATTCATGAATCTGTGTTGATAAGGAAATTGAAGAGTAGGCAAGTTGCTCCAAAAGTAGAGAAATGTAATCCACTAAATTTGTATCCACTTCATTATGGAAGCATAATCTTGTTTTTCCAGAAGTGATTTTAAGTCCAGGTGAAGCATTACTCATGATACTACATATCTAGTATCAATGTTATACTTGATTTAGCAATGTAAAAGCATATATAGAATTAGTGTCAAGGAAATGAATAGAAAAAATTACGATGCCATTGAAAATTGGCAAGCGAAGTGGTATTCTGATACGAGTTTATCAAAATGAGAAGGAAATTGATTAGTGAAACTAGAATGATTCACAGTAGAGGAGTGACTAAAATATGGCTTTTGTCCAATGATAATTATTAATTTTTAAAATAGCAATTCTCAATTTGTGAAATTGCAAATGTACTGAGAAGTATAGTAAGAGAAGAAACAATTGTAAAGAGTTTTAAGTAAATGATTTCCCACTTCAAAAATTTTCCCCTCCAGGGGCACCTGACTTGGTCGGAAGAGCATGTGATTTTGATCTCTGAGTTTGAGCCCCATGTTGGCTGTAGAGATTACTGGGAAAAAAAAAAAACTCCACACGTTTAAAAAAAAAAAAAGTATGACTATACTCATGGAAGATTAACTTAGCAAATGAGTAGAGTGAGATACTTTCTAAGGTGATACATAAAGTTCTTGTGATAATCTTAGAGAAATTATATACTGAATAGTATTTTAAGTTTGCCTGAAAGGGTTTTCATTTTTTTAAGAGGACAACTCTTAAAAGCTGAAAATTAAGGTAGCATAGAAAACGGTATAAATGGATTGGAAAGAAACTGTTAGACCTTTGAGGAAAGTGATTCAGTACATCTGCTTAAGCATTACTCAAGGTGCACATTGGTACTGTTTTGAGATCAGTAGCTTATAAAGCTGTTTTTTTGACATTCCTACTAGCTCAAAGATCTCAAATGATTGTACATATTTCTCATTTCTCATTCTCAATTTTAATGTACGGGGATTTTTGGGGGGGTGGGAAGCAAGAGTGAGCAGGGGAGGGCCTGAGGGAAGGGGAGAGAGAGAATCTTAAGCAGGCTCCACACCCAGCATGGAGTCCAACACAGGGCTCAATCTCACAACCCTGAAATCATGACCTGAGCAGAAATCAAGAGTCAATGCTTAATCGACTGAGCCACCCAGGTGCCCCTAATGTAAGAATTTCAATGCCACGGGGCAATTTTGAGGAAATGATGGGGAGGTGGCATAATAGTGCTAGAGTGGCAAAACCAGTTGAGCCCATTGATGATTGGTGACTTTTGATACTTAAGACCAAATTACTTTTCTCAAAAAGGAAGATATTCTGCTCTATTTTCCTTATCAAAATTTGAAGGATATCCTAGAAAAATAACGTTTGGCATAATGTTGACAAAATGTTTTTACTGGGAGCAAAGAATTTAGACATTAAGTAAAACAGGCTGTGTCTCTAGATGTCAAGTAATGGTTGTTGACAGATGTCCTGTAAATTGGGGCAGAATCAAATTTAGATGAAAGTTTTACCTTTGATGGTTTTGGTTGAAATCAATTTTGCCTGATTTACCTATCAATTATTTAACTTTTTTATTTAGCTTTGTAGGCCTGGCTGAGAATTTCAGAGCATTTAAAAATGAATCTAAAATGGAGATGTTTATAACAAGAGAAAAATACCAGTGAATTACTCAGAAGAATTTACTGCCCCAAATCAACTATGATTTTCTCTTTTAAAAAACCCGTCTCTCTTTACTGCAATAAAATTTGTTATAGGAAATGTGTTATGGAAATACGTAACTGAGACAAATCTCAATTCTCCCGGTGATAATAGTTTTGGTAGCAGTTTTATGTGCATTTCTCCTTAGTTTATGTCTCTTGCACTCTAGATTGGGGAGGGTGAGGGGGATAAGTAGATGGGTAAACATACCAAATGTGTAGATATTTTTATTTAGTATTATAAATCTACATCATTGCGTTTGAAGTTTTATGTATATATGTATACCCTGTTCCATTGTTTAGACAAAGCATAATTTACTTAGTCATTCTGCCTTTGGTCGTTTAAGTTTCCAAATTTCTGTATTAGAAGCAATCTTTCAGTGAACATCCTCATACATATTCCTTGCCAAAGAGCAATATAGAGTGTAGTCGTTAAGAACTCAGTTGTGCAATCATGGGCAAGTTTCTAAACTTCCTATGCCTCAGTTTTCTCATCTTTAAGTAATAAAAATAGTACTTTATTTACTTGAGTGGTGTTCTAGGATTAAATGAGTTAATACATATATATATATACTCTTATTAGAGTAGTGCTTAACATTAAGTATTTAATAAATGCTGCTAGTATTAACAGTATTTTGTATTGATTTCAACTTCTAGGAAGTTGAATTGTTTCCAACTTTTAAATTTAAATTTGTAATAGATAAGCTGTAACTTTTATTACCAGACCCACTGATCTTTTTTACTCCCACATTCCTTTTGACCTGTGTCATATCCTGCCGTTCACCAGTTCTCCTTCTCACAGTGTTCTTTAACTACTTAGATGTGAGTTTGTCCTTTTTCTCTCATCTCATATACTCGTTAGGGTTCTGTTCTTTTTCTCTGCCTGGTAATGCATGTTTTTTTGAAATTAGTCTTTGTGTATATTCTCTGCTTTAGGGAATATACCTAATGTCTTAGGCATTGTATACTCTGGTATATATATAAATTCTTTTAAAACAAATGATTAGAATACAGATTCCTTATCCCCAGTCTAATTTGAAAACAAATACCTTATCTCCTAACTTTAAACTGTTTCTAGTCACATACCATTGTATGGCCATCTCATATAAATCTAATAAAAAGTAAACTTTACAACAACTACCGTAACATTTTTAATTTTTGTTCTCATGAAAAAATATGTCTGTTGCTCTTCCCTCTATATTACTGGTTTTCTCTTCCTGTTTCCCCTCCCCCAAGTTCAGGGTACTGTTATCCCACTTAAGGATGACAGCAGCATCCTCTTAGCTATTATTCTGTCAGCTAGTGCCTACTTGCTTCATCCCATAGTACCAAGGCCACCTCAGTCTTCCTCACCTGCACCTCCCGCCCTACTACTGATGAGCCATAGTTTCTGTACGTTCGTTATTGGTGACATCCAATTTTTTGTGCATCAGATTTAAACTCTGCTTAGCTTTTTAGGCCCTTTGTAGTGGACCTCTACCACAATTAGCCAACCTGCTTTCCTAATACATGTTCTCATGTGGATGTCTTCACTGTTCCACAGAAAATTCCAGAAACTATGTCATTTTTACACAAACCTTTTTTTCTCATTAATGGTCTGGATTCCACCTGCTCAGTGAAACTTTCCTTGGTAACTGCAATTTGCATAGAATTCATTTTCCTCCGAATTTTATAGGACGTGGAACATACACAAAATAATTTAAAGTTAGTCCTGTGTTCTTTCCAATAATTACTTTATGCGTCCAAGTAGATTACAAGTTCTTTAACAGAGTTCAGTTTCATATTCTTATATCCACTTGGTAAATCCTATGCACACACTGGGTACTTTTTTTTTTTTAAGGTTTTATTTATTTACTTGAGAGAGAAAGCGAGAGAGCGCATGAGCAGGTGAGGGGGAGAGGGAGAGGAAGAAGCAGGCTCCCTGCTGAGCAGATCCCAGGATTCCGGTATCATGACCTGAGCTGAAGGCAGATGCTTAACCGACTGAGCCACCCAGGTGCCCCAAGGATACTGTTCAGAAAAGTGGAAGGTCAATTAATACTAATTTGGTTAGTATGAAGTATTGAAATGAATGTAAACTTAATCTAGAACTGAAGATAATCATATTTTTGCTTAGCATATATATATTTTTAAGATTTTATTCATTTATTTGACAGCACAAGCAGCAGAGCTGCAGGCAGAAGGAGAGGGAGAAGCAGGCTCCCCTCTGAGCAGAGAGCCCAATGCGGGGCTCGATCCCCTGGGATCATGACCTCAGCCGAAGACAGACGCTTAACCGACTGAGCCATCCAGCTGCCCCTGCTTAGCACATTTTAATTTCAATCCTAATGAGACTGTAACAGTGGTCTATACTTTCCACTCATATTTAACAATATATTATTTCTGTGACACATTTTAAGTGCTTGGAGAACTGAAATTTATGGGACATAAACAGGTTTATCTAAATCTGTATATGTATATGTAGGCATACATTTGTAACTACATTTACAAGAAAGGTTTATTTACATAGAAATTTACATAGAAAAGTTATGTTATAGAAATAATACCATATAATGTAGGAAAAAATAGGAAGTACAGATGAACAAAAATTTTAAAACTACCTAGTTTCTTTACCTGACTCCCTCACTAAAATAGAACTCCACGAGTTATAAAACTTAGTTTAACCCACCCCTATCTCCAGTGCTAGAAAAGAGCCTACCACATAGGCACGCAATTATTTGTTAAATAAAAATGAATTTATTTGCAGACAGTCCTTCGCTGATATTGGGACTGGGTGGTGGAAAGGAGAATGTTCTGCAGCTACTCCAGCAACTTGAAAACTGTTGGTCTGTCTTAAAGTGTCATTCTTCAGTATCTCCCAAATTCCTTAAAAACTACTTAAATTCTGTAATCTTCCAAGACTTTCTCTCAAGATAGAAGATTGGAGAGCATTGGGAAAGAATAAAGGAATGGAAGATAGGGTTTATAATTAGGATAACATTTGCTTTCAGCTTTCAAGTTTGGGGCAAAACTTTTTGGATAATTAAGCAGGATGAGGCAACTTCGGTAGCTCAAACTCAATTTAAATTGTCTTAAGTTCCACAAAAGTGCATGTGCTTTAACTTTGGAAAAGATGTAGGGAACGAATTAGGAATGCAGGTTTACAACTAATTTGTTTATTCATCACATTTACTATAAGCAACCGCCATGTCAGTTCACTTGAGATGCCCCTGCTGGGTAGCCGCGTAGTATCTTCACACACAGACACTGGGGCGCCCGGCTGGCTTAGGCGCTGGAGCGTGCGACCCCTGATCTCAGGGTTGTAAGTGGGAGCCCCACGTTGGGTGTGGAGATTACTTAAAAAAGTCAAATCTTCAAAAACAAAACCATAAGCACTGACTTCTTAATTGGTTACTATATAAAAATCTAAACAAAGTGTATAGAGATCTACTTTTTCTCTTAGATTGTTTTGCTTGTTCATAGTTACCCTGTCATTTGGGTTTATTTGTCAAGTATGTTTTTGAACCATTTAAAATTAATTTTACGATTATTAATGATTATTTTAATTGACAATTTTGCAAATAGTGTTTTTGTTAGAATTCTGATGTTATGGGATCTGTATTCTTTTCCCAAGGTTTAAGAAAAATAATTGAATTTGAAGAAATAGGCCAAAATGCTGTTGACACATACAGGTTTATTTGATAGGAAAAATGTTAGTTTTATAGGCATTTACACCAAACTTATAAAATGTTCAGTGAAATATGAAAAATGTTCCAACATCAAAACTAATTTAATTTTGAACAGCTAAATATTGGGGCTCCTTTAGATTTCCATATAAAAATGTTCCAGGTAAGGGCATAGTTAATCTAAACTGTTAAAAATGGATGTTACCACCATTAGTCAAAGGTTTATTAAAACTTTTTTTCTCTTCTGACCCAGTTTATATTTTACAAAATTAAATAATCTGCTGTAAGTCATCATAACTTCCAATAATTACCCAGAGGAAATTTTAGTTCCAGAAGTTGAACGTTTCAACGTTCAATGAGTGCTTGGGAAATAACTGTGGAAATTAAGAAATGACTGGAAATAGGAAATGTTCAAAAGTGTTAGGGATGGGGGCGCCTGAGTGGCTCAGTTGGTTGGGCGACTACCTTTGGCTCAGGTCATGATCCTGGAATCCCAGGATCAAGTCCCGCATCAGGCTCCCTGGTCAGCAGGGAGTCTGCTTCTCCCTCTGACCCTCCCCCGTCTCGTGTGCGCTCTCTCTCTCTCATGCTCTCTCTCTCAAATAAATAAAATCTTTTAAAAAAAAAGTGTTAGGGATAGATCTATGTTTATTCAGTGTTATACTTGTTTTACCCTGCCCCAAATAACCAGTAATCCAAATAACCCCAACTTCAATTAAATTTAAAGTTTAATGAATCTTGATAGTATTCCACGTATCTCCCCCCTTTATAAAATAAAAATAATTCCTAGGAAGTTGACACTTAGAAAATTTTTATTCCTGGGACACCTGGGTGGCTCAGTTGGTTAAGCGTCTGCCTTCGGCTTGGGTCATGATCCCAGAGTCCTGGGATTGAGTCTCACATCGGGCTCCTTGCTCAGCAGGGAGCCTGCTTCACCTTCTGCCTGCCACTTCCCCTGCTTGTGCTTTCTCTCTCTCTGTCTCTCTGACAAAATCTTAAAAAAAAAAAAAAAAGAAAGAAAATTTTTATTCCTTTCCCTCCACAGCAACTTTTCATGTCTTGGTAAAATTCAAATGATTTATCAAAAAAGTAATACTGTAATTGTATGACAAATTCTTAAGATAGAAGAATCAGTATTAAAAATTATCCTTAATTTTTTCTTATAATGATGTTTTAAATTATAAAAATAATATAACATTAGAAATTTAAAAAAAACAATCATTCCATCACACTAACACAAGTTATTCATATTTTGGTATAAATCCATCTGCTTTAAAAAATCTTTGCATTAGGATAACTTGGGATTCCTGTTAAAAAAACGTATAAGTCCACACTTCCTTTTTTTTTTTTTTTCATTTGAGAGATCAAGAGCACATGCAGGGGGAGGGTTAGAGAGAGAGGGAGAAGCAGATTCCCCACTGGACAGGGAGCCCAGGGAGGGGCTGGATCCCAGGACCCCAGGATCATGATCTGAGTAGAAGGCAGACACTTAACCGACTGAGCCACCCAGGCGCCCGCAGAAGTTCACACTACTCGGGTGATTGCACATTAAAGTTTGAGAGCTGGAGACGAAAGATAATTTTTTTAAAGAGCCCCTGTTATTTTCATTTCAAAATTACATAACGTACTTTTATTATTTATTTTTAAGTAAACTCTACACCCCCAATGTGGGGCTCAAACTCATGACCCCAAGATCAAGAGTTGCATGCTCTACCAACTGAGCCAGCCAGGTGCCCCCATAACATTACTTTTAATAGATTAAGTTATGAGCAAAGTTCTAGTAAGCTTTGTAAAATTTATGTGTATGTATATAATGGGCTTATTAAATGGAGGCATTTTCCATTGGTTAATGACAGATCCAGGAATCTCTGATGTCTAAGTTCAAGTTAAATTATTTTAATTTATTTTTTTCTTTTTTCTTTTTTTTTCATTATTTAAAAAATTTAAACCAAGCTTTTGTTATCAGGTAGATTCCTGTACAAGCCTATATAACTGCTAAATATTAAGAATATTTAACTTCTAGTAAGATGTTTTCATATAAGTACTAGTCAATAACACCTAGGCTAATAATGTTTTAAAGAAGAAAAATGGACTAGTAGGGTGACCAAAAGCAGGATGTTCACATGTTCTTGTGCTGGTTATTCACCAATGTGGAATTTTTCACCAAAATGGAATTTGAATATGATCTGCAGCATAACTTTTGCTTTTCTCCCAAATGGGGCCAATTATAACAACATTGCTTTTTTTGGTTATTTGGTTTATATAGCTCTGTTTAGAGACTATGTAATGAAAAGTTTATACTCCTTTAGTTCATAATTTTGTTAATTGGTATGATTTATACATCCGGAATGTCTAAATGCTTTATTTTCTTTTCAATCCTTGGAAACTGTTTATAGTAAATGTTCTTATCATTCCTGTTTTATAAGTGGGAACACTGATGCTGAGAGAAATTCAGTATATGATACAAGGTGATCAAATTCTTTTCATTTTTATCACACTGCTTTACCAAAGCAGGTTGATATTTTAAAATTTGAATGTTTAAAAAGTAATGAGATGATAGCTGCAATGTTAATGCTATCAGTATAGCCTCTAGAGAGGGGCTGTTGAATATTTATTGGTTGAATTAATAACCATCAGTGACCAGGTATTCAAGACCAGAGAATTCTGTAGTTTTTCTACATACATGTATTGAATGTAGTACCAATTGAAGCAATAAATAATGAATCCAAGATAGAGGACCAATTCATGTAGGAAAAAACCCAGATTTTTTGGTTTATGTTTCTTACACAAAAATAGATTTTTTAAACTTAAATGCATAAATGAAATCATATATGTACAGTCTCTTTTTTCTTGTCTCTATTCTTCTACCCTTAGAACTCTGCCTGCTATAACTGTATTATCAACTTTGTGTGTATACCATATTTTCTCCATGCTCATAAAATCATCTACAAACATAGATATGTACAAATAAGATTTATTTTTGATCGTTTTATAAAAATGAATTATACACATTTTAATCTTTTTTTCATTCAATAAAATCATATGAAACTCTCCCAACTTACCCTTTATATATAGCTTTAATTCATTTTATATGGATATATAATATTCCATAATGTGGATGTACCATAATTTATTAAACCATTTCCTTGTTGGTGGACATTTACTTTGTTAACTGTTTTTGCTGCTACAAAGTTAGCAGTAAATAACTTTGTACAACACCTTTCTATCCTGATGCTTTTGTTTCTGTGGGGTAGATCTGAGAGCAGAATTGCTAGGTCAAAAGGTATATTTTTTTATTTGAATAGATTTTGCCAATGGCTTTCCATAAAGGTCATAACAATTCATATTTCCTTGAGCAGTGTATGAACTCCCTTTCCTCATGCCACTTCAGTAGTTGTTAATACCTTTTTTAAGCTTTTACCATACTGACTGGTATAAAATGATATCTATTATTTTGTTTTTCCCATTTTGGAAGTTCGTATGTATTGCCACATTATTTTTAACCATTTGCATTCTCTCTTCTGGGAATTGCCTATTCATATTCTTAGCCAGTTTTCTCTATGAGTGTTGGTTTTCCTGGCCAATTGTGAGAACTGTATATAATTTGTACTCTGCATTTGGGAAGCTGGTGACTTGAACTTACTTCACTCCCACTTTCAACTCAAGCTATTTACCTCTACTGACCAAGCAGGGGAATGCAAGAAACCTCAGGTTTTATGGCAGCCTCAAAGAAGAGGGCTGGTGGAGAACTTAAGGCAAAAAGTAAGAAACTGACCCATAAAAATACTTGGAACGCCTCAACTGCCTTTCTACCCCTAGAGGAATGTTGACATCAGCGTGGCTCCAGGAAACGAAAAAGGATCAGAACCAGCAGGCTGAATCCTCCCTACTCTTGAGCAAAGATTTCTTTCTGGTTCTATGTCCAAGGACTATGACCAGGCTATTTGCTGTCTACACCTGCTACATAGGTTTGATGGTAGAGAAAGGGTCAACTACCTAGGTCTGCCAACACTGAGCTTCAGTGAATAGACAGAAAAAACAGCTGTACCTCTAAGGATCCAGCAACAAGAAAGGACTGCTAACTAAAACTGTCAGGACAGACCCCTAACAAAATAGAGGAGAGAGGCAATAACTTTAACAAAATAATATGAACCACAGCAATATCGAAATTACAGAATTTTTGAAAAACAAGACAAACCCATTATTTTTGAACTAACTATAGCAGTAAGTCAAATGAAAGAGAATGGTAACATGGAGACCTAAATTTTTGGCCTGGAAAATCTAGTGGAAGAAATAGTTTTAAACCTGGACCAAAATTCAAAGACAGGGTAAAAATAATAGATTTTGAGGATAGAGCAAGGAGATCTAATGTGCATAATCGGAGTTCTAAAAGGAAAAAAAGAACAGATGGAAGAGAGGCAGTAATTTTTAAAAAAATTCTTGAGCTGGAAGATCCCTGTATCTGTAACTTCAAAGGGCATGCTGAATTTGTGCTAATGGAATAATAAATGGCAATTACTCTGTGCTCACTTTGCCAGGCAGTGTTCTAGTGGCTTCACATTAACTCACTAAGTCCTTATTAACAGCCTTAGAAAATAGGTACTATCATCCCCATTATTCAGATAAGGAAAAAAGAGGTTAAGTGGATAGTCCATGTAAACCCAAGAGGTCTGACTCCAGAGCCTGACTGAGCTGCCTCAAAGTGCAAAACTTACATATAGCCTCTTAAAATGTATGAACTCTGAAGATCAAGAGGAAATCTTACAAGTTCCAGAGAGAAAGAGCAAGTTATCAGCAAAAGAAAAAAAAGTCTGTCATCAAAATTCTCATCTGCATCACCTTAAGCTAGAAAATAGAAAATTTATATATACTACTGAGAGAAAAGGACCACAAGCCAAGATTTCTCGAACCAAATTAATCACCTACCATCTGATGAAGATACTCAGAGAAAGGGATATGTAATAACATTTAACCTTGGTCTTCGCACATGTTATTCCTCCTGCTTGGAATAACTCCTCCCTTTCTTTACCAGCCTAACACCTCATCCTTAACATCTTCACTTTTTCCAGGAAATTTTTTGCAAGTCCCCAAGTCTGAGTTTTATGGTCCCCCTAAGTGTACCCATAGCACCCTATATTTCCCCCATTTGGCACAACTTTTCCCCATAAAATTTCAAGTCCTCTGAGGACACAGGCAGACACTATGCATGTTTTGTTCGCTGTGGTAGCCACAATTGCTGCCACAGTGCCTAGAATATAGTAGGTTGACTGGGTGACTAAAATGTAATTGTAGTCAAAGTTAGCAAATCTTTTTGCTACCATACTCAGATTGTTCTAGTAGTAGCTATTCTGGGAAAACAAAGCTTTAAGTAAAGTTTGTCTTCAGTAGATACATAAAGCTTTATTCAAGTATGCCTTCTATATATTTCTGTATCTACCTTGTGACTATAATTTTACAAAATTTGAAATTTATAAAATTTCAACATAAATGTATGAAAAGCTGTATGTGTAGAATCAGTTCACATAAGGCACATTTATAATGCATAATTATCCAGGTCATGCTCAAAATTCTGTTTGTTATGTGTAAAGCAGAATTAGTTGGAAAGTGTAGGGATGAATTTGCAAGATTAGTCAAAAAAGTCTGGCATGGTGTTTTAATACTCTAAAAACAATAATGTTAATTCTGTATTTTTCTGTTTCTCTTCAGATAAAAGCTAAAAATTATGACAAGGTTGAAAAGGTGAGTCCTCATAAACATATTTTGAATTTTATGCTGAAGTTTAACTTAGGACTTAACAAACATAGGCAAATATAGTAAAATGGTAACAATTGTTGAATCTAGGTAGTGATTATATAGGAGTTCACTGTACTTATTCAGTTTTTTTTGTATGCTTGAAAATGTTCATAATAAAAATTTTGGAAAAGAAAGTATTTATACTCCACTGACCAAAATCATCAGAATGATTTTGATTATCTAACCTGAAAATAGGAGGGATTTGTTAAATTTGCCATTTATCTGTAAGAAGATAAATTCATGAAAAGAGCTGACTTTGTTTTTTTTAATATTTCATTTTGCCCATGTACATGTGGAATTTATTTAACTGTGGGTTCTGATAATATTTTCTTGTACTTATAGCTATTTCAGAGATGCCTTATGAAGGTTTTGCACATTGATTTATGGAAGTGTTATCTTTCATATGTTCGAGAAACCAAGGGTAAACTGCCAAGTTACAAGTAAGTTAAAACAAGATCTTAAGAATACAAGTCATCTCCAGGCACACAGTCAATCCCACATAAACTCACACCTTCTCTTAACTCCGGGGAGAAGAGACTTAGGAATTTGGAAATTCAGGGTTACCTGAGAAGTCAGTAAAACTCACAACAAGGGCTTCAAAGAAAGTCTTATTCTGGAGAATTGAATCACCCAAGCCCTTCTGTGTTGAAACATTACATTTGCAACACCAGATCACTTTGTTGGTAGGCTTGTTGTCAAACTTCATAAAAAGCATCTATTACTTGTCCTAGCACTACTCTTGGCAGCTTACAGTGCAGCGGGCTGCCTACGTATTCGAAGGCGTCTTTGACAGTTCTCTCGGAGTGTAACTCCCTGCCACGGCTTACACCCACCTATCCATCCTCACAGAAACTCAATAATGGACCTTCTCAAATAGCTATTCTTGTGTATAACAAACAAGCTATTTCTATAACTAGAATTCTATCTTTATTTCCTTTTCCTCATTTCTTTTATTATCTTATATTGAAGAGGAAGTTCTTTCTTCCTAAATTTTACTTCAGAGCTAATACATCTTCAGACATAACTTACCTCCTTAATCAGAGAACCAAATATTTCCACATTTGAATCTGCTACATGTAAGATTAGGCAATTTAAAGGATATAAGGATAAGTGAAACATGGGCTTTATCTTTGATGAACGCACAAACAGTAGGTAAAAGAAAATATATAAATTAATGACGTTGACAAACTAAACACAAAAGAACTATTTTCTCTATGTACTTGCAAAGATATCTTCACATTTTTGCTTATTCAAAGGTTCAAATGCTGTTTTGATCATATGATGAGAAGTTATAATTATTGTTTTTTTTTAAAAGGTTTTATTTTTAAGTGCTCTCTACATCCAACGTGGGTCTTAAACTCACAATCCCAAGATCAAGGGTCACATGCTCCACCAACTGAGCCAGCCAGGCACCCCATATGTTTTAGCTGTAGATATATTTTAATAACAAATACTTGTTTTTAAAAAAACATGTCTTTCAGGGTGCCTGACTGGTTCAGTCGGCAGAGCATATGACTCTTGATCTCAGGGTTATAAGTTTGAGATCCGCGATGGATATAGAGATTACTTTAAAATAAAATCTTTAAGAGGGTGGCTGGCTGGCTCAGTGGGTAGAGCATGTGACTTTTGATCTTGGGGTTGTGAGTTCATGCCCCACGTTGAGTGTAGAGATTGCTTAAAAATAAAATCTTAAAAAAATAATAAAATCTTAAAAATAAGCAAACATGTCTCATATTTATTTCAGAGAAAAAATGGCTCAAGCATATGACTTTGCACTAGATAAAATTGGAATGGAAATTATGTCTTATCAGGTAGAGTTAAGTTTTTTCCATATATACACTTAATAAATTTGAAAATATAAAGAAAAGATACTGACATTTTATTTTATTTCTTAGATTTGGGTGGATTACATCAATTTCTTAAAAGGCGTGTAAGTACTTTTATAGTTTTTTTTCCCATGTGAACAGTTGCTTTAGCTATAATATAATTGATGGCATTTTTTTAATCCAACGCCAGGGAAGCTGTTGGATCTTATGCAGAAAATCAGAGAATAACAGCTGTCCGAAGAGTTTATCAACGAGGTTGTGTTAATCCAATGATCAACATTGAACAACTCTGGAGAGACTATAACAAGTATGAAGAGGTAAATTAGGCTAGAGTAGTTCATTATTATAACTAAGCCATTTTTAATTTTGTTTGTTTTTAATTTTTATGTACTTGGACTTATGGATTCTAACCTCTGTAGTAGCTGCTAGATTCTGGCCTGCTACACAGGTCTGTTTTTATTTTGATTGTAATCAGAGAACTACTCCTAATGTTTTTGTAAGGTTTTGAGAGTCTCCTAATATTACTGAGTTATTTTTTAGAGAATACCCTGGGAGAAATTAAAATTCTTACAAAACCACTTATATTCAGTGCTAAACCATATACATACACATTGTCATTCATCTCTTATGAAATGGGACCTTAATTAGCATTGTTTCCAGTAGTATGATCAGTTGCATTACAAGTCTTTCATGTAGTTACGGTGCTGTGATTTATTGGCTTGCAGTGGGGCTGCAGTCCAAGATCTTTGTCTCACTGGCATATTTTTTAACCAGCTGAGCTAATCAGCTCATATATGTAAACATACAGCCACAGCAGCTGTATCATTAAAAGAAAGTTTCTCATATATCCATTGTGATGGGGAAGAACTAGGTAGGGTGTTGAAACCGTTCTCTCGGGATCCCTGGGTGGCTCAGCCCATTGGGCGTCTGCCTTCAGCTTAGGTCATGATCGCAGGGTCCTGGGACTGAGCCCCATATTGGGGTCCCTGCTCAGCGGGCAGTCTACTTCTCCCTCTCCCTCTGCTTCTCGCCCTCACACATGCTCTCTCTCTCTCAAATAAATAAAATGTTAAAAAAAAAAAAAAAAAAAAGTACGGAGACCTAGTTAGAAAAGGGCTTTTAAAGCAAAGTGCTGGTGGGGCTCCTGGGTGGCTCAGTCATTAAGCATCTGCCTTCGGCTCAGGTCGTGATCCCAGGGTCCTGGGATTGAGCCCCGCATCAGGCTCCCTGCTCCACGGGAAGCCTGCTTCTCCCTCTCCCACTCCTCCTGCTTGTGTTCCCTCTCTCGCTGTCTCTCTCTCACTGTCAAATAAATAAATAAATAAAATCTTAAAAAAATAAAATAAATAAAGCAAAGTGCTTGCTATTCACGCTGATGAATCTGTATAGCATTTTTTTATTAATAGAATTTTATATGAAATAATAGAACCTTTCCAAATCATTCCTTATCTTTAGAAATTCCTGACATGGAGACTTACTACCAGCTCCTAACAGATATGAGCAGATCCTCGATCCCTGAAGCATGTAATGTGATTGACCTTTATTAACAAAATCTTTTAAAATATAGAATTGAAAATGACTTAGTAAATGCACAAATTAACTGTATTATGCTAATATTAAAACATACTATTAAAACATACTTAATTTTAAAATAATATACATTTCTCTTTGTTTTTTCCTAGGGTATCAATATTCATTTAGCTAAAAAAATGATTGAAGATCGGAGTCGAGATTACATGAATGCTAGGCGTGTAGCAAAGGTATGGAATTCCAGCAGGTCACTTCTTTTGATGAGTATGTTGTTTATACAAGAGCTTTCCCTGTTGGGTGTTCCTCTTGACATTTTCAGTTATTGGCAATCTTAACCAATGACAATTAATTTCATCATCTGAGCAGATATATTTGAAATGAAATGCCTCTTTACACACGTTGAAGGACAAATATAGAGTAAACCACGTTTGGAAGAAATTTTTTGAAATACTTGAGAAGGACATGGAGACAAGTTTCTACCTACGATTGATGAATTAGTTCTTATGCTTTCCTCATATCTGCTCATACATGCTTGAATACCGTACTACTTTGTGGTCTCATAGCTCTCAGGGCCAGATTTTTGTCTTATGTGCATACCTTTCCATTCGTTGACACTGTTAGAAGTAGGGAAGATAGCCTAGTAATACAAACTATTGAAATTTTAAAAGACAGTTTCTCCAAAGATGGCAGTAATGATGCCACCAGATCATCAGTCATGTTGATCTGTCAGCTCCTCTGTCCTGGAGAGTGACCTCCTAGATCACTTACAGAGAGGGCCCAGGGTTCACTCAGGCCTGGGAACCTGTTTTTGGGTAAGTTATCCTCTGTTATCTTTCTCCCTGCTCTTCAATAGTTTTTAGATTATATTAACAAAGTGGTATTTGGGGAAAATAGGCATTTTGAACAAAGTATTCCAAACTGATCAACTCCGTTCCATATATCTGAGTTGTTTCTAGGCTCACCACGAATTCTAAATGCTTGTTATCTAGGAATATGAGACAGTAATGAAAGGTTTGGACCGCAATGCTCCCTCAGTGCCTCCTCAGAATACTCCCCAAGAAGCCCAGCAGGTGGATATGTGGAAGAAATACATACAGTGGGAAAAGAGCAACCCTCTTCGTACAGAAGATCAGACGCTTATCACAAAAAGAGGTAATAAGATTAACCCTCCTGGGACTCCAGTTACATATATGTTCAGTCACTTGATATTATCCCATAGGCTATTTTTTACCTCCAGTCTTTTTTTTCTCTTACGTTCTTCAGATTCAGTAAGTTCTATAGCTCTATCTCCATCCATGTTCACTGACCTTTGTTTAACATATCCAATCTGCTGTTAAACCCATCCAGTGAATTCCAGATATTATACTTTTTAGTTCTATAAATTTCCATTCTAGAAATTTTGGGGAGCGCATGGGTGGCTCAGTAGGTTAAGTGTCCAACTTGATCTCAGCTCAGGTCTTGATCTCAGGGTCATGAGTTCAAACCCCGCATTGGGCTCCACACTGGGCATGGTGCCTATTTTAAAAAAGGGGGGGGGCCTGGATGGCTCAGTTGGTTAAGCGTCCAGGTCTTGATCTCAGGGTCATGAGTTCAAGCCCCATGTTGGGCTCCACACCCAACATGGAGTCTACTTAAAAAAATATATTGTATTTTTTTTTTTTTTTTTTAAAGATTTTATTTATTTATTTGAGAGAGAGAATGAGAGACAGAGAGCATGAGAGGTAGAAGGGTCAGAGGGAGAAGCAGACTCCCCGCCGAGCAGGGAGCCCGATGCGGGACTCGATCCCGGGACTCCAGGATCATGACCTGAGCCGAAGGCAGTTGCTTAACCAACTGAGCCACCCAGGCGCCCAAAAAATATATTGTATTTTTTTATAGTTTCTTTTTTATAGTTTCCATTTCTCTGTTGAGATTCTGTGTTTATTACCATCTTTTTCTTTATATCCTTGAACATATTTATAAGAGTAGTTCCAAAGTCCTCGTATGCTGATTTCCAACATGTGGGCCATCATGGAATTGGTTCCTTTTTCTCTTGACTGTGGGTCACATCTTCCTGTTTTGTCAAGAGTCTAGACATTTAAAATTTTTCTTTTGGGGGCGCCTGGGTGGCTCAGTCGTTAAGCGTCTGCCTTCGGCTCAGGTCATGATCCCAGGGTCCTGGGATCGAGCCCCGCATCAGGCTCCCTGCTCTGCGGGAAGCCTGCTTTCCCTCTCTCACTCCCCCTGCTTATGTTCCCTCTCTCACTGTGTCTCTCTCTGTCAAATAAATAAATAAATAAAAGAAAAAAAAATAGTAAAATTTTTCTTTTGGACATTATACAGATGTACAAATGCTACATTGTAAAGACTGGGTTCTCTCATCTTTGAAAAATGTTGAATTTTATTTTAGCCGGGGGTTAAATTACTGACAGATCACCTGGACCTTGTTAGGATGGATCTGTTTTAGTTTTGCCTTTAATTTCACGGTAAATCTCTTTGTCCTGGGACAAAGTCTTTACTCCTTAAACAGAATGGGAAGTTCAAGGTGTTTGCCCAGACCGTCTAACTTGATGGGACTCAAATTCTAAACTTGGTCTCCATTACAATGGGCAACTGCTGAGAAACCTATTCAGCTCTTTCAGCCTTCCAGCTTTGCTTTCCACTTGAGCTCTTTGTATTCTTCCCTGTGTAAGTATATTTTAGAGGCCAGCTAAAGATTTGAGGGCATTTATGCTCAGATATTCAGGCGCCATCCTCTATGGCTCTCTCTTTGGGGGGGGATTTTCCCCCTTAATTTTCTACCTATTTTCATAGCTCAGAATGCCATGTTACTTTCCTCAAGCCAGTAAGACTTCAGTATTTGACTTGAGATCTAGCTATCCCAGAACTGTACACAAAGGGATGTGTCCCTGAGGGGAAAAGTCATATTAAATATGGATCTTACCCTGTGTGGTTCTGATTTTTTAAGGGCTCAATGTTCTTTGGTTTCTGTCTTGGCCATTGGTTTCTTTTGATCAATCTCCCATGCCTTTAGGTTTTTGTTTTTTTTTTGGTTTATGATTTTTATTTTCAGGAGAGTTAGTCTTATAGGAACAACTCTGCTACTGTCAGAACTAGAATTTGGAACTTGAAACAATTCCTCAGTCTTGTCACTCTTATCTGTAAGCTTTTGCAGATAGTTTTCTTTGCCTACACCATGTTCCCTCTTCCTTCCTGAGCTCCACTTACTCTCTCATCTGACCAGATTCTATTACTTCTTCAGGTTTTGCTTTAGATGTCAGTTCCTTAGGGAAGCCTTTCTTGAGTCCCTAAACTATGCTAAGTTCTGCTGCTGCAAGTTCAAGAGTACACTGTACTTTCCTCATCATAATAGTTATTACTTTTTATAATTGCCTTTGTAATATCTTCCCAACACAGGGCAGACTCCTTAAGTATAGGAAGTCTTAGTCACTCATACAGTCAGGATCTCTCACATTCCCTAGCATATAGTTTGCGCTAAATAAGTACTAATTTGATAAATGATGGATGGATGGATGGGGCTTGGGTGGATAATGGTGCCAGAAATCACTACAGCTTTTATTTCTAATTATCATTCATTATTGATGGCCCTGTTTTAGCCTACTAAGTTTGTTGTGATGCTTGTACTGATAGTTTCATAAATAATATTTATTTTAATTGAATGTTGTGAATGTCTTCCCTAGTTATGTTTGCTTATGAACAGTGCCTGCTTGTACTGGGCCATCACCCTGATATTTGGTATGAAGCCGCCCAGTATCTTGAGCAGTCAAGTAAACTGCTTGCGGAAAAGGGGGTAAGTATTCCTCTCCCCACCTTTGGCCTTTTCATGGTTTTAACAGAGCAATAATTTGATAAAAATAATAATACTGAATTTTGGTAATGAAGTATGGGTGTTGAAAATGTTAACCTTATGTCAATATAAAGCTTAGTGACACTGTTATATGTGGCTACCTTAGTCAGAATTAAAATATAGGGGCTGTTTTTTAATCTATTAAAATGATGAACCATTTAGCATACTTGTATGATTCTTCTGTATGTTAAGTCTTTGGAATTTTTTTAGAATCCAGAAATGCATATGTGTCCATATGTATATATGTCTATTTCATTCTCTTTCAGCTGTATGAAAATTATTAAAGAGTGAACTTTTTTTTTCTCCTAGGATATGAATAATGCCAAATTATTTAGTGATGAAGCTGCTAATATATATGAAAGAGCCATAAGCACTTTATTAAAGAAGAATATGCTTCTTTATTTTGCATATGCAGATTATGAAGAGGTCAGTAACAATATTTAGAACTTTCTTATAATTGGATTTTTTTACTGCAGGACTAAATTTTTTTCTGGCTGCTTCTTTGCCAGGCATACTGCTTTTAGTAGAGATGATACAAAATGAACAGTTATTAGTCCTCAGCTCATTATATATTTATGCTCAAAGCAGGTGCCATTGTGGGGTGCAGCCTCTGGATTCCTCAGAGCTCAAATCCTGCTTGTTTATGAATGTATATTTATATCCACTTCTTCTCTACCACCTTAGAGTCGCATGAAATATGAGAAAGTTCACAGTATATATAACAGACTTCTGGCAATTGAAGATATTGACCCCACCTTGGTGAGTAACATTATGTTTCCTTACCATCTTTGCAGTCAGCTTTAACAAAAATTTTTAATTTACGTACATTAAAATTCACTGGTTGTTTTGGTATAGTTCTGTGAATCTTGACCAATAACATTGAGTCATGGGACCACCATCACAATTAAGATACAAAACACTTTTTTTTTTTTTTTTTAATTTTATCTTGTTTATTTATTTGACAGAGAGACAGCGAGAGAGGGAACACAAGCAGAGGGAATGGGAGAGGGAGAAGCAGGCTTCCCGCCAAGCAGGGAGCCCGATGCAGGGCTCGATCCCAGGACCCTGGGATCATGACCTGAGCCGAAGGCAGACGCTTAACGACTGAGCCACCCAGGCGCCCCAAGATACAAAACACTTTAATCACCTCACAGAAATTCCCTCATGTGACCCCTTTATAGTCAATTACCGATCTGTTCTCTTCTTTCTTTTCTTACTATTTTATTTATTTTAAGTAGACTGCACACCCAGTGTGAGGCTTGAACTCACAACCCTGAGATCAAGCGTTGCATGCTCTACCAACTGAGCCAGCCAGGCACCGCCTCACTTTTTTTTTTTTTAAATGCAACAGTATGGGGGCACCGGGGTGGCTCAGATGGTTAAGTGTCTGCCTTCAGCTCAAGTCATGATCTCAGTGTCCTGGGATCGAGCCCCGCCTCAGGCTCCGCGCTCAGCGGAGAGCCTGCTTCTCCCTCTCCCTCTGCCTGCTGCTCTGCCTACTTGTGCTCTCTCTGTCTCTCTGTCAAATAAATACATAGAATCTTAAAAAAATAAAAATAAATAAATAAATAAATAAATGCAGCAGTATGAAGCAGTGGTGCTCTCTTTTAACATCTTCCTTGTGATCATGGATTAAAGCCATTTATGCCACATAATTGTTGCCTCATAAATATTTCTTTTTAAATAAATGGAAACAAGAGAAGCCAATATTCTGGGAAGGAATTGGATGGGCACTTGCTTTATCCTGAATTCTGCTCCATAATAGTGGTTTTCAAAGCCCTGAGTTTCAAAGCCTTTAGTCTCTACTAAAATGCAATGAAGCTCTCTCATCCAGAGGGGAAGGGGACAGGCGAGTGTCTGCAACTCTAGAGCCTCTGCTTCAAGTCAAATCTATACTGCTTTTTTGTTGGTTTGTGTTGGGATTCCACTGTTCTGATTGCTTGCATTTCTTCATCATTTTAAAATTCATTTAGCAAACTTCTCTGTGCACCATGCTAGATTCCAGAAGTATAATGACAAATTAGAGAAAATCCCTTTCCTCAAGGAACTCATAGTTCATTCATCCATTCATCCATCCATCTGTCAAAACTGGGTAACATAGTTTGACGTCATCAAAACTGGGCAAATCAGGACTCTACTCTTAGTCCAGAAACATTTGTTTATTGAACTAATATTACATGCTTATCATGTATTGCACACTCTGTGATGCTGAGGATAAAATGGCTCATTAATAGTTTATCAGTAAAAGATACATTATATGGTCTTTGGAAAAACAGAGTTAGTGGGCTTTTAAAGCAATAAACCAAGAAAATGTAAAGTTAAACATATATTATTAAATATGCTTGTATTAGATTAAATCTTGAGTTTCTAGGTGTTGGCATTTATTAATGGAATGTTTTCTAGTAGTTTTACTTTTATTCCCTCCTTAAAACTTAACTGTATATTCTGGAATTAGATAGTAGTGATGATTGTACATCCTCATGCATATACTAAAAACCATTAAATTGTACACTTTAAAGGGTGAATTTTGTGGTATGTGAATTATGTATCAATTTTTAAAAATTTATTTGCATTAAAAAAATTAATTTGCATGCATCTTTACTACCAGAAAAAATTTGCTTGTGGACTTAAATAGAGCACTATCTATAAGCTTACTTTCTGGTATCTTGGGTATTCAAGATTGTTTTCTTATACAGGAAACATACTAGTGTAGGAATAAGGTGAGACTGTTTCGGATGCTACAGGAATCACATTCTACCTAATCTGTAGAGAAGAAATGCTTTTTTCTTTTTTTTGCATAGGTATATATCCAATATATGAAATTTGCAAGAAGAGCAGAAGGTATCAAATCTGGAAGAATGATATTTAAAAAAGCAAGAGAAGATACCAGAACCCGCCACCATGTCTATGTTACTGCAGCACTCATGGAGTATTACTGTAGTAAGGTAAGTGCTGAAATAAAATATAAAGGTAAAATAGCTTCTTTCATCTGAGATACATTAATTAAAGAAAGGTAGTCCTAGTTTCTGTCCTTAAGTTTTAATTGCTCTGTATCATAAAGGAAGTCTAAGTGTATCTGTGTAAAATTATATGGAGCATCATCCAAATCCCCACTGCCTGCTAATTTATGCTTTATTAAACACCTTGGTCTTTAACTCAGCAGTTTTTTTTTTTTTTTTTAAAGATTTTATTTATTTATTTGTGAGAGAGAATGAGAGAGCGAGAGAGAGCACATGAGAGGGGGGAGGGTCAGAGGGAGAAGCAGACTCCCTGCTGAGCAGGGAGCCCGATGCGGGACTCGATCTGGAGACTCCAGGATCATGACCTGAGCCGAAGGCAGTCGCTTAACCAACTGAGCCACCCAGGCGCCCTCAGCAGTTTTTACTTAATATGATTTTAATTTCCATTTTAATACTTAATGTAACTTGCTTAGGTGTCATAGTTTTAGTATTGTTTTGAGTATCTTGTCTGACATTTCATAGAAACCAGCACATTCCTCTCTACTTCTAGGACAAATCTGTTGCCTTTAAGATTTTTGAGCTGGGTCTAAAGAAATATGGAGACATTCCAGAATATGTCTTGGCCTATATTGACTATCTTTCTCACCTCAATGGTAAGTCAATTGTAGATCTATAATGGTTATGTTAATACTAAATTAATACTAAACCATCAGTATCATTCTCTGAAAATATGTTGCTGGGTTTCTTTCTTTCTCAGATGTATTCTAATTCTGTTGTCACACTGGAACCAGGCACTTAATAGGCACTCAAGAAATATTTGTGGCCTAACAACCATGAATTTGTATTTGAGTAATAGTAGATGCTTTTGACTCTGCAGGATGGTCTTTAATGCCTCATCAGTGAAGTTCCATCACAAGTAGGATAAAGCCACAAATTCAGACTTGGGAAAAAGAGTTGTTCATGCTCATCTCTGACGACTCTGTGCAAATCATCTCTTGTTTCCTGGGTGGGGGAAACAAGAGTGGTAATATCTAGCCACCAAAACTCAAAGATGCCCAAGTAGTAAAGTGAAATGCTTGGAGGCTGCTGGGGAAGAGATTTCCAAAAGAAACGTTCTGTTTATTACCATCTTTCTCTATCCTGTTGTAATAATAATGGCCATCCTTTACTAAGATCCGACCTTACACTGGGCACGGAGCTGGGGGATTTATATAACGTATATATATACATATGTATGTGTCTCATTTAGTCTAGTTACCCACAGTCCAGTACATGTAATTTCTTGACTAGAAATGATCTGGTATAAAAGTTGGTTTAAGAAAGAAATGTACAGGGGAAATCGGAGGGGTAGACGAACCATGAGAGATGATGGACTCTGAAAAACAAACTGAGGGTTCTAGAGGGGAGGGGGGTGGGAGGATGGGTTAGCCTGGTGATGGGTATTGAGGAGGGCACGTTCTGCATGGAGCACTGGGTGTTATGCACAAACAATGAATCATGGAACACTACATCTAAAACTAATGATGTAATGTATGGGGATTAACATAACAATAAAAAATTTTTTAAAAAAAGAAATGTACAATTATGTGCCATGTAAATGAGTTAGATATCACAACTATATATCAATGCTTTGAATGATATTTTTTAAAAATACAGCATTCTTGGGGCGCCTGGGTGGCTCAGTCAGTTAAGCAGCTGCCTTCGGCTCAGGTCATGATCCCAGGGTCCTGGGATCGAGCCCCGCGTCGGGCTCCCTGCTCAGTGGAGAGTCTGCTTCTCCCTCTCCCTCTGCCTGCCTCTCTGCCTACTTGTGCCCTCTCTCTATCTCTCTGTCAAATAAATAAATAAAATCTTAAAAAATAATAATAAAAAAATAAAAATACAGCATTCTTTATACCTATATAGTAGAAAAAACTTAAATACGATTTGGTATTTTAGCTTAGTGATTCTACACTCTGGAAGAGGACTTAACTCCAAAAAATGAGATAGTGGAGCACTGAATTACAAAGAAATTTTCTCTTATAGAATTAATGTTCCTTGGGCGCCTGGGTGACTCAGTTGGTTAGGCGTCTGCCTTCGGCTCAGGTCATGATCCCAGGGTCCTTGGATCGAGCCCTGAAACGGGCTCCCTGCTCCGTGGGGAGCTCCCTTCTCCCTCTCTCTCTCTCTCTCTCTCTCTGCCTGCCTCTCCCCCTGCTTGTGCTCTCTCTTGGTCAAATAAATAAAATCTTTAAAAAAAAAGAAGTTCTCAACAATTGCAAATCATTTTATTTTTTTTAGAATAGTTACTAGTATATATGTTATTCCAAAAATGCGGATGATATCTGATATCAGCATTATTATTTTTTTTTTTTTTAAAGATTTTATTTATTTGACAGAGAGAGAGATAGCGAGAGCAGGAACACAAGCAGGGGGAGTGGGAGAGGGAGAAGCAGGCTTCCCGCCGAGCAGGGAGCCCGATGTGGGACTCGATCCCGGGACCCCGGGATCATGACCTGAGCCGAAGGCAGACGCTTAACGACTGAGCCACCCAGGCGCCCTGATATCAGCATTATTATTGTCTTCCAAAAATCAGTGTTTACATAGTTCTTTCATTTGTTCATCCATCCACCCATCTTTTCATCATTTATTCAGTACCTTCTGGTTACTAGAGTCTGGGAATACGAAGGTGAATAGGACTCCATTCCTATTCTCAGAGTGTTCTCATGGGAGAATCAGACGTGTAAACGTAACTGCATCATCTTTTGGTGCTTAATTGTAGCATAAATTCTGGGGTTAGGTATATAATCTTGTTTCCCATTTCTCATCTGCAGTATGGTCGTAAGAGTGCCTCTCATAGGATTGTTGAGAGGATTAGATGAGTTTTTGCGTGTGTTTGACTTACACATGGAATGTGGTATGCATATTGTAAATGTTACTACTTAGGATGATGGTGGCAATCATGAAAAAAATGTGCTACTATAATAGAGCCTGAATGAGCTACTTTGGAAGCACAGAGAAGAGAGTACAATTTAAGTTCTAGAGCTGTGCTGTGCAGTTGTGGTAGCCACTAGACCAGTAAGAATTGAGCCCCTGAAATGGGGCTAGGCCAAAATGAGATGTGGTGTAAGTGTAAACTACATACCAGATTTCAAAGAGTCAGTACAAAAAATAAAAAAAATTTAAAAAAAAAGTAAAATACCTTAATTTTCATATTAATTACATGCCAAAATAATTTAGATATCTTGGGTTAAATAAAATATATTAAAATTAATTTCACCTGTTTTTACTCTTTTAAATGTGGCTAGCGGAAAATTTAAATTATATATGTAGCTTGCATTATATGTCTGTTGGACAGTGCTGTTCTAGAGGCAACATGAGATGGTCTTGAAGGATGAACAGTAGTTAGCCAGGAAAAGATAGAGGAAAATGCATTATTCCAGGTAGAGAAGACGGCATGTAAAGCAGTGGGAAAGTTATGTGGAATGGTAGAAAGTGTGTATGGAGCAAGGCCTGGGTTAAAACAAAAAGAATAAAATACAAGATTTACTTATTTTTTGAAGTACAGTATGTTAAGTTTAAGATGAAAGCCATGAATATGGTGCCATCTTCTTAGGTTCAACACATTTAATCTCTTGGTTTTACTTTGTGTATGGACATGTAGTAAACACTGAATAACTACCCTGAGGCAATAAAAACCAACACTCTGCTGGATTTTTAAAAAACTTTATTGAGGTATAGTTTATATACCATAAATGCCCCCATTTAAAATATACAGTTCAATGATTGTTAGTAAATGTATTGCAGGATTCTTAAATTTTAATAGATCCCTTAGGAAGAAGTGTTATTTTCCCACCTCCAGCTACAGAGGAACTCCCGAGACTTAAATTTTAATTGTACCTATACAAGAATTTAAAGTAGTTATATAGAGAGTAGTCCTGGTGCTGCAAAATAAGAAAATCGCCTATATATAAATTTGAGCTTGCCATCCATCACATTCCAGGTATTTAAAAAATATCAATTGTGACACAATGTAAGCAGATATATAATTTTTATTATATTTTAAAGGCCAGTGGGGGGCGCCTGGGTGGCTCAGTCGGTTAAGAGGCTGCCTTCGGCTCAGGCCATGATCCTGGGGTCCTGGGATCGAGCCCCGCATTGGGCTCCCTGCTCGGTGGGAGTCTGCTTCTCCCTCTGCCCCTCACCCCGCTCATGCTCTCTTTCTCTCTCAAATAAATAAATAAAACCTTAAAAAAAAAAGATCAAAAAGGCCAGTGGATACCTTGCTCAGATATCACAGTTATAAATGGCCTGACATAAATGCAGTATATGTAGGAGGAGGGCTGAACTACAGGTAAAAAGACCTGGCTTCTAGTTCCAGCTGTTACTCAGTAACAGTGAGCCAGATCAACTCAATCATTTTTTGTTTGGTTTTGTTGTTGTTGTTGTTTTGGGTTATTTAAGATTTTATTTATTTGTCAGATCGAAAGAGCACAAGCAGGGGGAGCAGCAGAGGGAGAGGGAGAAGCAGGCTCCCTGCGGAGCAGGGAGCCTGATGCGGGGCTCAATCCCAGGACCCTGGGATCATGACCTGAGCCGAAGGCAGATACTTAATGGACTGAGCCACACAGGCGTCCCCAACTCAATTGTTTTGAAACCCAGGTTAACTCATCTATAAAAATTGGGGAAATAGTTACCTTTTTGCAGAGGATTTTTGTGAGAATTAAACGAGGTGATACATATGTAAATACACGGTTGATTGTAAAATGTAATTTTTCAATATTTAAAATCTTTTTATATATCCTAGAGGACAATAATACCCGAGTTTTGTTTGAACGAGTCTTAACCTCTGGAAGCCTTCCTCCTGAGAAGTCTGGGTAAGCTATTGGGAAAACTGTTGGTTGGGTTCCGATGGCAGCTTTAACACTTGAATTGTGATCTGTGAATGAACGTTTGTTTAGAAGTTTCAGGAGAAATTTCCCTTCTCTATTGAAGCTTAATTTACAAATACCTGCCTGTTTAAGATTTTTTAAAAAAAATGTTTGTATACTGAGAATTGTTTTGAGAGATGTTAGGCATTTATTATTAAATATTTTAATATATCTTCCTAGTTTACCATGCCCTAGAAATTGATATGAACAAATACAAGTTCTGAAAGTTTTACCTTACTCAAGGGCAAAAACTCTTACATATTCAAAGTTTGTTTGACATATTACATCCCTGGTTTATGCTTTTGACTCTGTCAGTTTTATCAAACAAAGGAACATGGTATAGTGGTAGAGTGGAAATAGTAAGGCTTTGGAGTCTTGGGTTCAATTTCCAGCTCAGCTGATTATACCCTGGATACATTTCATAACCTTCCCAAACCTTATCTCATCAACTAATAGTAATATCTGCCAATGTAGGCTTTTTGTGATAGTCCTATTCCTGGTATGCAGTCGGCATTCTGTGTGTTACTTTAATACAAAGGTGTTTAGTGACATTTAAGTAGAGTCTCAGAGAATTAATTTTGGCTGTTACAACAGTTCTGAGGCACAAATATGTCCCAAATAATCCATGTTAATGAGGGGAAAACAATCATGTTAGGTTTTAGAATATATTTTTATTCATACATTGAGTGAAGAATGTATTCCACATAATAATTCATGCCACTAAACAAAATGGTGAAGCCACATTATTCAGGAGAAATTGGAAGTCTGGGTATGTTCCTTTTCAGCTCTTCCACCTAGAGTTTACCTAACTGTGTCTCTTACTGACCACAAGGGGATAGGAAGGTGTGCTAAATAAATAAAATCTCAAAAAGAGGCTTAAATACACAGGAGTGCAGGGTGAAGTGTTATAACTTACTTTCAAATACTTAAGCAAAAGCAAGATGAAGCAAATATGGCGAAATATTAACAATGATTAAATCTAGGTGATGATGATGATCCATAGGTATTTGTTATACTGTCCTGTAGTTTGGAAATCTTAATTAAAAAAAGAGCTTTTTCTAACTAAAAAAAGGGAGTAGGGAACTTCAGGTTTTTTTTTTGTAAATGGACTCCCTCTTCCAAACCCAGAATAATTAAGTACTGATTATATTTATTACAGAGAAATCTGGGCCCGATTTCTAGCTTTCGAAAGTAACATTGGTGATCTAGCTAGCATACTCAAAGTGGAGAAAAGACGGTTTACAGCATTCAAAGAAGAGTATGAAGGCAAAGAAACAGCTTTACTGGTGGACAGATATAAGTTCATGGACTTATATCCTTGCTCGGCAAGTGAACTAAAAGCGCTTGGTTATAAGGTATGTACTTAGGATCAAGAGGTGTGTAGTGTCCCTACTTTTCCCATGTTTTAGAACAGTTTATGGAAACACATCCCTCTAAAGGAAATTCTGAAATAGAAATTAGTTTTAGATTTTCAGAAAACAGGAAAAAAGTTCAGGGATTTTCCTTGAGTTTATGAAACACTGAGTATCAAAAGTACTGACAAAATGCGAGAGTGAGATTTAACACTTTCAGCCTTCCCCTGAAATTGCCAATGCCCTGTATCTTGTCTGGTGGGCACATGACGGTATTGTGGAAGGAAGAAAAAATGTCATTTTAGGTGCTATGTTTTTTCTAATAGTTCTTAAAACTCATGAACGTGTTTTGACAGATCCTAAACCAAATGTAGCTCCTGTAGGTATACTGAAGAAACGTCACAGCTTGTTAAGAAGTCCATAAAGTTCCTGAAGGGATTTGTATCTTAACACAGTACTTCAGGGGGCTCTTGAGGAAATGAGCTTATCTGGGAATTGAACTCCTCTATATAGACAACTGAGTCCTAAGAAATCTGGCCCCTCAACCTGTTTAGGCCCTGGGGGAAAGGTTAATGTTCATGCAGCTCCAGAAATAGCCCTTGCTGAGAAAAACACTGTTCTGTCATTTCTTGATTTTTTTTTTCCTGTGTCATGAAAACAAAGACCAAGATAGAAATCCAAAGGGAAGCGATACCCACAAGATCCTAGATTGGGTCCCTTTAAGCCAACCAGCATTAGGATGCTCTTGACCATCATTCTCTTCAGCAGCCTCTTTGGGCCTGCGTCTTGCTGGTCTGGTGTGTGAACCAGATTTACATGTTTGGGGAAAATGACCCATAATTGACCTTCAGACCTTTTCACTGATGGAAGCCCCAGTTCCGTGCCAGTCCCATCTTCCTATTCTATAACTAGGGGTGACTGCTCAGGGGTCAGGAAGGTCAGCTTCTAGTTTAACTTCTCAAGGAAAAGCAAAAGACCTTTAAGACCACTATGTGAAGTTAGCAAGGACTATTTCAACTTCGTCAAGGTGAAAATGGAAATTAATGAAAATAGAGCTCTTACTATTTCCAAGTTGAACTATTTATTCAATATGAATTCTCCATCTTCTATTTCTATTTCAACTCGTTCATTTTGGGGGAGAAGGATTAAATATACTCCCATGTGTACATAATGTGGGAGGGGAAGAGAAAAAAGCCGTTCCCGATGGGCCTGCTCACTGAGATCTGCCACCAACTGTGCATATGAGCAAGTGTTGAGAAAGTGAAATGTTCTTCTGCGTCGATGATGGCGAAAGGGGCTCTTTTGGTTCCGGACAGGCAGGCTGACAGCAGCGCCCGCAGCAGAGGAACTTCTCTGGGGCGGGGCCCCGCTGATAGGTGGCCACACTGTCCCTTTTGACCGGTCTTGGAGAAACTGTTCTCAGCCCTGGTGGGGCACTGCTGATAAACTAAAAAGAGGACGGTGGGTGGGCTTGTGGTCAGAGGCCGGTGCTCCCAGTCCTTTCTCTACTTCTTAGCTCTAAGACCTTGGAAATATTAGAACCTCTTTGAGCTTCAGTTCCTTCTATAAAATGGAGAGGTTACTATTTGCCTCATCAAAGAGGGAATAAATGGTGAAAACTGGACAAAGGTGGCTGCTCAATATCAGTCCCTTCTTCCCTGTAACTATGTTGGGAATAATTTTTTATTTCATTAACAAAATTGTATTAATTAGTTTAAGTGATTATTTTAGCTTTCATGAAGTAGGGATTCACTTAAATTGATATTGTTCAATTCTAGTGGAAGGGAAGGGTCAGAAAAATATCTAAAATTGTAGATCTTCTCACAAATTGCCCCACTCTCTTCCTGGTGCCCAGTCAGGTGTTTACTCAAAAAAGCTTGCAAATGTCCTACCCAGCAGCACTGAGTCAAACAATTCCTGACCAGGGTTAGGGCAAGGTTATCAAACACCACATCTCTAAAGCCTTGTAGCTTTCCTTGTTGAGTATTTAATAGTCTTTACCGTCACATTCTAACTTGTCCCTCTCAGTTCTCTGTGGTTTTAACCCAGGTATTCAGTGTATCCTCAAGATTGTAGAATTGCACAATGATACTTCAAGTCCCTTTTTCAGGTTTAGGATTCTTGTGTTCTGCATTTTCAGGATGTCTCCCGTGCTAAGCTAGCAGCTATAATTCCAGACCCAGTTGTAGCTCCTTCCATAGTGCCTGTTCTGAAAGATGAAGTGGATAGAAAACCAGAGTACCCCAAACCAGACACTCAGCAGATGATTCCATTTCAGCCACGACATTTAGCACGTAAGCCATGACTTTAGATCCAGTACTGAGACCTCTGTTTGTTGACTTAAATCCAGAGGTGGGGGGGAGTGATGTGACCTTTCCCTTGCAGGTTAATTATTAGACTCAGGGTCACTATGACAAGTGACTTGGCTGTAATCTTTGAAGCAAGAGGAGTTAAGAATGTCTTTAAAAACGAAAATACCCTCAATGATCCAGATTCTGGTAACCTGTTTGGGCAGAGATGCTGCTCCATACAAATTACCTGTACAACTGGACACTCACTTCGGTGACGCTGTTTGGTGTTATTTACACTTACTAGTGGGTAGCGGCCCTTCTAGATCCTATTTGAACAAGGCCCTTATGATTAAACATGCCGTTGAGTAACTGACTTTAAAAAGGATTGCTGAACACATGATTTATGAGGCTTAGAAATGGTCTTTGACAAAAACCGAAGTTCTGCCACTGGGTTGTTTACTTTTCTGCCTCCCAGCGGCCATGGGGGTGAGACGGCCCTGTCTCCTCCACTGTAGTTGGCCAAACACGTATAGCAGTAAAAGCAATTTAAAATGTCCAGAATAAAGCAATACTTAGAACTCTCTATATAAATTACTTCTGATTTATTTTAGCTCTGTCTAGAAATTCTTCCATCCTGTCTGATCCCCCCTTCTCCTTGTGTCACAGCACCCGGCTTACACCCTGTTCCCGGGGGCGTGTTCCCAGTGCCGCCTGCCGCCGTCGTTCTAATGAAACTTCTCCCTCCTCCCATCTGCTTCCAGGTTTGTTTACTCTTATTTTCTTGATAATACTTGCTCTGTGGGTTATAATAATCATGTGCTTTTTCGCCTCTCACGGAAAATGTAAAGTAGTGCGATTTTAACTTGTCAGATTGTTGGAGATTAAAATTTATTTGTGTCAAAATAGGGTCCTTTTGTACAAGTGGATGAACTGATGGAAATTTTCCGAAGATGCAAGATACCAAATAGTAAGTGACGAAAGCCCCGCTTTAGGGCCGAATTCACATGGTCTCCTAGGCAGGCGACTGTTATTCTTTGGCGCTGAAGTCCCCAACTCCAGCTAGCCATCTTGCAGTACAGTGAAACCTCAGAGCAGTCAAACCCTCTTCGGTACAGAGAGGCTCGTTCACATTCTAATGCCACGGAGTAAAACATCACAAAAGCGGATCTTTTCTATCGTGGGAACACGAACTAGGACAGTGGGCTTCTGAAAGTCATTTTAAGAGCCACTTTGGTCTTTTCCTTTAATTATGTAGTATCTCTCGTGCCCTCCCTTGCTCTGCCAATAGTAGGCTCTGCAGGCAACCATGAAGTGTCCCAAGTAGCGCGTGCAGTCTCTCTCCCCGGGGCGGACTCTGCAGCCCCTCCCCCCAGGCCTCCCCACCCCCCAACAGTCCTTCCTTTCCGTGTGGTTTGCGCAGCTGTTGAGGAAGCTGTGCGGATCATCACGGGCGGCGCCCCGGAGCTGGCCGTCGAGGGGAACGGCCCGGTGGAGAGCAACGCCGTACTCACCAAGGCGGTCAAGAGGCCCAACGAGGATTCCGATGACGATGAAGAAAAGGGAGCTGTCGTCCCCCCCGTTCATGACATCTACAGAGCGCGGCAGCAGAAGCGAATTCGGTGAAGCGGGCCCCAGCCGGGCTCTGGAAGAAAACTCCAGGATTCCGTTCTTGCCTCTTAAGTCATATGTTTAAAAGAGACAATGCTTTGTTACAAGGTTCTTGGAAACAAAGTCGTATGTCATTGGTGCCTCTATCATATGGTTCTTGGGAAGAAAAACCACCAACCAACCTGTGTGAATTTTAGAACATGGAACAGACCTGTGCTCTAAAACTAGGTTTTCAAAAATGTGAGAACAGCACAAAATGGCAGAACCACATTTTGTTCCCTCTTCAAGGGGGTCTTGTATGTGCCGCTTGAAGATTTGTGAGTTTTCAACAGTTTTATTTTAAAAACTGGATGGCTTATGATTGTAAAGCATTTTACCACATTTTCTGAAAACAGTTCTCAGTTTGCTTATGTAGAGTCTGCCTTATTGTTTGTTTTTATTTATGGCAGAATGTATGGGATCGGTTTTGTAGTTTAAAATTTTAAAACAATCCTTTAAAAAAAATAAAAGGATCTCAAAAATGTCATGCCTCCTGCTGCTTCCATTCAGAATGTATTTAAAATAGCTACTTACTTTATTCAGCCAATACCATTTAAAAATAAATGCCAATTCGAAGAAAAGTCATCTTGTATTTATGTATACTTACCTACTTGTCCTCTCCTGGTCTCAGTATTAACTGAAAACAGAGGGATCTAATTTTAAGAGGCAAATTAAACATTTTAGAAATCCTCAAATATGTACTTTCCCCCAATTAATCTGAGGCAGATATATTACCTTTCATGTCTCTTAAAAAGCAAAGTGTGGGAATTCCTTTAACCACCCACTGTCTTGTTCTCACAAATATATTTCAGAAGGTACTTAGTGCTCAAGAGCTACACACAGATATCATTAAATTATAAGTCCCAAGAATTCGGTTTCGCTCTTTGTTAGCAACATTATGTCCTCTTGACTCATTTCTAGAAAAACTACTAGACAGAAAACTAGTTGAGCCTAAGGGTTGTGATTCAGAATAAAAGCTAAAAGGAAGGTTGGGGGGGGGGAAGGTATCACAGTTTTATAAAGAAACTCTTACATATTGGGTACGCAGTTTAGAGTTTGAATTCAAAAGTAACTAAATACATTTTAAAATCAACTTCAAATATTTCTGTAAAACTCTTGCTTGTAATGGAAAAAACGTTATCTTGATATTTACATAATTCACAAGCATGTGTCTCCCGTATTTTCCCATTAAAGCTAAAATAGCCTATAAACAAAGTCAGCTGGCTCTAATTCAGATTTTGTTATCCTCTTAAGTATTATTTTTAAGCTGTGTAGTTTTTCTTAATATGGTTATCATCAAAACAATCTGAAAGGCACAAGTAGTACTAAATAGCTTCCCAGGCGTTAAAATACAGAGGGGCAGAATCTCTCCTGAACTGCTATCTTTGGGGAGTGTTTGGTTTTTTTTCCCCATTTATTATTAACATATGCTGTATTATTTGTTTCAGGGGTACAGGTCTGTGACTCATCAGTCTTACACAGTTCACAGCGCTCACCGTAGCACATGCCCTCCCCAGTGTCCCTCACCCAGCCACTTTGGGTAGTGTTTTAAAAACAAATGGCTTCAAATGCCTGTAATGATCTGTAATAACGTCTACATGGACGACAAAACAAAGCTACGTGAATGCATGAAAAATGATTTTTTTAGCCTCATAATAAAGAGAAAACACGCGCGCACCCACCTTGATGAAAAGTGCCACTGAGTAGCCATTGTGTATTGTAACTGTTCCTACTGCATTTATTTCTAAGATGTTTTTCCCCTGAATGTTATTTGATTTTTAAACACAAAAAGGAATGTTAGGAGAAACCATTTTCTAATGTTCTGCTATAGATACTTTATGAATTTTTAGATTTTAACATGATTGAGTATTTGGTCATTCCTTTTGTAGACACAGTTGATCAAGTCGCATGATGTTAGAAATCCGCACTTACTTTTGGAACTCTAATGTGCAGACGTCTGCTCATACAGCCGGTCCCACTTGTCCAGGAACTCTCCTATATCCGTAGTGCTAGACCCAGAAATTCTCAGAAGATATCCGTATTTTTCCTTCTTATAAAAGCAATGACATTTTCTAGAGAACTCTAGAACCAGGTAAGATGTAAGGACTCTAAGTCCTTCCTGAACAACATCAGTCAAACTCTAGCCTTTAGCACTGAATTTCAAGTAAGAGGTTTGATCTCTGCTGCCACGTCCAGTAAAGTAAAAGGTTGTAGTGACCTAGTAAATGTAAAACTCAACAACCAAATTTGTACCATTAGAAAAGAATGAAAAAATACACTTTTGTCAGCATATTAACCTTGGTCAATAATTATGAATTTATTTGGTAATTTTATAACCCTCTATTGGCCTATGCTTAGCATGTAAAACCAAGAGTTCATTTATACGACAGTAAAAACGTATTTACCATGTTCATAAATTTGTTTTTTACATTTCAGTTCCCAAAGCAAACTTCATTAATGTCGGTAGTCCTCTTACCTGATACTCAGCAAATGAAGTTCTATTTATTATTTTTTTAAGTGAAGTTCTATTTAATAAAAAATTCAGAAGTCCTAACAGATCATTTATACGAAGTAACAAAACAGATGCCATGTTCCTGATCTAAGTAAAATCTTACATATTCAACAAAAGGGTCAGCTTACCAAGTTTTGGGAATAAAAGTCAAGAAAAACAATTCATCCATCTTCTAAATTTTCCTCCCTGAGCCCTGACCAGAGTTCTGCTTTTAGCACGACGAAGACAGCTTCAGAAAGCAGAGGTGGCAGGAATGAAAACGACGGAAATGAAGGAGCTTCTTCAATTCTGGGGTTGCTCTTAAAGTCAGAAGTTAATCTTACACCCTTCTCGGTGTTTAGTTCAGATAAAACGTAAAAATGGTGAAATGTGACTAGTGCTACTAACTCCAGACACGTGTGATTTCAAACCTAAACCAGGCCTACACATGAGTCCTGGTTCTTAGGTTCTGAAGGCAATATAAACAGAAACCCCCAGCAGGGCCAGGTGCAACTAAATCCTGCCCATTTAGGCTCCAGACACTTATTTCCGGGGCTCTAGCTATTTCAGAAAGGATCAGTGAGCATTTGACAGTTTAAAAGAGCTTATTGAGCTTACAGAGTATCTCCTCCGTTCCATGCAGTTGTTTTGAGTGCTACGAACAAAAGTTATAGAATACAAAATCCAATATAAAGACACAATTGCAAACATCATTGTGGTTCTTTATTTAAATTATGTTTTCAATGAGATAAGTGCCCTTAAATAGGAGTTTCATAGCCCATCATCTGCCGTCCTTCATTTGTTCACTCATGAATTCATTTGGTTCAAATAATACAGAGGTGAGGTGGGGAGGAATCAGTGGGGTGGCAGTGGAAGCAGGGAGAGGAGCAAAGGGAAGATTGCAGCTTTAGTACAGAAGAGATGACAGAAGAAAGTACGAGTCCCAGGACAGGAGGAAACCCTTCCGTCCAGCCCGTAGAATACGTTGACTGAAGGGAGGCTGGGCACAGACACAGGTACACCTACGGGGAGACGGTTATATGCTCTCCTCCTATTTATAGTCCTTTCCCATGTACAAAGCATTCTAATATCCATTATCAAATGTAATTCTCACAGCAAGTGTCAATGAGTCGTTTCCCCATTTTACAGATGAAAATGCTGGGGCCCAAGGGACAATGACTGGCCCAATATCACACAGCCAGTAAGAAGGCAAGAGAGGAAGGACTCCAACCCAGACCACCCTCTAAATCAGGAGCTCTGTGCACGATCCTACTGCAGTGTACTTAAGTTACTCAAATGAGACACATCACAGAATGTCAGGATTGGAAAGCAGTTCAAAGATCAAGTCTAGTCCTTTCATGTTACATGTGCTGGAAATAGGTCCTGATTTGCCCCAGTTAGTACGTAACAGAAATGGGGTCAGAACTCTGGTTTCCTGACAGCTCCCAGTCTTTCCACTCTACCACCTGGCCTCAAAATGAAAATTAATACAAACATTCTACACAGAAACCAGAGCATGCCAAAAGTCACTGGAAATCAAACAGCAAACACCTATTCATTCCCTTTGTAACTCAGTAGGAACGGTGGTGCGGCAACACCTCTTTATTCCCAGGAATCTTAGGGTTTTAGCGAGATGAACATAAGCACCTCCACAAAAACAGAACTGCTAAATAACCCATTAATCGTCAGCCAGTGTGTGCACATTATATCCCTGCTGTGTCAGACTTATTCATAACTTTTGTTCAGAGAAAAAAACTCTGAGGCACCTGCCTACTGCATTTAATCGGTAAGACATCCTTACCTGAAGTATATTTATAGTCGGGTTATATGGTTACATAAACAATCGCATGGTACAGCTTGCTTTAAACGTAATGAGATTTTCAAAAAACTTCTAGGCTGAGAATCCATCCACCCAACCGAGACCTGACAAAGTAGCAGTTCCTGCCCTGGACATTCATTCATTCGTGAGGCCATCAGATAAATCGAACACACCTGCTATGATGGACCCAACTCTCAAGGCGCTCAGTTCTATCCACAGTAAAGTACTACCACCAAATAAACCTAGCACTTCCCTAAAAGACGCTTGTTTCCACAAACCCGTTAGATAGAAAATCATGTCAAATCCAATCAATGCATTATATAGAACCAGGTCAATTCTGAAGGATAATTTCTGCTCCAAAGGATACATATCTTGGAGGGAGAACTGGGGGTTGGGGGAGGGGGGAGATTACAAGGAGATGCTCAACAAACATTTCCTGAGTGACTAAATGAATTTTCCTGGCCTTTAGTGATAATCCTATGAGATTCCAAGAAGAAAGTAGCTCACTTATCTTCAAAGAACAACAACACAATTCAATATGAATATTGTGATTCTGAACTTTGCCTCCTTCATTCTTGGCTTTGCCACTTGGAGAACTCCACCAGTGGACACTGGGGGGTGGGGTGGAGGGGGGGCATGAGAGTCTGTGTGGGTCCCTGTAAAATATGCATCAAGATTTCAGATGGTACAAACTTAACTCTGAATTTAGGAACCCATGAGGGGCAAAAAAAAAAAAAAAAAAAAAAATTAAATTTTGAAATCAGGAACCCATAAAAAAAAAAAAAAAAAAAAAGTCAAATCTTATAAAAAGCTAACCCTTAGAAAAGAAAGCAAAAAAAAAGAATTAAAATTTAGGAAGAGTGACTACAGGAAGTGCTGATCCACCCTGTGTATTAGGGGGTAAAGCTCTTCCCCTTCATTCTTGGCGGAGGCGGCACTAAACCCCAAACACTCTCGGATGCTGAGGCAGGCAAAAGAGTGCTTGGGGGGGCGGGGGCGGGTGGCTGGAGGCTGGGTCGGTAGAGCATGTGACTCCCGATCCCGGGGTTGTGAGTTCAAGGCCCGTGTTGGGCATGGTGCTCACTTAGAGTGCTCGGGCTTCTCAGCCTGGGGGGAGAGGGGTACCACATGACCAACAAGCACAGCTGCCACAGAGCAACCTTACCTCCAGAAACAATTCCAGAAGTGACCTCATTTGAAGACACTATAAAAGATGTGATTTTGTCCTTTAAAAGTTCTACTTATTGAACTTTTATTCCCTTCCAATGAAACCAGGGAAGATCTGTCCTTGAGTATAAACTTTAATAATAGGACTTCGGACCACATAATGCAGCATACATTTCTGACTGCAAGTAGAAAACACCATTAGAACACAGTTTGTAGCATGTATTTGGAGAAATCACAGTCCCCCCAACATAAGCGTACCCTCTCCTGAAGCTTGGTACGACTCGATAGTCTACAGAGCGAACGTTCCTCTGGTAGGCTGCCACCGCACCTGCCATCACGCCTGCCTCCCGCCCTACCATATCCCTCACCGCTTTAAGGGATTCCTTGCATTACTTTGCCTTGTGCTGTTCCCGCACTTGGAGTTCACTCCCAACTTCATGGCTCTGCTTCTAATATAATGTCCCTGTCTGAAACACGCACGCACATACGCACGCATGCCTTTTACTTTTTTTTTTTTTTTTTTAACAGAGTAGGTTATCTGTGAGACACCAGCTACCCTTTCTGCCACAGGATATGTCAGGAATTCTGGTCACTAAGTTCCTCAAAAAAATACTGCTCTAAAACCAGGGATTTTCTATGACTTCCTTATCCAAGAAATAAGTGAGCTTACACTATACTGTTTTATCTGAAAACACTTAAATCTATTTCTGAAATTCAAATCCAATCAATACATCTGTGCATTGTATCAGTGAATTTTTCAGTAAAAACCCCAGACATCTGTCTTTTAAATTACACCAACGTATATACTGTTTAAAAAAATATTTCCTCCTTAACTTTCAAAGCTTAAAAGTCAAAGAATTTCCTTTCTCTAGATCCCAGAAGTCATAACTGCTATCATCCAGACTCAGGAATGATTCTGTATAAAAGAATAAGCTTTTTAAAATCAATTAAATCCCCTCTAGAACAAAAGGGCTCTGGCGCTCAGGGCCTCTGGCTAGGCCAGGCAGGGAGAACGCCATCACTGGGGTTGGGGGGAGGCAGTAAGACTAGGGATAGCCCTTCTAACACAAAATAGCTGGAGGGAAGAGTGAGGGTCGGTGCCAGGGAGGGGCATGAGTCTCAACACGGACATGGCTTGGTCACTCTTTCTTGGGTGGCTGGCAGATCCTCTCGGGTGTCTGAAAGGAAAACTACCCAGATGGCGGAAGAGAGGCCCCAGCCCCCTGGGAAAGACAAGGCAGCTCGAATCAGCACAGAGTCAGTGGAGACACACGGCAGTCTACCGTTTAAAAGCGGAGTGCTACCACAAACTTAAGAGAACAAGAAGCTTCTTGATTTGTAAACTTGCACTCATAAATACAAACCTTCAAACTAGAATTCAGTGCCTTTTTCAACAACTCTTTTCAACAGTGATACACAGTGTTCTTCCTTTTGGAATCAGGGCTGTTACATAGAAATGTAATAAATAGCCATTTTCCAAAGCAACACTAGAGTTGAGAATAGGTATTCTGTACCAAGAAGCTAATACTACTGCGGCCTAGAGCGCACACGTGTTAGGATCGGACAAGGATCTTACTGAGGATGGCATCGTAGTAGGGACTGAAGACCATCTTGTTATAGTTGACCAGGCGGACAAATTTAATAGCAACTTCTTCCAGCTCTTTCTGAACTGGACCCAATCCCCCAGGGACCGTGAGCAATGGCTTCTGATGACCCGAGGCAAGGTAGCTTTCTAAGAAGATCAGGATTCGGGAATCTGTGATAGAAAAGAAAGCAGTTGGTTGTTTCTTGTTCAGGGTGACTTTGCAAACTTCTGATTATGCTTCAGTTTTTAGCTTAAACATCCTTTTTCCGGGGAAGTCCTCCCTGCCCACCCCCTAGACCAGGTACCCACAGCACTGTGCACTTCGAACATTCAGCCCATTTTTAGAACACTTCCTCTCCAGCTCTAGATGGTTAGTTTCACGAGGGTAGAAGCACGCTTATCCTGTTCGTCATCCCCCCCGCCCCAGCACTCAGCCCATGGCCTGGCAGGAGACCTGGCCCCAGGAGAAGCTCAAAATACATTTGGAAAGGAAGAATAAATGTGTGAATCAATACAAGGAGACTGAAGTGTTGACAGGTTCTGCTCTGAGGAGAAAGACACACTGAGACCACCATGAACCGTTGCTGAAGAGCACATAAAAAATGGGGCCCGGGGGGGGAGGAAAGGTGGGGGGTAAAGCAGGAATTGTAAGTTCAGAAATGGAAAAAAAAGATTCTAGCATTGTGAGTCTGTGAGCTCTTCCCACCAAGCCCACACGTAAGCAGCGTGAACGTCCTTCTTTAACGCCGCCACGGAGGTGTGGCCACCTGCCACCTTGTACTACTGAGGAATAATTTAGGTTGCGCTGCTTTTTAAGCCATTCCTCTCTAGGACGCTTTTGCATGGTCCTCATCAACCCCTACAGATTTTCTTACAAAAGCAATAGGGGCATTTATATTCACCGAGTTCTTTCAAACTGCACGCCTGTGGGACCCTCTCGGGTGCAAATGACCTACGCCCTTCAGACCCCAATACACAGTGACAAAGCAACTGCTGACCAGATGGGTCCCATTACCCCTGTTGCCAAGTTAGTTTGGTTTTCTAAGGTTCTCAGAATTGGAAGCCCCACGCGGAACTGGAGATCCTCGGATCATTCCTACCCCAGGGCTGGTTTTTAGCTCCAGGTCTATGACCACCTGTTACTCGGCACCCAACATGGCAGGACGCGGAGCAGCTTGTTAGCCGGCAGTCTATTTACGGCACGTTCCTGCATCTCTACCAAAGTCACTAATATTAATCTTGATGGTCCTTCTATCTGCAAGAGGCTCCTCCTGAGTGACCCACAGACGACATCGTGACCGATGCAGGGCTGGGATGAAGTCATTTTGAAAAAACTGTCGATCCCTGTAACTTTTTCCATCAAATATTACTTAAGGATAAAAAGGAAGTCATAGTGTTAGAAGCCGGCTCACGTCACTGGTTCAGCCTCTACTCCAACCGGAAATCTGATAACCACAGGTCACTCAGCTTTCGCTTGAAGCCTGCTAACTATTCGTTATTTCTATGTTGAACACCTATTTAGTTTCATAAAGAAGCTAAAGAATGACTTCAAAATTAATTACACTAAAGAGAAATAGAGGAGTTTTAAAAATTAGATGAAAAAATGTTTTAAAGATTTATTTGAGAGAGCGAGTGAGCGAGCAAGTCCAAGTTGCGGGGGAGACGCAGAGGGAGAGGAGAGACAGAATCTCAAGCAGACTCCCTGCTAAGCGTGGGGCCCACTTCCAGGCTCGATCCCACAACCTTGAGATCATGGCCTGAGCCGAAATCAACAGTCGGACGCTTAACTAACTGAGCCACCCAGGAGCCCCTAGATGAAAAAAATTTTTTAAAGATTTTATTTTTAAGTAATCTCTATACCCAACGTGGGGCTTGAACTTACAACCCCGAGATCAAGAGTCACGTGCTCTGACTGAGCCAGCCAGGTGCCCCAAATTAGATGACCACTGTATTCCTCGATCAACCAGCAACAGCAAACAGAATGTTCCACAGTGCTATGGCTGGGATGATGAAGACTAACAGCTAACACAGTAATCTTTTTAATAATAGCTCCTCTCTAGCAAGTACTTGCAATGGGCTACGGATATTCTGATAAGCACTTTATGGACCTCATGCCCTGTGGTCTTCCCAGCAACTGTATAGGGTTGTCAGTATTATCCCTTTTATTTTTTTTTTAAGATTTTATTTATTTATTTGACAGGGAGAGACACAGCGCGAGAGGGAACACAAGCAGGGGGAGTGGGAGAGGGAGAAGCAGGCCTCCCGCAGAGCAGGGAGCCCGATGCGGGGCTCGATCCCAGGACCCTGGGATCATGACCTGAGCCAAAGGCAGATGCTTAATGACTGAGCCACCCAGGCGCCCCGGTATTATCCCTTTTAGAAATGAGGAACCTGGAGCATCCGGTCACCTGCTCAAGCCACACAGCAGGTGCTTGTGAAGAAAGCCCTGGCTCCCCCTTCATTCTCACCACACATCCCAAACATGCCTGCAACAGATGTGGGCGAGGGCAGGGGCTTCCCACACCAAGCGATTCTCTGCAACACCAGCAGGGTGTCCTACTATTGTACTCCATTCTGACACTACCTGGAGGGAGTTTCACATCCCACAGGCCAGGGGCTCAGTCCCACGAGGCTGCCCCCCTACCCCCACTACTGCAAGTAGTAGGTTCCCAGGACGCCCACAGCTTCCGTCTGATTTGGCCACAAACTGGAGGGTCCCATGACCTCCTCTCCCCTGGATTTTGATTATTGGCTAGAACAGCTCACAGAACTCAGGGAAACACGTATGTTTACTAGCTTATTACATAATAAAGGATTTGGATACAGATGAAAACCAGAACAAAAGACACATAGGGTGAGGTCTGGGAGAGTCCTGAGGGCAGGAGCTTTGGTGGAGTTGGGGTCCATCACCCTCCCATTACATGAATAACCCAGACGCTCCCAGAACCCTGTACTTCTGGGATATTTATGGCGGCTTCATCATAGGCATTTCCAGCCCCTCTCTCCTTTCTTGGAGAATGGGGGCGGGGGGGGGGGGCGGGCGGGCGGGGCTGAAAATTCCAGGCTTCTAATCATGGCCTGGTCTTTCAGAGCCCACCCAGAGTTGCCTCATTAGAACAAAAGACACTCCTATCACCCGGGAAATTCCAAAGGATTTAAGAGCTCTGTGTCAGGATCCAGGTCAAAGACCAATCTTAGAACAAAAGATGCGCTTAGTGCTCTTATCACTTAGGAAATTACAAGAATTTTAGGAGCCCTGTGCTGGGAACGGGGGCAGAGACCAATACTTATATTTTCTATTACCTCACAGTGCTGGAGCAGGGTTCTGAACAAAGCCTGTGATTCCAAAGTCAGAGCCCTCAGAACAATGACAGCTGCCTGGTCACTTGTCCAGACCTTTGGGTCACGCTCATTGGTGGTGATTACTCACTCTCTCTCCTCACTCATCAGCACTCATAACCTATCAAAGCCTTCTAGATTTCTTCAGAGGGGCCGGTCTGCCAGCCCCTCCAAGGGCACATCCCTGTTGCCCATCTTTCCCCCCAAAACGTACCCATGATCCTGCGGATAGGGTCGTCGGGACTGGCCACAGCCTGGATCTGGCCCTTGAGCACGGCCTCCTTTTCCGTGGTGAAGAGGGTGAGCCCACACAAGGCAAGGCAGCTGCTCACCTCCAGGCAGACTTTCTCCCCAATGGTAGTCAGGGCATCCTTCAGATGGAAGGAGCTAGAGTACAGAAGGGAAAGGAGAAGGCAGGGAGGAAAGAGCCCGTAAGCAAAGTGCACATCCACCGAGCTCAAGCCAAGTTAAGAGCCCAAGCCCTGATAAGAGTCACAATCTGAGTCAGTTTGCAGACTGACATGTTCAAAGAGAAAGTCCAGGACTCTCTTCCCTGCCCCCAACCTTCCAGGCTGTGGACACCTGACTCAGGAGACTCTCTCTCTCTCTACTAGAAAGGACAGTGGGAAGGGAAGGGCTGAGACTATACCAGCGCTAACAACCCCAAACCCAACTTCTTGCTAGCATCTGTGTGCTGAAATAAGCCTGAAACCTTGAATGCCACTGAGTAATACGCAAGAATCCAGAATCAGGGAGCTGTGGGACAGCAGTGGGAGAGAAACTTTTCATTGGATACCCTTCTGTCCCTTTCGATTTGTGAAACATGGGAACGTATTAACTACTTTAAAAAAATACCATTGAAATCCCGAAGTTAAAAAAAATGAGCACCTTGATTTTTCAGAGCCCTCAGGCCCTCCTGGAGTATCGGTGGGGAGCCCTCCTGCTGGTGGGTTTCCTGTAAGGCCTTCGTTCTGGGCCTAAACCCTTTGTACAGCAGGAGTCGCGGGAGCAAACGTGCAAGCCCTGGGACTCCCTGCTGGTGCCAACTCTGTGCCAACCCAAGAGCCAGGATGGACACTGCAGCGCAGGGCGGGACCCCCCTGAGGAAGCGCCAGACAGGGCCCCTCACCGGTCGCTTTAAGCAGTAGACAGCCAGGTCTGCCGGGGGGCGGGGGGACCTCGGTGACAGCCCAGGGCTGCCCCCGTGCCAGGGCCTCAGCTCAGCAAACCCCTCCCGGCCTAACCCAGCATGTGCACACACCCCTCACCGCACCGAGCACGGGCACGCTTTGTGCGAACTCGGCAGGAAAATGCCTCCGTCTCGTAAGGATGAGAAAGTCTGGGGACATTCTCCTCCAGGAATCCTCTGAACTGGGCCCTGTCAGAGGCCGTGTTTACTTCTGACCAGTAGAGAATATCCTGTAGGCTGGGAACCACACGGACCCGAGCGGACGTCTCCGCAGGGGTGGCCTCGTGCTGCCCGATGAACTGAGGCATTTACACGCAGCACTGGGGGCCGCAGGGAGCGGGCAAGGGCACAGAACTGCTCACGGCCCAGCGACTCAGGGGGGACGCCGCCCGCTTCTTAGAGGACTTTTCCCAGGGCCGTGCCACCCAAACTGTTAGGGGCTTGTGAGAGCATTTCAGTGGGCAGCAACCAGTATTTTTTTATTTTTTTTTAATGTTATAAGAATTTGTGCTAAGCATGGTTCAGATTAAGTTTCACTTTGTGAAGTTTTTATTTCAGTTACACGTGTGCCTGAAGTGTGTACTAGGTCACAGCGGAAAATGAATTTCTTACTGTGGGTCCTGGGCCTAAACATGTGAAAGCCACTCTCCTAGAGCCTTGCGGACCCTAGAATTGACTCTAACGCCGTTTGTATGAACCCGGATCAGTTCTGCTGGGGTGAAAAAAACAGGGAGCAAGGTTTCCTCTCAGTTCCTAGAGAGCGGCCCCGGGGCGTCCCCACACCGGGAGACCCCCCTGCAGGCTGCTCTCGGCCACCCGCTGCCTCCCAGCTGTCCCACAGGGGCCACTTACGGCAGATGCGCATCTGTCAGCAGAACCTTCACGATCATCTTGAGTTTCTCAGCAAAGTCGGCCTGGCTGGCAATTCCTGGGGCTGCCATGCTGAACGTGACCAGCAACACGGCTCCCAGAATGGTGAGCTGCTCCAGCTGGAGCTGGAGCTCTTGGAAGCGAGCCTGGTCCATCAAAACGGTCTGTAATGGAGACGACAGAAATCATCCCTGAGCGGGAGATGCAGGCCGGCCAGCAGGGGGCGGTGGGGTACAGCCCCACACGGGCCTCCACAGGTGCCCTCGGAATTTTCTAGTCATTTCAGAGCTGAGGGAGTCATGCGTGAATCATCCTTCCCCCTCAGAGCCCCTTGCTCCTTAGGAAGACTGCCAGAGAGCACTCTAAGAACAGGAGGCAGATGGCTATGGAAACGCAGTATAACCTCACACCAATTTCTCCAACCCTGGAGCCCTGTGCAAAACGGATTCCTGCTTCACGGGGCTGGCCATGGATCTAAAGTGGGCTGGCAGAGCCAACACTCAGTAACTGGGAGTTCTATCATGAGACAGGAAAAGAGTAACGAGATACGGAGCTAGAGTGACCAACTCATCCCAGTTTGTCCAGGGCTGTCCTGGCTTTAAAACTGGAACTCCCAAGTCCTGCGAACAGCAGCACCCCCCGCCCCCAGTCCAGAGCAAACCGGGCAGCCTGGGTCTCCAGCCAGAGTCCCCAGAGGGAAGGAGAGGAGAAGCTGCTTGAAGGGAGAGCCTACGTGATTCACCTTGGTGTCCCCCTCACTAGCACAAAGGAGGCCCTCAAGAATCGATGAGTGAATAAAGAAAATGAAAAAGAAACAGTAAGTAGAAAAAAGGAGGAATAACAGAAAACAATCCAAAGCCACCCTGAAAGCAGTGAGTGGATTTCCCTGACTGCATCCCCCATGCATCCTACCAGGCCAAAGTGCCCTGCGTGGGATGAGGGAAAGAACACTGGAAGGGCTGATGAATACACCTTCCGATGGGAGTTTTTACAGGTGAACCAAATAAATGTTAAGGACTAGTCTTGCTATAAGAGACTGACACACCAAATCAAGACATTAACTCAGGGTCTTAGCCTAGCATTCTTCTCAAGCAGTGAAAACTATCTTTGAAGATTCAGGATCCTCTGTTGTTAAACAGAAATGCTTCCACAGACCCAGCCTCTTCCTTGACTTCACTCGGTGACACAGCAGCATCCCAGCTTTGTGCAGGACTTGGGTTTAGGATACAAAAGATTTCCAACAATCAATCCTCAGGGTAGACATCGGTGTCCAATGAAAAACACCATCTTCCCCACAGCGGTATTTTTAAAAGAAATGTCAGACTGCGAACTGCCCTCCGGGAGAGAACGTGCCACTATTCAGAACAGAGCCTCCCCTACCTGCTCACCCTCTTTATTTAGAGCCTCCTTTGGTGCGAAACAGGGAACTCAGAGGCAAGAGTGAACGAAGCCTTAGGCTTACAGCATCTTGAAAGGAAAAACAGGAACTTAGAGGAGAAAGATTTAGAGAAGTAGCAGGTTCTGAGGCTAGAGATAAAAAGCCTGAGTGCCCTCAAAAATGAGGCAGTCTACACACCAAACCAGCAGGTTACAGACAAAATGGGGGAAATCCTTGTCGGTCTTCTTAAAGGACCACTGCAGTTAGAAGTACTTATTGTGAAAAACTTTTATTTATTTTTTTATGCTCCACATGGAATGGGAAGCAGTATTTTTTAGATAAAACTGAAAAGCAACATCACTGTTATGGTTGTAATCAGGTTGTGTAAAAACAGGAGAGTGGCTCAGCAGTACACACCGGGAGGCGCACACGCTGCTGAGGGACGGGAAAGGGAGGTGGATGCTCAGGAAAACAGCCTGGCAGTTCCTCCAAGGGAAACTCCGAGTCACCGCGTGACCCAGCAATTCTCAGCTTAGGTATTCACCCAAGAGAACTGCAAACACGTGCCCCCACCAAAACCTGTACACAAACGTTCGGAGCGGCACAATTCACAATAGCCAAAAAGTGGAAGCAACCCAAATGTCTATCAACTGATGAACGACTCAACAAAATGTGGGACAACCACTGGAATATCGTTCGGCCTTAAAAAGAAAACACTGACACACCATGACACGGATGAACCTTGAAGACAATCCACTGAGTGAAATAAACCAGACACAAAAGGACAAATACTGTTAAGATTCTATTCAGATGACGCACCTAGAGTCATCAGATCCAGAGACAACAAAGGAGAATGGTGGTTGCCAGGGGCAAGGGGGAGGGAGGCATGAGTTGTGTTTAAAGGTATTTAAAGAGTTTGAATTTGTGAAGATGGAAAAGTTCTGGAGAAGGATGGTGGTGATGGTGGCCCAACCATGAGAAAGTCCTTAACGCCCTGAACTGCACACATAAAGATAGTGAATTTTGGGGCACCTGGCTGGCTCAGTCGGTGGACTATGCAACTCCTGATCCGGGGGTTGGGAGTTTGAGCCCCACGCTGGGTGTAGCACTTACTTAAAAAAAATTTTTTTAAAGATTTTTTTTTTTGGTATTTAATTTTGTACTATGCATATTCTAGAGTAAAAAAAACACAACTTAAAAAAAAATGAAGTACTGGGGTGTCTGGGTGGCTCAGTCGGTTAAGCATCTGCCTTCAGCTCAGGTCATGATCTCAGGGTCCTGGGATTGAGCCCAAGTCGGGCTCCCTGCTCAGCGGGGAGTCTGCTTCTCCCTCTCCCTGCCACTCCCCCTGCTTGTGCTGTCAAATGAATAAAATCTTAAAAAAAATAAAATAAAATGAAGTACTGGTACATCCTACAACCTGGAGGAACGTTATGCTTAGTCAAAGAAGCCAGACACAAAAGGCCAATATTGCAGGATCCCATTTATACGAAATGTCCAGAATAGGCAAATCCATAGAGACAGGAAGTAGATTAGTGGCTGCCCAGGGGTATGGGAGGGGGGAAAGGGTAGTGACTGCTAATGGGCACAGGGTCTTTTTTGGGTGATGAAAATGTTTTGACATTAAATCGTGGTAATGGTCCTCTAACTGTAAATAAACTAAAAACCACTGAATTGTTCAATTTAAAAGGGGAAATTTTCTGGTAAGAGAACTGTATCATCACAAAACTATTATTTTTTAAAAGTTCTGCAGCACAAAAAGAAATGAGCAGTTAGACTGCTCTGGAGCACCTACTTCTGGGAAAGGTCTCTGGAGGTGGTCCCATTTCAGAAGCTTCAGGTATGCATAATTCTGGACAGCCACAGGATTTGGCATGGGACCGTCCCCAGAGCCAGCGGCCCCTCCCCCAGCTGGCAGAGCATTTTTATACTTCTGATTCATAAGGTCATCTGCGGCTTCTTCCAGCCACTGGGTGACAAAGTCCAGGGAATCTGTGAAAAACAAGGCTGCGAACATTACTATGACACTCAGGAGGGACGCTTCTCGGAATGACTTTAGGGAAGATCATCCTGAAGGTGAGGTATATATAGAGTACAGACTTTGGAATCAAATAAAACTCGGTTTAAATCACAGTATTGCAAATTACTAGCTAAGAATGATCAGATTCCTAATATATTATATTATTCCTAATATATTATATTATTCCATATTAATATATTATATTCCTAATATATATATATATTTATATATAATATAAAGAGATGGATAATACCACCTCGTAGGCAGTTCCGAGGACTAGACAAGATCGTGCATACAAAGCTCATGGCCGGCCTCGCCACCTACAGATGTTCAACAAACCACGGGCTTCGCTCCCATCCCGACCATGGCAGGAGACAAGGCTGGGGGCTCTGATCACTCCAGCTCAGTGAGATGCAAAAATTCTTGCCCAGAGACAGGAGGAGACACGGGCGAGAGTTTCCCAGTGTAAAGTATCCTCCACACTGAAAATGAGGCCTTTTCCTTGTCTAGATCTGAGTCTCCCATCAAGCTCGGTTGCTTTCAGCCTCATGGGAGGGGACCTCTGCCACCCCGAGGGCGCTGCTTCTGCCGCGTCTGGAACAGGAAGTCCCTCTGACGGCTCCTGGAACGTGCTGTGGCTCTGCCCGGGAAGGTCACCTTCAAGCCAAGTGGGCGGCCAAGGACCCGGCTGCAGGATGCCCCTGTGCCAACGCCGCAGCCTGCGGCAGGCGGCACACTCCGTAGCCCGGCAGCTTGTACACGTGAGGAGGGAGGGGGAGCCTGGCCGCTCAGCGCCGCAGCAGCGGCTCCTTCACCGGGCCCTTGGCTGCCGGCACCCGACTCTCACACTAAGGCTCTTCGGCCTGGAAGATGGCCAGCCTGGAGGCCTCCCGAGAGGCAGTACAACCCTGGCTGAGAAAGTGAACTGGGTGGCCAATCATTCTGGTCAAAAATTTCTCAAAATCGATGTCCACATTTGTAAAAAGGGGTTAAAAAAAAATAGTGCGCCCCTCGTAGGCTTATGGTGCGAGGGTTATAGTGATCATGCACCCGCCCTGGGCACACGCCGTGTGTGTGTGCTGGGAACAGCATCCAGTCTTCTCTTGGTACTGTTTCTTCTGCTCTGCTCTTTCCTGACCCCTCCTTCTCTGTCTGCGGCGGGATGGACACCTGCTCCGGGCGCTGCATGAACTGTTCTGGTCAGGCGACACAATCTAGCCAGAGACTGCCATTTTCTTCTTTAACCACCCAAGTTAGGGGCTAAATGGAACTCATAATAAATGAGGATTTCGCAGCCATCCAGGGGCGCCTGGGTGGCTGAGTCAGTTGGTTGATCATCTGCCTTCGGCTCAGGTCATGATCTCAGGGTCCTGGGATTGAGCCCCACATCGGGCTCCCTGCTCCGCGGAGAGCCTGCTTCTCCCTCTCCCTCTGCCCCACCCCCGCTCGTGCTCTCTCTTGCTCTCAAATAAAATCTTAAATAAATAAAAAAATTGGATCCGAAGGCTGTAATTTACCAGGAACATCAGCTGTCGATGCAGAACCCCCACCCCGAAAAAAAGCACCCTAGAAATGCAACACAGTTTTGGATTCTATAGTCCTCTGTTCTCCTGCTATCATTGGAGAGGCTTATGGAAATGAGACTTTTTCTGGGTATAAAACCAGGAAGATTTTCTGCATATAGAACGGAGGCAAAGTAAAATTTCTTCATGTACCTCCAAGAGAGGGGAAAGTGAATAGTCACAAGAAGTCGGTCGTGTTTTAAAAATCAAGGCCAAGCATACAATTTACCCCAAACTGGTGTTCTCATTAAAAACCTATTAATTTAGGACTTCTTTGTTCTTTTAAATTTCTTTTCTTATATTCTACTTCTGTTTCTCTTGCTTGTCAATTGTCAAGTTCAAAGTCTTGTGCTTTTCGGTCTTGAAATCAGAACACTCCCATACAAAATTTTAGTTTTATTTTGCAAACAGTATCATTGTGCAACCAGCTACAGCCCTGAAATGGAAGAACAGAGTGCAGGACACCACAAAGCATTAGACGTACTTGGCTGCTTCTCCAAAAGCTGTTGAAACTTCTTCCTTTCGTAGTCCACGGACTGCTGCATGAGATGCGGCCTAATGCTAGTGACGGCAAAGTTCGCCATGTCTACTTTCATGAGGTCCAACACGGAAAAAATTGCCCTGAGAGAAAAGGGAGAAAAGCATTTAGAACTGGGCATGTGTCAAGGAAGCACGGTCTTAGAGGAAAGAGGGGAGCAGATATGAGAGAGGCTTTTCATCTCAAAAAGGGCAGCAAGTTGGAAAATCAAGAGCGTGTAGATTAAGAAAAACAAACTTAGAGGGGCGCCTGGCTGGCTCAGCTGGTAGAGCATGGGACTCTTGACCCTGGGGTTGTGAGTTTGAGTCCCATATTGGGCATAAAGATTACTTAATAAAAAACAAGTAACAACTTTTTGCTCTCAGCCAGCGGCCCGCGGGCCGAGGGTCATGGGCGGCCTCTTGGGGCGCGCAGCGCTGCCGGGGCTGCTGAGCGGCCCGCGGGCCCCGGGCCCGAGCCTGCTCGCACGCCCGAGCTCGGGAGGGTCCTCCTGGACCCGGGAGCGGACCCTGGTTGCAGTGAAGCCAGATGGGGTGCAGCGGCGGCTTGTTGGGGATGTGATCCAGCGCTTTGAGAGGAGGGGCTTCAAGCTGGTGGGGATGAAGATGCTGCAGGCGCCAGAGAGAGTCCTTGCTGAGCACTACCATGACCTGCAGAGGAAGCCCTTCTACCCAGCCCTCATCAGCTACATGACCTCCGGCCCCGTGGTGGCCATGGTCTGGGAAGGCCCCAACGTGGTCTGCTCCTCAAGGGCCATGGTAGGACACACCAACTCAGCTGAGGCTGCCCCTGGCACCATCAGGGGGGACTTCAGCATCCACATCAGCAGGAACATCATCCATGCCAGCGACTCCGTGGAGGGGGCCCAGAGGGAGATCCAGCTATGGTTTCAGAGCAGTGAGCTGGTGGACTGGGCAGACGAAGGCCACCAGAGAAGCATCTACCCACCCTGAGCACTCAGGCTGCCCTCAGCCACCCCAGCAGCCACCCAGGATCAACTACCTCTGTCGTCCAGAACTTGAGCCCACACCCATGGTCTGCCCTTCTGTCCCAGACCACCTCCCTGTCTACCTTCTGCCCCACCCCAGCCCAGAGGGGTTGAGCAACCAACTTTATGTGCCTTTTAGTATCCTAAGCCAGTAAGAAATCGGACCAAATCCTTTCTGTACCAAAGTGCCAGATAACCTTTGGGGCGTCTCCAAAAGTGTGTAGTGTAACCTCCCTTCCCCCAAAGGGGGGTGGGACATTAAAATTTGCTGTGTTGTGCAGGGGGGTGGATCGTTTATTACAGTTTCTGCCATCTCTGAGGTAGGACTTTATGCAAAGTTGTAAGAGTTTGAGAGTAGAAATAAAGCTTACTCTCACACACCAAAAAAAAAAAAAAAAAAACAAAAAAAAAATAAACATAAAAAAAAAACAAGAAAAATTTAGAAAACACAAAAATTTAAATAACAGATTAAAAAGACTGCAAATTATTAAGCTGCCTTCTGTCCCCGCTCCTCCACACCCTACCTCCAAGCAAACACAGCTCTCCCACTGCCTGTCTAGGCTGGAACTCGTTCCTTGGCACGGGGTCAGCCCTCCTGGCAGCCACAGAGAAGGACAACCAGGACCCGAGGTCAAGGGCAGAGAGCGGACCACCCGGTCCCCACTCTCCCACAGGCTAATTCACTTTCCTAGGGAAGAAAGAATAAGAACTCTCTCCCCTCTCCCCTCCTCTTCCCCCAGGCTCTTAGTTTCAGGGCCGGTTTTCTGTTCTAGTTTTGTGGCAGAACCGCAAGCTCACACTCCGAATGTGCCCGACGGGCACACCTGACCCGACGCTCAGGATGCCTTCAATCCTGCCTGTCACGTACCATCACCTCGTCTCCAGAGGCTGGGAGCTGCTAAGTGACCTACTTGCAGGAGGTGGCTGAGAACCCAAGGTACAGGCGTGGGTGTGGCCCCACAGGGAAGGAAGAACAGGGTCAAATGTCCTCTGAGTCCCCTGACGCCCTCTGGGACAGACTGAACGCTGTATGATACAATGACCTTACATGTGGGTAAGTTTATTATGGAAAAGACACACAGTCTGAGAACAATTCATGGCCTCTCCGCTGACATCCTGTCCACCTCCCAAGTACCTGGGACAGCCCACTTCTCCAGGGGACATTCTGCCTCTCCTCTGAGCGCTCCTTAGCAATTCCCCACATCCACCTACTGCAGACCAGTGACTGCTGGAAACTGCCCGCCGACAGCCACTGACTAGAGTAGCCCACGAATACGTTCGTGCTCACAGAGTGTTTTTAAAGACCTCCATTTCCAGGCTCTCCTGAGAAATCAGAGGGTCTGACAATGTGGGCCATATTCCTTCATCTCCCCTTCAACAGTGTCTGTACTCCCACTTCGCCGGGTTCCCCAGGCCCGTCTCCTCCCAGTAGGAATTGAGTTTAGGTTGAGTTTGCTGCAAGCTCTCTCCCCAGGGGACTCACTTCCTAGGAACTCCTCACTTGGCCTTATTAGGAGCTCTTACTATTTCTAACATCTAGCACCATGCCCAGCACATAAGAGATGCTCAGTAAGAGCTTGTTGCATGAATGAACAAATCCATTTTTAAGAGGTTTGTTTTTGTTTAAGATTTTTTTTTTTTTTTTAAGATTTTATTTATTTGACAGAGAGAGACACAGCTAGAGAGGAAACACAAGCAGGGGGAGTGGGAGAGGGAGAAGCAGGCTTCCTGCAGAGCAGGGAGCCCGATGCGGGGCTCGATCCCAAGACCCCGGGATCATGACCTGAGCCGAAGGCAGATGCTTAATGACTGAGCCACCCAGGCGCCCCTTTTTAAGATTTTTAAGTAATCTCCACACCCAGCATGGGGTTTGAACTCATGACTCTAAGCTTAAGAGTAACCCGCTCTATGGACTGAACCAGCCAGGTGCCCCTTTTTGGGAGGTCTTTTCAATGCTTTCTAAACACGGAGGTTAACTTCACAATGCAGAACATTTTTATATATACCCAATACTTATATAATGATATCAAGAAAGCTGAAAATAAGAGGCACCTGGGTGGCTCAGTCGGTTAAGCATCTGCCTTTGGCTCAGGTCATGATCCCAGTGTCCTGGGATCGAGCCCCGAGTAGGGTTCCCTGCTCAGCGGGGAGCCTGCTTCTCCCTCTACCTCGGTCCCTCCTCCTGCAACTTGTGCCAGCTCTTTCTTGCTCTCAAATAAATAAAATCTTAAAAAAAAAAAAAAAAGCTGAAAATGAAAGGAACTTTTGGGAAAGCAACTTGGTAACATGCAGTGAGAGTCTTAAAACTGTTCCTATCCTCTGACATAGTAATCCTATTTAAGAACTTATATTTAGGGGCGCCTGGGTGGCTCAGTCGTTAAGCGTCTGCCTTCGGCTCAGGTCACGATCCCAGCATGCTAGGATCGAGCCCCGCATCAGGCTCCCTGCTTGGCGGGAAGCCTGCTTCTCCCTCTCCCACTCCCCCTGCTTGTGTTCCTGCTCTTGCTATCTCTCTGTGAAATAAATAAAATCTTAAAAAAAACAACAACTTATATTTAGGAAATAACCTAAAATATAGAAAAAAGTTTTATGCACAAGGATGTTCATGGCAGGATTAAATAGCAAATAATTATACCTACTCTAATTGTCCATCTTAACAGAGTAATAGTTAACTATATCTATGCAAATGAATATCTTGCAGCCATTGCAAATGCTTATGGGGAGTTTTAAAAATAATCTAAGTTGGTCATAAAAGGGATCCTATGGGGTTAGAACTGCCCAGGACCTTGAATGTAGTGGTGAATACACAAACTTACATAGGGGATACAATTATATAAAAATTAACATACATACACACAAAACACATTCAAGTAAAACTGGAAATCTAAGTGAGGTCACTGGATTGTATCAATGTCAACATTCTAGCTGTGATACACTACAGGTTTGCAAAATGTTAGCTTTGGGGGAAACTGGATAAAGTGTACTGTTATTTCTTACAACTCCACATGAATATACAATTATATCAATGACACTTTCAATTAAAAGAAAAAGTGAAATGATTAAGGGTATAATGTTTCTAGAAAAAGTCAGGCCTGCAATGTCCACCAAGAGGACTTCTTCGAGTCAACTGAACACCTGGGCTCATGAGACGACCGTAAGCCCCGGGTCTGGCATCATCTAGTCACGCAGCCGGCCAACAAGGCAGCACCAACCACTCCTCTTCAGCAAGTTCCAGTAACAGCCAAGAGCAGACAGATCGATGGGAACCACCTGGCTTACAAGCCTCATGTGCTAATATATTTTGTAATAATTCTATGGCATGGCTTCTAGTGTCTCCACTAGGGGCATGACCTGTTATAAAAGGTCATCCAACGTGTGGTGTCCCATCCAGTATTTATAGTTCATTATCATTTCTTTTAGTCCAGATGCAATTTACCAATCCGAGGTCACTTTCCCCATAAGCAATGTTGCATGGTAGCATTTTGAGGCCTAACACCTTTATCTGTTTACAGGAAAAATAGAGCTAAGCAGTTAACCAAAAGTCAAATTATCAGGCAGCATCGTGTCAATCCTTTGTCAATAATATTATCATAAAAATTATATAAATTTAGGGAACCTGGCTGGCTCAGTCGGTACAGCATGCAACTCTTGATCTCAGGGTCATGAGTACAAGCCCCACGCTAGGTGTGGAGCCTACTTTAAAAAAAAAAACTATATAAATTTGATTATGATTAGGTTTAAAAATAAACACCCAAAAGACCAAAGGAAGTTAATATTAATATTAATATGACACCTACTGAAACATTTAAGGCTAAATGTCATAATGTCTGGAAGCTCCTGGGTGGCTCAGTCAATTAGACATCTGACTCTTGATTTTGGCTCAGGTCATGATCTCAGGGTCGTGAGACTGAGTCCTGCGTTGGGCTCTGAGCTCTCTCCCGCTCCACCACACTCCCTTTCTCTCTTTCAAATAAATAAATCTTTAAAACAAACAAACAAAAAACCTGGGAGAGCTGTATAAAGGATATATGAGTGTTCACCGCACGGGTTTTTTGTTTTTTTGGGTTTTCTTTTTTACAACTTTTTTGTAAGTTTGGAATTTTTCAAAATAAAATGTTGAGGGAGAAAAAATATCAACATGATTAACAGTGATTTTGCCTTTAGATGGTAAAATTATGGGTGATTGTTTTTCCTTCTTTCTATTTTTCTGTATTTTACAAAATGTTTGCTTTTTAATTTTTTTTTTTTAATTTATGAGTATCTACACTTGAAGTCCAAATCTGAAAATAGGCTCTGATTGAGCCCGGTGTCCACGCTCAGCAGGGAGTCTATTTGAGACTCTCTCCCTCTCCCCCTCCCCCCACTCTAAGATGAATAAATCTAAAAAGAACAAGAGAAAAGGCTCTGTATTTTAAGCACACTGAAGGTGATTAACATGATTCCCATACCTGAAAAGGGGCACTATTTCCTTAATGTCCTTTAGTTTCCTGACTTCCTCATCTCGAGCAGGTGCACACAGGGTCCCCATCATGCCAATAATGAATTCTGCCAGCTTGGAAATGTCTAAGGCTCCATTCTCTGCTTCTTGCTTTATCAGATCCAGATCCAAGACTTCTGTTATCTGGTTTCTCAGTCTAGTGTGACCAGGCAGCAAGAAAGATAAGAGAGTCTACAAGAGAGCACAGCCAAGTTTAATCAAAGTTTCTTAGTCAGACATCATTTTTTATTATATGCAAAGGAATTTACAATTACCCAAATAAGGGCTTATCCACTGTTACTGTAATACAGTTGCTACTGTGATACATATTTTAATCTCTTAACAGTCTATAGAAAACATGCTTACAAATCATTTATTTATTTTTATTTTTTAGTTTTTTAAGATTTTATTTATTTATTTGACAGAGAGAGAGACAGCAAGAGCAGGAACACAAGCAGGGGGAGTGGGAGAGGGAGAAGCAGGCTTCCCGCCGAACAGGGAGCCCGACGCGGGGCTCGATCCCAGGACCCTGGGATCATGATCTGAGCCGAAGGCAGACGCTTAATGACTGAGCCACCCAGGCGCCCCTCATTTATTTATTTTTAAAGTAGGCTCTATGCCCCACATGGGGCTCGAACTCAGAACCCTGAGATCAAGAGTCGCACACTCTACTGACTGAGCCAGCCAGCTGCCCGTTTGCAAATCATTTAGAGTAGCTATTTAAGCTTCCATTTAAAGTTTATGTAGCAGTCAACCAGATAAAAGATAAACTGTTAAAAGTGAGAAAAAACATAATTAATGTGAGCCTCTGAGCCAACCATAGATGCCAATTTTCACGGATGCATTTCTTCTTTGATACGACCGCTAAAGGCACTTGCAGAAAGAGTCTTAACTTCTACTTGCCTTCTCTATCCTACAGACTGAATCACTTTTTGTCCATTATAAATTGAACACATCCACACCTATTAACATTTTTATAAATCACCTATATTGTAAAATAACTTTTGTTTTCTCTAAATAATTCTGTTTCTAAAAATATAAACCTTTAGGAGCACCTGGGTGGCTCAGTCAGTTAAGTGTCCAACTCCTGGTTTCAGCTCAGGTCACGAATTCAGGGTCATTTGGGTCGTGAGATCGAGCCCCATGTTGGGCTCCACACTCAGTGCAGAGTCTGCCTGGATTCTTTCTTCCCTCCCTCCGACCCTGCCCCTGCATGTGTGCTCGCTCTCTAAATAATAAATAAATCTTTAAATATATACCTTCATTTACAAACATAAAACCTTCAGGTTATCATAGCTTGTTTCAAATTTTTAAAAGGGCATTGAGCCAAAAATAGTCTTAATCCACATTTCAGCAAGTACTTTAGCTTATCCTTCGATTTCTTTACAGTCTTCTGGTGCGGTAACACAGAGAGGTTGAATACTCCTAACACGCCAGAAAAGCACCACAATTTGCTCTCTGCCTCACCTCTTTGATTTCTCCAACAAGTTTGATGGCATGGTCATATGTCGGGGGCTCTTCACTTAGCTGGATGCTCAAGCAATCCCAAAAAGCTTTATGTACAATCTCCTTTACTCTCTTCTCCAAGCTGGAAACAAATGAAAAAAGAAAAATAAATAAATAAAATATCTGAGCCTCAAATCACTCTCAAAAGCACAAATTCTATAGGTTTAGGGTGAGAAATTTTAAAAATAATTTGGATGAAGGAAAGACTTCCCAGATATACCTTATTTTAAGTTTAGTGATTTATTTCAATAAATACCTCATTGGACAGAATAATTTTCAACTCATTGGACAGATGACATTGGGCCAATTAATAGCATATAACAGTGCCATATGATTAAAAGCATACTGAAAAGTTCAGAGCTGTTTTCTTAATTTTCTTAAGATATTAAGTTTCTTAAGATATTTATGATTAAGTAGTTTAAGATAACAACTCAGCATGTATATAGGCTGAAGGACTTTTTTCCAGAAAATATCCTATTCCTATGTGATCTATGAGACACTTGCTTAATTAGGCACCAAACTGTAAAACTAACATATAACATCTCACTAAAACCAGTCTTTAGGGGTGCCTGGCTGGCTTGGTCAGTAGAGCATGATATCAGGGTTAAGAGTTTGAGCCCCACGTTGGGTGTAGAAATTACTTACAAATAAAAATCTTAAAAAAAAAAAAAGTATATTGTGAGAGCAAAACAAGTAGTTCTTCATTATTAATGTGAAAAAGTACTGTCTTTGCAGAACATAGAAGAAATGTCCGTAAAGTCATAGAAGGCTCATGTGGGCGACTCTATAGCTTGGCAACCCAGCAGCCATTCCTCCTCCCTGGCTAACAGACTCCCAGTGTTTATCACGGCACTTTTACAATTATAACGGGCAATGATTTTTCTTTCTTATAACAATACATTTTAAAAGGTACACTTTACAATCAAGAGTTTTAGATTTCATAGGATATGTGCCAGGTGCTATGGACATAGAAAATAACACATAATCTTTGTTTTTGTAGAGTTTACACTCTGGTGAAGAACATAGTAAACCAACAACTATAGTACGATGTGATAGTTACAAGAAATGAATGAAACAATACAACGAAAACACAAGATAGGACAGCTAAGTCCTATGCAATAAGGAGAAGCTGACATGAAAGATGTCCACAGGAGACTTCCTAGACCTTTTATTTATGATCAGTGGTCCTGAGATCCATTTCCAAACAATAGTGATTCCAAGTATAGACGTACTGTGGGGTTTTTTTGAGCACCAACATACAAAAGGAAAAAATACATTTGAATATACTGACATCAAGCGGAGAAGACCTTTCCAGAACTGGTAAATGGCAGAGTTCCACTAAACAAGGTAACTCAGTAACCGCCTTACCTGTCTTCTGGTAATTCAACCGGTTTAATCCGAAAGTCTCCATTTACTACAATTTCATGGGCTAGAGCCATGTTAGTGACTCCTTTCGCTGTCTCTAGAAGTTCTTCTACTGTCACAAATCGAGGAGGACTAGCTGTAACAAAACCCAGGGTAAGAGATTTGCTTCTCTAGATTAAAATTTCCATTAAAGTGAGGAGAAGGCAGTGGTTCTGGTACCAGCTAATGATTTTGGTTATGCCTCTGTTTATGAAAATACTCCAGCAATTTCAAACAACAGAATTTTACTTGTTTCATTTTTATTTTAACCTAGAATCCTAAAAACAGAGACCACTTCCAACATTTAAAATATCTGTTTTTTTACTCAAGGCTGGTCAGTGGAAATGATTAAATTAAATTGAGACTTAGGTAAACTTTTTAAGTCACAGAGTATCAAATTTTCCAAGAAGCAGAGGGTTGTTTTCTAATCTCTTTGCTTTTTGTCTATCCTAAATTTAAGAAAGGAGACCCCAGATTTAGGATTTTCTCATTTGCTCCCATCAGCAGTTTACATTTTGCACCACCACTAATACTGTGCCAGGAATGAATCTCCCCAAATTAAAATTTCATCAAGTAGTTTAGGGCACCAGGTGCTATTCAAAAAACTCTAAAGCTACTACATTGTATATGATACTAAAAATGTTTTGAAACCATAATTTGAAAAGCACTGATCTAGAAGATAATTAAAAAGATATATTAATTTTATGTGATGGGGATAAGATCTAGGCTTAAAATGAAATAAATAATGTCACTGGTTTGCACGGGGTTTAACAGTTATAAAGATCTTCTTAGGTTAGTCAAAAATTATTTACCTTCCTCTTTTACTTTCTTCTTTTGCTCACCAAAAAAAGGAACCAAATCTAAGAGCTGGTCCTATCCTGTCTGGTAAAAATCTTTATTCAGTCACATAAGGGGAAGTTGGAAACACTCAACATAAATTCTTCTCAATGTTTCTACAGAATATTAATGAAAATACTAAATAAATAAATAAATAAATAAATCTTGCTTCATGGATATTAGTAAAATATAATGAACATCCAAAAATCAAAGCCCAGATAAAAATTTTCAATATTATTAAGATGTCAATTTCTGCCAAATTAATCTATTGATAAAATGCAATCCCAGTAAAAATTCCAGCAAGCGTTTTTGTTGAAAATGCCAAACTGGGGGCGCCTGGGTGGCTCAGTCAGTTGAGTGTCTGCCTTTGGCTCAGGTCATGATCTCGGGGTCCTGGGATTGAGCCCTGCATCGGGCTCCCTGCTGAGCAGGGAGCCCGCTTCTCCCTCTCCCTCTGTGTTCTCTCTCTCTCAAATGAATAAATAAAATCTTTTAAAAAAATGTGCCAAACTGATTTTAAAATTTACATGGAAATGCACAGGACCTACAGATATGAAAACTATTGTGGAAGAGAATATAGTTGAAAGACTTGAACTGATTTCAAGAGTTACTTTAAAGCTACAACAATCAAGACAGTGTATTTTTGGCATGAAGATCGATCAAGTGAACAGAAGAGAGGACCCAGAAACAGACTGATACACACATACATACATATACATGTGGTCAATGAGGCAAGATCAGTTTAACTAAATAGTGCTGGAACAATTGGTTCTCTGTATATAAAAGAATGACCCTCAACCCTTACCTCATATAAGTAAAAAGGAACTCAAAATGGACCACAGACCTAAATATAAGAGCTAAAACTATAGAACTCCTATGAGAAAAGACAGGTGAAATCTTTACCTTGAATTAGGTAAAATCTCTTAGAGTAAGATAAAAAAAACTCAACATATAAGAGAAAAAAGATGATAAATTATGCTTTATCAAAATTTAAAACTTTTGGGTGCCTGGGTGGCTCAGTTGTTAAGCATCTGCCTTCGGCCCAGGTCATTATCCCAGAGTCCTGGGATGGAGCCCCGCGTCAGGCTCCCTACTCAGCAGGAAGCCTGCTTCTCCCTCTCCCACTCCCCCTGCTTGTGTTCCCTCTCTCACTGTCTCTCTCTGTCAAATAAAATAAAATCTTAAAAAAAAACCCAAAAAACAAAAAAAAAATTAAAACTTTTATTCTGTGAAAGACTCCTATCAAGAAAATGAAAAGGCATGCCAGATAGGACAGAATATATGCAAAACACGTATGTGATAAAGGACTTGTATCCGGAATTAGAAAGAACTCTTATAACTCAAAAATAGACGACAACCAGTAAAAAACGGGCAAAAGATTTGAACAGACATTTCTCCAAAGTAGATACACAAGTGGCCAGTAGGCCACGAACAGCTACTCAACATTATTAATCATCAGTGTGAAATTAACAGAAAATATGTATTTTGGTCTCTGCCCCTCTGTTCCTGGCACAAGACTCCTAAAATCCTTCTAATTTCCTAAGTGATAAGAACATTAGGAGCATCTAGTTTTAATATTCGGTTTTTGACCGGGCTCATTGACACCAGGCTCCTAAAACCCTTGTTAATTCCTAAGTGATAAGCACAAGCAGCATGTTTTGTTCTGTTGTGACTCTGAATGAGCTCCTGGATGGCTTCTGGATGGGGCTGGTCACCAGAAAGACCAAGCCATGATTAGAAGGCTGGATTTTTCAGTCCTGTTCTCCAGAGAGGGTAGAAGGGCTGGAAATGGAGTTAATAATTAATCATGCCTACATGAGGAAGCCTCCGTAAAGTCCCAATAGTAGGGGGTTCAGAGATCTCCCAGGTTGTCCAACACATCCATACTGGGAGGGTGATACACCCTAACTCCATAGGGACAGAAGCTCCTGCACTTAGGACCCTCCCAGACTTCACCCTATGTAGCTCTTCATCTAGCTGTTCATCTGTATTTACCTTTTAATAAACTGGTGAACAGTGTTGCCCTGAGTTCTGTGAGCCACTCTAGCAAATTAATAGAATCCAAGGAGGGGCCACTAGAATCTCCAGTCTATAGCTGACCGGTCAGAAGCAGAGACGACAACCTAGACTTGTGACTGGTGTCCAAAGCAGAGGGATGGGGGGAGCGGGGTATTCCTGTGGGACTAAGTCCTTCACCTGTAATATCTGATCTTAACTCTGGGTAAATAGTGTCAGAATTTAGTTGAAGTGTAAATAGTGTCAGAATTTAGTTGAAGTGTAAGACACCCAGCTGGTGTCACAGAAAATTGATTGGGGGTGGGGAGCCCTACACATTTGGTAACTAGAAGAGGTATACTCTGTGTGAGTAGTAAAAGACACCCAGGAGAAAAACAGAGGAGGAAGGACTGGGTTTTGCCCCACGCAGGTAGAAAACTGTAGGTTTTTCCTTTTAGAATCAGGGAAATGCTAATTAAAACCACACTGAGATACCAATACATACCTACCGGAATGGCCAAAATGAAAGAGACTGATCATACCAAGTCTTGACATAGATGTGGAGCATCTGGAACTCTCGTACATAAACAATGGGAATGAAAAATGGTACCATCACTTTGGAAAACCAGCTCTTGTAAAAGTAAAACATAAACTTAACCACATGACCCAGCAACCCCACTCCTAGGTCTTACCCAAGAAAACTGAAAACATATGGCCATGTTAAGACCTGTCTTCAAATGTTAATAGTAGCATTCTTCCTAACAATCAAAACCTAGAACTAATCCAAATGTGGATCATCTACAGAATGGATAAACAAATTGTAACCATACAACGGAAGACTACCCAGCAATAACAAAGGAATAAACTGATACATGCAAAGACATAGATGAACCTTAAAAGCATTATCTCAAGTTAAAGAGTCAGATACAAAAGACTATATACAGTATGATTCCATTTATTTGAAATCATAAAAAGAGCAAAATTATAGTGACAGAAAGCAAGTAAGTGGTTGCCAAAGGCCAGAATTCATTATATGAGGCCACCATTACCCTGATACCAAAACCAGACACTACAGGGAAAGAAAAGTACAGGTCAACATCCCTGAAGAACATAGATGCAAAGATCCTCGACAAAATATAGCAAAGCAAATTCAACAATACATTAAATGGATCATACATGATGATCAAATGGTGGGAAAGATTCACTGTCCAGGGGCATGGGAATTCAGGGAGGTGATGAAAATGTTCTAGCAGCTCATAATTGTGGTAGTAGTGACACAACTGTAAATGCATTTGTCAAAACTCATATACGGGGCGCCTGGGTGGCTCAGTCGTTAAGTGTCTGCCTTCGGCTCAGGTCATGATCCCAGGGTCCTGGGATCGAGTCCCACATCGGGCTCCCTGCTCGGCAGGAAGCCTGCTTCTCCCTCTCCCACTCCCCCTGCTTGTGTTCCTGCTCTCGCTATCTCTCTCTGTCAAATAAATAAATAAAATCTTAAAAAAAAAAAACTCAAATACGTACTTAAAATTCAATTTTATTATGTATAAATTATACCTCAATAAAATTGATTAAAAATTCAAAGGCACTGAGCAGGAATTTGCTATATGCATACTGATTATTAAATTTATTCAAGCTAATATATATATATATTTTTAAAGATTTTTATTTGTCACAGAGAGAGCACAAGCAGGGGGAGCAGCAGAGGGAGAGGGAGAAGCAGGCTCCCCACTGAGCAGGGAGCCCGATGTGGGACTCGATCCCAGGACCCTGGGATCATGACCTGAGCCGAAGGCAGACGCTTAACGACTGAGCCACCCAGGCGTCCCTATATATATATTTTTTAAAGATTTTATTTATTTATTTGACAGAGAGAGACACAGCGAGAGAGGGAATAGAAGCAGGGGGAGTGAGAGAGGGAGAAGCAGGCTTCCCACTGAGCAGGGAGCCCAACGCGGGGCTCGATCCCAGGACCCTGGGATCATGACCCGAGCCGAAGGCAGACGCTTAACAACTGAGTCACCCAGCTAATATTTTCTGTTGCCATTTATCAGAAAATGGAACTTCCATTGTGGTATATCAATAGCGAGGATCAGAAGTTAAAGTTATTAAATTCCATCGGGCTCTTACCTTTTTTAAGATTTTTTTTTTTTTAAGTAATCTTGGGGCGCCTGGGTGGCTCAGTCATTAAGCGTCTGCCTTCGGCTCAGGTCATGATCCCAGGGTCCTGGGATCGAGCCCCGCATCGGGCTCCCTGCTCGGCGGGAAGCCTGCTTCTCCCTCTCCTACTCCCCCTGCTTGTGTTCCTGCTCTCGCTGTGTCTCTCTGTCAAATAAATAAATAAAATCTTTAACAAAAAAAGAAAAGTAATCTCTACACCCAACGTGGGGCTCAAACTCACAACCCCGAGATCAAGAGCCACACACTCTAATGACTGAGCCAGACAGGCACGCCAAGTTTTTCTCTCTTAAAGAGATTCAGGATTGTCACCAGGGCTTCCAAGTTTTGTTTTAGCCTTGGTTTTGCAAAAATCTTCAAATGTCTAATCATCTTAAACTTCTGAAAATAACATAAACACTTTTCACAGTAAATTTACCATTTTTCAACAATTTGGGGCATTTCGGTGATGAGAAATAGACCCTGTTCGCATGCTACCTAGTCATGAAACACAATGGAAAGAGCACGTCAGGAAGAAATTCAGTTCCCTCTAACAAGACTCTTGAATGTGACCTTCAACAAGTCATTTAAATCTTCCAGGGCCAGAGGCGCCTGGCTGGCTCAGTCAGTTAAGCATCTGACTCTTGGTTTCAGCTTAGGTTGTGATCTCAGGGTCGTGGGGTTGAGCCCCGGGAGGAGCCCAGCACTCAGCAGGGAATCCACTTGGGATTCTCTCTCTCTCCATCTCCCTCTGCCCCTAAATCTTTAAATCTTCCAGGGCTATTATTTCCTAATATGCAAAAAGAAGATAACCGAAGGAATGTTCTATGAAAGAGGAGACTCTTCCAAATTATAGGTAAGTGTGTTCTCAGGGTTTTGGGTACACTTGGGACAAAACAGTTTGTACCGAGTTCTGAGAACATCAGACACCAGCTTGCAGGAGCTGTCCAACTTAGAGACTACTTAAAATCAAACTTATTAATGAAGGGTACCTGATAAAAAGAGATAAAAGCTATAATTCTAAGATATCAGGATACGTTACAGATCTACACACACAGGAATTGTTCATTGCATACTAATTACAGGGTTGTGGGATGGGATTGTTTTGTATTTGAGAATTCTCAAATGGCAAATGTCACCCAAAACTACTCTAGAGTGAGTACAGTGAAGCAAGAGTAAAGTTTATCCACAGAACTTACTGCACTGTGTAGAAATTGCTTGTTACTTTGTCTTCCTCACTAGACGGCAAGCTCCATGAACAAAGAGATTATGTGGGCCTGCTGGCTCACTACTGGATTCCTGATACACAGTATGCACTTAATAAATATTGGCTGATTGACTGAACACAGAGACACCATAATTCAAAGTCTAGTCATGAGCTTTAAAAATGTAAGAACTTAGGGGTGCCTGGCTGGCTCAGTCGGAAGAGCTTGCAACTCGATCTCGGGGTTGTGAGTTCAAGCCCCACACTGGGTGTGGAGATTACTGAAATAAATAAACAAATCAAAATGTAAGAATTTAGTGCCATCCATTTATCTAAGGATGCCTGGGATGTACTAATTAAATTCACAGGGGTGGGGTGCATGGCTGGCTCAGTCAGTAGAGCATGTGATTCTCATCTCAGGGTTGTAAATTTGAGCCCCATGTTGGGTGTAGGGATTACTTAAAAATAAAATCTTTAGGGGCACCTGGGTGGCTCAGTCGGTTGAGCGTCTGACTCTTGGTTTCAGCTCAGGTCATGATCTCAGGATTTTGAGATCAAGCCCTGTGTTGGGCTCTGTGCTCAGCATGGAGTCTGCTTAAGTCTCTCTCTCTCCCCCCCCCCCCCAGTAACTCCCCGTCCCCTGCCCATGTGCACATGTGTGCCCCCTCTCTCTCCAAAATAAATAAATCTTTTTTTTTTTTTTTAAAGATTTTATTTATTTATTTGAGAGAGAGAGAATGAGAGAGAGAGAGCATGAGAGTGGGGAGGGTCAGAGGGAGAAGCAGACTCCCTGCCGAGCAGGGAGCCCGATGCGGGACTCGATCCAGGGACTCCAGGATCATGACCTGAGCCGAAGGCAGTCGCTTAACCAACTGAGCCACCCAGGCGCCCCAAAATAAATAAATCTTTAAAAAAATAAATAAAAATCTTTTTTTTTTAAATGCAAGAACTTAGTGTCATCCATTTATCTAAGGATGACTGGGATCTACTAATTAAACTCACAAAGACCTGATTTAATAAATCAAAATGCTAAATGGAAAATATTAACTGGAATAACAATTGCTGTTTTTCATCTGAATACAGCATCTCTTACTGGTCAACAGGTGATTAAACACCAGAACAGAAGGCGCTTTGTGAGCAGAGAAGCATGTGGTAGTAGAGAATCTCAGAGGAGACATGAAGTTATAGCGGACTGATCCTTACTCTGAGGAGCTCTATGTTGAAAGAACAGATCATCTTTTAGAATCAAATCACCACCTCAGATTAGTGCCAACCAATTCTCACAAGCCAGCCATTTTTTCTTTTTCAACATTCTCTATCACTAAAGGTTCTGCACCGAAATCCCAACGTGTGCGGGGGCAAGCAGTTGTCACACACCAGCCATTCAATTCTGACACTCTACCTGCAGGTAGAGTCAGATCTCACAAGTTAGGGGCTGGGTTCTATAAAACTGCCCCAGTCGCAAGTCCACATTGTCACCTGTGCTATAGATCAGAGGTTCCAACGACTCCCACCTCTTGTTTGATTAATTTGCTACAGCAGCCCATAGAACTCAGAGAAACACTTTACTTACCAGATCCCTGGTCTAGTATAAAAGGATATAATTCCGGAGCAGCCAGATGAAGAGATGCGTGGGGCAAGGTACGGGAAAGGGGGCGGAGCTTCCATGCTCGGAGCAGCCCACTCTCCCAGCACCAGGTGTTCACCAACCCGGAAGCTCTCCCAAAACAGTCCTCTTGGGTTTTTATGGAGGCTTCATTATATAGGCATGATTGATTAAATCACTGGCCATTGGCCGGGCACCTGGGTCGCTCAGTCGGTTAAGCGGCCGACTCTTGATTTCAGCTCAGGTCATGATCTCAGGGTCCTAGGCTAGAACCCTGGTGCGGCTCCCTGCCGGCTCCATGTTTGGTGGGGAGTCTGCTTGAGGATTCTCTCTCCGCCCCTCCCCCCACGTGCCTGTGCATGTGCAGGCACGTGCTCTTTCCCTCTCTCAAATCTTCAAAAAAAAAAAAGAAAAGAAAAGAAAAGAAAGAAAGAAAGAAATCACTGGCCATTGGCAATTGATTCAACCTCCAGCCCCTCTTCCTACTCTGGAGGTTGGGGGATGGGACTGAAAGTTCCAACCCTCTAATCACATGACTGGGTCCCCTGGCAACCAGCCCCCATCCTTAGGAGACCTAGGTGGTTTCCAGTCGCCTCATTAACATAACAAAAGACACCTTTCTAGGGCTCATCACTTAGGAAATTCCAAAGGAGCTCTTTGCCAGGACTGGACAAAGACCAAATATATTTCTTATTTTATAAATCACAATATCACAGGTACCAATAGCAATTCTGCCTTTAAAATATTACTCTATTATAATTTGCAGGGCTAAAGGTTATTTTTTGCTATTTACATTTTAATTTGTAGCATTCCAGAAGTGATTTTAGAGTTACTATAAACTCAAATGTCTGCAGACAGTTAATTTCATATTTTATAAATTCTTATTTATGATCTATGTGATCAGTGATGCTTCCTGATGTGGTCCTCAGACTATGGGGTCTGAGCTTTACCACAGAGGCCCACAGCCCTGTGCCTCCCTACTATTATAAGGAGCAAGAGCAAGGAAGCCAGAGGAATATTTTAGGGCACTGACTTTGTACCTCATTTTGGCATAGACTTCTAAAAGAATTTAATGAAATATTCCATGACTTTCTTCCTAAAAAAAATGCATATGCACACAAATGTTGATATACTTTTCTGGCTGTTCCTAGGACCCCCTAACACATAATCATGGGTCCCAGGTAAGTACTCTTGCCTTAAAGATATAACTACACACAATCTCGAATAATATAGTCTAGTGTTGGCTTGACATTAATTTGGAGTCATGCCAGTAGACTGACAGGATGCCAAAGGCATGGCCATCAATCAAAGAATGACTAAAGATCTATACCACTGGTCCTCCTTATCAGAAACTGTAGGTGATAAAACCATCATGTTGGCCATATACATCCAAATTACAGCAATCAGTCCTGGTATCTTTAAATGCAACAGATGACATGCCAGTAGTATTAACAATTAATATTTATTGAGCATTTATTAGGTGCCACGCATTACTCTAAATGCTTTACATGAATTCATTTAATCTTTACAACCATCCTAAGAGATAAGTGTATTTTCCTCATTTTAAAAATGAGAAAACAGGGGCGCCTGTCTGGCTCAAGTCGGTAGAGCATATGACTTCTTGATCTCAGGGTTGTGAGTTCAAGCCCCACATTCGGCATGGAGCCTACTTTAAAAAAAATAAAAATAAAAAAAATAGGGGTGGCTTTTTTTTTTTTTTTTTTGCCTCGTTGCATCCGAGAGAGCAAGATGGGTCACCAGCAGGTGTACCGGAGCCATCCGAGGAAATTTGGCCAGGGTTCTCATTCCTGCCGCATCTGCTCAAACTGGCACAGTCTGATCTGGAAATACGGCCTCAAGATGTGCCGCCAGTGTTTCCGTCAGTACGCGAAGTATGATACAGGCTTCATTAAATTGGATTAAGTGAACTTCCTTGAATTGGTCATCCAAGATAACCTACTTTAACTGCAGATATCCAAGATACCTACTTTAATGCCAACTCATTGTACATAAAATAAAAATACTCCAACTAAAAAAAAAAAATAGGGGAGCCTGGCTGTCTCAGTCAGTACAGCATGCGACTCAATCTCAGGGTTGTGAATTCGTGCCCCAGGTTGGGTATAGATTACATAAAATTAAAATCTTAAAAAATAAATAGAAATGAGAAAACAGAAGCTTTCTAACTATACGTATTAGAGATCAATATGACCAAAGTCATATTTGCTTACAGTGAGCTCTGTACTCTGGCTGCTGGGAGAACCTGACTTTTTTCTGCAAAAATAATTTTCTCTGCAAGGCCTAACACATGCATGATAGACTTATCAACAGCATGTTTCCTTGAACTTGTTGGTGTATCTATCAAAATCTATGTGATACTAAACCACAATAAAATGGGGCCCATAATGTTGGCTATAAGAATACTATATTGTGGGGCACCTGGGTGGTTAAGCATCGGTTAAGCATCTGCCTTCGGCTCAGGTCCTGATCTTAGGGTCCTGGGATTGAGCCCTGTGTTGGGCTCTCTGCTCATCAGGAAGTCTGCTTCTCCCTCTCCCCTGGCAACCTCCCCACTCCACCCCATGCTCTCACTCTCAAATAAAATCTAAAAAGGAAAAAAAAAAAAATACTATGTTGAGGGGCGCCTGGCTGGCTCAGTCAGTAAAGCATGCAACTCTTCCTCTCAGAATCCTGAGTTCAAGCCCCACACTGGGCATAAAGCTTCCTTAATTAAAAAAAAGGGGAGGGGGCACCTGCGTGGCTCAGTCATTAAGCGTCTGCCTTTGGCTCAGGTCATGGTCCCAGGGTCCTGGGATGGAGCCCCACATCGGGTTCCCTGCTTGGCGGGAAGCCTGCTTCTTCCTCCCCACTCCCCCTGCTGTGTTCCCGCTCTCGCTGTGTCTGTCAAATAAATAAATAAAATCTTTAAAAAGAAAAGAATACTGTGTGGACTAATAAATTACCTGGGAAGAGCTTTGATCATTTTAAAAGAAACACACCTGAAACCCCAAAAATGTTCATATTTCTTTCAAATATGAAGAACTACTGATCATCTACACTTTAAAGAGATAACATCAGCACTGACATTTTTAGACTATGACACTCCCTCTTAAAACTTTCATTTTTGGACTCACTTCAAAAAGCTTAAGTATTCTTAATAAAAGACATGAGTTGGGGTGACTGCTGGGAATACTTGCGGAAATTACCACCCTTTCATCCTTGAGGCCCTGCTCCCTGCCAGGGATCTGAAATGACTTCACCACACATTCAGCAAACTGAATCCCCTCAACCTCGTGGGAACTAAGCCCCCAGGCAATGGAGTTAGGGTGTGGTGACCTCACTCACATTCAAAACCTATTTCTTTTTTAACCTGCACAAGCACAGTCCTGGCTGGAACCTGCCTCACACTTTTCAGATGTTTTTTAAATTAAAGCTACAATTTGCACTCCACCCTATTTCTCAGAGCACTTCAGAGAAAGTGGAATGCCACAGAGACTGCAGGAAGATAGGAATATTCTGGACATGATCCTAAAATTTTAATTTCTCAAGCAATTGAAAACCCATAAGTGGGGACGCCTGGGTGGCTCAGTCATTTAAGCGTCTGCCTTCCGCTCAGGTCAGGATCTCTGGGTCCTGGGATCAGCCCTGCAGGGCTTCCTGCTCAGCAGGGAGTCTCCTTCTCTCTCCCTCTCTCTCTGCCACTCCCCACCATGCGCTTTTTCTCTCTCTCTCTCAAATAAATAAAATCTTAAAAACAAAAAAAAAGAAAGTCCACAAGTGACTAGGCTGCCAGTTGAGAAACTTGGCTATTCTTAAATACTAGTTATCGGCAATGTTATCATATTAGAACGCAGCTCTGGGCCACAAGTACAAGGAAGCCTAATCAAAATATCATCTGAAAACAATGATAATATGGCTTCTAACCAAAGTCAAATTTGCTTACAGTGAGGTCTTTGCACTCTTTGGGTGCTGGGAGAAACCGACTTTATTGTTTTCTGTAGAGCTTCATCAGAACCTTCCACAGCATCTTCAAGGTCTTGCTCAGAATCATTCGATTTTGATTTTCCAGCTTCATTTATATTGGGCTTGCCAGGGTTTTCGGACATTCTCAATTAAGTTTATTTACTTTCCTAGGAAAGAAAAAAAAAGTGAACCAAATGTTCTGGCTCTGTCACTAACTAGCAGTAGGACTCTTGGCAAATCATTTATTCTCTTTGGGTTTCAATTTTCTCACCTGTAAGAATGAATGCGCTTGCGAAGATCTTATCCAGCTATCATATTCTACCTCAATGATTAAACAGATACATGTAAAATGACACTTATGATTTATCAAATTTATGGACCTGTACCTCAGAGAGCGACGAGTTTGAATATTTTTGTCCCACTCCTAAGTATCATGTCAAAAGAAAACAGGACCTTACATTGTCGGAAGATAATACTATCAACTGCCTGCTTCTATTTTAATCAAAAAGTGATTCGATTCTTCCATTCTTTACTTTCATTCCTGAGAGTAGATATGAAAAGTCTTTGGAAATCATGCTTTTTCAACTTCGCTTCCAAATGAAGACACTGGGCTGAGGAGCCGGTTCTCTGATTCTGTTGTGTGAATAACTAGGGATGACACATAGAAGGTAGAATCTTACAAAGCATGTAAGAATATGTGGGGCAAATATTTTTATTAACTTCTTGCCAGTCAGCAGGAAAAGATGGTAAGGAGGACGTTGCAAACAACCACAATGTATGGGGTTGGGTGGGGTTTTAATTTTTTAAGTTGCTGGTTAGAACAGTAATAATACTTAACACATTGGTTTGGGCCAGTTAAAAAAAAAAAAAAAAGGGCCTGAAATTGTAGCCTCTTTTTACTGTAAAAGTTTTTCTCAAGTTTTTTACCCCCGAGTTTTTTCTAGAGTTCTCTCTTCCTAAGGTGTTTCTAATTAAGGGAGAAGACAGACACAATGTTTCTGCATTCACAATACTGCAAATAATTAGCATTTGTACCATCAGCACTTGGAGATCACAAAACATTGTCATAAACACTAATTAGTCTTTATTATATACCTTGGAGGGTAATCCAGGGATGAAAAGAAATGTTGACTGCTTCCAAAAGGTCTGGCAGACTCTCTTTTGCACATTAGACAGAGATGAATCACTTGATATAATTATCTGAACTTTCAGAATCCTCCATTAAGTAGAATGAAGTTACTGGAATTGACATTTTCAGGCCTGTATTTTTTTTCCAGGCCTGTATTATTTTTTTAAGATTTTATTTATTTATTTGACAGAGAGAGAGAGACAGCGAGAGAGGGAACACAAGCAGGGGGAGGGGGAGAGGGAGAAGCAGGCTCCCCGTTGAGCGGGGAGCCCGATGTGGCGCTCGATCCCAGGATCATGACCTGAGCCGAAGGCAGACACTTAATGACTGAGCCACCCAGGCGCCCCTCCAGGCCTGTATTATTAATATGAAGGTTGCTTTAATGCAGTTCCCCTTACCTTCCAACATCCCACTCCAGACACCCATTTCCTCTGTCCTAAATCCTATTAGGCTCTGGATATGCTCCAAGATCCAAAAGATAACATTGCCAGCATCTTCTATGAGAAAGGACAAACACACACTTCTAATTTTATCCTCTTCACATGCTGAGAATGAGCTCAGAAAGGATGAAGTAACTCTTAACTGCGCAGTGAGGAGGAAGGCATGCTTTTCTCTAACGCTCAGTTTAACAAACTAACCCCACCTTTTAAGATTCAGCGCGAGTCCTACTCCTCCCAGGACACTACCCCACAGTGTCTGCACCTTTCTCTGAACTCCTGTCGGGCTAGTTACTGCACATCTGGCATGCATCATTGCCTTAGATCCAATTCAACATACACTTACTTAAATAGGTCTGGAGAGGGAAACATGCTCACAAGGAAACGGAGTGAAGCTTAAGCTTTGGTGGCATGATGAAACCACTAAGGGAACATAGTAGAGGGATTAAGGAATTCCGCCTGGAAGGAGGCTGGGATAACCCTCCCGGAAAAGGGGACATTGGAACCGTTCTTTTGAAAAGAGCAGGATTTCACGCAATTAAAAAATGTCTAGAGTGAGAGAGGAGGTGGAAAGGGGGGCATTTCACTCAGAGGGCACATGTGAAGGCACATGAAAATGAGAAAACTAGTGGCAGGTGATGAAGAGGGAAAGGTGGGTTGTGGGGAGCCTGTAAAATTGCTAGTTTTATTAAAAACAACTCTTCACCTAGATTTTTAACTTCATGCCCAACACCAACCATATTTCCCACATACGCTCCATCCGTGTAAGTCTATGTTCCAAACAGATGCCCACTAAGTATTTGGTGACAGCGGTGTCATCTCTGTTGATGTCAGCGTGTGGGCAAAGGAGGGGCGTTGGTCTCAGGACGTACCTGGGTTCCAGTTTTGGCTCTTTACTAGCTGGGGAACTTCAGTTTCCTCATCTGTAAAATGCAGCTGCCTACTTCTTCGATTTGGGGGTAAGATGAGACGACAGAATGTGCAGCTGGTACACTACAGGCTTTCCACAAAGGGGAGCTGTAATTACTGCAACTGGTAGCTACAGGAACCACGGACTGCTTACAGCGTGCCCATTCAACAGTCACCAACTCCTCCGCCTGGAGAGGGAACCGGGGGTAGCAGGATCCTCGCCCTGGTCCTAAAGACCTTCTATCCGAGCTACACGCCGGGCCCTAAAGCCGCCACAAGAGACTCCCCAGCAGAAGAGGTCTCTGAGCAAAGGAAAGGCGCCCTGTCTACAGTCGCCGGGAGCCGCTCCCTCCGGCACCCAGCGCCACTCACGCTCAGCGGCCGGATTCCGTTGTAAACAACTGTTCGGGCCGGCGAGGGAGTGGCGGGCCGGCAGCTAGCGATGGCAGAGGGGCGCGCTAGGAGCACGGCCTCGAGGGCTGGGACAAAGGCCACCCTACGCCGCACCCCGCCGCCGTCCCTGCCTCCACCCGACAGCACGGGGCCCGACCTGCCCTGAGGAGGCGAAGAAATGCCTGTGATTTCCACCTGGCGCCTCCCGTGCGGGCCCCGCAGGGCTGCCAGCCTCTGCGTCCGCTTCCCTCACCTGCCGCGGAGTTCTTCCTCCTGCCGCTCGGGCGGGGAATGAGACGGGCGGCGGAGGCGCGGAGCGATGCGCGGCGAGCACGGGACACTTCAGCCTCTGCCCTTCCGAGGCCGCATCCCTCGCCGCGCTGCGGGCCGTCCTCCCCGCCCGGGTCCGGTGGGTAGCGGCCAGTGCGGCCGCTCCTCAACGTCGGAAAGGAGGGGGCAGCCCTTTAGCCGGGAGGTGCCCGCCCCTCGTAGGGCGGCGCCATGTTTCCGTACGGAAAGGCGGGAGGCGCGGTCCCGTACGCGCGGAGTTTGCTCAATGGGCGGGAGCTCCAGCCGGGCGGCGCCATGTTTCCGTACGGAGATGCGAGAGGCGGGCTCCGAGTCGGCGGACAAGGCTCAGTGGGCGGTGGCTCGGAGCCAGGTGGTGCCCGCTCCACTCAGGGCGGCGCCATGTTTCCGTACAGAAAGGTGGGCGCTGTTGGGAGAGTGTGAGGCGGGAGAGGAACACGTGGTAGAGCCGGCGCGGAGTCTGTCAAATGAAAGAAAAAGGCCGCTTATTCGCAACCTCATTCAAAGCCTTCCCCGCCCGGGTTTTCAAACTTCAATATTACCATCATGTTTTGTCACTGCACATAGTTTATTATTCTACCTAATCTGAGCTGTTAAAAAAAAAAAAAAAAGCCATGCTTACCACCTAGATAGCCAAGCCTCACTTTAATGGCACAGATTCATTTTGGTTTGGGGATCCTCTCTTACCTAAGTGGTTGCTACACTTTGTCGATAGAAAGAGCGAGACTTCAGCCCGGAAGAGACGCGGGGCAAGGGGACGAACGGTTCCCATGAGGGTTCAGCTCGGTGTAGGTACATAAACAACAGTGAGGACTTGGAGCATTTTATGACTGTGTTCTAGAAGGGGAAAACATGCTAAGACAAGCCCGTTTTGGAGCCTCATCTCCCTCTATCACAGGAAGTGGGGGCCGTGATTATCTCGGCACTGGACTAGTGGCTGCTCCAAAAAAACATGCTTTTCTCACCTTTTAGCAGTAGGATAGCAAACTACGTGGACAGAGTTTTTGTACCTAATCTTAAAATGTAAAAGCTATCTGAGGCGTCTGGGTGGCTCAGTTGTTAAGTGTCGGCCTTCGGCTCAGGTCAGGATCCCAGGGTCCTTCCTGCTCCGCGGGAAGCCTGCTTCTCCCTCTCCCACTCCCCCTGCTTGTGTTCCCTCTCTCGCTGTCCCTCTCTCTGTCAAATAAATAAAATTTTTAGAAAAAAAATTAAAAGCTATGTGATTAACTGTTCATTTTGTAGAGATGCTATAAGACTTAGCATAAGTCATGTATGCCTTAATTAAACAAAATGAAGGTAATAATCTAGTCTCCTACCCATAGCTTATAAAACTTGTTAAATTTAAGTAACTAGAAAAGCAAGATGAAGTGAAATGAGTGCTTTCAAACACTACTAAATAGATCACACGTGGGCAGTTATTCCTAAAGTATTGAAGGCTAATGCAACACAACACCATCAAACCATTCACTAACTAGCACATTAGGTATTTTTTCTTAAATACACAAGAACATCAAAGTCCGCAACGAGGATTCACTTTAGGAGAGAAAAAAACAAAACCCTTAAGATACTCAACCACCTGGAATAAAGATTCACCAAGAAAACATTAAGCTCTCACTGTGGAATCCAGACTAATATACCATAGAGTCTCTAGATTAATGGTTCTCAAACCCGACTACACCCTAAAATTGTCTGGGGTGTGGGCATTCTAAAACGATCATCTGAAACTCTGGGGGTGATGCTGGTGGAAAAACTGTTAAGCTTTCCAGGTGATTCAAATGTGCAGCTAGGCAAGAACCACCTCCCCAGAGAGATCCACCCTTGCCCCCACCACATCTACACCCCTAGTGAGAGTCCACTACCTTCCTTGAAGGATTAATATAAACAATTTTCACTTGTGGAGGGGACACTGTTACAATATTAAAACCATTGATGTGAGTTGTAACGGTTACTTTTTATCTTCTGATATACTTGGAATTGTTTCAAATATTAAAAACATATGGACACCTTGTTTGATTTTTTTGGCTGCAAGCACTGGAAACTCAAACTACTTCAAAATAAAGGGAGTTCATAGCAAGGCTCCCTAGGGTTTGGAAGGAGAAAGCCAGCAGCTGTTCTAGAGAGCAGTACTGTTTTATCATCTCCCCAAGACACACAGGATGGCTCTCATCACTTCTCTACTCCTTGCTGCAATCCCCAGCACCCCTCTGAATCACAGACTGGTTTCTCTATTTTCTTAGTTGTTGCTTCCTCCTAATTTGGATTTTTCTATATAGAATTTCCTTGAGCAAGCTGATTTTTGTGCAAAATCAGTCATTTGCCTATAGGTAAGCTGTTCTTGGATCAGTGCTTAGCCCTGGTCTACTTAGCTAGAGTGGTGGCAAGGCTCATAGTCACCTAGGCATCAGGTGTCTAAGTGGGGCCGGGACCCCAAGGGGATATCATGGATGAGTGAATGAGGGCACACAGCAAGCAGCTGACAGTTTTAGTGATACAGGAGGGGTGCCCACAGCATTCATGGTAGCACAGGACCCGCACTTTAAAACGTTGACCATGCTTGCGGCGCCTGGGTGGCTCAGCCAGTTAAGCAGCTGCCTTCGGCTCAGGTCATGATCCCAGTCCTGGGACTGAGCCCCGCATCGGGCTCCCTGCTCAGCGGGGAGCCTGCTTCTCCCTCTCCCTCTGCCTGCCTCTCTGCCTACTTGTTCTCTCCCTCTGTCAAATAAATAAAATCTTAAAAAAATAAAATAAAAATAAAACTTTGACCATGCTTGCAGTAAACAGGACCAATTTTTCTTAAACTTTATTCTTGCTTAGGAAGTTTGAGGTAAACTGATCTTGCTAGAATTTTCCATGAAATGAATGCCACTGCTTCTAGGAACATGAATATAATAACTACGCAGTTAGTTTTGCTTCCCCTGAAGAAGTGTTAGGTTTTGTTTGCCAAATAATCATTCAATTATGTGCAAAGTAAAGGTCGCAAGTCAGATAGTACACACAGTTGCTCTATACTAATGTATAGTCTCTAGATTAGTGGTTCTCAACCCTAACTACATCTTGGAATCTCCGGGGGCGGGGGGGGGGGGGGCAGGAGTTCTAAAAGGATCATCTGAGACTCCAGGGGTGATGCCAGGGAAGAATTAAGCTTCCCAGGTGTTTCGAGTTTGCAGCCAGGCAAGAACCACCTCCACACCCCAAGTATGGTCTCACCACACTTTCAGTAGTTTCTGAAAACTTCCTCACATTTAAATCACGAACTATCTTATCTTTTTTTCACACAGTAAAGACAGCTGCCTTCCCTTGTCTATGAAAACAAAAACGAAAAACAAAAAACCTGACAAAGTTATTCCCTGCTTTATTAGGAGAACTGGGATCACAGATACATTATAGAGTTCTCAACCTTCTCCCACTGAAAGACTGTTTGTATCAGATGTTAGAAAATAAAAGATTGACATGCTAGCATTTTGGTGCATCTCAGTTTTCCCTACTGCTCTTTTAGGGTTTGTTTGTTTTAAGCAATCTCTACACCCAAACGTGGAACTCAAATTCACAGCCCCAAGATCAAGAGTCACACACTCTACCGACTGAGCGAGCCAGGTGCCCCCTCCCAACCTTTCTTTAAAAGTTTAAGTAGAAAAATTGTTTCCTTTTAATCTTTTGATTATTGTATGGATGAACAGTTTCAAATTGTAATTGTATTATATTTCTTGTCTATTTACCAAATATATCCTGACAGTGCAGTTCCAAAATGATCATGACCTTGGATGAAAAGTTGAAGATTTTAGGGGCGCCTGGGTGGCTCAGGTCTTGATCCCGGGACTCCGGGATCAGGATCCAGTCCTGCAACAGGCTCCCGGCTCGGCGGGGAGTCTGCTTCTCCCTCTGACCCTCCCCCCTCTTATGCTCTGTCTCAAATAAGTAAAATCTTAAAAAAAAAAAAAAGTTGAAGATTTTAGTGCTAATGACCAGTTCACAAGAAGTACAGGATACAAGAGGAACATGATAAAAGTTAGTACAAGCTTGCAATCAGCAAAATCCAGACTGTGGAGAAACTCAAGAACTAACCAGGTTTATTCAATGACAGAGGCAGAGTGAGAAAAGGAGGAGGAGGAGAAGGAGGAGTTAAAAGAAGAATATATAGATTAAAAGAGACTTTTTTTAAAAAGAGATTTTACTTGACACAGAGAGAGACAGAACACAAGCAGCGGGAGCAGGAGAGGGAGAAGCAGGCTTCCGGCGGAGCGGGGAGCCCGATGCGCGGCTCGATCCCAGGACTCTGGGAATCATAACGTGAGCCAAAGGCAGATGCTTAACAACTGAGCCACCCAGGCGCCCCGGATTAAAAGAGACTTAAGAAGCACATTAACCAATTGTAATTTATGGACCTTAATGGATCCCTATTTGAGTAAACTGTCAAAATCATTTGAGATCAGAAAATGTGACTACTGACTGCATATTTGATGGTATTAAGGAATTGTGGGTTTGTGTGTATGTAATGATGATATTGTGGTTATTTTTTTTATGTCCTTATCTTTTAGCCATGCATTCTGAAATTTAATAGATTAAGTGATATGATGTCTGACGTTTGCTGGGGTGGGAGCAAGGAATGCATGGGGGTATAGATTAAATGAGATTGGCCATGAGTTGCCAATTGTTGAAAGTGGATAATAGGTACATGGAAGTTATTCTTTTATTCTGTTCTCTCCCATTTTTAAATGTTTGAATTTTTCCCCAATAAACTTAAAAGATGTTGAAGTTTTCAAAATCATTAGGACAGTTCAATTTCTGACTTGTCTACTGTTTATGGTAATTAGCAAATTCACTTTATCATAGCCTGAGTTTCTCTCTTGTATCTTTAAGGAGTACCTCTTAAGGTAAAAACCACACTCCTATTAACGAGTACTATTTAATACTTTGTTATGTAAACACTGCAATGTCGTATCATTAAATTTCTATGATGTTCTATAAAGTATTGGGCACAGTACTTATAAATCAGCTCACCCTAAAGAGGTTAATATCTAACAGCAATACACCATCTAATACTCAGTTTCAGACACGGAAGTTTATACAAAAAATGTTTTATTAAGTACAATTTCATATTTAGAACATCTAAGATTACAAATGTGATTAGATATTTAGGATACATAATTTATTATTAAAATACATAAGTTATATACAGACATTAAAAACTCAGTCTCCAAAATACTCAATAAAGATGTCTGGATGACACTTATAGAACTGACCTAGCAATTTTTTCTTCTCTTTGGCAGATAGTTTTGAATCCGCATCAATAGTCTTTAGTAAATTCATTAGTTCATCCTTGGTTGTCTTCTGTGTATGGTCAGAATAATCACTTTGATCAATTCTCTGGCAATATATATATCCTTTATGTTTAAAAGTAAAAAGTTCAGTTAATGAATCTATTCCTCAGATTTAACTAAAAAAAAAAGCAGTATTTTTACATTTATATTCTTATTCCCCAGTTTATAAAATGCATTGAAGATGCTAAGCACTGCTGACTGTCTAAATTTGGTCAAGTTACTTTTTGACATAAGGAGGCTCTCTGCTAAGTCTGGATAACCCTGAGGAATTTAAAGTTTAGTTGAAATTAAAGTGCAACAAAATACTTTCAAATAAACACTAGGAATTTATCTTTGGAAGATCATGAAAATTATATTTCTCAAATTACCTGTGTCTCTATTTGGATCTCTTCCTTTCTGAATGGCCATGAGCTTAACACTAACAATTTTATGTAGAGTTCCTGGAATCTTAAAAAAAAAAAAAAAAGGAGGGACACAGATTATTCAAATGCATTTTAATCCAGTGATCTATTACATAAGCTCAACTTAACTACTTTCAGAATCTTACCTTAAAAACATCTTTTTGATGATCCATTAAAAAGAGTACGAGAAGATCAGTTTTGCCTTTAGATAAATTTTTATTGTCAACAATCGCTTTTGAGAATATCCTTTTCACAACCATTCGGTTGTCGCTCTATAAAAATAAAACACACCCAATAGTGTATATTTAAAAGAATGAGTTTATATAAAAGGCAATGTTGAATATTAATAGTCATTACTCATTTCAGCATATTTGATGCCGATGTGAAATAATCTGACTTGTGGGTCCTGTAAGAACTAAGGCTGCTCGAATACAATTCACATTTAGACAAAAGACTTACTTCTTTCTGTAATTTAAATTCAGAAGGATGTGCTGCAACAGCCATGAAATACAGTAGTCTTCTAAATTCTTCTCTATTTTGGGAGTCCAGAAGCTTTAGAAAGAGCTGAGTGGCTTCTAATGCTATTTCAGTCTTCCCGTTCACTTCAGCCGAAAGAAAAAACTGCTTTTAATTTTGACCAAATATGACTATCAAAGGGAACAAAATTTAAGGTAAAGCTGAAGCTAAACACTAAACTTACTCAAAACTATTTTTTTTTTAAGATTTTATTTATTTATTTGACAGAGAGAGAGAGAGAGATCACAAGTAGGCAGATAGGCAGGCAGGCAGAAGGAGAGGGAGAAGCAGGCTCCCCACTGAGCATGGAGCCCGATGCGGGGCTCAATCCCAGGATGCTGGGACCATGACCCGAGCAGAAGGCAGACGCTTAACCGACTGAGCCACTCAGGGGCCTCTCAAAACTATTTTCAAAAGCAAAACAAAACAACTAGGAATTACAATAAATGACCAATACCAACCGTCAGGCAGCCTATTCTCAAATTGGCAACTGATACCCTAAATCCTTGTCATAATCATCTTAGGATGTTAAATTAAACTCTTGGCTTTGTAAATAAATTCTCAGCCTGCTTTTCATTAATTCAACACATTTCAAGGGTACACTATGTGTAAAATACTGATGTATCCAACTCTACCTGAGAAAAATAGAAAGGATTCTCTGAAATCCACAATTTGTTTTCAACAAACCATGTCGAACAGTCTGGCTCATTGGTAGAGGGATTGAGTGTCTGCCATTTTGAAGACAATGAAGCGGGGGAGAGTGGTGGTGTTGGTAGTGTTTTCTAAAGAAGAGAACTGCCACACTATACCTATTAAACTTCCAGGGAATTAGGGCAGCATTCTCCTGTGCCAACCAGAAGTTCCTGCATAACTTTAGAGCTTACTAAAGCCTCCTTCCAAATGAACCCTAGAAGTTTGGAATAAACATACTTTCCATGGATTTATCCAGATCCACTTCGAGCCTGAAGCAGTTTGGTTCATTCTGAGGATAATTAACTTTTTCCTGTTTCCTCCAAAAGACAAATTCCAGTATCCAGTAAGATCTTACTTACCTAAGAGCTCTGCAATGCCATTATGAACATCAGATAAGTGATTTAACAGAGGTTCCCTACTACTGTAATATTTGCCAATGGCATCAAACAGAAGTTCTTTCACTAAGTCTATCCTATCTGGTTGCTCAGGAAAGTTTCTGCTTATGTCCACCACCATCTGGTCTGGAAGGTATTCTAAGCAATCAGTTGCTGCAGAGAGCCATTCATCTTCCCTATGGGGGAAAAAAGAATTATTTTTTAAAAAATTATTTTAAGTATTTTAAAAAGCAAGTAACAAATATACACACAGTACCTAATTTACTACCTCTTTCAAGTTTGCCATGAGGATAAATTTCTATACACTTAGATATAGATATGTGTAATTCTTTTTAAAATATAGCTAGATCATGTATCACAGACAAAAAGTATGGCTTCATGTCTTCTTTTTCTTTTCGAAGTGAAAACAGAAGCTATCCACTACAATGTAAACTGAAAAGGATATCAAAATTCAAACTCTAATATTAAATTTACAACAGAGGTCCAGAAACTCTAAGTTACTTGCTCAGGGTCCCAGTTAGGACTGGATCCCAGATCTGACTCCTAGGCCAGTATTTTTCTAATATGATGTTGTGTATTTCAGAGCTCTGTGATCTATCATCTCTCACTCTGGCTAGGAGACAACAGAGGAAGATAAGGTAGGGTTTCAAAAATAATTAAATATTAGTTTCCATTTCTAATAAAATGCCACCTGGGTAAATCAGAAAAATGTTACATTTCAAGAAACAGAATTCTAGAATAACTTTTAATATTCAACTTGCTAATATACATGATATATTTTATATGTATTTTATATGTAGTTTAAAAAAGAACAACCATGTGCTCTACTGCTATGAACTCAGGACAACTAATTCTGCCACCACCCAGGAGCATTATATCGGGCAGGTCATGTCACCTTTCTGTGCATCAGCTTCATCAAGTTCATAGTAAGATGCAGCAAGATGATCTTCAAGGTCACTTCTAGCACAATTTCTAATTATTTAAAATGTAAGGTAATTATAAAATGTTTTCTTTTTTTTTTTTTTTCTTAAAGATTTTATTTATTTATTTGACAGAGAGAGAGACAGCGAGAGCAGGAACACAAGCAGGGGGAACGGGAGAGGGAGAAGCAGGCTTCCCGCTGAGCAGGGAGCCCGATGTGGGACTCGATCCCAGGACCCTGGGATCATGACCTGAGCTGAAGGCAGACGCTTAACGACTGAGCCACCCAGGCGCCCCAATTATAAAATGTTTTCATATGTTACTTTAGATCGTAGAAATATGGGGCACAGTCGGTGGAGCATGCAACTCTTGATCTTGGGGTTGTGAGTTCAAGCCCCATGATAGGTGTAGAGATTACTTAAAAATAAAATCTTAAAAAAAAACTAGATTATAAAAATAGGATTTAAATTCATTTTTTTTTTTTTAAAGAATTATAGGTATGTGGGGCACCTGGGAGGCTCAGTCAGTTAAATGTCCGACTCTTGATTTCAGCTAAAGATCACGATCTCAGGGCCCTGAAATAGAGCCTCACCTTGGGCTCCATACTGGAGGTGGAGCCTGCTTAAGATTCTCTCTAGCCCTCTGCCCCTCCCCCACCTTAAAAAAAAAAGAATTAGAGGTGTGATTTATTCAATTTTATTTATCTCTTTTTCCTTCAGTGCTCATCATAATGATTTAAATTCTTGTTGAATAATAATCGTCCTATTATACACACAGAGTTCAGTTAACTAGTATGTTAGGATTAACTTTTTTTTTACGTAAGGTTTTATTTATTTATTTAAGATTTTATTTATTTATTTGACAGAGAGAGAGAGACAGCAAGAGAGGTAACACAAGCAGGGGGAGTGGGAGAGGGAGAAGCAGGCTTCCCGCTGAGCAAGGAGCCCGGTGTGGGGCTTAATCCCAGGACCCTGGGATCATGACCTGAGCCGAAGGCAGATGCTTAACGACTGAGCCACCCAGGCACCCCTTGCATAAGGTTTTAAACTACCTTTTGGTATTTAACTATTAATAGTTCACTGGACTGTGGAACTTGTGAAGAAGTACTGAGAAATGTAAGTTGCATTCCTTTTAAACATTCCCATCTCCCTAACTACTGAACACGATGTGCTGAGGCAAAGTAATTAAAAATTAAACAAGCTAGAAAATACAAGATTTTAACCTTTAATAATTTTACTTAAGAAAAGAATTTCAAAGTTATAAGGAATATAGAACTCTTTCTTAAGGGAAAAAAAAAAAATCATACTTCCTTTAGCACCTGAAGTTAAGCCTTCACAACTTAAGATTTATATTCAGAAGAATGATAGTCAGATATGAGAGCAAGAGTTACTTTCATTCTCTCTTCGATAAAACTAGTTAATTAAAAAATACATATTCAAGGGGCGCCTGGGTGGCTCAGTCGTTAAGCATGTGCCTTCGGCTCAGGTCATGATCCCAGGGTCCTGGGATTAAGCCCCACGTCGGGCTCCCTGCTCAGCGGGAAGCCTGCTTCTCCCTCTCCCACTCCCCCTGCTTGTGTTCCCTCTCTCGCTATGTCTCTCTCTGTCAAATAAATAAATAAAATCTTTAAAAAAAATACATATTCAAGATATTTTGGAGAAGCATAAAGGTATAGGTAGTCAAACAAGTCTAAGAATTTGTCAAATCTGTTTATTTTGTTCCAGGTCCCTTTGAAGACCAGAGAGCCCTACATTTTAACAAAGATAAGAAGAATCATTTTCTTCACTTGATGTGTAAGTAGGTTATGTGAGAAGCAAAAATAAATATAAAAAAATAATGAAAATTATATCTCTTTCTAATTTTGACCAAGGTAATTTTGTTCTTCACTTTCCCAAGTCCTGATAATTATCAACTGCTAATGCATATCTGATCCCGTGGACGGAAGAATTCAGGAGATTATCTTAAAACCATTATCTACGATTTTCCTACAAACACACTCAAATTATTGAGATAGATGTATTTCCACATACTGAGAGTCACTGTAAGCCTTGAGAATCCCTCGATCCAGATAGTTACTGCTGTTGACCAAATCAGGTTGCCTCTTAGGCTGAGGAACTTTAGATACAACCTCTTGCTGTTTGAGTAAGGAGTCAAGAAGTGGAAGGTCTACGAGCTGCAAGAGACGTCCAATTGTTTCTTCTTGCCATACTTCATTAATAACTACACAGGAAAAACGACAAAGTGAAAAGTAAAAATATTTACTAAATACTCACCACGATATTTGTCTAGGCAAGTCTAAGGTATAAATTTTGGCAAAAAAAAAGAGAAAAGAGAAAAAAAAGTCAACCTTATTTATAAAGTGGTTTCTTATGACAAAGTAAAACAATTCAAGATTTGTTTAAAGTGTAGGAGAACAGACTTTAGACAGCAGGAATTCTTTTCATTCTTCTACTGTAAAAGCAATATGGCAGAGATAAGAGATCAAGTCATATAACATGTTAATAAGGACTTTGGAAGAAAGAATGATTCATTATTCAATCTGAAAACTGGTCTGAAACTATTGGCTGCAGATTATTCCACTCAGGGTTTCCACAACTGGGATGGGGGAGGGAAGGTGGAAATCAGTCATTAATCTGCATTCCATTGCCACAGACAAGGAAGAACATAAGAGTTCTGTTAATGTTCTAATGTAATTTTCAAAATTTTATTTAACCTCATAAAATGTTAGAGAAAAAAATATCTGAGAGCATATTTAAAATAAATAAAAATCTGCACGCAAAACACTGCAGCTTGAACCTCTGCCAGCTGATAGGACAAAAGTCAGTGTTCAAGAATTGCAACACTGATCATTTGTTGAAGATAATAGACCTCTGTTAAAACTTAATATAAACAACTTTAATACACAGTGTACTCTTTCTTTGTGCTCTGAATATTTAAATTCTAATAAAGGTTAAGATTGAAAAGTTTTAAATAACTAATTTTATCTGAAGTTGGTCTTCTAAATTTCTTACTTGCATCATCTTTACTTACCTTGTGGAGACAAGGTTGCAGAGATGTTTACAGGAGGGGAGTTAGTAGGCTTTAAACTCAGATTTTCCCACAGATCCTCTAAACTTGCTGATTTGATATCAGGTGACTTAAATAATACATCGGAATACCTAAAATGAATTTATTTATTTTAGTATTATTTATTAATTATTAATTTATTTTAGTAAGCCCAGAGAAATACTTTACCATCAGAGAGCTGAGTTTCTACAAAGCTTATGTATTTCAGAGCAAAAACACAACAAATGCAAATTCTAAGAGTAGAATACAAAAACATCCACCTTCACTCTAGCCCAAATATACATACTCTAAATTTTTCTTTGAATATTTAGATTTAAGCAATTCGATGACTAAAATTTTGATCTCCAATTTTAAAACATAACCAAACTTCATTATGCTTACGGTTTTTATCACTTATCTCTATTTCTGGGGCATTCTTTGGTAGATAGTGCTCATCATTTTCCAAATATAGACCTATAAATATTTACCCACAATTCTGAAACCCCAAAGGCTGTGAGAAATCTAAAGTTTATTCAGAACTCATATAGTGACAAAACCTGTCCTCACTTTACTGGGGCCGGAGGGGGGAGGAAACCTGTCCTGCATAGTCTTTACTTATCCCAGTTAGTATGAGTATTTTGTTTACTGCAGAAATATTAATGCATTTCGTTACCAGATGCTCTCCCAGATCCCTCTAGGAGTGTTATCTAATATATGTTCTATCTACAAAATTATCTTTTTAAAACCTCCAAAGTTCCAAATTTCTAAATGCATGTGACCCCAAAGGTTTCACATAAAGAATGTGGACTTGCATTTGGAAAGCAGTGATTTTGCCCTATCTTACCCTCATATATCTTTCCTAAACAGAGAGGTAAATGTTATCATCTTTTAAATAGAGAGTCTTGAAAGTTAAGACATTAAGATATTTGATACGGGGCACCTGGGTGGCTCAGTTGTTAAGCGTCTGCCTTCGGCTCAGGTCATGATCCCAGGGTCCTGGGATCGAGCCCCGCGTCGGGCTCCCTGCTCAGTGGGAAGCCTACTTCTCCCTCTCCCACTCCCCCTACTTGGGTTCCCTCTCTTGCTGTGTCTCTCTCTGTCAAATAAATAAAAAATCTTTAAAAAAAAAAAAAAAAGATATTTGATATACTAAATACACTAAAAATACACAATTTTTGATACACTATACATTAAAAATAATTGAAAGGGGCGCCCGGGTGGCTCAGCTGGTTAAGCATCTGCCTTCAGGTTAGGTCATGATCTCAGGGTCCTGGGATCGAGCCCCACGTCGGGCTCCCTGCTCGGCGGGGAGCCTGCTTCTCCCTCTCCCTCCACCCCTCCCCATGCTTGTGCTTGCTCTCTCTCTCAAATAAATAAAACTTAAAAAAATAATAATAATTGAAAGTCGGTAACACTAAAACTCTTTGGGTCAGATCTGAATTATAAGAGCTTCAGTTACACGGTCACTTCTATACAGTTTAGCTGAAGAAAATAAAAGAGAAACGTCTTATTTCATGACAAATAACCAAGTTAATTATGTACTCATCACATACATCCATTTCAAGCACTGGGTTCTACAATTCTGTCCCCCAGTCTCCCTTGACATGATTCCGTCTTCACCACTGCTGCTCACTTCACCCTCATCTGTAGACTGCAATACTGCAATAGATTCCTAACTGGCTCTCCCAGTTAGGCTGTCCGTATGGCTGCCAGGATAGGATGACCTTTCTAAGATTCATTGTCATTTTCTGTGGCCTCCCCAACATCTGTATGATTGATTGCAAACTCTTTATGTCGTATGTCATATAAAATCCTCTGCATTCTGGGTCCCACATGCCTTTCATACTTAACATCTACCATGTCCTGGATTCTAGTGATAACCCACCAGCCTCCCTTCACCTTTTCTGTTCTCATATCACTTTGTGTATAAACTCTCTAACATATTTTTATACTATGATTGTAAATTGATGCAGAAAGAAAATCAAAGTTTGTTGATTATTTCTGCTAAATATAAAATATGAATAAGTAGGAATTCCAGGAGATACCAAATAAATAGAAATTCACTGTATTTTATCAAATTTCCCCACAGACCCAGATGTTAGCCTAATTTACAATTTCTAAAATAACATAAAGCCAGTCAGCCTCTCGCTAAAAAGTCGATGAAATCCTGCCAATATCCCCAGGATAATCTAACATTATATACTAACCTGGAAGGTGAATATCGCTTATTCTCTTTGCCTAACTGACTGTCTTGATTAGGTATGGTTGTGAATCTATAAAGGCTGCAACTACTATCTTCAAAGGTAGGTTTTTTGTCTTTTCCAAAGACTTTGGTTGGAACTGCTTCAAATACTTTGTAGTCCATAAGTGCTTGACACACTCTCACCACTTTGGCCCGAGGAATATCCACATCACCAAAATATTTATTCTGAATTAGGTGAGAAAAAATGACATCCACAGCTTCTGAACCAACAAAGCAGTCATTGTGTCTTTTTAAATGGTGTCTTCGCTTTTTCACCTGCACCTGTGTTTGAAGCGTGTTTATAATGCTGCTCCACACATACGTGGCTCCAAATGGTTTCTGGGCCACACTGAAACCTGCAAGGGGAAAAATGCAGAGTAACCTTGTTCATTTATAATCAGGTCTAAGCAATCCTTGAGCAAAAGGTGGCAATTTCCAAAGTTATTAATGAGGAACAATTATGAGGTTAGCTTGTTATTGAACTTTTAATCAGTAGCAGCTCATCAAAAATGCAGTGCGTACTCTATGCTGAACACTGTTCTATGGGCTTAGATACATCGGTGAGCAAAAGAGAGTCCCTGTTCTCACAGACTTCTACTTTGTGGGAAGATACACACAATATGTATGTGTTAGATGAGTGCTTAGGAGAAAAATAAAGCCTGGTGAAGAGGAGAACACTATTTTAGAGGGGATGTCTGGAAAGATCTGACAAGGTGATATCTGAGCAGAAGCCTGAGTAAAACCAGGAAGCAAGCTGTGCAGATATTTGGGGAAAGGGCAGAGAGAACAGAAAGAACAAAGGCCCGAGAAGCGAGTGTGCTTGGCCAGGAGAGGAGGAACAAGGCCAGCATGGCCTGAGCGGGTGACCAGGGAGAGAACAGTAGGAAGGGAGACCAGAGGGGAGTGGAAATGGTCTTTGGGGTGGGGGAGTGCAGATCAAGCAGGTCCTTGTGGCAGCTACTAATTATGTGCACAGAACTCTACTAAGTGCCTCACATTTAGGTCATTAGCAACCCCATGAGGTAGACATAATCTCTACTTGAGAAATGGAGAATAGATTCACAGAGGTTAAGTGTAACTTCCAGACATTATGTTGTAAGAGGTGCTACTGGAATTTGGTTCATGGTCTGTATCATTTAGACACACACACACACACAGGAGTTGGAATAAACTACTATTTTTAAAGCTTCCTATTATGCAGCTTATAAGTTAAGTACTTTGTAACAGGGAAAACTGGTTCCTGCCCAATAGGAGCTCACAGCCTACCACAAAGATAGGAAAAGCATAGAAACTGAGCAAGATTTTAGCAAAACAGAAAAGAAAGAAAACATGCTTTCAAAGATTTATCACATTTTTCCTCATTGTAATAAACGGATATTTGGCAAAACTACAAAGAAAAGGAGAAACAATTAAAAGGAAAAAAAAATGGACCTTAGTTTTAATAAGCTGATGGAACAGAGTCTAGCTAATCATCAGCTTGTTGGCTGGCTGGCTGGCTGGCTGGCTGGCTCTCTTTTTACATAAACAGAGTATGCCTTTTTATGTGTTACACTTTTCAATGATCCTCTGAATATTCAGTGGTTCTAATTTTTAAGTCCCCAGTTTTGTTAGGTGTCTTACTCCCTTCATTTTTAGGATACTCTGACAGAGAAGTTGAAAAGTTACTACTTCCCTTAAGGTTGTGTAAAAAGGAAAACTATGCATCAGTAAAACTGTAAGGAACAAGGGGAGACATAACTAAAGAAACTGCTACCTGAAATTACCTTCCTGCCTTTTTAGATAAATAGAATGTATGAGATGAAGGCAAAGGTAAGTTCCTGAAGGACATTAAAACTCCACTTAATGTACTAGGGTCATAAATTTTAAGTGGGTCATTTGGAATTCATCTTTTGTATTATAATAAATAAAAGAATCATAGTGAACCATCACACTGTATTCACTTACAGTGTCATTTTGTGCTACTAGAAATTTTAACATCTTCACCAGGAAAATTACTAACATACACACATGCACACACATAAAGCCCTTTACTGTTTATTTGTATACTTCCCAGACCAAAAATAGATGGGTAGTTTAACTATCTACCAATTATTATGTTAGTTTAAAATAATCAGCAAGACTGTTTTTATATTTTAAAATTCAAGATACTGGGCGCCTGGGTGACTCAGTCAGTTGGGCGTCTGCCTTCAGCTCAGGTCACGATCCCAGGGTCCTGGGAGCGAGTCCCGCATCAGGCTCCCTGCTCAGCGGGGAGTCTGCTTCTCCCTCTACCCTTCCCCCCTGCTCATGATCTCTCTCTCAAATAAATAAATAAAATCTTAAAAAAAAAATAAAAAAATAAAATTGCTAGTATTAGTTTAAAAAAAAATAAAATTCAAGATACTTCATAATCCAGTACTAAACAAAGAAGGTAGTAATTGATGCCAGTTTTCCAAATGTCATGTAGGCAGTTTTAAGGACTGAATTATAGGAGAATCAACTAGATAAACTAGTAAAACTATTTCCAAGGTGGAAATAGATATACTACTGGCACAGTATTTAATATCTACTGAATAGAGCCAGAATGGAGCATTTAAGGAAATCTCAAAATCTGTCCAGGTCATTCCTGGTATCTAGAACCCAGGAGTAGCTGCGCTGTTTCCAGACACAATAACTAATTAAAAGGAGTGTTCAAGGTTAATATTCTTAGCTTCTTAAAATATTAGAGATTATAGCTGGATTTAAATGAACTTAATGAAAAAAATAAATAAATGAACTTAATGTCTGCTCTTTAGTCTTTTTTCAAATCTTCATTATATTATTACTAATAACTAATATTTGAGTACTTAAATATGACAAGCTCTGTCTTCTCTTGCTTAATCCTGATAAACTTCTCTGAAATACTTATTAATAATCTTACTTTGAGGAAATTGAGGTTCATGAGTTAAACAAACCCAGTTTCACAAGTAGTAAACATACTTCTAGGACTCAAATATAAATACATTAAGTCACCAGTTTTAGCATCAACTTTTCACTGAAGACTTGGATTAAGTGAAAGAGCTTTAAGCGAGCCAATGAGATTAGAAGAAACAAAACAACTTTAAGATTTGTGAGCCCTAAAAAAAAAAAACATTGTGAACCCTTAGCAAAGCTATTTAAAAACAGCAGGCATGGTGCCCGGGTGGCTCAGTCGGTTAAGCGTCTGCCTTCAGCTTGGGTCATGATCTCAGGGTCCTGGGATTGAGCCCCACGATGGCCTCCTTGCTCAGCAGGGAGTCTGCTTCTCCCTCTCCCTCTGCCCCTCTCCCCTGCTCATGCTCTAATATATAAATAAAACCTTTAAAAAAAAAAGCAATCATTAAATAAACCAATAAATAAATAAATAAAAACAGTAGCCATTAGTCCTAAAATAAAGTAGGATATCATAAATTCTATAATATATACTAGTCACAGTACACAGGAGTAGGAGAGGAGAGGAAAGTAAGATTCAAACTTGTAGAGATCAGAGGGCCTTTTAAGTAGCAGTGAAATATACTTCTGGGCTGGTAATGATATTAAATTTGATACACCTCAGTCATAACAGTTGAGCTACAAGTAGGTAGGTATACAAATCTTAAAAATTAAGGCTGAGTCACTTACTAATTGGAGATCAATAAGACAACAGAAGGGGTGGGAAGGAAGGGATACACAGCTTCAGTGACATGGAAAAGGCTAGTCTTCAGAGGGGAAGTAAGAAGAATAAATTTCCACATATTAACTTGCTGCTTAAATATGGGAAAATCAGGAAGTTCTGCAGGTTGGATAACATGGTATAAAAGATTAAAGAACAGGTTAGAGCAGGATAGTAGGCACCTATGAGCCATGCAAAGTTTCCAGAGTCCTCCAGGCATGATACAATTCAGCCCTTTCAGGTCCCCTCTGTTCTCACTGACCATTAATTCCCAACATTGCATCCTGGGATATTTCCCCTCAAGCATCACCACCCACAGACCCAAACTAGCTCATGTTCATACAGATACTTTAATACATAATATACCCTGCACTTGACAAGTACATGTGCCAAAACCCACACCAGGATAACCTGTTTTTTTAATGCTGACTTCACCAGTTGAACACAGATCCCCCACATGCTGGTTTGAAATTTATTTATCATTATCTAAGAGTTGAAATGAATATGGGTATAGCAGACCATGGCACAGTGAGACAAATTACTGTGACTTCTAAACAGGATTCAAGAGACCAGAAGTAGACAAAGAGTACTTTGTAAGTCTAGCATCAGAATTTCAGCTTCAGCTTGTCCTCAGCCCTCACTTGCATATGAGCTAGACATTTCTTTAAAATTCATCACTATCTAATTATTAGTGATGCTCACCTTATTAACCCAGGTGCCCCAGTCGGTTAAGTGTCCGACTCTTGATTTTGGCTCAGGTCATGATCTCAGGGTCGTGAGATGGAGCCACACATCGGGCTCTGTGCTGGGGGTGTGGAGCCTGCTTGAGATTCTCTCTCTCCCTCTCCCTCTGCTCCTGCCCCAACCCCCTCTCTCCCCTCTCTAAAATTAATTAATTAAAATTCATCACTATTTGCATCTTGATGCTTCCTTATTTACATTTGGTCAAGAGTGTTCTAAAAGCATCATGATGAAAGGATCAAAGAATCTAGAGATGAGCTGTGATAACCTGGGATAAGAGAATTAACCTCTATAGGTTGGTTTCTTCATTTACTGATATAAGAGCTGAACACTGTGTTTAAGGTTGGTTTCAGGTCTAAACATCTGATTACAGGATCTTATTTTATTTTATTTTTAAAGATTTTATTTATTTATTTGACAGAGACAGAGATAGCGAAAGCAGGAACACAAGCAGAGGGAGTGAGAGAGGGAGAAGCAGGCTTCCTGCCGAGCAGGGAGCCCGATGCGGGGCTTGATCCCAGGACCCTGGGATCATGACCTGAGCCGAAGGCAGACGCTTAACGACTGAGCCACCCAGGCACCCCTGATTATAGGATTTGAGAGACTGAAATTCTACCCATCTCCATTTAGAATGGACATTGAACACCACATAAAATATGGTAAGAAATGAGGCATAGAAACAAATGTGACCTTATCAGATAAAAAGCTTTTTTGGAAGGTGGCCTAACAAGAGGCTCAGAGATTGTTTTAAACTAGATCTATAACATACTATACATGCTCGTAAGCACTATATAAGCCTAGGCTAGTTAACATTCATTTTTCAAGCGCTCATCTTTATTCGCTTGAAAGCAATAGTTATTTTTCAAAACCAAGACCTGTCCTTTGCATGTATTTGAAATCTACCCAAAAAAGTTTACCAACAATAAAAAAGTTAAATTTCTAATGTTGAACTCTTATATATGTGATGCTAATAATTATCTTCCCTTCTATAAATACACACTAAATAATCACATTATAATAATTCCCTAAAAATCAAGTCATAAAGCAGATGTGTCAAGAAATTACATTTATTCAAAAGTTACAAAAGGATAATCAGCTTCACCTATGATCTGTGTAACACATCTACTACGGCCCTGCTGGTGAAACCTACTTACGGGCAAAAACAATTCTATGATCACTTCAAATTAGTAGGATTACTCGCCTCCTTAGAAGATCATATACACATTAATAAAAGTGGATCCCAATGCAAGGTAAACACACAAAGAATTATGAAAAAAATGCTACTTCTAAATGAACATGTAACAATTCCTTTTCATTCTCGGGCATTAGACTATCCCCACCCCACAGGAAAAAAAAAAAAAAGAATTCAGCTAGCTCATGTTAGGCAATTTTCCACAAAACCTGAACAGTGAGCTAGTGCCTTCTTTTTTTCAAATGTCCTTATAGTTTGCAAAAGTTCAAATTATTTAATTGCCTTATAGACTGCCTCACATAATACATTTGGTTATTCGATACTTGTGGGTTGTAGATGATTGCCAACTACTAAAAATTTTTAAAGGAGGGTTAATGCAGTGGTTCTTAGTGGATGATTTTACTCCCAGCTAGATATTTGGCAGTGTCTGGAGACATTCTTGATCGTCACAAGCTGAGGAAGGGGAAGTGCTCCTGGCATTTAGTGAGTAGAGGGGCTAGGGACACTGCTGAAGTGTCAGCCCCCACGACAAAGAAAATGTCAACAGTGCCCAGAGTTCAGAAACTGTGGGTTAACTGAATAAATTAGGACACGAAAACTTGTGTTAATGCAGCAGGCACAGGGCTAGTTTCTGTGGATACAAAGAGTAAGACAAAAGCATGCAGTCTGGAGTCCCAGATCCCTGGGTTCTATTCTTGGCTCCATCATTTACTAGTAATGCAATCTTGGGCAAACAGTGTAACTTTTCTGTTGCAAAACAGAGCCGGGTCCACTTCTCTCAGTTACTCGGAGGATCACAGGAGACAATATAGGTAAGGTAGCTACCATCAGTACCCAGCAATGAACAGATGTATAACTCAAAACAAAGTGGGAAACTGTCACAATCTAGGAGAGCCTAAGATGTAATGTAATATCCTGAACAGGATCCTGGAACAGAAAAAGAACATTAGGCAAAAATTAAGGAAATCTTGGGGTGCCTGGGTGGCTCAGTTGGTTAAGTCAGCTCAGGTCATGATCCTGGAGTCCTGGGATCGAGTCCCGCATCGGGCTCCCTGCTCAGCAGGGAGTCTGCTTCTCCCTCTGACCCTCCTCCCTCTCATGCTCTCTCTCTCTCTCAAATAAATAAATAAATAATCTTTAAAAAAAAATTAAGGAAATCTGAATAAAGTATGGACTTCAGTTAATAATTATGTGTTAACATTGGTTCATTAATTGTGACAAATGTACTATACTAATGTAAGATGTTAATAATAAGGGAAAATGAGTGAAGGACATGTGGGTGGGAAATCTATATACAAACTTCATGACTTTTTTGTAAACCTAAATCTATTCTAAAATTCTAAGTTTGGGGCGCCTGATTGGCTCAGTCATTAGGCGTCTGTCTTCAGCTCAGGTGATGATCACAGGGTCCTGGGATCGAGCCCAGCATCAGGATCCCTGCTCAGCGGGAAGCCTGCTTCTCCCTCTCACACTCCCCTTTCTTGTCTTCCCTCTCTCGCTGTCTCTCTCTCTGTCAAATAAATAAAATCTTAAAAACAAAAAGAAAAAAAAGAAAATTCTAAAAGTTTATTTAAAAAGTAAAGAGGGGCGCCTGGGTGGCTCAGTCGGTTAAGCGTCCGCCTTTGGCTTAGGTCATGATCCCAGAGTCCGGGCATTGAGTCGCACATCGGGCTCCCCGCTCAGTAGGGAGTCTTCTTCTCCCTCTGCCCTTCACCTTGCTTGTGCTCTCTCTCACTTGCTCTCTCAAATAAATATTTTTTTAAAAATTAAAAATAAAAAAATAAAAAGTAAAAAGAAAAGGAAAGGTATTTTACTTCTTCTTCCTTCCTCTGACCTAAGGGGACAGAGTCCCTACCTTCAAAGAGTTTATCCTTTAACTATTCGTACCACCTGATGATGTCAAGCTTTAAACAGAATTCAGTAAATAAAGACTGCTAGCAGATAAGACCAAGATGTGTCACATACCAGAGGATTTAACTCTTCATCAGAAAATAATATATAAATCCTAAGTCATTTAGGGGCGCCTGGGTGGCTCAGTCGTTAAGCATCTGCCTTTGGCTCAGGTCATGATCCCAGCGTCCTGGGATCGAGCCCCGCATCGAGCCCCACATCGGGCTCCCTGCTCGGCGGGAAGCCTGCTTCTCCCTCTCACACTCCCCCTGCTTGTCTTCCCTCTCTCTCTGTGTCTCTCTTTGTCAAATAAATAAAATCTTAAAAAAAATAATAATCTATATAAAGAAAAATCCTAAGTCATTTAGTGGCTCAGTCAGTTGAGTGCCTGCCTTCAGCTCCACTCATGATCTTGGGGTCCTGGGATTGGTCCTGTTCAGCGGGAGGCCTGCTTCTCCCACTCCCTCTGCTCCTCCCCCCATTCATGTGTGCTCTCTCTGCTCTCTCTCAAATAAATAAATAAAATCTTTTTTTTTTTTAAGATTTTATTTATTTATTTGACAGAGAGAGACACAGCTAGGGAGGGAACACAAGCAGGGGGAGTGGGAGAGGGAGAAGCAGGCTTCCCGCTGAGCAGGGAACCCGATGCGGGGCTCGATCCCAGGACCCTGGGATCATGACCTGAGCCGAAGGCAGACGCTTAACGACTGAGCCACCCAGGCGCCCCAAATAAATAAATAAAATCTTAAAAAATTTAAAAAACATCTTAAGTCATTTAGGATTAAAGAGAATTTTTTTTTAAATTTTATTTTATTACGTTATGTTAATCACCATACATTACATCATTGGTTTTTGATGTAGTGTTCCATGATTCATTGTTTGCGTATAACGCCCAGCACTCCATTCAATACGTGCCCTCTTTAATACCCATCACCAGGCTAACCCATCCCCCCACCCCCCTCCCCTCTAGAACCCTCAGTTTGTTTCTCAGAGTTCATAGCCTCTCATGGTTTGTCTCCCCCTCCGATTTCCCCCCCTTCATTTTTCCCTTCCTACTATCTTCTTCTTTTTTTTTTTAACATATAATGTATTATTTGTTTCAGAATTTTAGAATTTTTTTCAAGAGGTTTTAAAATGTTACAGAATTGTCAAGACCAACGAAAAGAACTACATCTGTTGGACATTAACCAAAACCTTATGAAAATACATAAATGTAAAGAACTGAGTTTTGGGTATTCAAATAGGCAGCTGTGACTGAGTGGGAAAAACTTGCTATACAATGATACCAATATGCAATGCTTTTACTGCATATTGGTTTTGGTAGTCCAAAGTTTGTTTTCCTCTTATATGGTATTAGAGATGTCAGGCTGAAGCCTGAGACTGCCTCTAAAAAGAAGGCTGCAAGTAGGTAAAATATGTAAAAGAAATCTCTTCTAATAAGAACAACTTTAGGGGCGCCTGGGTGGCTCAGTCGTTAAGCATCTGCCTTTGGCTCAGGTCATGATCCCAGGGTCCTGGGATCGAGCCCCGCATCGGGCTCCCTGCTCGGCAGGAAGCCTGCTTCTCCCTCTCCCACTCCCCCTGCTTGTGTTCCCTCTCTAGCTGTGTCTCTCTCTGTCAAATAAATAAATAAAATCTTAAAAAAAAAAAAAAGAACAACTTTAAAACAGATTAAGAGAAGTATCCACAAAAGTAGGCATTGGCCCCTACTTTACTGCATACAGATTAATGAGACAGCATATGGGAAGTACTTTGAGCTCTCTGGAAAAGTGATACCAGGTGAATTCAAAGAATTAGGTTACAGTATGAAGGGATAACAGGGTAACACACCACTTTCTTGTTCGTCTATATTAAAAGGCAAATATCTTCGAAGTAAGTGCTGAAGGTTAGCTTATAGCATTCATATCTTCTACATAAATCAGGTCCCTGGTCATTACAGCCCCGTTAGGGCGTGGAAGAGTAACTATTCAGTAGAGAACGAAGTGTACAAAGCTGCTTGCCAGAGCACAAAGAAAGCCAATAGCAAGGAACCAAGAAGCACGGGCTCCTATTACTGTGCTCCCTGGGACTGTGACAGGGAACTAAAGGGTGGAAGAGGGATTAACAAATGCTAACAGGTAGGGTTCCAACCCTAGCAAGCAAAACAAATGAAAAAAGGCAGTGGGCCCTTCTCTGCCCACTGCACCTGCCGAGCAGGAAACTGGTCTTTTCCTTGGGTTCAAATCTGCTAACCAGCACTTCAGCTCTTCCCTCTGACAGTCACCTACTTAATTGTGAATACATATTCCCTTATGCCATCTAAGAACCTGTTCACAAAAGCCCAAAGCTCAGAACTGGTATTTCAGCTGTTAGAGAAGACAGGGTGCTATGGTTCTAATCACACAAAAGTTGGCAATTTCTTTCACTCAGACAGTAAGCCCAAAGATTTCCCAAGACTGTTTCCAATTTTGAATTCTCAAATGATGAATGAATCCCTCCTCTTCAAAATGCAAAACAAAGAGAAATTCTGAATGTAGCCATCATATGCTTATCTGAATCCTTTAAATTGGGGCAGAAGAAGGTCAATATTATGATTGTTCCTAGGAAAGTAGTTCTTTATCACAATTTATCATTAGTATTTTGAAGATTAAAAGGAACATTAGTAATTATAAGTCAACACAAGACTGGAGCCATTGAGATGCACCCAAATGACCTAAGTCAATTCACTGACTACCGTCATCTTGAGGAAGGAGTCAGTTTCACTGGTTGGTATTTTCCAAAGGAAAAGTTTCTGTCAGATAGGGAACCTATAACACCCCACACAGCCGATACAGAAAGGGGGAAAGGTTTAACTTATCTAGAAAGAAAAAGGAAAAAAAAAAAAAAAGCTGTGTTGTCTGAATATCTTTATTTACTGAGTTGTAATATGCTAGGAACAGAATTTTAGAACTGATCATCCATTCCGTTCATTTGTTTGGATATTCAAAGAAAGCAAAAGGCTAAGCAAACTACCCCCAAACATATGATTAAGCTGGTGGCAGAATTCACCAACGTCTCTCCTAATGTCATATAGCCATTAAAAAAAAAAAGTTCAAAACTTCTATTCACTGAAATACTGCTTATCCAGAAAATTTAACGAACAAATACTTTTTATGCCAAGTTCCTTCCCGTCGAACAAAAACCACTCATCACCCCCAGGATGTCTGGAGAACAGAGCGGGCAAGAGAGGCGCTGGTTCCCTGGCCATATTGTGGAGTCGAGGTCTGTGGATGAGACAGAAGGCAAAGAGCCCTCCAAGTCCAGATAGGCTTGCTACGAGTAACGACGTGGAGCCTGTCTGGAGACCTAGTGCGAGCGCCTGGCACGCAGCGCAGCGGGCCACTGACGAGCGCGCGGCGAAGTTCAAGTTGGGGAACTAAGTAAAAAGCTGGGCTGTGAGGGCGGCGGAGTCTGCCGGCCGAAGCCCACCCACAGGAGAGGGACCCAATTCGCCGACACGACGAGGTGCTGGCCTGAGTGGCTACAGACGCGCCGAGCCCGCTGGACCCGGCGGGGTCCCGGTCCCGCGCGAGAACCGCAGCCTGAGCGCCACCCCACCCCCCGCCCCCGGCCCGCCCCGGGACCCCCACACGCCCCGGACAGCGGTCCTCAGCACCTACCCGGAGGCCTCTGCGCCGGGCTGTGGAGAGCCGAGAGGTTCAGCGCCGCCGCCTTCTCCCGCACCGTGGCCATTACCGTGCCTGCCAGGTCACCACCTCCACCGACCGCTGCACCGCGGAGTGGGCGCCCGCCCCTCGGCCGCCAGTTAACTGGCCCGGGACGGGGCGGGGCTCCCGTCAGGTCCCGCCCCCGGCCCGCCCAGAGCGCCGCGCGCCACACTCCACGGGTCACGTGCCTGCCGGGGCGGTGGGTAACCTGCAGCCCCGCGGGCCGGGAAAAGGTGCGGCCCGCGGCCTCCTGGACTGCGCCGTGCGGTCGTGACGTGGGCGATAGCCAAGTAGGGAGCGTTTCAGTGTGGGCCGCGTGACCGGCGCCAACACCTACGCGGCCCGCTTCCCACCGTTGCTCGGCGTCTCCCCGGCGCTGGCGGCAGTTAGCGCCCCGCAGGCTCAGCCCACCTGGGTGCATACCATGTCCCACCGTGGATTAGCTCTGGGACTCGGCAAGTGGCTTAACTGCTCTGTGCCTCAGTGCCCTCACCTGTGGCGTGGAGTTTGGTTTTTGTTTGTTCTTTGTTTTTAAGTAGGCTCCACACCCAGCGTGGACTGCAACGGGGCTTGAACTCAGGACCCTGCGATCAAGACCTGAGCTGACACTGAGTCCGAAGCTTACCGACTGAGCCACCCCGGTCGCCCCTGGTGTGGAGTTTTTTGTTGTTGATGTTGTTGGGGTTTTGTTTTTGTTTTGGAAGATTTTATTTATTTATTTGAGAGAGATAGAGAGCAGGGTTTGGAGCAGAGGGAGAGGGAGATAATCTCTAGCAGATTCTGGGCTGGGTGAAGAGCCCATCCCACGACCCCAAGATCATGACCTGAGCAGAAATGAAGAGTCCGAAACTTAACCAGTTGAGCCACCGGGGTACCCCTGGTGTGGAGTTTTTTAATGAAGATTACACAAGCTAATTCATGTTCAGAATTTTAGTAGTTGGTTCTGAAAGGTTAGTGCTTAAAATTATGTCATGATGACAAATGCACTGAGTTTTTCCCGCATCCCTCCCTGTAAAAAAACCAAATCTTTATCTGGCCCAGGAGAGCATGTCTAGAGGTCATGGTTAGGAGGGCAGCTGGCTGGCCATGGGGCTGACTGCCAAGGAAATCGGTGTCGTCTCCAAAGTAACTCTGGGTCAGGAGGGTAGGGACAGAGTTTGCTATGCAAAGGGAGTGAAGGCTAGGAAAGACGGAAGGGAGGGTTGTGAACGGGAATTTGAAGCTAGGGAATCCAGGGGTTCACTGCTGGGGTACTTCTGAAAGGCTGAATGATCTAAGGGACCAATAATTCAACTGCTGGATACTTGCCCAATTTTTTCAAATTTGGGAATTTTGTAATGATTTTAAACCTTTGGTACATATAATGTTTGGTTAGAAGGAGGATGCCTGTGTGATCAGGTTGTAAATTAGAATGGTTTAAGGTGGGAATTCATTAGCTTATTGGAAGAAGCTCCTACATGTGGTTCAAAGAATACAACACTAAAAATACATACATGTGGTTGTTTCAAAGAATACAAACTTAAGAAGCTGTGACCCTAGAACCCCAGTTTAGTGCCTGGGACCCCAGCAGTTGCTGCTCTGAAGATTCAGAAAAGGTTGCCAACTGGTTAGTCCTTTTTTATATGCTCTCTCCCCCTGGTGGTAGTAAAACCTGGCCTCACTTCTGTTCAAGGAATTTCCTCTGTAATTTCTTAGTTGGTTCCTGCTTGCAGGAATAAGATACAATTTAGGACCAGTTTCAGGCATTCAATAGACCAGATAGTTAACTTTAGTCGTCCCAGGCAGCAGAATTGAATAAAAACACATGTTCATCCTCACTGCTTGGGAGAGAAAAAAACTCATACCAAACTCTGAAAACAAGTCTTAACAAACACTAGTATTGAGTCTTTTGAAAAAGACAAGTGACCTTAATGACCATTTTGACAATTTATATACCATTTCAAATAATTTTTACCAGCTTGTGCTATATTTGTTTATCTCACCTGAAATGCTGTATTTCCTCTTCTCTACCTAACCACAGTCTATGCACCTTGGAGGCCTAACTCAAAACCCACCTTGTTCACTAGACAGGTTGTACTCTGATATATTCCCTCTCTGACCACCGAAGGCACTTACCAAAGTACATTACTATTTAGTGCACCCTCCCCCAGCTTGTTCAGATATTACCTAATGCTTTCAACACACACATGTTGATTGCCTAACAAAATTGGAAAATTGTACAGGGCAGAGAGCATATTTTAACTTTCCAGATTTCTTTTAGTAGCTAATGTTAGGCATATAATAATAGATATCTTAATTATTCTTATATCAAAATACAGAGTTTAAAAAACTAACAGCTTTATAACCTAAGTGTCCATCAATAGAGGAATGGATAAAGAGGAAGTGGTATATATATATATATATAGTATATATGCTTACTTAAAAGAGAGAGACAGAAAATAAATATCACAGTATAAAATAAAATTTTCTAGGGGCACCTGGGTGGCTCAGTTGTTAAGCGTCTGCCTTCGGCTCGGGTCATGATCCCAGACTCCTGGGATCGAGCCCCACGTCGGGCTCCCTGCTCAGCAGGAAGCCTGCTTTTTCCTCTCCCACTCCCTCTCTCGCTGTGTCTCTGTCAAATAAATAAAAATCTTAAAAAATAAAATAAAATAAAACTTTCTACTCATAATGGTTTCTACCATTATACTTTTAAAAAAAATGCAGATTCCTGCCCCCACCCCACTTTTTGATTTCCTGCTTCTAGTATGATGTTCCTGACAATCTCCATCATTTTTTAGATTATGGTAAAAATACACAAATCTTCATCATATTTAACATGCACCACTGATACTTATAATGCAAAATGTCAGTGAACCACATTTTGAGAAATACTACTCTAAAATCTTGAAGTTTCCTTTTTCCTGATAGAACTTTTTTCATAGAATGTAAATTCCAAGACCACAGAAATTTTTGTCTTTTCACTACTGTATTCTCAGCACTTAGTTCAGAAGCTAGTTTGTAGTTAGTTCTCAACAATTTTTGTGAATGTCTGAAAAAAAAATATTTTAGATGCAGTAACTATCAAGCAAAAAAATCCATCCAAAATGTATAATTTTCTCTATACATAGGATACTTCATATAATGGTATTATCCTAAGTTTTTAAAATTTTTATTATTATTTTTGAAAGATTTTAAGTAATCTCTACACCCAATGTGGGGCTTGAACTCACAACCCCTGAGATCAAGAGTCACAAGCTCTACCCACTGAGCCAGCCAGGCAACCCCTAAGTTTTTTGTTGTTTTTTTTAAGATTTTATTTATTTATTTGACAGAGAGAGAGACAGCGAGAGAGGGAACACAAGCGGGGGAGTGGGAGAGGGAGAAGCAGGCTTCCCACCCAGCAGGGAGGCCGACTTGGGGCTTGATCCCAGGACCCTGGGATCATGACCCCAGCCGAAGGCTGATGCTTAAGGACCAAGCCACCCAGGCACCCCAGTTTTGTTTTTTTTTTAAAGAAGCATAAAATTTTAATGTAAACTTCTGTACAATTTTACTTGGATATTTAAATTATAGAAGATTGAGGAATAAATTAGTAGCCCTTCATGCGAATTCAAATACAGGACTTTTTAAGTTTTCTTATTAGTTGAAAGCTATGGATGCTATGAAAGAATTATAATAAACTATGTTTACCATAAGTATTTTGTAGAAATATTCCAGTTATCCACAGTCCATCTCCTTTGTTCTTTATATAGACTATAAATCAACAATGACCCTTCTCATGGAATAGTGAAATACACTAAACAGTTGTTTTACTTTTTTTGTTCTATACAAGTTTCAATTAATTAATCAATTAATTAAAAGCTAATATATATCCTGACTAATATTTAGAACACGATAATGTCTCTAGCAAAGTCGTGTGACTACTTTGGGCTGGTAAGCTAATAAATAGAGATAAACTATGACCATCATTGCCATGATTTTATTAAGGCCCCAGAATTTGGCTTAGATCAACCATTTTCTCTTTCACAAACGGTGTTTCTCCCCGTCCCCCCCCCCCACAAAATGGATATAGCTTTATTTTTCTTCCAAAGCAATACGTGCAAAGTCTAAAAAATTACCACTGGCTATTTAAAGCTACAAAACTTTTTAGATTCATAAGCATTTAATTTCTCTAATTAAAAAGGAATTCAAGATACCGTTCATATGTTACCCAAGGGTCAACATCAGTCAAGAATAGCCTTTGCTGGGGCACCTGGGTGGCTCGGTCGGTCGTTAAGTGTCTGCCTTCGGCTCAGGTCATGATCCCGGGGTCCTGGGATCGAGCCCCGCATCGGGCTCCCTGCTCAGCGGGAAGCCTGCTTCTCCCTCTCCCACTCCCCCTGCTTGTGTTCCTGCTCTCGCTATCTCTCTCTCTCTGTCAAAAAAAAAAAAAAAAAAAAAAAGAATAGCCTTTGCTCCTCAAACGATCTTTAACATCCTAAAACTAAAATGGTAAGAATAGCCTTTGCTGATAGCATAAACACAAAGCTGAGTACTCTGAATATTCCTCCTGTCTCACTGGTTGTTATTCTTCTGTCTCCTTTCCTCTGATAGCTCTTCTCCCTGCCTACTAATGTTCAAGTGTCCCAGGGCTTGGTCCTCTGTTCTTTCCTTTTCTTTTTTCTTTTTTTTTTAGTAAGTGGTGGGAGCCAGGGAGTAGCTCCTATGACTTCTTTTTTGTTTTTGTTTAAAGATTCCACTTATTTTTTTGACAGAGAGAGAGAGAAAGAGCACAAGCAGAGGGAGTGGCAGAGGCAGATAGAGAGGGAGAAGCAGGCTCCCCGAGGAGCAGGGAGCCTGATGCGGGGCTTAATCCCAGGAGCCCCGGGATCAGGACCCGAGCTGAAGGCAGTCGCTCAACCAACTGAGCCACCCAGGCAGCCCTGTCCTCTTCTCTATTACTCACGCCCTCATCTAATCTCATGTTTGTAAAAACCTCTTGAAACTTCCAAAATGATATCTCTAAGTATTTCCTTAACACTCCAGCCCCATATCCGCTGCCAGCTCTGCATCTCCACTCGGAGGTCCAGTAGACATCCCACACTTAACATGTCCAAAACCAAACTCCAGGTCTTCCCCCTCTAAATCTGTTCCACACCGACTTTCTCCAGCTCAGCTGATGGCATTGCCAACTCTCTAGTAGCTTAGGCCAAAAGTCTTGCAGTCATCCTTTTCTTTTCCCTTTCTCTCACCCCCTACACCCAATTCATGAGAAAACCTGTTGGTTCCATTTTCCAAATATATCCAGAATCTGACCATGTCCCACTACCTCCCTTCCTATTACTCTGGCCTGAGTCTCTGTTGTTTCTTGCCTGGACTGCTGCAGTAGCTTCCTCATTGACCTTGCTTTTCTCTTTGTCCCCACCCTTCTCGGTCTTTTAAAAGGGCTGCTAGAGTAGTCCTTGAACCGTAAGTCAGATTATGCCACAGATTAAGCCTCTGCACACTCTACCTTTCCATCTTTCCATTCCAGCCACACTAGCTTTCACCTGTTCCATTAACACATCAGGCACATGCCTGCCTCAGGACCTCTGCACAGCTGCTCAGTTTGCCTGCCATGCTCTGTGCCCAAATGAACACATGCTTACTTCTCTCCTGGTTTAAATGTTACTTTCTGGGGCGCCTGGGTGGCTCAATCTCGTCTCATTCAACACTCCGCTTAGCAGAATTTTTTTTAAGTTTGGAGCATTTGGATTATATCGACTTGTTGATGCAGATTTTTTCCTTGTTTTTAAGTTCCTCTGGCCTTTTCAGTTGCAGTTTGTCAGGAGCCAAATATAAATTGTTGCTTGGAAGTCCAAAGACTATATAATTTAATAATTACCAGGAGGGTGTGTACAAAATCTTCCATCTCTTTTGCACTTGGAAATAAGCTTGCTAAATGATTTCAGGATGCAGCTAAATTTGGGGACTGCTGGAACAGATGATCAGTGAGGCTTCTCTTCAGGATTTAGATGAAAGGCAAAATCTTGTGCTGATTATGAATGTACCTGAGAGCCCTTAAGCAGCACCCTCAATTGGTTACCACTTAGCTGCTTTTTTTGTTTCAGTTCATTTTTTTTTTTTTTCCAAAACCAAAAGGCAGGGGTGCCTGGGTGGCTCAGTAGGCTGAGTGTCTCCGTTCAGCTCAGGTCATGATCCCAGTGTCCTGGGATGGAGCCCCGCATCGGGCTCCCTGCTAAGTGGAGAGTCTGCTTCTCCTCCTCCTCCCCACCTGTGCTCTTTCTCACTATTTCTGTCTTTCTCTCTCAAATAAATATATAAAATATAAAAAAATTCAAAACAAAACAAAAACAAAAACACAACCAAAAAGCATTAATCAGAATATCCAGTTAGCATCACTGCTTGAGGGGTGTTTCCAATTAGATTTTTTTTCTTGTAATTTTCCCATATTTGAGTGACACCATTCTTTGTAGGATTCAATGTTAAATACCATAATTATGGGATCAAATCATTTACCCATTTAAAAATATTTATTGATTTCTTATCATGTGCCAATACCAGAGGTGGATCCAGTTTGGCTTGAAACTTATTGCAAATCTGTGGGCCCTCTTTTAAAAAATAAAAGGAGAAGGAAGAGAAGGAGGAGAAAGAGGGGGAGGGGGAGAAGGAGAATAATACAAAATTATAAATCCCAGGAAGATGGACTAGAAGTACATTTCCCCATTCCTCCTAGTAAGTACAACCCAAACCCCTAGACACTATGTATAAAACCCTTTTCTGAAGGGTGTAGAAAAGAAGTCAGACTGGCTAGGGGCCTTGGGACCCAAGAATGACATGGTGATGAGTTTTCTTTTTGCCTCAGATATTCCAGACTTAGAGATAAAGAAGCCAGGAACCTGGGTAGGCCAATGAGCACAGACAAAAAAGCCCCTGGAACAGCCTGCTCCCTCTAGCCAGAGAAGGATGAAGACCTGAAGGTAGGAGGACTTGTTTCTAGTCAAGGCTCTGCCGTTAACACTGTGTCTTGGTAAACACTCCCTCTCCTGCTCTCCATTGTCAGCTGGTAGCTAAGTCCAGCATTTTGATTCCAAGTTGGAAGAGGAAAGGAGTTGTGGTTTTTTTCTTTTTTTTAAAGATTTTTTTTATTAATTTATTTGAGAGAGAATAAGTTAGAGAAAGAGAGAGCATGAGATGGGGGAGGGTCAGAGGGAGAAGCAGACTCCCTGCTCAGCAGGGAGCCCGACGCGGGACTCAATCCTGGGACTCCAGGATCATGACCTGAGCCGAAGGCAGTCACTTAACCAACTGAGCCACCCAGGTGCCCTGTTTTTTTTTTTTTTTTGATTAAAGATTTTATTTATTTATTTGACACAGAGAGAGAGTGAGAGGGAACACAAGCAGGGGGAGCGGCAGGCAGAGGGAGAAGCAGGCTTCCCGCTGAGCAAGGAGCCCCATGCGGGACTCGATTCCAGGACCCTGGGATCATGACCTGACTGAAGGCAGATGCTTAACCCACTGAGCCACCCAGGTGCCCCAAAGAGTTGTGTTTTAAGCAAAGTTTACTTTTCACTGCTTAGAATAGAAGTAATTGTACACTGTAGAACATTTCCAGCTTGAGAAATGTATAAAAAAAAAAAATCTCACCATCCAGAAGAAATCACTATTAACATTTGAGGCATTTAGGGGCGCCTGGGTGGCTCAGTTGGTTAAGCGACTGCCTTCGGCTCAGGTCATGATCCTGGAGTCCCAGGATCGAGTCCCGAATCGGGCTCCCTGCTCAGCAGGGAGTCTGCTTCTCCCTCTGACCCTCCCGCCTCTCATGGGCTCTCTCTCTCTCTCATTCTCGTTCTCTCAAATGAATAAATAAATAAATAAATAAAATCTTTAAAAAAAAAAACAAAAACATTTGAGGCATTTAAAAAATGTAACAATGCATATATTTTATGTATTTGATATTTTACTATATATAAAATTTTGTATTTGCATATCTATGAGCAATATCTGCTTTTAAAAATACATCTAAAGGGGACCCTGGGTGGCTTAGTTGGTTGAGCAGCTGACTCTTGGTTTCAGCTCAGGTCATGATTTCAGGGTCTTGGGATCCAGCCCTACCTCAGTTCCATGCTCAGGGGGGAGTCTGCTTATGGATTCTCTCTTTCTGCCCTGCCCCCTGATCGTGTTCTCTTTCTCTCAAATAAATAAATAAGTAAATCTATTTCAAAACAAAACAAAACAAAACAAAACAAAAAACAAAACAAAAGGATGCCTGGGTGGCTCAGTCAGTTAAGCATCTGCCTTCAGCTCAGGTCATGATCCCAGGGTCCTGGGATCAAGCCCCGCATCGGGCTCCCTGCTCAGCAGGAAGCCTGCTTCTCCCTCTGCCTCTCCGCCTGCTTGTACTCTCTCTTTCTCTGACAAAAAAAAAAAAAACAAAACAGAAAGAAAAAAATGACTCTGTGCATACTCTTGATCTCAGGGTTGTGAATTTGAGCCCCACGTTGGGTGTAGAGATTACTTTAAAAAGTCTTTAGGGGTGCCTGGGTGGCTCAGTCAGTTCAGTGTCTGCCTTCTGCTCAGGTCATGATCCCAGGGTCCTGGGATCGAGCCCCGCATCGGGCTCCCTGCTCAGCCGGGGAGCCTGCTTCTCCTTCTCCGAGCTCTGCCTGCTCCTTCCCCTGCTTGTACTCTCTCTCTCTCTCAAATAAATAAATAAATCTTTAAAAATAAATAAATAAATAAATCTTTAGGGGTGCCTGGGTAACTCAGACGGTTAAGTGTCTGCCTTTGGCTCAGGTCATTCTCTCAGGGTCCTGGGATTAAGACCCACATCAGGCTCCCAGCTCTGCTTCTCCTTCTCCCTCTGTCTCTCCCCCTGCTTATGTGCTCTCTGTCTCTCTGTCTCTCTCTCTCTCAAATGAATAAATAAAATCTTTAAAAAAAATCTTTAAAAATAAAAAAAATAAAAGGACCCAGGATGAATGGTCCAAGTATCCAGAAGAAATAATTTCTATTTTCACTACTAGTTAATAAATCTTAGCTTATCTGCATCTTAATTTTTATTGCTGTGTAAATCTCAAAAGCAAAGTACCTCATACAGAATGGGTGCTTAGTAAATTAGGTAATGAATTATAAATATGTTTTCCAGTTAGCCAAAAAATGATGTTATTTACAATGAATGGGATTTGAGAGCTAATGTCTTTATAGGCAGTGAATTAATAGTAAATTACACCCACTAAGCTAATCATCTACTTTCTTTAATAAAACACATATACACAGAGCACTTAGGGCATGGACCATAACAGCATACATAGCAAGATAAACAATGAGTGGGATGTCAGGTTGTGACTTCAAAGTTCAGAACAAGCAGTTCTAAGTCCACTGACAAAACCTTTCTTTTAAAGAACTGGATACAGTGTAGTTAGTAAATCACTCTCCTATAGTCACAATGTATAATAAAAACCTAATCATGCCAACTAGTGTATTTGGAGTAATGCTTAATTCCCAATTGAAGGAAGGAGGTTTTGATGTTCTCTGATTTAGAAAAAAACAGACCCTGCTTCTATTAAGATTAATATTTATAAATACTACATATAATAATAAAAAAATGGAACACGAAGAAGAGGACTAAGGGACAACAAAAGGTAAAAGAAAATATATTCCCTAATATTTTATGCATATAATACCTTCAAAAAACCTAATCTGAATTTTAAAAATCATTTTTATTACATATATGTTATATATTATTTATATATAAATATATATATACTTTTTAAAAGATTTTTTAAGATTTTATTTTTAGCAATCTCTACACCCAACATAGGGCTTGAACCCACAACACCGAGATCAAGAATCCCATGCTCTACCGACTGAGCCAGCTAGGCACCCCTTATTATTTTAAGTATATTACAATTATATATAATTATTATTTTTATCACATGCAAACATGATACAAAAACTCCTCTACCAAATATAGACCATTGAACTTTTTGTGTTATATCATATACTTAAAAATTTTTAACAGCTGGAGATTGACATCTGGCATGATAGTGCGAGGAGTTCCACTGACCTACTCACCAATGAATCTGTAAAAATTATTTTCAAAAACCAATCATTTAGAAGTGTCTGGCTGGCTCAGTGAGTGAACATGCTACTCTTGATCTCAGGGTTGTAGGTTTGAGCCATGTTGGGTGTAGAGATCACTTAAAAATAAGATCTTAAAAAAAAAAAGCATTTAAAGCCTCTAGAAATGGCCCTAAGTATAAACAAAACATGAAGAAACATCTATTCAAGAAAATGTGTGAAAATTGGGTAAGAAAGGCAAGAGCCTTTAGTACTGAATGAACCAAGACAACCCCCTCACTTTTCCCCAGTTCAGCAAGGCAGAGACTGTAGGGTTTCTTATTCCCCCAGGTCCGAGTGGGAGGACTTTCTTTCTGGGAGGAGCAGAACATCAGCTTTTCTCATCCTTCCCCCATCCACTTGTTTTGAGGCTAAGTCCTGGGTGAGTATGGTTGAGAAGTGGGACTCCTTTCTTCTGCCCAGCTCCCACTCATGAAATGGAGGCTCTACTATGGGTGTAACATGCTGAGAATACCGAGACTGTGATCATCCTTGCCCTGGCTCATAAAGTAGTGGGTCCATGCCAAGAGAAGCAAGCCAAGAAGACCCCATAGGGCTGCACTGCGCACCCCCCACCCCAACAACAAGCACTCGGCTCCTAGAGTGGGCATGTTATTCAGAGAGAAGCTTGCCTTCCCTGGCTTTAGAACCCTTGCTCAGAGATTTTGCCTGGTAGGAGAAGCATATCATAAAAAAGATAACTTTACTAACCTCTTCCCAAAAGAACTGACTTCATTTGCAACAGAGCATGGAGATGATCAAGTCTAAGAGTACCCACAACCAAAGTGCAGGTTATAGTGAAAGGCAATCGAGAGGAGATCTCTGACACAAGCTAAACTATAGGCTGGTTTTTATAAGAGAAATGGAAATGACAGCTGGGGTCAGAAAAAATATCAAACACTGAACTCAGAAACTCTTCCTTTAAGTGAACCTTGACTGGAGTAATTTGTAGACCAATTTATGCCCAGGCACAAACTTAAAAATAGAGCAATCAGCTGGAAATTAGTGATGTTTAACAGCTGGGTGTGGTCTCAAGGAAAGAGAGGAAGATAGCTCTACCAAAACCACTGTCATTTCAGCGTAATTGTGGGCATACCCAAAACTGCACTTTTTCTGAGGAGAAACACCAGAGGCTTACCACCATGCAAGGGCATAGTAAGGAGGGGAGATGTCATTGAAATAATCCAGCCAGGCCCTAAATAAATAAGCATGTAACAAGTCCCAGAAAGCAGTGAGGACCAATACTCAGAGTTACTACAAGCTACAATATATTGTCTGAAACATCCAGTTTCCAACAAAAACTATGACAAATGCAAAGAAACAGAATAGTTTGACCATCCCCCAGGAAAAAGCAGGCAGCAGAACTTGTCTAAGAGAGTGACCAGATATCAGATTTATCAGAAAAAGACATCAAAGAAGCTATTATGAACATGTTCACAGAAATAAAGGAAGCCATAATTAAAGAAGTAAAGGTAGGTATAATGACAATGTTCCTTCAAATATCAATAAAGATGTAGAAATCATAAAAAAAAAGGAAACTATGAAGTTGAAAATTAAAATGAATGAAAATTTAAAACTCATGAGAGGGGCTCAACAGTACATTTGAACTGGCAGAAGAAGGAATGAGTAAACTTGAAGATAGGTCAATAGAGGTTATGCAAACTGAAGAACAAAGAGAACAAAAGGAATGAAGAGAGATGAGCCTCAGAGAAATGTGGGACACATTTCATAAAAACATACATATTGGGAGTATCAGAAGAGAGGAGAGAGAGAAAAGAGCAGAGAAAAATATTTGAAGAAATAAGAAAAGTTCTCAAATTTACTGAAAAACAATGATCAAAGCTAGACAAAGACATGACAAGAAAAAACATACTGCGGGCTAATATCTCTTAGGAGTATGGGTGCAAAAAATCTTCAACAAGGTACTAACAAACTGAACCCAGTAACCTAAAAAAAGAATGACGGGGCACCTGGGGGGCTGAGTGGGTTGTGTCTGACTCTTGATCTCAGCTCAGGTCTTGATCTCAAGTCATGAGTTCAAGTCCAGTATTGGGCTCCACATTCAGTGTGGAGCCTACTTAAAAAAAAAAAATTATACACCATGACCAAGATTTACCTGAAAAATGCAAGGTTGCTTTAACATATGAAAACCAATTAAGAAATCATAACAACAGGGGCGCCTGGGTGGCTCAGTCATTAAGCGTCTGCCTTCGGCTCAGGTCATGATCCCGGGGTCTTGGGATCGAGCCCCGCATCGGGCTCCCTGCTCAGCGGGAAGCCTGCTTCTCCCTCTCCCACTCCCCCTGCTTGTGTTCCTTCTCTCACTGTCTCTCTCTCTGTCAAATAAATAAATAAAATCTTTAAAAAAAAAAAATCATAACAACAGAGTAAAAAACAAAAATCAAATGATCAATCTCAATATATGTAGAAAAAGCACTTGGTAAATTCCAATACTACACTTTCATGATAAAAACCCCTCAACAAGGGGCACCGGGGTGGCTCAGTTGGTTGAGCAGCTGCCTTCAGCTCAGGTCATGATCCCAGGGTCCTGGGATGAAGCCCTGCATCAGGCTCCTGCTAAACTTCTTCCTCTCCCTCTTCCCTTCCCCCCGCTTGTGTGCTCTCTCTCTCTCTCTCCCCCCCAATCAAATAAATAAAATCTTAAAAAAAAAAAAAAGCCCTTGGGGCACCTGGGTGGCTGAGTCGGTTGAGTGGCTGCCTTTGGCTCAGGTCATGAGCTCAGGGCCTTGGGATCGGGCCCCAAATTGGGCTGTTGCTCAGCGGGAGCCTGCTTCTCCCTCTCCCTCTGCTTGTCACTCCCCCTGCTTGTTTTCTCTCTGTGTGTCAAATAAATAAATAAAATCTTTAAAAGAAAAAAAAAACCCTCAACAAGCTAGGAAAAGAAAAGATTTTTCCAACCTGATAAAGGACATCTGCAGAAAACCCACAGCTAACATCATACTTAATGGTGAAAACTGGATGCTTTCCCCTAAGATCAAAAACAAGACAAGGAAGTCTGCTTCTTTTCAACATTGTGTTAGGTGTTCTAATCAGAGCAATTAGGCAACAAAATGGAATAAAAGCATCCAGATTATAAAGGAAGAAGCAAGACTATCTCCATTTGTGCACGACATGATCTTGTATATAGAAAATCTCAAGGAATCCATGAAAAAGAAACTATTAGAACTAATAAAAAAGTTCATCAAGTTTACAGAGTACAAACCAATATACAAAACTGAATTCAAGTTATCAGGTTATCTAGCTCTGATAGTTTCTGTTCAAGGAATGTGTTCGTTTGCTCTAAGTTGTCAAATTTATTGGTATGAAGTTATGATAATTTCCTTATTATCTTTTTAATGTCTATAGGCTCTGTAATATTACCTTCACTCTCATTCCTAATATTGGTAATCTCTTTCTCTCTTTTTCCTTTGATTACTCTAGTCCTCATTGTTACATCATTAGTTTTTTTTTACTCTTAGAGCACCTAGCTGGCTCAGTTGCAAGAGCATGTGACTCTTGATCTTGGGGTCATCAATTCAAGCCCCACATTGGGTGTAGAGCTTATTTAAAAAATTTTTTTGGAAAAAAAAATTTTGGGGGGGGTCTTTTTTCTCTGTTTCATTTTGAATAGTTTCTATTGCGGCATCTTCAAATTCAATAATAATTTCTTCTAAAATATCTAATCTGATGTTAATCCCATCCAGTATATTTTTCATGTCAGAAATTATAGTCTTGAGATCTAAAAGTTCAATATATGTCCTTTTTTATATCTTATATGTCTCTCCTTCTTGAACAACTAGAGCATATTTATTTATTTATTTTTTAAATCTTTTTTTTTTTTTTTAAGATTATTTATTTATTTATTTATTTGACAGAGAAAGAGACAGCGAGAGAGGGAACACAAGCAGGGGGAGTGGGAGAGGGAGAAGCAGGCCTCCCGCTGAGCAGGGAGCCCGATGTGGGACTTAATCCCCGGACCCTGGGATCATGACCTGAGCTGAAGGTAGACACTTAACGACTGAGCCACCCAGGCGCCCCTAGAGCATATTTATAATAGCTGTTTTATAATCATTGTCTGCTAATTGTATCATTTTTCTCTTTTCTGGGTCAGTTTCTATAAATTGATCTTTCTTCTCATATGAGTTGTATTTTTAATTTTAAACAATTTTTAACTGAAGTATAGTTGACATATATCAGTTTCAGGTGTACAACATAATGATTCAATAATTATATACATTATGAAATGCTCACCACAATGAGTGTAGTTACCTTCTGACACCAAAGTTATTACAATATTATTGATTGTATTCCCTATGCTGTTCTTTTATCCCTGACTTTATTTTATAACTTGAAGTTTGTATCTCTTAATCCTCTTCATCTATTTCACCCATCCTCCCGCCTACCTCTAGCAACCACTAGTTTATCCTCTGTATTTATAAACTGTTTCTCTTTGTCATTGTTTGCTGGTTTGTTTTGTTTTTTAGATTCCACATATAAGTGAAATCATATGGTATTTGTTTTTCTCTGTCTGACTTATTTCACTTAGCATAATACCTTCTAGGTCCATCCATGTTGTCACAAATGGCAAGATTTCATTCTTTTTTTTATGGCAAAGTAATATTTCATTGTGTATAAATACCACATGTTCTTTATCCATTCATCTATTTTTTTCTTAAGATTTTATTTATTTATTTGACAGAGAAAGACACAGCGAGAGAGGGAACACAAGCAGGGGGAGTGGGAGAGGGAGAAGCAGGCTTCCCACAGAGCAGGGAGCCCGATGTGGGGCTCGATCCCAGGACCCTGGGATCATGACCCGAGCCAAAGGCAGACGCTTAATAAATGAGCCACCCAATTTTAAAGTAAATTCCATATTGTTTTTCAGAGTGGCTGTACCAATTTACTTTTCTACCAACAGTGCACAAATCTTCACCAGAGTTGTATTTTCTTGCTTTTTGCATTCCTGGTTATTTTTGATTTGATGACAATGTGAATTTTACATTGTTGGGTGTTGGATTTTTTAAAAATTCCTTTATATATTTTTGGGCTTTGTTCTGGGATTCAATTAAGTGACTTGGAAACAATTTAATCTTTTTCAAGCTAGCTTTTAAGCTTTGTTAGATGGGTCCAGACAGCCTTTAGTCTAGGTCAATTCTGTTGCACTAGTGAGATAATTTTCTGAGAACTCTGCTGATGTTCTGTGTTAGGAAGTCTTTCCAATCTGACTGGTGGGAACATGAAGCCTGCTAGTTCCTGAGTGAGCTCAGAGGATTGTTCTACTTGACTTTCTGGTGGTCATTTTTTTGGCCTTGGTAGCTTCCTCCTACATGTGAGCTGGTATTAGTTGGAATCAGTACTAGTTGGAACCCTCTGCATATCTCCAGAATTCAGTCTTGGTCAACTCTCTTCTCTCAGGTCTTCTACACTGCAAATTCCAGCTGCCTCAGCCTCCCCAAAGACTGAAGTTTGCTTCCTTAATTTAAGGAGACATACAGGCTCCATTTGGATTCACTCTTCCTGTACTGTGGCCTAGAAACTCTCTCTAGGCAGTAGCCAGGACAATTGTAGAGCTCATCTCCCTGCTCTAGGGATTACTGTCCCAGGCTGCCTATTATTTAATGTTTGAAAACCATTTTCGCAATTTTGTCCTCCTTTTTAAGGCAGAAAGCTTTATCTAGTCCCTGTTACTGGGACTAGATGGAAGTTGCCATTCTGGCCCTTATTCTTTCTTTCTTTTTTTTTAATTTCAGTATAATTAACATACAGTGTTATATTAGTTTCAGGTGTAAATTTTGGTCTTTCTTCTAAGAGCAATAGACTGCATTGAAGGGTTTCCAATGGGGAGGCACATGACCAGTTTTTTAAAATAACTGAGTGCTGGGCGCCTGGGTGGCTCAATCGTTAAGTGTCTGCCTTCGGCTCAGGTCATGATCCCAGGGTTCTGGGATTGAGCCCCGCATCGGGCTCTCTGCTCGGCAGGGAGTCTGCTTCTCCCACTCCCCCTGCTTGTGTTCCCTCTCTCGCTGTGTCTCTCTCTGTCAAATAAATAAATAAAATCTTAAAAAAAAATAAAATAAAATCACTGAGTGCTGTGTGGAGAATGGATGGAAGGAGAGCAAGACAGGAAGTGGGGAGACAACAATTCAGAGGTTACCTTATCCTGACAGTTGATGGTGGCTTGGACCAAGAAAATGACAGTGGAAGCGAGGGAAAGGTAAGGTTTATTTACGAACTGACAGTATATTATTGCCTATGTGAAGTTCAAAGTGGCAAGTCTTTGACCTCTATGCTAAGGGAATTTCATTGTGACCCTCTGAAGAGAGGGGTTGTATAAGAACTACGTTCTTGCTTCTGGATTTTCAGCCAATCAGGGATGACTATTTATTTGCAGGGCAGGCTTTCAACTTGCCGCAGTTGACACCTCAGTTACTCTTACGGACTGAATGGTTTTGGCCCCTGCCCCTAATTCATATGTTGAAGTCCTAACCCTCAATGTGATGGCATTTGGAGATGAAGCCTTCGAAAGGTAATTAGGGTTAAATGAGGTCGTAAGTGTGGGGTGCTGATGTTGGGATTAATGCCCTTATAAGACACCAGAGAACTTGCTCTCTGTCACATGAGGACACAGCAAGAAGGTAGCTATCTGCAAGCTAGGAAGAGAGCCCTCAGCATGAACTGACTTCTGGACCTTGATCTGGGACTTAGAGCATCCAGAACTGTGGGGAATAAGTTTCTGTTGTTTAAACTACCTAAGTCTATGGTATTTTGTGATAGCAGCCCAAGAAAGGGAATATAGTGGTGCTCAGCTACCAGTCAGTGATGACTTCTCTCATTTGGATGGCAGTGTTGTTCAAGGGTGTGAGCATTCTTTAAAATGGTAAATTTTTGCTTTGCAATGTTTTGTGAATGGTGCTTTAATACATAATCTTTTTGATAGTGAATTGTTTGCAAACTCCTGTGATAATATTAATGCATTTGCATTAGCATCGCCTGTAAAAAACCTTGACTTCCTGACTTCTACTTAAGTCAAATAACGTTATCTTATAATTAGCTCAATGGAGAACTGGTATTGAAAAGACCTTCTACTGATTGGCCCATTAACAGTTTTTAAGTCATTGATAAAAGAGTAGGTAAACAAGGCTAATTTAAAACATTCAGTCTGAAACCTGGTTCTTTCAGTTAAGCTGTTGCTAGTGTTTTGAATTCTCTTGCTTCACTGCTTAAAGACAGCTACTCTCAGATGATAGCCCATTCACTTCCAAAGATTAGGTGGAAATTAAATATAAGAATTAAGAGAATGGACTTTGGTCTGTTGAGAAGCAAGCACAGTAAGAACGAGGAGCATGACTTGCAAAGGATGGGTATAATGAGAGCTCACACTCAATGTGAGCTCGAACTCACAACCCTGAGATCTAGAGTTGCATGCTTTTCCAACTGAGCCAGCCAGGCGACTGAGAGATGTTTTCTTTTTAAGATAGAAAGAGAAAGGGAATGGACCACTGACAATAATGGCATTTTGAACTATTTACAGGCTGGCTTGAAAACACTTTAGACTGATTCCAAACGACCACTCATGTATATACCACCCATCTGTTCAACACACACACACCTGTTAGGTGCCTATTGTGTAAAAGACTTTATGCTATTGGAGCTACAAAGATGAAGACAATGTAGATATGACCTTAAGTACTTCACAACGGACTGCTGATAGCAGACATGTTTCTAATTAATCTTATACTATTGTCACAAGATAAACTAAGTGCTGCCGCGGTGCATGTGTGTATAAATTACCTGCTTATTAATCATTTTGATCTAAGCCTTGAAAGTTAGTAAAAGCATGGAAATAATGTAGTAAAATCATTTTTCCCGTTCTGCCATACCTCCCTTTTGGTGCTGCCACTGAACAACTTTGCATTTCTCTCAACATTACAGTCTCCCTGGAATCAAAGAATATTAATAGCTTTAGAATCACTCTCAGGATGAGACAACAGATCCAGATTAGGCTTCACACGACATGCCTGAGGACAGAGCTAGCTTAGTGGCAAACAGAAACCATTCTCCTGAATACAAACTAAGTATTATGCCTTTTTCTTCATCCAGCTATGTGTAAAATTCTTCCCAACCTTTGAGACTTGGCTTAATCATTACTACTTCCATGAAGCCCTGCCTGACATTCCCCAAGTAGATAAACTCTCCCTCTTCAGAGTATTTTGCTCACAGTGACTACTTTTAACAGAAACATTCACTTACTTTTACTGGGACTTTGTTCCCTAATTATTCCAGCTGGAGCCTCGAGCCCAAAGGACAGAGGAATGTGAAATCATGGTCCCTGGGTTCTCTGCAGATGAGGACAAAATATGAAAAATCATGGCCACTACATTTCACTTTTTCATAAAATACCAGTAATTTTTCTATTATACGAACTCTTGGTATTGTCACTTTCTTCCGATGTTGCAATTACTTACTGCTCACTAAGGTCATTAATGCCTTTATTGCAAAATCCAATGAATACTGTCCTGTTTTTAGCTTTTTAATGTTCCCTGTGACTTTTCTTTCATATATCCAGTTATTTGTTAAATATTTAATGAGATCAGATATTGCACTAGATGCTGGGAATGCAATGGTGAGCAAAACACACATAGGTCCCATCATATGATAACACTAGAAAGGCCACCAATCAAGCAACCTTAAAAAAGTGTAGTAAATGCTACATTAGAGGAATCATAGGGCACATAATCTGATTCAGAGACTTAAAACCTAGTCTGATCCAAAAGAAGTGATGTTAAGGTGAAATCTGGAGAATTAGGAGATGAAGGAAGCCTAGTTCAGCAAAGGGAACATGAAGGACTGGAGGCAAGAAAAAACACACATTGGAGGATTTAAAGATGTTCCTTAAGCCTGGGTCACAAATGGGGAAAAAAGGGCAGGAGAGGTAAGGAAGGACAGTTTCATTTCATAAAGTGCTTTTAAACTGTGATAAGAGTCTGGGTTAAAGGCAATGAAAAGCCATGGAAAGATTGTGAAGAGCAGAAGGACAAGAGAAAGCTCATTCTTGCTGCAATTTAGGAAAAACATTTCTACAATGTCCATTATTTTTTATTCTAGGTTTTAAGCGATTTTCACTGTTGCCTCATTCTAAATACTGTGAAAAGAGCTAAATTAAAAGAAAATCTTTGATTTGGGTGAAAATATCTCCCCATGCATCACAGATAAATTATATGTAAAACAGAAGTTATTCTTGCAAAGCAATTTCTTGACTCCTGATTAACATCAGAAAATAGATAAGGTTTAACAATAGACTAGTAGGTAATTGTATCCTCCTTTTATTTGAAACCAGTCAGCTCTAAATTATTCATACTATCTGAAGAACAGATATATATATATACATAACCTAAAATGATCAATAATCCGGATAGTTTCTATTTCACTTTGCAATGTGTCTTTATCTTCATTTAAACACAAGTATCTCTGAAATCTAGGAATTTACTTAAAGCCACACCAGATTGCTGGAGGGGAGGTGGGTGAGGGGATGGGGTAACCAAGTGATGGGTATTAAGGAAGGCACCTGATGTAATGAGCACTGGGTGTTATATGCAATTGATGAATAACTGAACTCTATCTACATCTGAAACTAATGATACACTGTATGTTAATTGAATTTAAATAAAATAACATTTAAAAAAAGAGCCACACCACAGAAAATGGCCAATCCATAATACCTAATTTTGTGATCCATCCTAAATTGGGAATTGAAAGCATGTTTTAGGCTGATGTCAAGAGTTAAGAAAGTGGTTTATACCTTTTTCTTTACACTTTCATATTTTTTGACTTTTTTTTTTAAACAGTTAAGTATGTCACTTTATTATTTTTCTGGTAATAAAAACATTTCCGTATGGAAAACAAAGAGAGGTATCCTCTTTCACATCTTCCTTGAGAAGGTCGGGTTAAATAATTGATTTTAGAGAGCTTCCCTGAGATACAAAATTCATTTTAAAAAACACAAAAAGAACCAGAGAGTAACAGGACATGAACAAAGCAGGGTAGAAGTGCTATCATTTAGGTTTGCAATATGGATAATTTTAATAATGACTATTTTCTAAGATATTTGAATGACTATTTTCTAAATGAACACAATTTTAGCAACCAATGGGGAATAAAACAGCGATGTTACAGAATTCTAAAATCTTTTTTGATAGAGATCATTGATTAGATTTAGTTTTGAACAACATAAATTAAGTCAAGGAATGAAAAGTGCTTTTACGATCAAAACTAACTGGGGCACCTGGCTGGCTCAGTCAGTGGAGTGTGCAACTCTTGATCTCAGGTCGTGAGTTCGAACCCCATGCTGGGTGTAGAGATTTATTTTTTAAAGATTTTATTTATTTGAGAGAGAGAAAGCAGGAGCAGGGGGAGAGGCAGAGGGAGAGGGAAGAGACTCCGTGCCAAGCAGGGAGCCCGATGCGAGGCTCGATCCCAGGACCCCATGATCATGACTTGAGCCGAAGGCAGATGCTTAAGTGACTGAGCCACCCAGACACCCCTAGAGATTACTTAAAAAAAAAAAAATTAAAACACAGCAAATATGCTGAATATATATTTACTTGAAATACTGTTTTTAAAAATCATATGAAGGTAAAGGCAGGATCTTATTCTGAAAATTAAGGAATCAGGATAAATTCGTTTTTACGTACTCAATAGCTTATATAGATCTGTTCCTAATAACTTTGTTTAGGACTTTACAACATACTATGTGTGGTGTGAAGAATTTATAACGTGATGATGCTTTTGGATAACAGAATACCTCAGTTTTCAGTTCTTAAAAAAAAAAACCTCAAAACATTCTGATTTTGTTGTTTAAAAAATTGTTTTCATTTTAATGATCTGAGTTAGTAACAAACAAATATACAAAATTGTCTTTCACATTTCCATACATTGTATTATGGACCACTTAAAACTCTGGGCTACAAATGCAGGTTTCTTTGTATCCTTAACTTCAATTATTGTCACTTATAAATAAAGGTGATTTTCGAAAACATGCATTTGTGAACATAGATGCCAAAAGTTGTACATGTAAGTTAATGCACAACCAATAGTGTACATTGTTCATTTGTGCAGTTATGTGTCAAATGCAATTGACACAGGTAGAAGCAGTTATCCTGGGACAGTTTACTCTATCTGAAAAGCATTTCTGAGAAACAGATGGAACTACAGTTTAAAGCAAAAATTGTATTCTACAAATACAGTAAAATTCACAACTTGCACATCTGAAGCAACTTTTGGGACCCAAAGCTGATTCAATAACCTTGCTGCTATATTGGTTTTATGGGTATAACTCCAAAATCATAGACTGGAAAACAGCTGTTTCAACAAAAATAAATATATATATTAAAAGGAAAGTGAGACTTTAAAAAATGCGAGGAAAGCTCTGAAAAGAGTAATAAGGTATGAATCACCTGTAATTTTCACTTTTAAAAGTTTTAGAAATTTAAAGAAATTTAGAAACTTAAAGGTAATCTGAACATTTTCTAAGCTGTTTTAAATTAGGATTTTTCCATCCCACCAATGTTTTCTATTTGATAGTATAATAGAAATATGGACGGTTTCTATTGTTGACTTACCATGATAATTCATAAGTCATGATAAATTTGTGACTTCATTAGAGGATCAAATAAGTGGAAACTGGGTTATCATGAAAATGGGAACAAGGAAGCCCCTTCTATAACCACTAATCTGAACTACAAATAAACACCAACACAAAATGATTTTTTATATTAAATTATTTCCAGGTATCTGTAGGGAGGAAAATCCAATCTTTCTTAAAAATGTTTTCCTGGGTGGTGGCAATATGTGCTTTACCTCTTTAACTCTATCTACAACCTAAAATTATTTCTATATTATAAATTTCAAACTCCCTGGCAAGGAATGTGAATGCTAACCAGCTAGGTATTTATTCAACTTCATACAAAGAAAGGACTCATGAATGGACATCATAATAAGAGTCCCACTTTTTGCTAAGGCCCAAGTTTGATGTCCTTGCCTATAATATATGATCAAATGAGAGACGACCGTGCCAAACAACTGGGTCTCCTTCAGGCAGTTATCAAAGACTTGGCCTCTGATATTATGAAAACACTTGTTTTACTACAATGAATACAACTGCCAACATTTTGAGGGGCAACTGCAGTTGAAGAGGAAATGGGTAATTTTCTATAGGAAACATAAGATCAACTTTAAGAAAATGTCCCTGTTTTCCGTGGGCCTTACGAAGGAGATGTGGCTAGTGATTTCAAACATGTACTTCAAGTGTTACCTAAATGCATGACAGCTCTTAAAAATGTTTAATCATCAACGATTCAGGAAAGTAAGCTGGGGGGAGTAAAGACATGTACGTATAACACTACATTAGGAGATGTAGTTATCTACTCTGCACTTCATAAATGAAAGAAACCAATTCTGTCCAGAATCACTATCAGAAAGAAATATGGCTGCTTCCTACTCTTCTCCACTTAGCAAAATCAATTTTATGATGCTCTCACTGCTGGTAAGTCTCATCTGAGTTAGGCAAAATGAATCTAATAGGTTACTTTTGTTTTCAAAATAAACTGTTTAAACTGGTCTTTTTAAAAGCTTTCAGAAATGGAATATTTAAGCACTGAGAGAAACTTCTATTATTACCTTGTCTAATGGCAGGTACAATGATTGTTTGATTAAGGATTATTGCTTTTAATAAGATAACCATCAGAAATAAATATGTAAGCTTAACTCAAATACTCATTTTCTACTCAATGCTACGTTTCATTCTCAAATCGAGTCACATGTTATCTTTAATTTTTTGCCAGTTTACCAAGGTTTTAAGTATAAGAAGTTGGCCTGTTAACTCAAAATCAAGACAACAGCAATGTCCACATAAGCACGTCTTATTTGGGCATTGAGCAGGAACACTGCTTTCTTGATGGGACTTAAGGCACTAAATGGTGGTAAAATAAACAAAAAGTAGGATGATTAACAACTTCTTTAGAATCCTAAAAAAGGAGATCGTTTAGAAGGACACTAGTAAATCTTTTTCTCAAACAAATAAGGCATCCTGTTGGCAAACACAAATAAAACAAAAGGTCATGTTGAACCTAATACATTCACTGTCTCAGCTAAACTACTTGAAACACTAGCTATCAAACTAAAGAAAGCTACAACAGCGCGTATAAAAGTTGGAAAGGCACCAAAAGGAAAGTTCTACCACTTCCAGTTCTAAGAGTTAGGTAAGCTGTGTTTAACACTGCATGTCGCCTAATTATAAATTTTATTCTTCCAAATGTATAATGGTGGTTAATTCTGATTTTGACAAATCGGTTAATCAAGTACTAGTAAGGAGTCGATTTTCATGAACTGGAAAATGACTGCAGTGTCTAACACAACTCCACTTATAAAGCTACACTAATTCTAGTACTGAATGCATATTCTGGATAACACTGAAGCAAATCCATATAAACAAAAATGGTTACCTCAAGATAGAATTCACAATAGAAATTCAATATATAACTAAATAAGATTTACTGAAAATAATGAAAAGTGTAGTACAGATACATCAAACATAATTATAACCACAACATTTTCCTTGTGAAAAATACAACTATTAGTGAAATAAAATGTACAATTGAAAAATTTTTCCAAAGGAAAAAACAGTATAAAGGAAAATACTTTTCTTTGAGATAGGGAAAATAGTATGTCATTGTTTTTTTCATTACAATATAATTTGACACAAAAAGCAGTCCTAGAATTGCACCAATTCCACATCCAGTTTCCTGAACATGTTAAGAGTAAAAGGAGTTCGTAAAGCAGAATGCAGTTTCTGAATTTCATATTTTAAATTGAGGATATTCTCATACAAAATGTCACATCACACCAGATCTGTTTACATAATGTACAATACTTTCCATTTTGTGGCCAGACACGAATATAAACATAGGCGTTTGGTGCCACCTCTCTTTCGTTCTGGTGTTTAGTCAGAGTCAGGAAAAAAATAATCAAGTTACTGAAGTGTTATCTCTCTAGCAATAAAGAAAAATTATATTTAGTGCATGCTTCATCATTTGTCAAAAAACATTTCTGAAAATAAAACTCAGTTACCCAATGGTTTACAAAATAGAAAAATCATTCATTAGGATAAAAATGTGGTGGGATTTTAGGTCCATTTCCAAAGGCCTGACTTCCTGGGCAGCACCACTGTCCTTCAGCAGAGGTCACCAGTAAGTTCTAAGAGCAAAGCAGGTGTGCCCGCAGGAGACCACCGCTTCACACTCACTTATCTGAGGCCCCACACCCCCTGTGGCCCCCCATCTCTGCCAGTTCATTAGTGCTATAACACAGACAGAACTTCCGTGGAAATGTTAGGAACATTTCTGCTGTACATGATTTAGAAGTTCTCCGAATTTTTCAAATAGGTCTTCCACCCATTTTACATTTTTCATACAAAGTTGAACAATTTCTTCCTGTCCTAAGTCTTCATTTCTTTTCTGCACAGAAGAAATCTAAAATAAAGAGAATGACCACATTAGCTTATACTTATCACTTTATGAGCTCTTCATAAGGGTTTATGGTTTCTGTATCTTGAATGAAAAGGATTTTATGAATACACCTACAAATATGGATTTAAAAAAAAAATGCCATCCGTGGAGAATGATTATTTCATATAAATTTGGGTGAAGTCTAATCCTATCATTTTTAGCTCCATGAGGGCAAAGAGGAAGGCTAGAAAAAAAAATGGTTCAAACTTCTGAATTCCTTCCAATTGTGTTAAAAGCTAAGTGACAAATTTTGGGGTGAATTCTGCAATTCAGAGCAATGTAAAAATAGTCATCATATTTTGCATGACAATCTTTATTTTCTCCTTTGCTAGGTTAGATTTATGAACATCTTTCCATTGATTATCATCAAATACATCAAGTGTAGCCTCAATCCACAACTTAACTCTTAAACAGCTGGTAGTGCTGATAAAAAAGTCCAGTCCACAGCCATTTAAGCTTTGAGGAACTTGATCATTCTATCCCACCCACAAAGTGGTATTATTGTCATATATAACTTCTGAGCAACTTAAATTATGATACGTAAAAGTTACAATTAAATTTTAACTATCATTTCTTCCTGACCATGTACAAAAACCCCTTTCTCAGCAATTAAGTGGGAGAAGGCCATTTTAGTGATAAGGAAGACGGCAGGATATCAAAGCAGTGACTGAAGTGAATTAAAGCAGGATCATGATGGATTATGAGTGAAGAAAATGAAATCAAGTACCATTTATTATGGCAATGTAAAGCAAGCATAAAGCATAAAGTTAAGCAAACAGTTTAAAAACATTACCACTTACAGCTCTGGAAGAGCCTCAGATTAATATGAGCACAACACATAACAGAGAGACTCAGAATAACATTACTTACAAGACAATTATAGACACATGTATTTTTTAACAATTCTAAGACATTAAAAAAATACTATAGCTATAGTCTCCTTAAAGTTCAGAAAAACATTTCTTTTTTAAATAAATGAAAAAAATTACCTCATCTTTACATATCAGATAAACATGATATTTATAATGATGGAGTGAATGATACAAAGAATACAGCTGTATTTTCTCTGGATCAACAGCAAACTCCTATAAAAAGAAAAGAGTTTATAGTCATATTTATTTCATGGACTATTTGAACTGTGAATACTTTTACAAAAATACTAGACCAGAAGTCTTAATGGAAATCTTAAAAATAAATGACTAATATGGCTAGATATAGGCTTAAATATGGACAAGAGGCTTATTCAAAATAAGAATTTAAATTGTAGGGGCGCCTGGGTGGCTCAGTTGTTGAGTGTCTGTCTGCCTTCAGCTCAGGTCATGATCCCGGGGTCCTGGGATCGAGCCCCGCATTGGGCTCCCTGCTCCGCGGGAAGCCTGCTTCTCCCTCTCCCACTCCCCCTGCTTGTGTTCCTTTTCTTGCTTTGTCTCTCTCTGTCAAATAAATAAATAAAATCTTTTTTTAAAAAAAGAATTTAAATTGTATTTTAGAATCTTCACTTTTTTTCTGAATATAAACGCACAATATTTCAAAAAATTTAAACATAGAAAAATTTAAACAGTAAACATGTAAGATGACTTATAAAGTAAAAGAATCCTATAATCTCTTGCTTCAGAGATAAACAGGGTTAAAAGCGTGGTATATATTCTTCCATATTTTTCCATGTATAAGATGTATTAATGACACGAATTCTGTAATGGGAAGGAAATCCTACTACACATATTGTTCTGCAGCTTTATTTTTTTTAAAATTTTTTTTAAGAAGATTTTATTTATTTATTTGACAGAGAGAGACACAGCGAGAGAGGGAATACAAGCAGGGGGAGTGGGAGAGGGAGAAGCAAGCTTCCCGCAGAGCAGGGAGCCCGATGTGGGGCTCGATCCCAGGACCCTGGGATCCTGACCTGAGCCGAAGGCAGATGCTTAACGACTGAGCCACCCAGGCGCCCCTGCAACTTTATTTTTTATAACTTGTTTTTAACCTAACTAAAACTTGCCTCTTTCTATTTATTACATATAACCCCCTACTGCTATAAATTACATGAGGGCAGGGAATTTTGACCATTTTTCACAGTTCTATTCCTAGTGCTTAGAACTGTATTCACACAACAGGCACTCAAAAAATTTTAATGAAAGAATGAATGAGTCTTTTTAAAAATTACATAGTATTACATTATCTGGATGGCTCTTTATCCAGTTTCCCACTGGTGATGCATAACTGTATTGCTCTTATAATTAGGCAATGAGCAAAAGCATACATTTTTATGCATTTGTGAATGTGTTTCCACAAAATATATTTTTGACGTGAAATTGATGTTGCTAAACTGATTTCTAAAAAGGCAATAATTTAGACTATGTTTGAAAATGAGTGAATCCCAATTTCAATAATTTTGCAGATATGGAATATTGAATCTTATGGAACATGTGCATACTTACCTATATGCATTTGTATCTAATGACAAAAAAATATACAGAAAATATAAATACAGGTATCAGGTAATTCCTTGCCTATTCATCTATTTTAAAAATCTGCAAGCACTGGGTGCTTGGGTGTCTCAGTCAGTTAAGCATCTGCTTTTAGCTCAGGTCATGACCCCAGGGTCCTGGGATGGAGCCCTGCATCCAGCTTGCTGCTCAGCAGAGTCTGCTTTTCCCTCTGCCCCTCCTCCCACTCGTTCTTTCAGTCTCTCTCTCAAATAAAATAAATAAAATCTTAAAAAAAAAAAAACAAAACTGCAAGCACTAACTATATGCAGATACTGTGCTGGACAATGCAGAAAAACAAAATAAGACCGAGTATCTGTTCTTTGAGCTGGAGCTGCTCATTCCTACCTGAAAAGACTTCAGAGTTAATAACAATACAGTAAAGTATTTGCTTGTTTCAATATTTTAAAGAGGAATAATATTAACTGGAAAAGGCATAATTATATCAAACCATATATACTTACTTGTGCAGATTTGGTGGTTGTTTTAGAAGTCCTTAGAGTTTTCTTATTATAAGTTTTGCCATTCATTTTGATTTTAGAAATAGGAGAACCCCCACTTTTTGCTTTAGAGTCTCGAGTAATTATTGTTAGTTCGGGAAAGCTTTCCAAAGCATTCTTTAAAATAAAGCAAAAATAACTGACATCAGAAGAAAACTAATCCAAACTACTTCCAGCTATTTGAAAAATACAGAAATATATACATACATTTATATATAATACACACATGTATATAGATGGGGTATGGTAAATATATACAATATAGAAATACACGTGGGTATTAAACAGAGCCACAAATTCTTTGTAGCTCCTCCATCACCATGTGGAACCTACTTCCTCATCCCTTGAATCTGGGTGAACCTTACCTTATGACCTGCTTTATGCCAATAGCACATGGCACTGTAGGGACTCCTTAACAAGCCAGAGAGTTCTAGAAATGCCTCTCTGTGGCTTCAAAGTAGGAGAAAGAGGGACACAGGTTTCTTCAAAGCTCTACCAATTCAACCACTGTCAACACCTGACTCTTGGCCAAGCCCTGCTATAAAGAACGCGTCTGATCCCAGATGAATGGGATCTCTCCCTGATGAGAAGAGTGAAAACAAGTAGCATTGTAATACTTCTCTGGCTTCACCACGTCTCTGCTTCTTTTGACCTCAGTTGTATGAAGAGTCTAAAACAGACCTTGATGCATTTTCTGGCCACATGACACAGCAGTTACTCACTGATAACTTAGTGGCCATGTGGCCAAACCAATTCTAGGCCACTCATTAAAAGTCACTGGCATATTTTGCCCTTAACTACTTGGCAAATCATCTGGACATGAAAAACTACAAATAATAACTGAATGATATTTGTAGCTAAATTTAACTAGTTTAAGTACTGTTTTAAGGGGCACCCGGCTGGCTCAGTTGGCCATAGAGTTTACTTAAAAAAAAAAAAAAAAGTTGTTTTAAAAGATTAAACTGAGTTCACACAATCATTTATTATTTTGACACTAAAAGGGTTCAAGTGCTCCCATTATATTTATTATTCAGAAGGAAGTTCCCATTTGATAAGCTACACTGTTTTATAAACAGTTACAACCTTTAAGGCCAACTCTCTTCCAGACTCTTGAGTTCCCAAGCACCTTTCATGATAAGACGCTAAAGATGATTGGAAGCACATGGATTTCAGAGGAAAACAGAACATGATTAACTTCAAAAGGCTTTAGGATTCCCAAAATGACTGAGATCATCATGTTAATGGTGTTAATTATTTCTAATGAATAGAAAATCTTTTAATCTTTTATAATTTACTATTTGTAGTATTTTACTATTTTAAAATCATATTGTAATACTGTGCATATATTTTGGCTTTGAAATGCAAGTTGCTATAAATGAAAATAATAAAAATAACTAATTTTAAAATTAGAAATTCTGTGGTTTTTTTCTTTGAAAATAAGAATATGAAAACTAATTTTTCAGTTGTTCATCATAAACTACTGCATAAGCCTTAAATACCTACTGAATCTACTAAATTCCAAGTGGTGATACAAGTTATTAGAGAACTGGTTTAACATTTCTAAATGGCTAGCCAATGGGTGGCCTGGCTGGCTTAGTCAGTGGAGCATGTGACTCTTGATCTTGGGGGTATAAATCTGAGCCCCACTTTGGGTGTAGAGATTACTTAAAAAAATAAAATCTTTAAAAATAAAATGGGTAGCCCAAACTGGTCATTTTAAGGATTTAGTAAATTTTTAGAAAACACACATATAACAGCATTCTCTTCTCTGCAGAAAATATGGCATTTTCCAAATTTCATTTGATGACAGCAGTTAAGCAGAAAATACTGGACTAGGAGTCGGTAGACCAGATTCTTAGTACTGGGTTTCATACTACCCTTTGACTTTTTTTTCTTTGCAAGTGCATGTCAGTGAAGAATATAGGACTATTAGTAGTTTGGTGTCATTTAACTTTGATTTTTTTTTTTTAAAGAAAACTCTGCACCCAATGCAGGGCTCAAACTTACAACCCCCAGATCAAGAGTCACGTGCTCTGTTGACTGAGCCAGCCAGGCACCTCTGGTGAGATTTAATTCTGAACTCAGTCTCAGAGCTTTAATTTTCACCTAGCTAAAATGAAGTCAACTTTCACTTTTATGTGGAGTTCAGATAAAACAGGGATGTGAAAAAGCTATACAAATTACCCAAATGAGTTGAAAACTTATATCCACACAAAAACCTGCACACAGATGTTTACATAGTAGCTTTATTGATAATTGCCAAGGTAAGGAAGCAACCAGGATGTCCTTCAGTACATGGATAGATAAATTGTGGTATATTCAGACAATGGAACATTATTCACTGGTAAAAAGAAATGAGCTGTCAAGCCATAAAAAGACACGTTAGAAAAAAATTCTTTTTTTTTTAAACAAGTGATTTTTTAGATCTTTATTTTTTATTTTTAAAAAGCAAGCTCTATGCCCAACATGGGGCTTGAACTCACAACCCTGATACCAAGAGTCATATGCTCTACTGATTGAGTCAGCCAGGTGCCCCAGAACCTTAAATTCTTATTAGTATTTGAAAGAAGCTAATCTGAAAAGGTTACATATGATACGGTTTTCAACTATAGGACGTTCTGGAAAAGGTAAAACTATAGAGACAGTAAAAAGATCAGTGGTTGCCAGAGGTTAGGTGGGGAAGGAGGGAAGGATAAATAGAGCACAGAGTATTTTCAGGGCAATGAAACTATTCTGTATGACACCTTAATAGTAGGTAACATGTCATTATACTTTTCTTCCTCAAAGCAACAGAATGTACACCACCATGAGTGAGCCATGCAAACTATGGACTTCAGGTTAGAAGGATGAGTCAATGTAGGTTCAACAATTATGACAAATGTACCACTCTGGTGGGACATGCTGATAATGGGGGAAGTTGTTCATGTGTGGTAGATGGGAACTCTCTGTACTTTCTGCTCAATTTTGCTGTAAACCTAAAACTGCTATAAAAATAAAGTCTCTTGATAAAAATAAAAAGCTATACAAATGCATAAAAAAACTTCTCCCAAGGTAGGTATGATCAAATGATTCTAAATGTTGTATGTTACAATTTCAGTAAGAAAAGCTGGAAATTTCTGACTACGAAGTAGCTTCTATGATAAATTTTGTGTGTTTAGATTAGCTTTTTGTTGTTCTATATTTCTGATAATACCAAAACCAACTTAGAGTTCCAAGCTATATTAACAGATACAGCTATATATATCTGCCATTATGTTAGGATCAGTTTTTCCTCAGATACTGAGTAAATCAGGTATGTAAGGGAATTTTTGAACTATGCTAAGAAAAGGCCAATTCTAATTACAGATGAAATATGAAAATTTTGAAAAGGTTTAAAAGAAAAATGACTGCAATTTGGTAGTTTAAAGGAAGTACTTTTGAAAACATCTGGAAATTATGTAGAAGGAATTCCAGATGCATATAAAAGCCTAAAAAATGAATTTAAGCAGTGAAAAGCAAATGATTAACACTAAGAATGGGCTTAATAAAATAAAAAGACAAGCTGAACAGACTCATAATGAATAAAAATCAAATTTTCATTGGGTGAAAAATTGTATAAAACTGAGAATGACTTTCATAAATTTCCTGCCTATTATACTTAAGACTATGATTGCCAGTGAGTTTGCTAATAAATCATCTGAAGGAAATACCTTGAATGACTGATCCAAATGAAGATTCAAAAGAAGTCTCTTTCGGTTATCATTCAGCATGCTATCTATTTTTTTCATATGAGGCAAAAGTAGCTCATCTAAAACAAGATAAAAATTTATTTTAACAGGATAAACTATCAACACAAAACCTTGTAAAAAATCCAACTTTTCCTCAAAGTTAAAACATTAAATTCATGGGTATATAAAAATATTACTTTTAAAATACTGGACATGTAGCTTTCTGAACAAAAGCTAACTTGAAAAATAGGTCTGCAATAGCCAAGTGAGAAAAAAGCAGCATAGAGGATGACAGGATCAGAAGTCCTGGGTTTTAACCTTGTCTCTGCCACTAGAACTGACTGATGACAGCTAAGTGACCAGTAAGCAAATTGCCTAATTTCTCTAGACCTCATTTATCATCCAAACAATAATCGTATTACAAAATATAGATTTACCTGACATTATAAAATTCTGTAAAATACCAAATACGAATTTTTTTTTTTAGATTTTATTTATTTGACAGAGAGAGAGAGAGAGAGAAAATGAGTGCACAAGCAGGGGGAACAGCAGAGGGAGATGGAGAAGCAGACTCCCTGCTGAGCAGGGAGCCTGATGAGGGGCTTGATCCCAGGACCCTGGGATCATGACCTGAGACAAAGGAAGACACTTAACTGACTGAGCCACCCAGGCGCCCTCCCAAGTATGATATTCTTAATTTAACTGTAGTTTGGGCCAAAGAAAAAGTAAGGGAAGAAAAAATGATCAAAATCCAGTTTCAAAAACACAAGAGCCAAAGAGTTATTTCAGAAAAGGGGAGAGTAAAAGTAAATAAAGATTCCTAACTAAAACTTTTCACTTTCTTTTTCTAAAGAATGTTTAGAAAAACTTTAAGCTCCTTTAAGAAAAGCACTTTCAGGGCGCCTGGGTGGCTCAGTCGTTAAGTGTCTGCCTTTGGCTCAGGTCATGATCCCAGGGTCCTGGGATCGAGCCCCGCATCAGGCTCTCTGCTCTGCGGGAAGCCTGCTTCTCCCTCTCCACTCCCCTTGCTTGTGTTCCCTCTCGCTGTGTCTCTCTCTGTCAAATAAATAAATAAAATCTTTAAAAAAAAAAGAAAAAAAAAAGAAAAGCACTTTCATCAGACTATTAATTACTTTTGGTGCTGTATTAAATATTTTAGGTTACTAGATTATTTCTTAATTTATCAGCATAATAATGTATTTCATAACACTAATCACCTTTAATAACCTTTCTGAAAATGTATACATAATCCTCAGAATCTGGCTACTAATTTCGTAGCTGGATAAAATGATTCTTTATATTTGGAATACAAACATAAGAACAGTGACCAGCAAAAGAACACTTCTTCTAATTGAAGAAAAAGTCCTTTGTGAGGAATGCGTTCCAAGGTCACTATACCACACCTTGATAGTTTTCTTTTACCTTTCTAGCAGTGATTAAATCATTTCAAAAACTGTAAGAATTTACATTTCACAAAACAAAGTTTTAAACATTTGTGGATTATTTTTAAAATAGAACAATTAATGTCCTTCTCCCTTATAGCAAATGGAGAAAAATCATAAAACAATGATAAGCAATAGAAAAAAAATCAATTAAAATACAACTACCCAGGAATGACCAGTACTAAGAGATGTGTATTCTATGATGCAAAGAGTTTTGATTGAGTGAAAAAAACATTTAATGGCAAAAATGCCAACCTGGGGAATTAACTATTGGGTTTTAATTGTGGTTATTCTACCATTAGCTTGTTCTATAACTCTATGAAATACATTTAATCTCTTTGAACCTTAGTCTACAAAATAAGTGTTTTAGACTAGGTAATCTGTAACGTCTCTTCCAGCTCTACATGATTCTAAACTGACTGATGTACAGATTACTGCCTCTGATTTTATGGTCAAAAAAATGATGGACCAGAAATTAGACCTTGGATTTTAATCCTTTCTTGGCTACCTGGAAATTGTGGGCTTTTTCTTTTTTTTTTTAAATTGTGGGCTCTTAAGCAAGTCACTTAACTTCTATGAGCCTCACTGTCTTCATCTACAAAATGGCTGTCTGAATTGTTTTGGGATTAAAACAGAACAATGTGTATCAAAGTATGTGGAAATAAAATATGTATTATAAAGCACTGCTGTTGAAGTATATTGTTAGTGATTTTTCTTTGTTACTATCTTTTGATCATACATGCATACAATTCATTTTGATAGAAGGGTAATGGAAACTGGCTCATTAATCCTTTTGTTCCTTTTTTTTAGTTGTCCTTGGAGAATGCCATAGTAGCTGAGGGGTAAATATTAGTGAGCAACATTAAATAAATGAATCACCAGTTTATTTCAGATATTAATTTCATCTCTTTTACTATAAGAAAAAGTTATTAAAGGAAGAGTATAAAGGACTAATATTAATGAATATTACACAATGCATGCATTGTTTTACTATTAATTGATTAGAAAATAATTATTCTGTGATGTATCTTTTACTAGACACAAATATATGATTTTAATCTTTATACCACTATTATCCAGTTCATCTTTCCAATTATCAGAAAGTAGAATATATTGACATCTGGACCTTGCATGTAATACAGACACTTAGTGAAGACTTGTGGATAGTTATATAATTTTTCCATGTGTAGAAATCAATAAAAATACATTCAGTATAAAGTTGTTCAAGTATTGACAATTCATGAATTATAGGATTACTTTATAGAATGAATATCATGGATTTGTGAACTGACAATGTACAGATATCTATTACAAAATCCATATATTAAACACGTAACTAACAGACAAGAATAAAGAAGATCCGTGAAGTACTACCAAGAAAGTACTACTTAGCAGACTGTACCATTGCTCTTCTCTAAGGCTTGCATTGTGTCAGGGTCCAAAGCAATGCTAACAAGCAATTCCATGTAGCTCTTGAAGGTTTCCTTCATCGCTCTTGTGTTCAAAAAACGAGTGACAAAGGGAGCTGGAGGATCAAATTCTGGGAGAGTAAAAAGATGAAATATTAAATATCCTTCCTGATAACTTTAAAAACACTTTTATTTATAACAAGAACCTAGAAGCAGAAAAAAGGTTGTAGGTAAAATTTCTTCAAATTCAAGTTTTGCCCATTTGGCTTTTAAAAACACCCTGGGTTAGAGATTCTCAAAGCTGGTTTGTACATCACAATCACTAGAAAGCTTTTAAAACAAAACAAAACAAAGAACCCAGATTGCTGGACTTACTAAAACAGAATCTTTTGGTGGGGGTAGGTGGGTAGGAGGTGGTAGCAGTAGTAATGAAGCTTAAATATTATACTTCTAAAGGTTCCCAGGTGACTCTGAAGCCCAATTCCAGCCCAGCATTTGTAAACGTCAGCCCCATAGGAAACTGTTTCTTTTCCCCTGGCCCCACCACAGCCATCTGCCATCAGCTTGTGCTACTCCAGAACTCACGGTTTCCCTAGATAAAAGAAATCATAAGACATCTAACGTGTAAGTTAATATACAGTTATCTCTTCTTTTTTACTTCTACACTTAAATTATGTAAAAGTCTGGTTTAGAGCCAAGGCTTATACGAAATTTTTTTAAAAATATATTTTATTTATTTATTTGACAGAGAGAGAGACAGCAAGAGAGGGAACACAAGCAGAGGGAGTGGGAGAGGGAGAAGCAGGCTTCCCGCCGGGCAGGGAGCCCGACGCGGAGCTCGATCCCAGGACCCTGGGATCATGACCTGAGCTGAAGGCAGACACTTACTGACTGAGCCACCCAGGTGTCCCGAAATTAAAAAAAATATATAAAATAGCCCATGCAGAGAGAAAATTTCACTGAAACTCAATGGAAAAAACTGCAAGATTAGAACTGTCTCAATTTTTACTTTTTTCATTCAAATACGTAACTTGTAAAAAAAAAAAAGAACCACAGGTCCAAAATGGTGTCACCTTAAGTTAAGGCCCCAAGTCAGTACACCACCAAGACTTAACACCTAACTGTAGTTTCAAGCCCCCAGAAATGTAACCATTAACCAGTCAGCACTAGCAAATTTACTGGTCAGTACTAGGAAATTTACTGTTAGACCCCTTTCATTTCACCTTAGGAGGGCGATCTTGCCTAAAACAATGGATTCTTTGCTAATTTAATTTTTTCCACTCTCTACCTTTAAAAACCCTTCCTTTTCTGTAGCCTTTTTGAGGTCCCTCTCCTTGCTAGATGGGATGCTGCCTGATCCATGAATTGAATAATAAAGCCAATTAATCTTTAAAATTTACTCGGTTGCATTTGTTGTTATTAACAAACTATTACCATAGCCTGTAATAGCAGTTCTTAAAGTATGGTCCCAGGACCTTTTGGGGTTTCCCCCCAAGATCCTTTTTCTGATGTTAAAATTGTTTTCATAAAAGTGTAAAATGTTATATATCTTTTTCACTCTGTTCACATTTATAAAAATGATGGGTAGAACTACTGGTGCCTTAGTTATTAGCATGAATTGAGGCAGTGACACCAAATTGTACTAGTAGCCATATACTTTGCCATCTCACTGCCATGCATTTTAAGGGTGGGGGGGGAGCCAGTTTCACTTAAAAATAGTCCTGGGGGCGCCTGGCTGGCTCATTTGATGGAGCATGCAACTCTTGAGGTTGAGGTTGTGTGCTTGACCCCCATGTTGGGTAGAGATTATTTAAAAGAAATTAAAAAATTAAAAAAAAAGAATAGTCCTTGGTGAAGCAGTAAAAATTATTTGTATTAAGTCCTTACTATTGAGTAAATGTCTTAACATTCTGTCTGATGAAATGAGAGGTACACAAGCACTTCTGTCATGAAGTATGATGGTTATCTCTCGGAAGAACATCTATGCAATTGTTTGAGTTACAAGATGAACTAGCCACTTTTCTCCCCATGGGACACCATTTTCATTTAAAAGGATGACTGACACACACATTATGCCTATTCAGACTTGGGTATTTGGCAGACTTGGTATTCTTAAAAATTAATGAAGTGAACCTGCCATTCAACGAAAACAATTGACAGCATTTGCTGCCAATGATAAAATTTGAGGTTTCAAATGAAAATTAGAATTTTGGACAATGTGTATCTACCACTAGGAGCTTGACAACATCCCACTATTTAAGGAGTTCACTGATGAGATCAGTGGTAGTATTAATAAGTGTTATTTTTTGATACTGTAAAAATGTATGACCTAATGTAAGAGCTAAAATCATGAAACTCTTAGAAGAAAATATAGGGGTAAATCTTCATGACCTTGTATTTGGCAATGGATTCTAAATATGACACCAAAAGTCTAAGCAATAGAAGAAAAAAACATAAATTTGGCTTCATTAGAATTTCAAATTTTTGTGCATCAATGGACATTATCAAAAGTGAAATGTCAACCTACAGAATAGGATAAAATATTTTCAAATCATGTATCTGATAAGGGTTTAATATCTAGTTTATATAAAGAACTCCCACAACTCAAGAACAAAAGGAGAAATGACCCAATTAAAAAATGTGCAAAAGATCTGAATAGACATTTCTCCAAAGAAGATAAGGAAATGGCCAGTAAGCACTTGAAAAGATGCTCAACATCATTAGTTGTTAGGGAAATACAAATCAAAACTTCAATGAGATACCACTTTACACCTACTAGGATGGCTACAATAAACAACAACACACCAAAACCAAAATATAACAAGTATTGGTGAGGATATGAAGAAACTGGAATCCCATGCATTGCTGGTGGGAATGTAAAATGGTGCAACCACTGTGGAAAATAGTTTGGTGGTTCCTCAAAAAGCTAAACACATAATTATCATATGACTCAGAAATTCTACTCCTAGATGTATTGAAAAAAAGATACAAACAGATATTTGTATGCCAATGTTCACTGCAGCATTATTTACAATAGTCAAAAGGTGGAAACAACTGTGTCCATCAATAGATGAAAAGATAAACAAAATGAACATACAATGGATAAACTTATAATGGAACAGTATTCAGCCATAAAAAGCAATAATTGTGAAAACATGCTGTAACATGGATGAACCTTGAAAACATGTTAAGTGAAATAAGACAGGCATATTTATATTAGATATTTAGAATAGGCAAATTCATAGAAACAGAAAGTAGACTAAAGATTACTAGCAACTGGGGGAAAGGGAATGAGGAGTTACTGCTTAATGGTTACAAAGTTTCTTTTTGGTGTGATGAAAATGTCCTGGAAATAGACAGTTGTGATAGTTGCACAACAGTGTGAATATAATTAATGCTACTGAACTGTACACTTAAAAATGGCTGTAACAGCAAATTTTGTTATATTTTACCACAATTTTTAAAATGTGGAAAAAAGTGAAACAGAATATATACATTAATGAGCTAACATATTTTCACATGACCAATGGATAATGTTACAAAATCATTCATGGATTAAAGATACATTCGGGTGTAAGACAAACCAATAGATTTTTAACGTAACAAGCATGAAACGTCGAAGAAACTACTACTTGTTAAGTTTATAAAACAAAAAACTTCTGAGTATCAAATAAAAATATTCATACTTGTCTGAAAATTAATTAAAATATTCCTCCCTTTCCCAACTACAAATCTACACAAAGCTGGGTTTTCCTTTTTCTTGCTTTTTTTTTTTAAAGACTTTATATTTATTTATTTATTTGAGAGAGAGAGTGTGAGAGCACGAGCAGGGGAAGAGGCAGAGAGAGAGGAAGAAGCAGACTCCCCGGTGAGCAGGGAGTCTGATGCAGGGCTCAATCCCAGGAACCCAGGATCATGACCTGAGCCCAAGCAGATGTTTTTTTTTTTTTTTAAAGATTTTATTTATTTATTTGACAGAGAGAGACACAGCGAGAGAGGGAACACAAGCAGGGGGAGTGGGAGAGGGAGAAGCAGGCCTCCCGCTGAGCAGGGAGCCCGATGCGGAACTCGATCCCAGGACCCTGAGATCATGACCCGAGCCGAAGGCAGACGCTCAATGACTGAGCTACCCAGGTGCCCCCAAGCAGATGCTTAACTGAGCTACCCAGGAGCCCCAAGGCTGGGTTTTCTTTATATACTTTAGCCGAAATAATAAATGTAGAAGCAAATATGAAAATGCTACTCTTCTAAAACTACTGTGTAGGAAAATACAGTTGTTAAAAAAATATTAATATGCAATGGGTTTATTTTATTTATTTATTTTTAAAGATTTTATTTATTTGACAGATAGAGCACAAGTAGGCAGAGTGGCAGGCAGAGGGAGAGGGAGAAGCAGGCTCTCGGCTGAGCAGGGAGCCAGATGTGGGGCTCGATCCCAGGACCCCAGGATCATGACCTGAGCCGAAGGCTGACGCTTAACCAACTGAGCCACCCAGGCGCCCCTGTAATGGGTTTATTTTAAATAAATATTTAAAAAATTTATTTTAATTGATATTTGGTAAATATAAATACATAAAGCCCACAAAAACACAAGTGCTTTAGAATCTTCAATAAATCTGAAGATTATAAGGAAGTCGTGAAACAAATAATTTTGAAAACCACCAGCCTATAAATCTATGTTTATTATCAATATCTGCCTTTTTAAGCACTAAAAAGCTTACCTATTAGTGACACCTAGTGGCCACAACTTGAGTTACCAATAAAGAAAAATTTTATCTTGAATGTCCTTTGAGGAAGTGGTACAGCTGTGTGCACATTCAGGACCCAAAGCACTCTAAACAGTAAGCAGGAATGCTAACTGCAAAGACTACATATATTGCCTTCCACACATACTCAAAGCACTGAGTTTCTTTATAATTCTGATGTGCACATTTTCTAAGTAGCTTTTAAAAAACAACACAAAGTAGACTTCTGCACTGAAGAAGACTTTGTTACAATTCTATTTCTATTCAGATAAGCTTTAAGATGCGCTCCCAAGCAATGATACTTGTAATGTCAGAAGCCAAGCTGGCCATCAACCTCAACAGCACCCCCAATCCCAATTCATCATTCACGTTCAGCCTGAATTTCTTATGCGTCCCCCTCTTCCACCCCGACTGCCGCAACTTAGGTTCAGACTTTCAATTTATACCTGAACTATGACATCTTATAATTCAAATTCCAATTTCACCCTGTTTGCTCCCTACTTAAATCCCTCCAAGGACTCTCCTGGGCTTATAGGATCCCAGGCTTTTTAGCTTTAGCTTGGCACTTGCAGCCTTCCATCAACCTTTCATCTTTTTCTGCCTACCTCCAACTTTATGCTCCAGAAGAAGGATCACCAATTTTTTTCTGGAAAGGGCCAGGGGCAAATATTTGAGGCTTTAATGGTCATATGCTCTCTGTAGCAACGACTCAAATCTGCCACCATAGTAGAAAAGCAACTATCTGAAAATATGTAAATGAATTCATGTTCCAATTAAAACTTTTACAAGAATAGGCTGCCGGTCAGATTTGGCCCACTGGCCACAGTTTGCCAACCTCTGCCCTAGACTGAACTTCTTGATGTTTCTTGCATATATTACACACCAAACTTGATGACTAATGGAATGTGTGCTGGTGTATTCTTGTGTTTTACAACTATCTAAGGTTTTAGTTTCTAATAAAGTAAATACATCTATATCTACATCCAGCCTACAAAAATGCTCTTTGGTGTCTTCAACAGTTTTAAGAGTATAAAAAAGTGTTCTACAGTCAAAAAGTTTGATAACTGCTGATCTATTTCAATCTTTTCATTTTATAAAAGAGAAACTAAGGCACAGAGAGGTTACCTAGCTTAGTCAAGGGCAGCTGGTTGGCTAGGGGCAGATACCCAGCAGTATGCATGATATTATATAATTAATAAACATATTCCATATATACATAAGTACACATTATTATATATATATTACTATACTTTACTAACTACAGTTTCAGAGTTGCTGCTTCCTAGACTCATTTTACTCTTTTCTTCTGGCATAAATATGGACTCAGACGTTTAGAACAGGACTCTTAGTATAAATTATCTGATCTAATCCCCATCCTATCCAAAGAGGTGAGATAACTGGCATTAGTATGGTTAGAACTCAAAACAGTCTTCTTTCAGTTCACTGCTTTTTCTACTTTACAAGGTTGTATGTGTGGGCAAACTGTGCTTTCAATTAGTGTTCAGGGAATGTGAATTTGTGTTTGTATGTACATATATATGTAAGTATGTATGTATTTTTAAAATTTATTTTTATAAAAGCCTAGGCTGAACTTAATTAGGTAAATCCCCTGAAAAATAAAACAATTTTGAATTGTGAGCATTACTCCTTCTCTCTGTTCATGTAGATAATCTAAAGTTATCAAGGTATTCATTTCATGGAGGACTTACCCTCATCATCACTACTACTAGAATGGATCTCAGGAGAGGAGTCAGATTGGGATGATGAAAACTCTTCTTTCCATTTCTTCCGTTTCTTTGGTGGTGGCTCAGCCTTTACTTTCAGCTGTTTAACTTTGGGTTTCACGGAAGGGGCTTTTGTAGTTGTAGTTTTTGGTGTTGGAGGATCAGAAGTTTTACTGCTACTACTTGGCTTAGCCTGAACAGTTCTGCAATGTTACAGACAAACTTCATTAACACACTGAATTCTTGTCAAATTAAATGAATTAGACCAAAAATGAGTAACGCTAGTGAAGAAAAGTATATTACTTCACCAACACCTCCAAAATGAAGTCCAAGTTCTACATATCTCCAATGATGATTCCCCCCTCCAAATTCTCCTGAAATACACTCTTAACCACTGACATTCAATATTTAGTTATTAAAGGACTATTAATTCAATCTCTGTTTCTCTCTCTTCACTCCTTCTCTCCCTTTATGAACTCATTTTCCTGCAGATGAGGCTGTATAACCAGCGATCAAAGGCTTTGGGAAGTAATGCACGATACACCCTTGATAGCCACATCTAACTCTGACCATCTGAAACCTTCACAGGCTCTGGTGGAACCAGGTTTTGATGTGGAGACCCAACTATATCTGTCCTAGAGCCCCTCAGGATTTTGTGTTAGTTTTGGAGATTCGAGTGGATAAAATTTCATCATAAAAATAAGGTGTGCTGCTTTCAATAAGCTGGAATCTTAATCAAACTAGACCTTCCTAGCACTAGATTGAGAATATCTAGGGTCATATCCCCTTGTCCCATACAGATCACAGGAATGTGGCTAGGTCATTTGTCTTCCAGATTCATGTTCCAGATAACCCAGAATCACGATAATTAATATATGATGATAATTCTATTGTATACTTGCTTAGTAATGTATAGGTTTTACAATTTTTTTCTCAAAATTCATTTCAGTTAAAATTTGACACTTCATTATAATTTTCATTTTATGGATAAAAAAAGGGGCTTCAAAAATGTTGTGTTACTCTAGGTCACAGAAAGCTGGATTCAAATCTTTTGACTCACCCATTTTCCCCCCACTACATTAGGGTGACACCAAAAGGACTCTGGGAAAGAAAAGAGTACCCATCCTACCATAGATAGTCATGAACTTTATAGCCCCTATCTCATTACTTCAAAAGGAATCACTTATTACAGCGGGCACTGAATTTTCAGACTTGTATATAATGAAAAAACCAAACCAAACCAAACCAAACCAGGCTCTTTAATTGATGTAATTATTTATATAAAACACTGCCAGGGTGCCTGGCTGGCTTGATCAGAGGAATGTGCGACTCTTGATCTTGGGGTCGTGGGTTCAAGCCCCACACTGGGTATAGAAATTACTTAAAAAAAAAAAAAAAAACTTAAAAAATTACATTGCCAAAAATAAGTCTTCCAATAATTGCTATATAAATATATTACATACAAAAATAAATACCTGATAGTTTGTGAAGGCTTACTTCTTGGCTTTTTGGAACACACTCTGACATACTCCTTTTTGTTTGTGTTTTCAATGAACTTCACATATATCTTTTTGTATTTACTCTTTGCATCTCCAAAATACCCAAGGTACTAAGGAAAGAAACACTCTGAATTACATACTTATACATTCTGTACATATTTGTTGGCTTGACTATCCCATTGCCATCCTTTAAGTTTTTCAAATGCAGGTCTGGCCAGGCTACTTTTCACCCTCAATAAAAATGACCTCAGGCTTATTCTTAACTGCAAGCCTATACATAGAAGCAATCTCATTTGGCTAATTACCAGATGCTTACTTACTCAATGCTATTAAGTAACTACATAAGTACAAAAGAATCATTTCTATAAGTCTTCTGGTAAATCAGGATGTTTGACTGGCAGAAAAATTAATATAGCCTCTGAGTCCATATGAACTCTTCATAGACTAATAACAATTTAAAAAGAAGTTTACATATTAGTATAAAGTGATTTAATTTTTAAAAGCTGGTATTTACATACTGATTTTATTTTAAAATCAGACTATCAGAGTATCATATATCAAATTTTATGCTATTTTATATCAGAAATGTTCAATATAAATTACATTTAAATTTAAATCATTCTGTATTTTCCCCCAGGATCTCTATTTTGTCAAAAAAAAAAAAAACAGGAAGACTAATGGAAAGAAGCATTTTACTTACACTATTGGTAGCAGCAAATTCTCTTTGTCCATCTCGAATTTCAGGAACAAATTTCTGTAATAAAGCTTTTTGTACTTTCCAAATAGCTGGGGGTTCTTTTCCTGTTTTTAAAGCCTCCTGTAATATGTAGAATTAATTACATTTATAAAAACTAACAACAAATTCTAGATTTATAGACTCTTAGAGCTGAAAGGAAAATTAAAGACCTATCTAGCTAAACTTCTGTTTTTTACCTACCTAAACTTTTGCAACAATTCTTAAAAGCTGGCTATTCAGTCTCTGCTAAAATTCTTCCAGAAATATGCATAGTAGCCCATTACCCTTCTGTGTAACTATTGGAAAGTTTTCCTCTAATAATACTGTCATACATTATTGATGCAATTTTATAAGAGTATCTACGTATTAAAAAAGACCAGAAACATACATGCTAAAATATTAACAGTAGTTAATTGTGAATGGAAGGCATATAGATAATTTGAAGGTTATGTTCCTCATTATACTTTTTAATGCCATTCCTCTCTGCCCCAATTAAAAAATCAAAAGCAAGCAAACAAAACCCCAAAAAATAGGTTTTCTTAAACCTATTTTTTAAAAACAGCTAAAATTTTCCAGTACGAAATTTGACATTCTACATATGGTTCTACAATTTGCAATTATGAAAATAATTCTATGTTTACATCATATTCCTGTTATTTTCTTTAAACTGTTAAATTAAAAAATCATTTTCTCGGGGCACCTGGGTGGCTCAGTCGGTTAAGCGGCTGCCTTCGGCTCAGGTCATGATCCCAGAGTCCTGGGATCGAGTTCCGCATCGGGCTCCCTGCTCAGTAGGGAGCCTGCTTCTCCCTCTCCCTCTGCCTGCCTCTCTGCCTACTTGTGCTCTCTCTGTCAAATAAATAAATAAAAATCTTAAAAAAAAAAAAAAAATCATTTTCTCCAAACTCCTAATGATACAATGAGTTGGGAGCCTTGAAAAAATTAACATTTCAAAACAGCTCTAATTACTAGTACCTAAATGCAACATAGTGACTAGTCAGAAATACATAAAACTCAGATATAAGTCAAAATTATTTTAGACTGTTTTCTTTTTCAAAATATCTGACACCTGCTGGTTTGATTTTATTATTTAACAATTATAACTTAGAATTATCAAAATATAACTTTTTGCAATTCAAGCTAGATCATACTATTAAAGTCAGTATGAAGGCTTATTATAGGGCATGCCCACTAAACTATGACCTTTAAAACCTGTGAACATTCAAATCACCTTAAAAGTCTCTATGTCTTCTATCTTGACCACAAATTCATCACGCTCTCTGTATTGGCCTTCTCCTCCACTTTCTGTGTTTTCCTCATCTGTAAAACCTTCTATGGCAACAGTGTCCTGTCCTTTTGCAAACTGGTCTGAAGGAAGACCACCAAGTTCGCAGGGTTTTGGGGGTTCTGTAGAATTTATATTTTCCAGGATATTTACTGTAGATGAAGTAGAGGAGGGAGGTTCTTGCTTAACTGCACCCACAGTGGTAGAGGACGGAGTAGCAGTACCAGTAGTATTGGCAGTTGGGCTAGTAGTTGCCACCCGTAGGGCTTCTGAAACTAGATCAAGCAAATGCAAATCAGTAAGACAAATAAACATTTATTTGCTCTGAGTAAAATCTGAACAGTTTAAAAAGAAAGACTTGATTATTTTTACCATCAAATTGTTTGAAACAATGAATACTACAATAAGAAATTAAAGAATGGTTGTTAATTTCCAAGAATCAAAGTGATGGAATTACATCTGAATGACAATCAGACTGAGCCTCCATCAACCTACACTTACACCTAAGTCCATTAAGCAGCAACAAAGATATTTTAAGTAGAGACACAAAAGTGATGCAAGACAAGAAAGGGTCAGCTGACCAAAGCTGTGAAGAATTCCTAGAAGAAAAGCCGATTTGATGTGGGAAGGGAAAACAACACCCCCAAAATACTTTGAAAAAGCTTTAAGAGCTACAGAAATAAAAAGGATTATAAAATAATATAAAAAATTGTATGCTAACAAACAACTTAGATGAAATGGACAAATTCCTAGAAAGATGAAAACCACTGAAAAGGACTCAAGAAGAAAAAGAACATCTGAATAGACCAACAAGTACAGAGAATAAAAGAAATTAAAAAGTATCCCACAGGGCGCCTGGGTGGCTCAGTCGTCAAGCGTCTGCCTTGGGCTCAGGTCATGGTCCTGGGGTCCTGGGATAGAGCCCCACGTTGAGCCCCACATCGGGCTCCCTGCTCCACAGGAAGCCTGCTTCTCCCTCTCCCACTCCCCCTGCTTGTGTTCCCTCTCTTGCTGTGTCTCTTTCTGTCAAATCAATAAATAAAATCTTTAAAAAAAAAAAAAAAGTATCCCACAAAGATAAGCACAGGCCCAAATGAGTTCATGAGTAAGACTCCACCAACAGTTAAATAAGAATGAATACCAATCCATCATAAACTTGAAAAATAGGAAGAAGCACTCACTTTATAGGACTAATATTATTCCAATACCTAAACCAGACAAAAACATCATGAAAAACCGGAGGACCATTATCCCTCATGAATATAATCAAAAATATGAGCAAATCAACCAGCATATAAAAAGAACTATACATCATGACCAAGTGGGTTTTATCCTAGGAATGCATACCTAAACAGCAATCAATCACCATATTATGAGCAAAGGACAAAAACCAAAGGATCATCTCATTAGATGCAGAAAAAACATTTGGCAAAATTCAACATCATGAATTTAAACACTTGTGATAAAAACACTCAACAAGCTAAAAACAGAAGGGAACTTCTTTACCCTGATAAAGGGCATCTACAAAAAAACCTGACATCATACTTAATGGTAAAAAAACTAGATGCTTTCCCCTAAGAAAGATGTCTGAAGAAATAAAAAATCTTTATTTGCAGATGACATGGTCTTGTATACAGAAAAGCCTAAGGAATCTCCTAAAAAACTATTAGAATTAATAAGTAAATTCAGCAAGTTTTCAGGGTATAAGATCAATACATAAAAATCAATTGTATTTTTTTTTAAGTAAGCTCTATACCCAATCTGGCTTGAATTCACAACCCCAAGATCAAGAGTCGCATGTTCTACCTACTGAGCCAGCCAGATGCCCCCAATTGCATTTCTATATACTTGCAATGAACTATCCAGAAATTAATTTAGGAACACAATTCCATTAATAATACCATCAAAAGGAAGAAAATATTTTAGAAAAGAAGTGCAAAGCTTACAGTCTGAAAACTATACACATTGTTGAAAGAGTTCTAGTGTTCAAAAGCCTCATTATCCAGGAGGAGAGTAGATTATTAACAGATTTTGAGAAGCTGAAAACACCGTAATTCCTATTATAACCAGGAAAAGAACAGAAATATTTCATCAAAATAATCAGGGGTTGGGAGAGTAGATGAAGATAGGAATGAAACAAGAATGTGCACGTATCAGTGATTATTAAAACTGAGTGATACATAAATTGGTTTAATTACACCAATCTTTTTGTTCATATTTGAAATGTCCATAATAAAAAGCTAAGCAAATATATTTTTAAAAAGAATGTATAACTTTGGAATCAGTAGAGGAAAAATGTATCAATACTATATAATGCCCTTTTTATGAAGCTTTAAAACAAGCCAAAAAGTACAGTGTTCAGGTATAGTATGGCATAGTATAGAATAATATAGTATATAGATATAGAGGTTATTAGGAGGTACAAATTCCAGTTATAAAATAAGTAACAGAGATGAAAAGTACTGCAGAGGGAATACAGTCAATAATATTGTAACGAAGTCATATGGTGACAGATTGAGAAGTATATGGAATTGTTGAATCAATAAGTTGTACCCCGGAAACTAATATAATATTGTATGTCAACTATACTTAAAAAAAAAAAGTATAGATAGTGTTTAGGGATGTATACATGGGTGGTAAAATTATAAAAGAAAAGCAGGGAAGTGATTACTATCTCCAACTCAGATGGTGGTTAGTTCTAGAGGTTATAAGTTGGGTTTAATTTACTATTCAATTTATTTTTGTATTTTCTTGTTCTCTAGCGAGTAGCATTTAACGCTATAAATTTTCTTCTTTGTTCTACACTTTTGGCACATCCCATTGGTTTTGAAATGTAAATGTTCCACTGCTTTCTAAGTGGTTTATCATTTCAGTTTTGTTTTCCTTTTAAATCCTTGAGTTATTTAGGATAAATTATTTAGAAGTTTTAAAAATAAAAACTTATTATTTCTTTGTCCCTTTCTTTTATTCTTTCAACTATTATTTTATAAAACTGCTGTATTGTGGTCAAGGAATTTGGCTAAGTAATGTCTGCATTTTCACATTTATAGGAATTTTATGTGTTTTTCTTACATGTTTTATATTTCCATATGTGAGTTGTATTTCACAAGAAAAAATGTTCTGAAGGAAAGAAAACAGAGATACGGAAAAAGATACCAAAACAATAACAAAATTAGGATGGTAATATTAAAAACAGAAATTGGAAATTAAATTAGAAGAAGAAATTTTATGAAAAGGAAATTTAACTTAGTAAAATTTTATGTACCTAATCATGTGGGTTCATAACATATCAAGTAAACAGTATTAGAAAAACAATCAAACATAGTTGGAAACTTTAACACACCTTTTTCAGGAATCAACAGATCAAGCAATCTAAAAACAAATAAGGATAGGGAGGATTTTAAAAACTGTTTATTATTAATAATTTCAAACATACATAAAAGTAGAGAATACAAATCCTCAAATACTATAACCCAGCTATAACAACTATGAACATTTGGTATACTTCTTTCATCTGTCCATCAGCCCCTTTTATATTTGCTGGGATAGTTTAAGGCAAATTCTAGACCGGTCATTTACCTCCAACATATACATATACATTTTCTTATATAACCTAATGTCATTTATTACATCAAACAAAAAACAAAAAGATACAAAGGATATGAACAGCATTACCAAATAAAATCTATTAGCACTTGGTATTCATGGAATATCTATAAAAATTGACCATTTACCAAGCCACTAAAAAAATTTTTTTTTAAAAAGATTTTATTTATTTATTTGACAGAGAGAGAGACAGCGAAAGAGGGAACACAAGCAGGGGGAGTGGGAGAGGGAGAAGCAGGCTTTCCACCAAGCAGGGAGCCCGATGCAGGGCTCGATCCCAGGACCTGGGATCATGACCTGAGCCGAAGGCAGAGGCTTAACGACTGAGCCACCCAGGCGCCCCGCCACTAAAAAATTTTCATAAATTTCCAAAAGCAGGCATTATTTAAGCATTCCCTTGACCAAAATACAGTAGGGTCATAAATTATTAATAAAGGAATACCACTACCACCACCACCAAAAACAGAAACCTACTAGGAAATAGGCAAAATCTTACTTTTTCTTTTTTTTCTTTTTTTTTTTTAAAAGATTTTATTTATTTGACAGAGAGAGACACAGCGAGAGGGAACACAAGCAGGGGGAGCAGGAGAGGGAGAAGCAGGCTTCCCGCCGAGCAGGGAGCCCGATGTGGGACTCGATCCCAGGACCCTGGGATCATGACCTGAGCCGAAGGCAGACGCTTAACGACTGAGCCACCCAGGCGCCCCAAAATCTTACTTTTTCTTAATAACTCTTGTGTTAAAAAGGAAATCAAAACTGAAATGACAAACCATTTAGAAAGGACGGTGAGAGCATTACAAATTGAAACCAGAGGCATAGATAAAGCCAGATACAATGAAGTAAACTTACACTTTAATACCATTCATGAAAAAGCAGGATATATAAAAATAAACTTAAGTATTAAACTCAAGAAGTCAGAGAGAGAACATTAAATTGAACCCAGGGAAGATAGGGAAAAAGAACTGATTAAAGAAATTAAGAAAAAGTGAGAAAAAAATGAAAATAGGAGTTAAAAAAGAAAAGTACACTGGTTCTTTGAAAAGAACCACTAAATAGACAAACTTTTCACAGAATAGTAAGGAAAAAGATTCAAACACATTTGGAGCAAGAAAGAGAACATAACGGGGCACCTGGGTGGCTCAGATTGGTTAAGCCTCTGCCTTCGGCTCAGGTCATGATCCCGGGGTCCTGGGATGGAGCCCCGCATCGGGCTCCCTGCTCCGCGGGAAGCCTGCTTCTCCCCCTCCTTCCTGCTCGAGCTCTCTCTCACTATCTCTGTCTCTCTCAAATAAATAAATAAAATATTAAAAAAAAAAGAAAAAAGAAAGAGAACATAACTACAGAAAAAGAGGAGACTAAAAACTTAGAATGCTATGTACAACTTTGTAACAATGGATTAAAAAATTTAAATGAAAGGGATGATTTTACTAGAAAATATACCTTTTTAAAAATTGATCCAGATAGATTAAACTACCTCAGGAAAAAACTGGAAAGTCCCATATATTCTTAGAAAGTTCTACTAAATCCCTATTATATGTGGTAAACTTTTTCACAGCTTAGACAAATATAAAAATTTTCCTAATTCAATGTATAAGACCAGCATATTCCTGAATATAAAAGTAAACAAGATTAAGACCAAAAAACAAAAACAAAAAACTACAACAAAAAGATTAAGACAAAAATCACTATAAACAATAATCTCATTTATGAATCTAGGTGTAAAAATCTCAAATAAAACAGTAGCAACTTAAATCTTGCAATGGATTAAAATAATTAATCATGACCAAGCAGGGTTCATGGTAGAGTTTTCTTAAAAAGGTTCAACACTAAGAAATCGAATAATAGATTGGGGTGCGTGGGTGGTTCAATCGCTTAAGACAGACTCTTGGTTTTGGCTCAGGTCCTTATCTCTGGGTTGTGAGATCGCACCCCTCTCGTTGGGCTCTGTGCTCAACGTGGAGTCTGCTTGAGAGTCTCTCTCTCTCCCTCTCCTTCTGCCCCTCCCCCTGCTTGCACGCAGGTGCTCTCTCTCTTGAAAATAGGTAAATTACAAAATTCAATACCCACTGTTAATTTAGAAATATTTTTTAAGAACCTCAAAACAGGTTCAGCATTAGAAAATCAAGTAACAGGATAATGTGGAGAAAAAAGGAGATTTATTAGAGGGTCAAAAAGGCATCTGACAAAATTCATTACCCACTGTTAATTTTTTTAAAAAGTGAGAACCTCAAAACAGAAGGAAATTTTCTTAAAGAGTATATGGTACTAGAAACTGACAACAAATAGATTTCATAGTCAAACACTACATATTCTGTTTAATACCAAGGAGGAGGTCAGGATGCTTGCTCCCATTGCTACTACTAAACAGAGGCTGAGCCAGTAAGTTAAATTACAAGAAAAAAAAAAAAAAAAAATAAGAGAGAAAGATAAAACTCTCATTATTTTTATAAGACCCCATAACTGTCTACCTAAAAATGCAAGAAAGGCAGGTGGAAACACTGTTAAAATAAAAATCCAACAAAAATGCCAAATCCAAAATGGAGATACAAAAATCAGTAATTGCCATACACCACCATCAGTAACCAATAAGACAAAATGGAGAAAACTGTAGTTAAAAAACTGCAGAAACTATAAATATCTATGTAGAGAAAAATGACACAATATGAAAATATATAAGATCTGAATAAGTAGAAAAACAATATATTCTATAAGTGGATGAGAAGACAATACTGTAAAGATAGATTTTCCCTTAAAATTAATTTATGAATTCAATGTAATCACAATAAAAATACCAAAACATTGAAGAGACTCCTACTTGCCCATTACAGGATAATTTGAGCATCAGAAATCATGGCTGTAAATTGATAAAACAATAAATTTTTTAAAAAAGTCATGGCTTCTGGTGCCAAGCAAGATGAAGTAAGCCCACTAGAGCCTATTATCACCCATGTATTACAAATAAACACTCCGAAGAAAATATAAAATGCAACTATCTGAAGACTCTGAAAAGTTAATAAAGCAGGTAGATTGGAGAGGTAAGCGCAAATTTAAATAACAATCTTTATATGGAGATGTTTCTTATTTCTTTCCTCTCTTATCACCTAGCACTGACCAGAGGGTGACCCCGATGAAGAACTGCACAGGGCACAGAAAACAAAAACTCCAAGAAAATCAGTTTTTCCAGACAGAAGAGTAAAGAGAAGAGCCCCATGCACGGTGAAGAATGTGGGGGGCAAATGCCTTTTCTTTCTTCTCTTTTCTCTCTCCCAGCCCTGCCCCAAGGGCAACCCAAGTCACAAAGCTGCAATGCTGCAGTGGCGAACCAGACATCTTCAGCCGTGACCGAATGCCTGTCTTTTGGGCATTCCAGAGGAACCTGGCAACAGGGCCACTATGGCATGAAGAGTGCAGGGAATGTTACAGGACATATATAATATATATATAGTTACATAGTCAACTATATCTCAGTAAAGCTGGGGGAGGAAGTCTAGGGGGATTCCCTATTTTTTGTCTTCTACCGCTATATTGCCTTAGGCCCCAGTTGCAGATAATTGTGTCAAAGCACCAGCAGCTAAAACGCCAAGAAAAATTCCAGTTTTCTAGCCAAATGCCTAAGGAAAGGGAACCCAGGGAGCTGGGTAGTATGGGAAATTCCCAGGGAGGAAACAGCTGGAGAATGGTATCCGCTAATTCTGTGTATGAACACATACAAATCCCAGTTTCATGCTTAAACTGCACTTATGCAGAGTAGATCCAAACTATCATAATGAAGCCTTCGAGATCTAAACTATAACAAAGGCTACCCTTCATCCAAGTTCTGGACTAAGCACTGAAATAGATCCAAAGCAGCAGAGCAAAGACTTTGAAAACTGAACCAACAACAGAACCACCACTCAAAGATGAGACAGAATTTGTAGTCTGACTGCCTGCTAAAACAACACAAATCAACATTTTCCAGAGGATTTTAATAGAACCCAGAGTCTTACAGTATAGTACTCAAAATGTCCAAGATACAATCCAAAATTGCTAAATATACAAAGAACCAGAAAAATGTGACCAATTCTCAAAGGGAAACTAGATGCCACTCTTAACATGAGTCCGATGTTGGAATTATCAAAGTCTTGAAAGCAGCTATTATAACCATGCTCCATGAAGTAAGGTAGACATACTTTTATTTTTTTTATTTTTACTTTTTTAAAAAGATTTTAATTTATTTATTTGACAGAGAGAGACACAGTGAGAGAGGGAACACAAGCAGGGGGAGTGGGAGAGGGAGAAGCAGGCTTCCTGCTGAGCAGGGAGCCCGATGCGGGGCTCGATCCCAGGACCCTGGGATCATGACCTGAGCTGAAGGCAGATGCTTAACTACTGAGCCACCCAGGGGCCCCAGTAGACATACTTTTAAAATGAATGGAAGTATGTAAATTCTCAGTAGAGAAAAGAGAAACTAGAAAAAAGAACCAAAGACAAATTTTATAATTGAAAAAATATCTGAAATAAAAAATTCACTGGATGGGACCATAATAACAGAATTGAGAAGGCTGAAAAATCAATGAACTTTAACACAGGCCAATAAGAATTATACATCTGAAGAACAGAGGGGAAAAGATTGGAAAAAAAATGAACAGAGCCTCAGGAACAATATCAAAAAGTTTACATTTGTGTCACTGGAGTCCCATAAGAAGAGAAAGATTGGTACAGAAAAAATAATGTCCCCAAACTTCTCAAATTTGATAAAAGACATACATTTTACAGATTCAAGAAACTCTGTGAACTCCAAACAGGATAAGCCCTACCCAGATAAACAATTACACTGCTGAAAACCAAAGAAAAAGAAAAAGCCTTGGAAAAGGAAAAGTTTTTCAGGCTGATGGGAAATGATGCCAGAGGGACACCTGGAACATCAGGAATAAAGGAACTGCAACAGAAATTATAGATACCTAGGTAAATATAATAGGCTTTTTTCTTCCTCTTAAGTTACTGAAAGCATATTTGACTGTTTTTCTTTTTTTTTTTTAAGATTTTATTTTTTGACAGAGAGAGACAGCGAGAGAGGGAACACAAGCAGGGGGAGTGGGAGAGAGAGAAGCAGGCTTCCTGCCGAGCAGGGAGCCCGATGCGGGACTCGATCCCAGGACCCTGGGATCATGACCTGAGCCGAAGGCAGATGCATTTAATGACTAAGCCACCCAGGCGCCCCCGAAAGTATATTTGACTGTTGAAAGCAAAAATTACACCTTTATTAGGGGTTTCAATATATGTAGATAGATATAATATACATAGGACAAATATGTGTAACATAAGGGCAAGGGTAACATAAAGGGACCTGTATGGTTGTTAGGCTATGACATTTTACTTAAAATCATAAAAATATTAATTCTAAGTGGATGGTAATCACTAGGCCAACCACGAGAAACATAGCACAAAAAGATACAGCCAGAAAAAGCAGAGATAAATTTAAAAATGAAATACTAAAAGTTCAAATAATGTGTTTTAGAAAGACAGGAAAGAGGAAACAAAGGAAAAAACCAGAAAACAATAAAATGGAAGATCTAGCTATATCAATAATTACATTAAATGTAATCAATACCAGCAGAATATACATTCTTTTAAAGTACATATGGAACATTAATCAATATCAGGCATATTCTGGGCCATAAAGCTAACCTTAACAAATTTAAGAGAACTGAAATTACACAAAGTAGAAATCAATAAAGGAAAGGTATCTCAAAAATACCCAACTATTTGAAAATTAAATAACTCATGGATCAAAGAGGAAGCATCAAAGAGTACTGAAAGAAAATAAAAATAATAAGAAAAATAAAATTTGTGGGACACAGCTAAAGCAAGGTTTAGAGAGAGGTTTATAACATTAAATGCTTATAGCAGAAAAGAAGAGGGCTCTCATATTAACAAGTTAGGCTTCTACCACAAGAAACTAGAAAAATAGAGCATAATAAACCTAAATCCAGCAGGAAAAAGGAAATAATGAGAACAGCAAAAATCAATGAAATTGCCAACGAAGGAGAAAAAGAATCAATAAAATCAATAAACTTCTATCCAGACTGACCACAAGAAAGAGAAGACACAAATCACCAACATGAGGAAATGCTACCAACAACTCTATACCCATAAATTTGACAACTCAGATAAAATAGACCAATTCCTTCAAAGATACAAACTACCAAACACAGTCAAGAATAAACAGACAAAGCAAATAGTTCCCTATCAAAGAAACTGAATTCACAGCAAAAAACTTTCTGACAAAGAAAACTCCAGGTCCAGATGGTTTCACTAACAAATTCAATCAAACATTTGTGGAAGAAATAGTACTACCCAATCTCTTGCAGAAAAGAGAAAACAAGGGGACAGTCCCCAATTCATTTATGAGGTCAGCAATAACCAGACACCAAAATCTAACAAAGGCATTACAAAAGGAAAACTACAGGCCAATATCCACTGCAAAGATGGATGCAAAAAATTTAGAGAATTGAATTCATCAATGTATGAAAAAGAATAATATATCACAGTTGTTGGGGTTTATCCTGGGAATGCAAGGCCATGAATATATTTGAAAATCAGTTAATGTAATTCACCATATTGAAAGACTAAGAAAACTACACAATCATTTCAACGGATGAAGAAAAAGCATTTGGCAAAATTCAACCTCTGTTCATTATAAAAACCGTTAGCAAACTAGGAAATGTAAAGAATTTCTTTAATGTGATAAGAAATCTACAAAAACCCTACAGTTAACATCATACTCAATGGCAAAAGGTTGATTTCTTTCCTCCAAAGATCAAGAACATGTTCAGGATGTCGACACTCAACACTTTCACTAAACACTGTATAGGAATGTTATTCCTGTGTGTTAAGACAGGAATGAAAAAAGATACAAGATTGGAAAAGAAAAAATAAAACTATCCTTATTTGCAGATGACATAATTTCCTACATTAAAAAATCCTAAGGAATCTTAAAAAAGCCCCCTAGAATAAATAAACTGCATAGATTTGAAGGATTTAAGATCAACATATTTAAAAAATCATCTGTATTTTTATAATCTACCAATAAATAATTGGAATTTGAAAACTCTTAAAAGTATCATTTACAATAAATAGCACCAAAAATATTTAGGATCTATATCTCTAACTATAGATCATATGCAGGATCTATTTGCCCCAAACTATAAAAGACTAGTGAAAGTCATGAATTATTAAAACTCAGTACATTGTTAACAGTTCAGATTTCCTCAAATTGCTATATATTCAAGGAAATCAAAGTCATAATTCCAGTGGGATTTTTTTTCTTTTCTGGTAAATACTTACCACTGATTTGAAAATTTATATGGAAAAGGAAAGGAATTAGAATAGGCAAAACAATTTTGAAAAAGAACAGATTTGGAGGACTCACAACTACCCTTTTGTAAGACTTACTGTAAAGCTACAGCAATTAAAACAGTGTGGTATTTCTGAAAGCATAAACACATAGATCAATGTAAAGAATTGAGAGTTCAAAAACAGATTCATACAAATATGGTCAACTGATTTTTTGACAAAGATGCAAAGGCAATAAAAGGAGAAAGGACTCTTTTCAACAAATGGTGCTGGAAAAGCTGGACTTCCATATGCCAAAAAATTAACTTCAACCCATACCTCACCTTACACAAAAATAAAATAAAAATCAGACTTGGGGCGCCCGGCTGGCTCAGTCAGTAGAGCATGCTACTCTTGATCTCGGGGTTGTGAGTTCAAGCCCCATGTTGGGTGCAGAGCTTACTTTAAAAAGGTGGGGGGTGGAGATCAAAGACCTAAATGTAAAATGCAAAAGTTAAAAACTTCTAGAAGAAAACAGAACATTTTTGTGATCATAGGTTAGGCAAAGATTTCTTAGGACACAAGCACAAATCATAAAAGGAAAAGGGATAAATTAGACCTCACTGCAATTTAAATTTAAATTTATCTTTCAGAGATACTTGAGGGCTGTGGGAATTCAGAGGATATAAGCACGAATTCTGCCTGGAGTAACTTCCACAAAGTGATTTTGAAGATAGTCTTCATAGGTAACAAAGTGTCTGTTAGGCTGAAAAAAATGGGGGGCCATTCTAGCTAGAGAAGAACTTGTCCAAAGACGATTGTGAACGGGGCTTACAGGTGCCAGGAACAATGAGGAATTCAGTCATTATAGAAGAGGAAAAGTGGAAAGAGTGGAACCAGAAAGTAAAATATGGAAAGGGAGAATTTTTACATACTATTTTAATGTTTTTCCCCGGAAGCACTAAGAAGTATTTTACCGGTGTGAGGGATTCTAATCAGAAGCAAGAGATGAGTTCTTCCACAGGAGGCAGTGGGGATGGTAGCAAGAGAACTTCGAAGACCTAATAGTAAGAACTGGGTTGATGGTGATGATTAAAAGTACAAATGAAGCAATAACACTTGTCTGGAAGAAACTACTCTTAGATTCATATTTTAGAACAGAAATTACAAAAGCTTTGTTCTACAAATGGAAAGAGGGAATAATGATTGCAAAGTGCCCTGAATTGGGGAAAAAGGAGTATAAAACCTTACTAGGATTAGCCACATCCATAATGTCTTTGACTCTAACATTGACTTCCCATTATACTAATTTCCCTGTACAACAAAATGAGAATTTTTTAGAAATGTATTAACAGATATCTGGGGGATACCAGTGTCTTGAGTCCAGAGAGAAGCTAGGAAGTACATCACAAAACAAGGTTTAACTCTGAAAGCACCACTTTATTTATACAAAAGCGGTAGGCAGGAATATAGGCTCTACCACCAGACAAACCTGAGTGCAGACTCCAGCTGTGTCACTTACTAGTTGTAGGGACCTGCACAATTCATTTACTCTTGGCTATACCATCTATATATTGGAGATAACACTGCATATCTCACAACATTGCTACTGGGTCCTAGCACAGAGGTGGTGGCTATTTTATTGTTATAAGTGTTTTCCCTTACCATGTTCCTTAAAATAGTTGACATGAGGCAGTGCTTCTTAAAACAGTTCCTCCAAATGTTCTCTTAACTACAGAGTAAAGTGAAACACACACCCAAAGATTTGCAGACATAGTCTGGAGCCTACACAAAATTTTTAAATTTTATCTTAATTATATTCATGTGCATGCTACACATAATATAACCATGTTTAATAGTAAAATATTAATCTTCAGGTAAAACTGACATACCAAGAAAATATGCCAGTTTATACTACAAAAGGGCCCCCAATACAATGCCTCATATCCATAAAGCCACCTCAAGATGTCTCAGAGAAGTCTGGATACAAACTACGTAAATTATGTGTCATGTGGTAGAAAGTAAAAAAAAAAAAACAGAAGTTTTCAACCTAAACCCCAAAACTTTCCTACAGGGAAGGAGCATTAAAAAAAACAGGTATCTAAAATACCCACCTATCCATTTGTCCTGAAAATTTATCTAGACCTGCTTCAAGCTAAGAAAACTTCAAACCCAGTCTATTAGCATAAAAATAGTGGAAAGCCCTAATTATGAATCTAAAATTGAAAACTTTACCTGTTTTCTTCTTTTTATCAGAAGTAGCATCCAATGTATTTAAGGTCGTAGAGGCGCTTTTATAAATATCATGACTGCATACTCCAGAATCTTCTTCATCAGAAGAAAATGAAGATAAATGGTCCAAGTTTTTAAGTTCATTATCAACTTTTTCTGATGGACTGTTACCCCCAGTTTCAGACACTAATGGTGTGGGTGTCATAGAAGAAGTCTTTGGAAGCGGTGGGGGACAAAGTGTACGAACAGTCTGGGTCCCTGGTCGTCTAGTCCTGTTGGGCATTCGGACGGCAAGAGTGGAAAACTGCTGCTTGGGCCCGGATTTCAGAAAATCTAAGAAAGAGGCAATAAATCCTGTTTTGACTTCTGGCTGTTTTTCCTCTACTTCTTTGATCTTCTGTCTCATTTTTTCTTGGTGCTGATAACCATCGTGGCAGCTTTCTGAGGAAGGAGGGGTGTATGGCAAATACACATCCGTTCCCCTTGGATTCTGGCGTTTGCCCTGGGCAGTTCTTTTTGACTGTTTCTGATTACTGTTGTCTTCCTCTTTCATTTGCCCCTTTCCGGGTTTTTTCTTCTGCAGGTTAAAATGCATTAAATCTTGGTTTTCCTCTTCAATCTTGACACCAACGGCCTCCCCAGGTTGGGCCATGGCCAACAGTGCAAGTGCACTTCTAGTTGGGTTCACTGACACACCGCTGTCATCACCCCCTAAGGTGAGCTCACTCTCCGATGCAGCACTCTCTCCACTTATACTTCTACTAGAAATAAACTCCTGGCTTCTGTTATTATTTAATGTATTATCAATAGGAACTTCGCTATCCTCTTCCGATTCATGATTGGTGGCAGACTGTTTCTTGAATGAGCCAGAACTTTGCTCCTGGGCTTCATGACTTGGTCCAACCACTGGCGAAATTACTTTAGATGCTTTATTTTGACCATTTTCAATATGCTGTTGATCAAGAGTCATTTTTGACGGGAGGGTAGGTACTGGTGAAAGGTTTACAGTGACTTGATTTCCATTTAAGGAAATATCATTTATATTCTGTGGCTTTCCTACTGCAGTTGTTATGGAGTTAAAATCTGAAGTCACATGCCCAACATCTAATGACTGTTGAAAATGAGATTTAGAATCACCATCTTCAACTGCTGTAATGGTTTCATTTGAAGTTGACTTGGAAAAATCAGAAGGAGTAACCCCACAAGCTGCTGCTGTAGCTGCTAAGATATCATCTACATTTGATAAAATATTTCTCTCATCACTGAGAAGCATTGCCTCTGGGAAACATATTGATCCAAGAGAAACAAAATGATTCTTCGAATCATGTTGATTTGTTTCACTAAAATGGCCCTTTGTTGTTAGGTGTTGTTGTAATGGTTTTGAAGACTCAGAGAGGTCCATTTTCATGATTTCAGAAGTCTGAGGATGGAGTTGCTGCTGAGAATGATCACCATTGGTCTGAATAATATGACCATCCATTTGAAGGAAAGGATGTACTATTTGTTGAGGACTTTGAACACGCTGTACTTGTAAAGATGCCTTTACTTGTCCTAAACCCGCCTGCAGTATTGACTGCTGAAGAATTTGTAGATCACAGGTAGAATCTAAAAGAACCTGTGTATTAGGAAGAGAAGCCTGATGGCCATGCCCTAAAGAATGATTTGGAATTTGAATCTGAGATGAAGCATTGATTATTTGATCATGTTGCTCCTGGACCTTGGCTTCATGTACCTTGTGTATAAGAGCATGCTGCTGGGTGAGGTCTTTAGCATTCAATCTTATTTGTGGTGTTTGCATTAAATTAGTTGCCTTCTTAAGATCAAGGGTTGCTGCACTGACTTGGCCAATTTGTTGGGTAAGTTGTGTCACTGAACCAACCATGCTTTCTTCTTTTTTTGACCCTTGTAGGGCAATCCCAACAACCTGATCCTCAAGACGAGAATTACTTCTGATCACACTCTGAGAATATCTGTCCTCTGCCTTTGACACCTTATAAGCTGCTTCTTGAACATTAATTTCTCCATCAGATAGCCTTTGGGTTGATGACTCAAGAGATACTTGTGGCTGTAATACCTGTAACTCCTGCATTGGAAAATCCTCTTCTTGCTTTGAAGATGTATACACATTTGAGTCAAGTTTTCTTTCAGCATAAGACTTTGGATCAGGGGAAGGTATGTTGTTCTGTAATGTCTGACAGTGGGTAGAGGATGCAAAAGATGATGACTGGACAGCAGGCAAAAACTTTTGGGACTGGGGAGATGATGACCCTTGAGTCTGAGCATTTTGGGAAGAATGCATAGAAATATAATTCTGGTTTGGACTAGAATCTGACAAATTCTGAGCCCGAGAGGCGGAAGAGTAAGAAAGAGAAGGGGCTGTTAATGTTAGGGACTGCCCTGAAGCATAGCTCTCTGAGGGACTAACAACTGACAATACTTGTGACTGAGATGAATAACTAACCTGTGTCTGGCTAACTGGTGATAAACCCTGAGAATGACTAGATGAATAACTTTGAGACTGACTAACTGAAGATAGATCTCTCGTTTGAGCAGGGTAGTTCTCATTTGTAACTGAAGATAATACTTCCTGTTGATTAGAGGAATAATTGAGGGTCTGATTTTCAGAAGTTATAGTCTGAGATGATCCAGAAAAAGTCAATGTTTTATATAAGGATGGCAACTTCTCGACTTTGTTGGACCTATACACCTGTGAATGAACAATAGATGGCACATTATGTGGCTGTCCTAAACCGTAATTCTGGGACTGACTGACTGATAAAAGGCTTGGTAGCTGCGCTGTAGAATAAATCTGTGCTTGGCCCGATATTACAGAACTTGGATTATGTAAAGGTTTGGAATAGCTTAATGTTTGCACAGGAGGAATTATACTTTGAGGTTTGGGGGTCTTAGTTGACGTTAGTGGTTGTTTCGTAGAACAGCTTTTTACTTTTGTGGTAGAAGGAGGAAACCCTGATGATGGAATTGCAGATGAGTAAGACTGAGCAAGATCCACTGACACCTGGGAGGTCTTCTGTTGTAATCCTCCATTGCTCACCTGAGTAGAATCTCCGATCGGGCTACAGGATAAAGATGACTGCCTGCTTGTTTCCTGAAAATTAACTACACTTGCATTTGATAGATAGCTATGTAAGGAATGCTGTGAACCAGTCAGTTGTGCCTGAATAGACTGGGTACCTGAAGGCCGCTGATGGTGTTTAATAACACTACATTCTCGAAGAAGAGCTCTTTCAATGGAAGCAGTAGAACTAGTAAAGAGAGTTGAACTGTAGGCTTGAGGAGTTTGCTGGGCTCCCCCAAGTGCTGAAGGCAACAAACTAAATTGAGGTTGTAAAAGATGGGGTGCAGACTCTTGAGCTGAGCGGTATGTTGAAGACTGAGGTGGTATGCTGTTACTTAACGCAGAACTGCCCAGGCGCTCAAATGCCAAAGCAGTTGGAACAGTTCCCTGGGAAGTCTTGATCTGTAGCAAAGGGTCGTGAGGATTTAAAATTCCATTTGATGTAGTGTTAAAAGATGAATCCTGAAGCACCAAAGGTGAGGTGGTAGCAAAGTTTCTATTGCTGAAGGTGGTGGGATGCTGATAAGCAGAGAGGGCAGAGGGTGGAAGTGTTCCAGTGGTTGGCAAAGGTCCAGTAACAAACAGCTCGGTTGCTGCTGAGGAATGCATACCTAGGAAGAGAAAACAAAAAAATTTATGCAATTACAGCACAAATACACACACACGTCTTCATAGTAGAGACTTAACATAACCTTTAACCCATTAAAACCTCTAAGACTGAAAAGCCTGACAAATTAGTTGTGTGTGTAAATTTCAAAAATTATATTTCAAAAACAGCTAGCTTTCTTTTTTTATTTTTACTTCTGAGAGAGTGGGTGTGCGTGTGGGTGAGGGGGGGCAGAGGGGAAGAATCTTTTTTTAAGATGTATTTATTTATTTTAGAGAGAGCAAGTGAGCACAGGGCAGAGGGGCAGAGGGAGAGAGGGAGTCCCAAGCAGACTCCACCTTAAGCATGGAATACAATGCAGAACTTGATCTCATGACCTAAGCTGAAACCAAGAGTTGGTTGCTTAACTGACTGAACCACCCAGGTGCCTTAAAACAGCTAGCTTTCTTAAAGCAAAAACAAAATTACAAAGGTATTAGCAATTCCTATCTATATAAATGAATTTATATATGTTAGATAAGGTCACCTGAAAATTAAAATAAAAATGTGGCTGGGTGATAGACATTGGGGAGGGTATGTGCTATGGTGAGCACTGTGAATTATGTTAAGACTGATGAATCACAGACCTGTACCTCTGAAACAAATAATACATTACATGTTAAAAAAAGAGAGAGAGAGAAGATAGTAGGAAGGGAAAAATGAAGGGGGGGAATAGGAGGGGAAGACGAAACATGAGAGACTATGGACTCTGAGAAACAAACTGAAGGTTCTAGAGGGGAGGGGGGTGGGGGGATGGGTTAGCCTGGTGATGGGTATTAAGGAGGGCACGTACTGCATGGAGCACTGGGTGTTACACGCAAACAGTGAATCATGGATCACTACATCAAAAACTAATGATGTAATGTATGGTGATTAACATAACATAATAAAATAAAATTTTAAAAAATGTACATAATCTCTAGTGATTAATTTATCCTGAAATCTCAATGCAATAGCATCAGACAAGCTAAAATATTTGTAACATTAAAATTAAACCCAAACTGCCTACATTTAACATGATAAATAAATCTAAAAATAAACAGTGAGGTTAATACTGCAAAGTTTCTTTTATCAAAATATATACATTTTGGGGGCACCTGGGTGGCTCAGTCAGTTAGGCGTCTGACTTGATTTTGGCTAAGGTCATGATCTCAGGGTCGTGGAATTGAGCCCCGCAATGGGCTCCTCACTCAGTGAAAGTCAGCTGGAGATTCTCTCCTTCTGCCTCCCCCTCCATGCACTCTCTCTCTCTAATAACTAAATAAACCTTAAAATACATACATATATATATGTATATATACATATATACACACTTAAAAATATCTTGGATTTCAACTTTCGGCTTCCTGTGAACAAATTCCCAAGATAATAGATGCATGCTTATCATAAAAGGCTGATCAGAAATTAGTATTGTCAAGGAGATTTATTACCATTTCAGGAAAGCATTCTAGCCTCATATAGCAAAAGTTAACGTATACTCTTATGATCTCAAAGTTCTACTTCTAGAAATTTATTTTATGGAAATAAGTGGACAAAAAGATATTTGTACAAGATACTCTTTATAGTTATTGTGTGTGCTAATAAGTAGAAACAACCCATATGTCCATCAACACAGGATTGATGAAATAATTATGGCATAACTGATTAATACTATTGCTATAAACACTGATTAAGTGGATATATATGTCTTGATATACAAAGATATCAAAAAAGAGTAAATATCAAACTGTTAACTCTTCTCTACAAAGTGGGACTGTAGTAAGGAACTATCACTTTCCCTTTTGTAGACCTTGTTATTGTTTACATGTTTTTTAGTGAACTGCCATTAAAATTTTTTTAGTTAGGGCACCTGGGTGGCTCAGTTGTTAAGTGTCTGCCTTCGGCTCAGGTCATGATCCCAGGCCCAGGGTCCTGGGATCGAGTCCCGCATCGGGCTCCCTGCTCCATGGGAAGCCTGTTCTCCCTCTCCCACTCCCCCTGCTTGTGTTCCCTCTCTCTCTGTCTCTCTCTCTGTCAAATAAAGTAAAAAAAACTTTAAATTAAAAAATAATTTTTTTATTTAGAAAAATAGGGGAAAAAAGATTCTTTGGCCCTTTCAAAAACCTTCTCTCACTTCTTCCCATTAAATGTCAAAAAAGTATTAGTACTATGAAGACAGAAAATAATATAGTTGTGCTGAAAAGAATGAATAACACTTAAAATTTATGTTTAAAATAATACAATTATAGAAACTGGAACAGAAAATCTAAGGGGCGCCTGGGTGGCTCGGTCGTTAAGCATCTGCCTTCAGCTCAGGTCATGGTCCCAGGGTCCTGGGATCAAGCCCTCCCTCGGGCTCCCTGCTCCGCGGGAAGCCTGCTTCTCCCTCTCCCACTCCCCCTGCCTGTGTTCCCACTCTCGCTGTGTCTATTTTTGTCAAATAAATAAATAAAATCTTAAAAAAAAAAAGAAAATCTAACTAAATATATATAATGTACAATTATTCCAGGAAGCAAAAAATGAAACTACTTTGTTTTATAATATTCTCTTTTATGTCACACTAAAACATTATCTCCTTGGAGCATATTGAAAAGCTCTATTAATGGAATTAATTCATGTAATATAAATTCATGTAACGGAATTTACAGCAGAATGATAAAGTATTATTTCCTACCGCTACTACTTTAAAATATCTCCTCAAATATGCTATGACATTTCTTATTCTTTAAAACAAAACCTTAAAAAACCACCTAAATTTCCTGTCACCCTGAAAAAGGTAAAAACATATACAAATAACTTTGGGGGAGAAATAGTTGAAAAATGGAATGTATATATAAATAAGGAAAATACAATAGTATCAGCCTATAATGGCCTTTACTAAATAGTGATGTGATCTGTTCAATTCTGGGTAACGTTACATAACTCTAATGATGAAATCAGTCCCAAGATTGTTTTTTACTATACCACCTACTCAGCCTAAAGTCACGAAGATAAATGAATTTAATTGTTCACAAAAAAAAAAAAAAAAAAAGATAAATATGTGAGGTGATGGATTAACCAGATGGAGGGGGAATTTTCACAAGGTAATGCACAGCAAATCACCACAACGTACACTTTAAACATCTGACAGTTTTATATGTCAATTAGATCTCAATAAAGCTGAAATGGAAAAATAAAAGAAACTGAATGTTTGCTTCTATTAAGTAGACAAGTAACCTTAACTTAAATTGCCAGATAAGAACTTTATATCTAGGGTTTATATTTAATAATTACTTCTTCAACTTGTTAGTTTTCATCAGAGTGATAAATTTGAATTCTGTCCCATGTAAAATTGTGAAAAATTCCAGGTTTTAAAGTTCGCTGAAAAGTCAGTAATTACTCTCAGCCACACTACATAATGACAAGGCCATAAAAAGTGTATTTTTATCAGCATTTCGTCTGGACTTAAAAATTCTGAAAACAAAGAATCACCTGTCTGCCAGGATGGAGCCCTGAATTGTGGTAAAAGAGTAGTTCCTGAAGAAGCAGCCTGAGCAGTTCGGGATTCAACAGCAGACAGAAAGTTCATCACTGAAGATTCTTTAGTGTTAGTGCTGGCGCTGTTCACACTAGTATCAAATATTCCAGAAAGACCTACATTTGAAGATAAAATAGATCATCAAGTAAAAATATGTATTAATATAAAATTGTTATTTTAAAAAGGAATCTCTGAAATTTGAGGCCAAAAGCTCTACAGCCCTATACTGTTTTGAAATAGCAAACAGATATTAGTTTGACCAAGTATAGTTATAATTTAAAATCCCCAAAGATCTATGAAAAAAGATCTCCTCACCAATTATATAGATATTCTCTATCAGTAAAAGACAAAGCTTTTGATTTCATTTTCATTTTCACTTTTCCCACGGCTCCATTACGTCCTGCCCACATTCATAGCCCAATATGTGAAAACTGATTTTTCTTCTTAATCACTAAATGTAGCCAGATTCGTTTTATAAGAGCATTTTTACCAGTTGCCTGAGGTGTGGTAGCGTATCCAGGAAGCTGATGAGAGGCTGCAAAAGTCTGTCTCTGAAGGAGATCTGTTTCAGAGTGTGAGGGATGTCCTTCTTCATAGCTTAAACTAAAGGATAATAAAAAAGAAGTGACCAAAAACACATAGCTCAAACAACAGGATCAAAACATCTCTAAGAGAGCAATTATCAAAAGTAGCAGAAGTCAAAAAAAAAAAAAAAAAAAGTAGCAGAAGTCTTTGACTAAATTCCTGACCTACACATCAATAGATCAAACACAGTATGACAACATTGTCAAAATGGGGAAAATATACTGATGATACACTAGGAAGAAAAATTATGATGCATAGTACTTTCCTTAATTCAACTTGACTGCCTTTTACTGGGAGAGAAGTGACAGGGTATAGTAGGAAGAGCAATATCCTGAAAAACGGGACAGCTCAGTTCATTGTCCGAGTTCTACCTCTGGCTTACAGTGTGATTTCAGTAAGGGACTTAATTAATGTCAGACTAAATTTCTCATCTGTGTGAATGAAGGACTAGACAAAATAATCTCTTAAGACCCTCTAATTCTAACATTCTATGGAATATCAGATAACTCATATTAATTGATAATTAAAATAACTCACCTAGAAAATTTCAAGTTTGGACATTTTGAGAGTAATTCAGAACAAGATATTTTTTCTCCCCTTGATTTTTACTTTGACTATTTTAAACCCACAGAAAAATTGAAATAGTCCAATGAAAACCTTATACCCGTTACTTAAGACTCAGTCATTGTTAACATTTTACCTTTGTTTTATTTTTCTTTATACACAGATATAAACACACACACACTTTTTTTATTAAACCACTTGAAAGTAACTTGCAGACATGACACTACATCTTTAAATACTTCAGCTGTATCTCCTAGGAATCAGGCATTCTTCTATACAGCCAATTATTATTATTGGACTTGAAGAAATTTAACTTTAAGTCAGTAATAGTATGTAATGAGGTCATATTCCAATTTCCCAATTGTTGCCAAAATGTTTGGGATTTTTAAAGCTCTTTCTTTTTTTTTTTTTTAAGATTTTACTTATTATTTGACAGAGACACAGCAAGAGAGGGAACACAAGCAGGGGGACTGGGAGAGGGAGAAGCAGGCCTCCTGCTGAGCAGGGAGCCCGATGCAGGGCTTGATCCCAGGACCCTCGATCCCAGAACCCTGGGATCATGACCTGAGCCGAAGGCAGATGCTTAACGACTGAGCCACCCAGGTGCCCCTTAAGGCTCTTTCTATGTAGAATCCAGTCAAGTCCAGAATTCCACTTGGTTATGTCTCTTTAAATTGAGAACAGTGCCTCTAATCCCAGATCCCTTTTGTCTTGATCTCATGGCACAGACTTTTTGTTGTTGAGGAATCCAAGTCAGTTGAATGTAGACTATCCCAAATTCTGGCTCTGTCTGATTGATTCCTCATGAGAAGTACGTAAGTGATATTTTGTACTTCTTATTGCATCAAATGAGGATGCACATGTCTGTCTGTCTCATTACTGGTGATGCTAAACTTGAAGTGGTTAAGGTACATCTGTCAGATCTCTCCATGTAGTTGCTTTTTCTCCTTTGAAATGCAATTGTGAGGTGTTACTTTAAGACTGTAAATATCTTATGCCCAACAGCCAAAGGTTTCAGACATCATCCACTAATGATCTTTAATTCAATTATCACACTGGAGACTGGAATTGGTAGCTTTCTAATTACATCATTCTTTTAATATTTAAAAGGTAGTCTTCTTCTATAAAATAAAAATGAGCTTTCCCCCCTTTTCTCCCTCTCATGTACATGATATATATACTTGCATTTTCTTATTTTTCAAAAGTGCATACATCTTACACTTCAAAAATGTATCATTGTAGACTTTTAAAAATTGAAGTATAGTTGACATATAAGATTAGTTTCAGGTGTACAACACAGTGATTCAACAATTATACACATTATGAAATGCTTACCATGACACATGTAGTTACCATCTGTCACCACACGTTATTACAATATTATTGACTATATCCCTGCTAGGAACATTTGTATACAAGTCTTTCATGGACATATGTTTTCATTTCTCTTAAGTTGAATATCTAGGAGTGGAATTACAGGGTCATAAAATAGGTGCATGTACCATTTTACATTACCATCAGTAATGAATCAACATTCCATTTTTGTTTTACATTCTTGTCATGACATGATGTTTTCAGTCTTCCTTTTTTAAAAAGATTTATTTATTTATTTATTTTAGAAAGAGAGAGAGAGAATATGAATGGGAGGGGCTGAGAGAGGGGGAGAATCTCAAGCTGACTCTGTGCTTAGCGTGGAGTCCGACGCAGGGCTCAATCCCATGACCCTGAGATCATGATCTGAGCCGAAACCAAGAGTCAGCCACTTAACCAACTGCACCACCCAGGCACCCCATCAGTCTTTTTAATTTTAGCCATTCTAGGTAGGTATAGTAGTATCTCATCATGGTTTAATTTGCATGTTCTTATAGGCTGACAGGCTATTCTTTCAGCTCCTCTTGTCAAGTTTGTTCCATTTTTTTGCCTTTAAAAAAAAAACGGGTTTAGTTAGCTCTCCTATTGGGTTTTAAGAGTTTTTCTTATATTCTGGATCCACATTTTTTGTCAGATATATGTACTGTGAATGTTTTCTTCCAATCTAATGGCTTGCCTTTTTATTTTTTAGTGTCTTTAAATAAAAAGCTTTCATCAGTTAGTTTTATTGTGGTAAGAGCATTTAACATGAGATCTCTCCACTTAACAAAGCACGTGATATCTGCACTACATCCTACAGCAGATCTCTAGAGCTTATTCATCTTGAACAACTGAAACTTTATAACCTTTGAACAACTCTCATTTCCCCCTTCCCCTAGCCTCTGGCAACCACCATCCCACTCTGCTTCTGAGTTTGACTAACAAGGTTTTAATTTTTGATTAACCTGATTATATTTTTTTTCTATAAAGTCAGTACTTTTAGTGTCACTAATATATTTACCTACATTTTCTTCAAGTTTTAACGTTTTAACTTTTATGTTTAGATCTATAAATTTTTTGAGATAAGGGTAAAGATTAACTTTTATGTTTAGATCTATAAATTTTTTGAGATAAGGGTAAAGATTCATTTTTTAAACTTCAAAAATTAAGGTATAATTTGCATACAATAAAATTCACCCTTTCTAGTGTACAGGTCAGTGAGTTTGGATAAGTACATAAATACTGCAAAAACTAAGGGAGAGAACAGTCCCATCATTACAAAAGATTCCCCCTGCCCCTCAGTAGTGAACTCTTCCCACCATCTCCCAAGGATCTATTCTCTGTCCTTATAGTTTTGCCTTTTCCAAAATGTCGAATGAACAGTATCATTTAATATGTAGCCTTTTGTGTCTGGCTAGTTTCAATTAGCTTAATGTCTTTTGAGATTCATCCATGTTTTTATTTTATCAGTAATTCATTACATTTTATAGCTGAGCAGCATTCTGTTACATGGACGCATCAGAGGTTAGTGCTTTTTTTAAACCCATTAAAAAGTTTAAGGACCTTTGGGTTCTTTCCTGTTTTTAGCAATTCTGAATAAAGGTGCCATAAACCTGTGCATAAGTTTCTGTGTGAAAATAAGGTTTCATTTCACTTGACCTAGGGGGGGATGGCTTAGTTACATGGTAATGTTGAACTTTAGAGAAACTGCCTATTTTCCAAAGTGGCTATCCTTTTTGCATTCCTCCAGTAATGTATGTGGTCTGACTCTGCATCCTCACTGGCACTAAGTATTATCAATTTGTAAATTGTTTCTTTTCTTTTTAAAAATTTTAACCATTCTAACTGGTGTGCAATGGTACGTCATTGTGTTTTTTTTTTTTTTTAACATTTATTTGAGGGGGGAGGGACAGAGAGAGAGGGAGAGAGAGTCCTAAGCAGACTCCATGCTGAATGCAGGGCCCCATGTGGGGCTCAATCTCACAACCCTGAGATCATGACCTGAGCTGAAAACAAGAGTCAGCTGCTTAGCTGACTGTGCCACCCACGTGCCTCCTTCACTGTGGTTTTATTTTTATTTTTTTAAAAGATGTATTTATTTGACAGAGAGAGACAGCAAGAGAGGGAACACAAGCACGCGGAGTGGGAGAGGGAGAAGCAGACTCCCCGCCGAGCAGGGAGCCCGATGCAGGGCTCGATCCCAGGACCCTGGGATCATGACCTGAGCCGAAGGCAGACGCTTAATGACTGAGCCACCCAGGCGCCCCTTCACTGTGGTTTTAATCTGTATTTCCTTAATAACTAAGAATGAGCAGCATCATTTGCTCATCTACCATGCAGAAATCTTTGGTAAAATATCTACTCAAATCTTTTGCCTATTTTTTATTGGGTTGTTTGTTTTTTTATTATTGAGTTTTAGATTTTGCCTATATGTTCTAGAATCAAATCCTTGGTGAGATATATGTTTTCCAAATATTTTCTCCCACTCTGTGGCTTTCATCCTTATAACAATGTAGTCAGAACCATTAAAAAAAATTTTTTTTAAAAAGATTTTATTTATTTATTTGACAGAGAGAGACACAGCGAGAGAGGGAACACAAGCAAGGGGAGTGGGAGAGGGAGAAGCAGGCTTTCCGTGGAGCAGGGAGCCCGATGCGGGGCTCGATCCCAGCACTCTGGGATCATGACCTGAGCCGAAGGCAGACCCTTAACGACTGAGCCACCCAGGCCCCCTAGAACCATTTTTTTTTTAAGATTTTATTTTTAAGTAATCTCTACACCCAACCCAGGGCTCGAACTTACAACCCCAAGATCAAGAGTCGCATGCTCCACTGACTGAGCTAGCCAGGCGCCCCTATGAATTGTATTTTTGCTGTTGTTGCTGAGAGATCTTTGCCTACTCCAATAGCTCAAAGGTTTTCTCTTCTGATTCCTTCTGGAAGTTTTATAGAATTACTTTTTCCATTTAGGTCTATGATTCATTTGGAATTAATTTTTTGTACATGGTGTGAGGTAAGTCTTGGGATTCATTTTTTAAAAATTTGGGTATGCAATTGTCCCAGTACTCTATATTGAAAAAACTATCTTTTACCTATTGAATTGCCATGGCATCTCTTAAAAAAAAATCAACTAGCCATATATTTGTGGTTCTCTTCTTAACTATTTTGCTATATCAATATGTTTGTTCTTAGGCCAATAACACACAGCCTGATAAATGATTCATTCAGGTTGTACAAAATTCCAATCTTGTTCTTCAAAATTACTTTGGCCATGCCAGGTATTCTCATACAAATTTTAGAGTCAGCTTGTCAATTTCTACAAAAAACATTTCACTGAATCTATATACACATCAATTTGGGGAAAACTACCATTTTAAAAGTACTGAGTGTTCTAACCCATGAGTATATTTTATTTAGGTCTTTAATTTCTCTCAGCAGTCTTTTGTGGTGTTTAGTGCAAAATTCTTGCAAGTATTTTGTTAAATTTATCCCTAAGTTTCTCATTTTTCTTATTTTGTTCTCAAATTTTTTAAAAATTACAGCTTTATTGATATGTAATTCACATACCTTAAAGGTCATCCTTTTAAAGTGTACAAATCAGTGCATTTTTAGAATATTCAAGTTATGCAACCAGAACTATAATCTTAGAACATTCTCATTGCCTCAAAAATAAACCTGTACCCATTAGTATCACTCTGCATATCCCCCTCCATCCAACCCCAGGCAATCCCTAATCTACTTTCTGTCTCTACGTATTTGCCTACTCAAAAACATTTCACAAAAATGGAATCATATTATGTGGGCCTTCTATGACTTTGTTCACTTAGTAGAATGTTTTCAAGGTTCATCTATGTTACAAAATGGATATAACAGTAGATCATTCCATTTTATGGCTGAACAATATCCCATTGTATAGATATACATTTTGTTTAGCCATTTATAAGTTGATGGACATTTGGGTTGTTTCCACTGTTCGGCTATTATGAGTTATGCTGCTATGAACAATCGTGAACAAGTTTTTGTGTGGATGTATGTTTTCTCTTGGGTATATACCTAGGAGTGGAATTTTTTAACCATATGACAACTCAAACATGTTCAACATTTTGAAGAATGGCAACCAAAATGGCTGTACCATTTTACATTCCCACCAGCAATGGTTAAGGATTACAATTTCTCAACATCTTTGCTGATACTTCTTACAGCCTGTGTTGTTATTATAATAGCCATCCTAATAGGTGTGAAATGGTACCTCATTGTGGCTTTGATCTGCATTTACCTAATGATGTTGAACATCTTTTTTTTTTTTTTTTTTTAAGATTTATTTATTTGTGGGGGCGCCTGGGTGGCTCAGTTGGTTAAGAATCTATCTTCGGCTCAGGTCATGATCCCAGGGTCCTGGGATTGAGTCCTGCATCAGGCTCCTTGCTCAGTGGGGAGCTTGCTTCTCCCTCTCCCTGCCGTTCCCCGCTTGTGCTCTATCAAATAAATAAATAAATAAAATCTTTAAAAAAAAGATTTGAGAGAGAGAGAGCATGCAAGGGACAGCAGGAGAGAATCCTCAAGCAGACCCCTGCCGAATGGGGAGCCCAATGCAGGGCTCAATACCATGACCCTGAGATCATGACCTGAGCGAAATCAACAGTCGGATGTTTAACTGATTGGGCCACCCAGATACCCCCATTTTGAATTAATTTTTGTACATAGTGTAAGGTAGGAGTCTAACTTTATTCTTTTGCTACTCATTTTGAATATAATTTGAAATTCTTTAATAATAAACAACTAAATAGCCAGCTGTTATTTTCAAAATATTCTTACCATTTTATCTGCTTTTCAAATCATCATAGCAATCATGCTTTATATTAAAACAATCTAGGGGTGCCTGGTTGGCTCAGTTGGTTAAGCATCTATCTGCCTTTGGCTCAGGCTGTGATCCCGGGGTCCTGGGACCGAGCCCTGTGTTGGGGCTCCCTGCTCAGCAGGTAGTCTGCTTCCCTCTCTCCCTCTGCCCCTCCCCCATTTGTGTGCGCTCTCTCTCAAATAAAATCTTTTTAAAAAATTAAAAAATAAAACAATCTACACACATATATTTCCTTGTCCTGTCAGCTGATGGAGCCTAGAAATGAAGACTCCCCAGTTGCAAAGAGCATACTTCTTACCCAGATAATGGCTCCTAATACCATACTTCAAGAAAAAGGAACCAGTGCTCCTTGAAGAAATGGTTGGGTCATTCTAGTACTGGGGCAGGAAATATAAAAGATATGAATCTGGAGCATCTTATAGTACCACAAAGTAAGAAAGGGCTCAGGAAAAAAAAAGAAAGAAAGATGGGGGAAAACCCCTACATTTATAACGGCATGTTAAGGGGTAAAAAAAATAAATAAATAAAAACAACAATGGCATGTCAAGGGGACAGAGAAGCCAATTAGAAGAGCTCCTAATGGCAAAAGCTGGAAGATTTTAACCCTTATAAAAATCTGATGTGAAGTCACTGGTTTGTTGACATTGATTATTTTTAAAATTTTTTAAAAAGTTTACTTTATGGTTTTGGGGTTTTTTTTCAATACTAATCTCTACACCCAACATGGGGCTAGAACTCACGACCCCAAGATTAAGAGTCACATGCTCAGGGTACCTGAGTGGCTCAGTGGGTTGAGCATCCAAGTCTTGATTTCAGCTCAGGTCATGATCTCAGGGCCAGGGACTGAGCCCAGTGGTGAGCTCTGTGCCTTGGCAGGGAGTCTGCTTGTGGATTCTCTCCCTCTGACCCTCCACCACTCATGTTCACACTATATCTCTCTAAAAAATGAATAAATAATCTTAAAAATAAAAAAAGTCACACGCTCTTCCAACTGAGCCAGCCAGGCGCCATGACATTGTTTATTGCTTTAAACAAAAGCCAGATTTTTTAAGTTTTTAAAAGATTTTTTTTTTTTTAAGATTTTTAAGTAATCTCTATGCCCAATGTGGGCCTTGAATGCATGACTCCGAGATCAAGAGTCACATGCTCTATTGACTCAACCAGCCAGGAGTCCCACAAAAGCCAAGTTTAAAAAAAGAAAAAAAAAAGATCATCCTGGAAAAAAAAAACCATATCTCAAAACATGGTCAACAAATTCCCATATTTGAGCCAATGTAAGATCTCCTTTGAATAAATGTTCATTTATTTAATATAGGACTTAACCTGCTATAGTCCTTCCTCGCCTCCAAGGCCTGGATGGGTGGTAGGGAGAAAGAGAGAACTTATACTATCCCCAAACATACTCCAAAAATTACAGGAGCTAAGGCCTAGAGAAGAGGAAGGAGCCAAGAGATAAGAGTCACAATTGTTTTAATCTTCATATTCCCAGACCAGCATGAAACTTCAATCTTCTATCCCCTCTCCACACACTCAAAGTAGGGGAGATTCAGTGTTGAAGATAAGAAGGATCAGAATTTTGCAGGGGGTAGTATCATCTTCCTTCAGTTGCTGTCACTTAAATGCCAAATTAAAAACTGATATTTTCCTAAAAATTAAAATGAACCAAGATTAGTTATTCAGTTACTACCCTCTACCTTAAATCTGAACATTTTTTTCCTAAGCTTCTTAATTTAATTAATTAATTAATTTTTTTGAGAGGAGGAGAGAGATGGTGAGGCGGGGGGGGGGAGGCAGAGGGAGAAAGAATCCCAAGTAGGCTCCACGCCCAGCGCCAAGCCTCCTTCTCACGACCCTGCGATCATGACCTGAGCCAAAATCAAGAGTCAGATGCTTAACTGACTAAGCCACCCACATGCCCCTATACTTCTTAATTTTAATTTGTTTAGCAAGAAAATTAAGTCTTGGGGCGCCTGGGTGGCTCAGTCATTAAGCGTCTGCCTTCGGCTCAGGTCATGATCCCAGGGTCCTGGGATCGAGCCCCGCATCAGGCTCCCTGCTCAGCAGGAAGCCTGCTTCTCCCTCTTCCACTCCCCCCTGCTTGTGTTCCCTTTCTTGCTGTGTCTCTCTGTCAAATAAATAAATAAAATCTTTAAAAAAAAAAAAAAAGAAAATTAAGTTTTAAGGCAGATGAGAAACCGGAGACAAAAAATCTCATCTAAATGACAGTTTGTGCAGTGATGATATATGATCATAAGAAAAAAAAGTTTTTGAATGTGTTACTGAGAATAAGCTATCTTATGATTTATATCCTGATAGTCATAACATACAAATCTACTCCTTGGGTAGCATACTCTTATGTCCATAGTAGCTAAGAAACACATTCCAAGTTTTAAAATCAATTAGCAAAAGTTCCATGAAATATGTTAAATCCCAGGGAAACAAGCCAGGACTTGCACACAAGTAATAAATTACTTAAGCACTGAATGAATGATTTTGCCTTATGTAGTCCTATTTAGTTTTTAAAGATTTATTTATTTATTTTAGAGAGAGAGAGCAAGGCAGGGAGGGGCAGAAGGAGGGTGGGAGAGAGTCTCAAGCAAATTCTGCACTGAGCAGGGAGCCCAACACAGGGCTCGATCCCATGACCCTGAGATCATGACCTGAGCCAAACCATGAGTCAGACACTCAATGGATTGTACCACCCAGGCACCCCACCTTAAGTAGCCCTATATTACTCTCTTCTCAGTGTTAAAAGAATTTGGCCACTGAAGATATAGATATTCTGGTATAATAAGGACAAAATTCTCTTTAAGCTTTGAAAATATGGTTTTAAACTTTTCATAGTTGAGAAAGATAAAAACCCTGGATTGGAAATTAGGAGGCCCCAATTTCAGTCCTGATTCTGCAAACAACACTAGAAGACTTTCAGCAAAACATGTAATCTTGTAGAATCTTCATTTTCCTATTTATGAAACCTAATGCTCTTTGTATTAACTCATATTCTGAGTCAAGCTAAATATTTTTACTTCATCTATCATACAGTATTTATTCTTTAGTATAAAATCTGTCTTCAAAATTGAGTACAGAGATAAATCACATGGAGTTCATGTAATTAACTTTCCTTGTGGAACTCTACCATGCCTGTCCCACTCATACCTAAGTGTCAAGTATTTTATTTTAGCTAATCATAGTCTGAGAATTAAGAACAAAAACCTGAAATATAGGAATAATCAGCCCCTGGGTGGCTCAGTCAGTTAGGCATCTGACTCTTGATCTCAGCTTAGGTCTTTTTTTTCTTTGAAAGAGAGAACGTGTGCCCGTGTGCGGATGGGGTGGACAAGGATGTGGAAAAACTAGAACCCTCATATGTTGCTGGTGGGAATGTAAAATGGTGCAGCCACTTTGGAAAACAATTTAGTAGTTCTTCAAAACGTTAAACACAGAATTACCATAAAGACCCAACAATTCCATTACTAGGTATCTACCCAAGGAAAACGAAACATATGTTCAAATATTTTTATGCAAATGTTCACAGCAGCATTATTTGCAAAAGCCAAAAAGTGAAAACAACCAAATATACATCAACTAGTGAATGGATAAACAAAATGAGCTACATCTATGCAATGGAATATTATTCTGCTATTAAGTACTTATAGTATTGATACATGCTACAACATGGATGAATCTCTAAAATATTATGCTTAGTCACAAAATCCAAACACAAAAGAACATGTATTTTATTATTTCATTTATATGAAATGCCCAGAAAAGGCAAATCTAAACAGACAGAAAATGGATTAATGCCTAGGGCTAGGGGTGAGAATGAGGAGTGATTATAAATGGGCACAAGGTTTCTTCTTGGGGTAATGAAAAGGTGGGAAGATTAGACTGTGATGATGTAAATATACTAGAAATCACTGTACATGATATAGGAGAATTTTATGGTGTGTAAATTAAATCTCAATAAAGCTGTTAATTTGAAAAAAAGAGATGGAAGAATCTGGCTTAGATTCACTATCTCTAAGGAAATGGGCAATGTATAGCTTGAGACTTCATTTGCTCATTTGTAAATGAGCACAGGTAACTCCTATTCACTGTATCACGTAGGCTCTTTAGGGCCATTAGAAGTGGGTTCTGTAGAATATCAGCAGGCATAAGAGAGGAGTCTGAGTATTATTTGTCCAATCTCTCCATCCCAACCATGATTCCAGCCAAGCCGCATCCCTCTACAACTATAGCTCCTTCTGGGCTCCAGTAACTTGTAGCCCCACCCCTTCATGGGCCTAGATGTGGCTTCACACAGCTACAACTCATTCAAAGTCTCATTAACCTTTTTTGGTTCCCTTAATCCTGCCCCCAACTATAAAACTGAGCCCCTCATTAACATGAATCAAAGGAATAAAATTATGTTTCAGGCAGGGCCCTTAACTGATAATTAGTGTAAAGGAAGTACAATTGGTACTTTGTACCAACAAATTATTGTTTGTTTTTTTTTTTTAAGATTTTATTTATTTGTCAGAGACACAGTGAGAGGAAGAACACAAGCAGGGGGAGTGGGAGAGGGAGAAGCAGGCTTCCCACCGAGCAGAGAGCCCGATGCGGGGCTTGATCCCAGACCCTGGGATCATGACCTGATCTGAAGGCAGACGCTTAATGACTGAGCCACCCAGGCGCCCCACCAATGAGTTATTGTTAAAACAAGTATGATTTGTTGAGATAAGTAAATTTAACTGTTCCATACATCTTTAATGATCTTTACCAAAACAATCCTATTTCATTTTATACAAATGATACACTAAGGTTGGTTAAACAGGTGTTTTTCTTTTCACTAAGAAGGTGAAATGAAGACTAATATGGTATTTCCTGCCTAGTGGTGTGGTAGAGCATATTCAAAAATCAGTCTATCAGTTCCAAATATCATTCACACAAAGAGAGACAGATTTTGGCATTTGTAACAGATGCCCAAGAAAAACGATGCCAAAGTCAAGGCTATGAAGAGTTTCCGTCTGTTGTTCTGTCAGGAAATAAATGAAATGTGATGGTGATGTGGCATATGCTTGGCTATGTTCATAGCAAGAGACACCACAGCCTGGGCTGGACACTATTCCAAAATTCCATTTCATCATCTTCCTTTTTTATTTCTGTCATCACCTGCATTACTGACCTTTCCTTTGAACAAAGACAAAATTTTCAGATCCAACTTTTCCCATCTCCAGTATTTTTATGGAACACTTTTCTTTTAGAAGAAATACATCTGTATGGCTACATGCAAAAGAATGAAACTGGACCAGTTTCTCAGGCCATACATAAAAATAAACTCAAATATACTAAAGACCTAAATATTAAGACATGAAACCATAAAACTCCTGAAAGAAAACATAGGCAGTAAACTTCTAGACATCAGCCTTAGCAATATTTTTCTGGATTGGTCTCCTTAGGCAAGGGAAAAAAAAGCAAAAATAAACAACTGGGACTATATCAAACTAGTAAGCTTTTGCACAGCAACGGAAACCATCAACAAAACAAAAGGGCAATCTACTGACTTATGAGAAGATATCTGCAAATGACATATCCAATAAGGAGTTAATACCCAAAATATATAAAGAACTCATACAAGACCAAAAAATCAAACAATCCAGTTAAAAAATGAACAGAGGACCCAAATAGACATTTTCCCAAAGAAGACATATAGATGGCCAACAGACACATGAAAAGATGCTCAACATCACTAATCATCAGGGAAATGCATACCAAAGTCATAATGAGATTATCACCTCACAGCAGTCAGAATGGCTAGAATTAAATAGACAAGAAATAAACAATGTTGGCAAGGATGTGGAGAAAAGGGAACCCTCACGCACTGTTGGTAGGAATATAAACTAGTGCAGCCACTGTGGAAAACAGTATGGAGGTTCCTCAAGAAATTAAAAATATCATACAATCTAGTAATGACAGTTACTAGTCTAGTCTAGTAATGACAATCTATTGACAAGAAATACACAATATAATAATTCTACTTCTGGGTATTTACCCAAAGAAAACTAAAACACTAATTCAAAAAGATATATGCACCCCCATGTTTACTGCAGCATTATTTACAAAAGTCAAGATATGGAAGTAACCTAAATGTCCATCCATAGATGAATGGAAAAAGATGTGGTATGTGTATTTACACAATAAAATATTCAGCCATAAAAATGAAATCTTCCCATTTGCAACAACATGGATGGACCAAGAGGATATTATACTAAGTGAAATGTTAGAGAAAGACAAATACCATATTTTACTTATATGTGACATCTAAAAACAAAACAATCAAAAAACAGAAATTAGGCCATAAATACAGTTTGGTAGTTGCCAAAGGGGAGGGGGGTTGGGAAAGGGGCAAAATAAGTGAAGGGGATTAAGAAGCACAAACTTCCAGGGGCACCTGGGTGGCTCAGTTGGTTAGCCATCCAACTCTTGCTTTTGGCTCAGGTCACGGTCTCTGGGTCCTGGGATTGAGCCCCGGGATGGGCTTGTGCTGGGTGTGGAGCCTGCTTGGGATTCTCTCTCCCACTCCCTCTGCCCTGCCCCCCACACACGGTCTTTCTCTCTCTCTCAAAAAATAAAATACATAAAATAAATAAGTCACAGGGATGACTAGAACAGCATAGGGAATACAGTCAGTAATACTGCAATAACTTTGTACAGGGACAGATGGTAACTACACTTATCATGGTAAACATTTCAAAATGTACATAAATGTCAAATCACTATGTTGTACACCTGAAACTCATATAATACTGTATGTCAACTATACTTGAATTAAAAAAAATTTAAAAAGAAAACCAGGGGAAAAAAAACCCAAATACATCTGTCAAAGCAAATTATTTTGTGATTCAAATTGTTGCAATGTATTAACTACTACTAATGTCCAAACATTAACATATTCATTTAAGAGGTAGACAAAAATGGTCATGTGGGCCCTGGATGATTATATCTAGTTTCAGGCTCTGAAGAAATTACTAGAAATGAACAAGCATGCAGCTGGTTATTTCTCACAACACATAACATAGTTCAAATTTCCAGGATTCAAATGTGTAGGTGCCATGAAATGTTTTTTATTTTATTTTATTTTAATTTATTTATTTTTAAAGATTTTATTTATTTATTTGACATAGAGAGACACAGTGAGAGAGGGAACACAAGCAGGGGGAGTGGGAGAGGGAGAAGCATGCTTCCCGCTGAGCAGGGAGCCGGATGCGGGGCTCGATCCCAGAACCCTGGGATCATGACCTGAGCCGAAGGCAGATGCTTAACGACTGAGCCACCTAGGCGCCCAAAATGTTTTTTATTTTAGCTTCTTCATTGTATTTTTTTGTTTGTGGCCTAGTTCCCTTACCAAATTAAATTTCTTCCTTTTATGAGAAACTAGTACAGCTGAATTTTTACTGTACCACCATTTTGTTCACTATTAACATGGTCTAGGATTTCTGGCATTAGGTAAGTCAAGTCTGTCTAAAGATATTTATCATAACAATTCACATTTATATACCTTTGATTTCTAGACAAACATTTATACACCTTTGATTTAATATAAGAACCTAATAATATTTTATAGAGTAGAGAAAAAGATCTTCAGGTAAATCAAAATCCAAAGTTATAATATTCACTTTGATACTCAATATACTATTTTTTCTTCTCTACAAATTTTAATAAAAATTAACTGGAAATTTTCTATAAGCTCAAAAGTTTTGCTACTTCTGTTTCCTTAAGGATATTTCCAGAAATTTGTAAGCCCATTAACCAAAGACTTATAAAACCACTACTATTTTATATCATTGTAATTGCATTATATTATTTATACTATCTTAAGACTGATTTAGATACCAAAGCAGGTAGAATGCTTAGGCTGCCTTAAAATATCCTACATATTATACTTATGTTAAAAAAAATTTTTTAAGTGTATCTTTCAGAGACATACTATGGTTGAAAGAGATACACACATAGCCTGAAATTTGCTTTGAAATAATACAAAATAAATACAAAGTAGGGAGAGAAAGTAGGTGGGGGTATATATGAAACAAGATTGACCATGTGTTGAAGTTTTTAAAGCTGGCTAATGAATAAGTAGGGGTCATTGTATCATTCTCTCTAAATGTGTTTGGTTGGAAATTTTCCTTAATAAAACGGTTATTGGGCGCCTGGGTGGCTCAGTTGGTTAAGCGACTGCTTTCAGCTCAGGGCATGATCCTGGAGTCCCGGGATCGAGTCCCGCATCGGGCTCCCTGCTTGGCAGGGAGTCTGCTTCTCCCTCTGATCCTCCCCCCTCTCATGCTCTCTGTCTCTCATTCTCTCTCTCTCTCAAATAAATAAATAAAATCTTTAAAACAAAACAAAACAAAACAAAAAAACTGTTATTGTCTGTAGTAGAAAAAATAAACTTCCAAGTGGCTAATTCACATTCTGGACTACTGGTTCACAAAAATGATTAATGCAAAGGAAGAAATTATAATAAACATTAAAGGAAAGGCATACACCATATTTTGAAACAATAGGTAAAAACAATTTTATAATTTATAAGATTACTATCTTAAAAATTTTTATAAACATGTCTGTTAAGTGTGAATAACATTCATACTCACTCCAAAGCATACTTTATGAGGATGATGCTAAAATGACCATAAGGTGCACAACAGATCAAGGTAATTAGCTGATATACCAGATTAGCTTTTAATAGCACGTTTGAAACCATCATCTCCTATGCTATATTAAAACATAGTTTGTAAGTCTTAGAAACAATTAATCATTGCATGTTACAAAGGATCAGACTGAGCCCAAACTTGCTCTTGTTAAAAAAAAAAAAAGAAAGGTAATACAGAGATATTAAACAATGACAAAACACCATCTCTGGTTTTGTTTTCTGTGTAGCCACAGTTCTACTTATATCCTATCCTTCCAAATTGTTCACACTTTTATTTTTGGCATTTTTCTACTAGACCCTTTGTGGCTCTGGGCAAATCAAACTTTGACTTAGTCTAATGTCTATTTAAGTGAGAATACTACCAGTTGCTTTACCAGAGTAATATTCATTTTCCAGTTTGCTCAATATGAGAAATGTTTTAAAATGTTAAGCCATTTAATTTAAGCAGATCCAAGCAAAAGTATTTTAGCTTATCCACATTTTTGTGTTTGTCATGCTTCATTGGGTTAGACAAATCTGGTCTCAAGTTATTTAAATAGGATCAGTCATCACACAGTAATGAGAATGATGAAGTCATATGAAAATTTCATTATTTTATGCTTAGTTATACCCCATAAATGCCTACAGGCCTACCAACATAGGACAAGCTACATGGTCAGAATTCCTAAAGAACGTTAAACTTACGGAAGCCAAGTTTAAATCTGAATATGAGATAACAAGTCAAAGCAGAATATATGCCAGCATTAAATATATTCTTTTTAAAAAAGATTTATTTATTTTAGAGAGAGGGAGAGTATGCATGTGCACAAGTGGGGGAAGGGGCAGAGGGAGAGAATCTTCAAGCCGACTCCCTGCTGAGTGCGGAGCCCAAAGCAGGGCCGGATCTCACGACCCATGAGATCATGACCTGAGCCAAGACTTATTGAAGTACCCTGCTTCTCACTGTAAAATATTTCTTCTCTTTTCAAAAGATTACTGCCTTCAAGAGTTGGATGCTTAAGCGACTGAGCCACCCACGGTGTCCCAGAATTAATTATTCTTTAGTAAATCATTATTTACGACGTTACTGTATGATGGATACATAGCAGGAAAAACCCCAACTGCTCAAGGTAGACTGTCAAGAAACACCCAAGTTAGTGAAGATGGACCAACAATAAAAAAGCACAGAGAAATATTTAATATCAAGGACTGATGAGTGCTATGAAGAAACTAAAGCAGGGTATAGGCTACACAGTGATGGGGGTGTATACACTTTCCATTGAGGGTACTAAGGACAGACCTCTCTAACAATGTGACATTTTGAACTGAATGAAGTGATGGGAGAAAGCCCATGTCGATTATCAGAGGGAAGAGTGCTCCTAGCTGAGGAAACAGCCCAAAGACCCCAAGATAAGAGCGTTCCTACTGTAGCTGTCCAAGGAACAATGAAAAATGTGTGTTTCATTCAGAGATAAAAGAGACTGAGGGCAAGGGAGAATCTGTGGTCATGTTCTACAAAAAATGAAAGGAAAACAAGCCCGTGTCCTCCCATTTACCCCTTCATATTATGCAATATGTCCACACATATTAGCATACAGCTAGCACACTGATTAACAAATGCTTACTATTGACCAAACGAAAAGAGAACTGACTGTAATTGCAAAGGCCTAGCCTGGAAAGGCCGAGCTAGACGGGCCTGAGTAAAAATTAGGAAACTGATCGCAGCAGCCCGGTCACGTGAAGTCATCTAGCACATTGCTAAAATTGAAAACAGCAGTAGCGGCAACAAAGGATAAATACGTAACAAAGAATTAAGATTTTTTTGTAAGCAAATTTAGCAAAGGAGTAGGCAATTTTTTTAAAACAAAACTTGTAGTCTCATTTGAATCGGTGGCCAAAAAAACAAAACAAAAACACCCTTATTGAAGTACCCTGCTTCTCACTGTAAAATATTTCTTCTCTTTTCAGAAGATTACCACCTTCAAGTCCTTGTTCACATATCACTATTGCAATTAGCCTGCCCAGTCCAAACTATTTAATCTGCACTGCCCCTAACCCACCTTCCATTCCTCCTTACCCTGTTTTCTTTTTCTCCTATCACCTCCAAACATACTAGATAATTTACAGTTATATTTATTTATCATCTGTCTCACACTCCACATACCCCAGTGAAATTACAGGACAGGGATCTTGGTTTTGTTCACTGATGTATCCCAAGCTCCTGAGTATTTAATATATGACACGTGCTTGGTAAACATCTTGGAAATTCCCTTATCTTATGGCAACCATTCAATCTGAGATAAACTCATATATCCAAATTTCTTCCAAAGCTTCATGAAAATATGTAGGAAAATAAGTCTAACTTTTGAAGTAACTGAGAAAGTATAACCTTCCAGCGTACATGTTAACTCCCAAGAGACTTAACATTCTTCTTAAAAGTCTCCCATCACTAATGGCTCTGACTTCTTTTCCATTTGCAACTCTACTTCATCCTCAACTCCCACCCCTCAAAAGTTTTCTCTGAGAGCCAGAACACCTCGTGATTAACAGCACAGTCTCCGAAGTCACACTTCATGGTTTAAATCCTGCCTCTGCCACTGACTAGCAGTGTGATTCTGAACAAGTTAATTAACAGCTCTTTGCTTTAGTTTCTGTAAAATGGGCTAACAAAGTACCTATCTCACAGACTTGTGAGAATTAAATGAGGCAACATAAGTATCAGAACAGTGCCAGGCACATGGTAGGTATTCAATAAATGGTAGTTATCATCAACAGCTAACTTCAGTTCTCAGCTACCTACTCTTCACGCTCAGAAACCTTAACCTCTGAGTTTCTACTATTGTCTTCTATACAAATGTTTATTCAGACTCCCATATTCACCTTTCTGGTCTTGTCAAATGAGGACAAATACTTTAAGCAGAGATAAGAATGTCAAGAAGGCAAGGATGATAAGATGACAAACAGCATTAGCACCGCATAGAAAATTACTGGGCTTCACCCCAAACCTACAAATTCAGAAATTCTGGGTCTAGGCCCAGCAACCTGTGTTTCAACAAGCCCTATAGGTGATCTGAAGGACTCTTAAATTGGACAACACTGATCTAGGGTAAGATCATGTCAGGGAAGGGAATTACCAGACCTGTTTCTGCCTTAGGACATTTGTACATGCTCTTTCCTCAGATCTCAGGGTAATGCTAATTCCACAAGCAGAAAATTTTCTTGTTTATTTGCTTGTCTGATTTCCCATCCCACCTCAAGAATGTAAGCTCTACAAGAACAGATTTTGTCTTTTTTTTAAAAAAGATTTTATTTATTTATTTGAGAGAGACAGAGATAGCGATAGAGATAGCGAGAGGGCCCATGAGCCGGGAGGAAAGGGAGTAGCAGACTCCCTGCTGAGCAGGGAGCCGATCCCAGAACCCTAGGATCAAAGCCCGAGTCGAAGGCACATGCTTAACTGACTGAGCCACCCAGGTGCCACCAGATTTTGTCTTAATTGCCACTGAACTTCCAATGCCTAGAAGAGGGGCATGGCATATCTGTTGACCAAAATGAATTAACATTTCTACTTTTCTTTACTGTACCATTCTTTTTCTAGTCACCAGAAAAAGGTCAGTATTTCCCTTTTTCTTACCTTTTAACATGTACCCTTTCAACAACCTCAACCAATTTTCTTTAAGGTCTCTTACATCCATCTCATCCTTTCTATACCAATATTACTACCAATCTCCTATCCCCTCTGTGAGGGTTAATTTTATGTGTCAACTGGACTGGCCACAGGGTACCCAAATTAAACATTATTTCTAGGGGTGTCTGTAAGACCATTTCTGGGTGAGATCGGTATTTGAATCAGTGGACTCAGTAAAAGCAGATGACCCTTCCCAATGTGGGTGGGCATCATCCAACCCATTGAGAGCCTGAATACTACAAAAGGTGGAGGAAGGAAGAATTTGTGCCTTTTTCCCTGCCTCACCTACTTGAGCTGGGACATCTTATTTCCTCCTGCCCTTGAAGTGGGATTGACACCACGGGCTCCCCTGGTTCCCAGGCCTCATGACTCAGACTGAATTATACCACCACCAGCTCTCCTGGTTCTCCAGACTGCAAACAGCAGATATAAGACTTTTCAGCCTCCATAAGCACATGAATCAATTCCTCACGATAAAATTCCATTATATTTATATAAATTTCCATTTATATATGTGTGTTTGTGTACATGTATATATCCATTCTATTGGTTCTGTTTCTCTGGAAAACACTAACCAATACAGATTCTGGTATCAAGAGTGGTTCTAGAGGAACAGAATTTTAAGGATGAGTTTTCTGAAATGGTTCTGGGGTTTCTGCAATTGGCTCTGTAATCTGATTAGATTTAACAATGTGAATGATTCTTTCCAGAAGTAAAGAGCACTGATGGTCCATGGCATGAACTTAGAGGTCTCCAAAATACCTGCACTGGATACTCCCCTTATAAGCAGCAAGGAGATAAATGACTCGGTATATACTTTCAAACATTTTTGGAAAACTAATGAATATAATGACATTGGTTGGTTGTTCCTAATGTCACTGGACAAAGTAGTGAAAAAAAGGGATGAGCTCAGGGATTTGAATTCCCAGCTCTAGGGCAGCATAAATGACCTAAGAGCTTCTAGGTATTCCTGAAGGAGAGAGAGCCTTACCTCCTGTAGCCACTGGGCTGAAAGTGCTGAAAATCAGTGCAGAACCTCATCCTGTGACTGGCGGAAAGACAACACAAGTTGAACTCTCAACCTCACACAGTACCTACTGTTAAAGTGAGGGCACTGATTGGGAAAAGATGAGATCCTAGAAGTTGGGATGAGGAGGTATGGGAAGAGAGATGAAGCTGGGGACACTGGGCCTCTAAATTCTTACCAGTCTTCTTTATCAGTGGAAGAGGTTTTCTCACCCCCAGGGGAGGCATCCTTTCTCCCTCCACCTGAAGGGATGAACCATGCACTGCCTGATGAAACTGTAATGACTTCCCCCTGAGGCACGAGCTATGTAAGATAATGCTGATTCTCCTCAGGACCCACCCCTACCCACCTCTCTTTGCTTTTAGACCTATAACTAGATTCAAGTCTTAGCAGGTCCCTAAAGGTGAAGTACAGTATGTTAGGTTCATGACAAAGTATGTTACAGTCTAAAAGACCTACTTGGATTTCTATTTTATACAGACAGAAATCTGAGGACCATGTGTGGGAATGAGTATGTGTGTGGATCTAACGGTGGAAGAAACATAGTTTGATCAGGCCAAATTTATTGACATGAGCTCACTAAGCAGAGATTCTGCATTTAACGCTGCAGCTTAGGGAGTCAGAAAAGGCTCTAGCAGTTTGGTTGGTTAGCTGAAGAATGGACTAAAAGGTGGCCACCATGAGTGAACTGGAAGTGCCAACATGCCTTGGTTTAATGTAGAGGAAGGGATTCAAAGGCTTATGGAAATTGGAATGTTCCAGTAGATTTGTCAATACCCACTTCCCCACATTGGGAAGGTCCAGAAGACATACCTTCCACCAATACTGTGAAAAATAAATTTGCGAGAGGAGTCCTGGCATCCTTGAAGAGCTCTATGACCACCTGTCTCTGTGTCTCTGTGGGCCAAATCTTACCATAGAAACTGCAGTCAATTAATTGGGAAACCTAAACACAATGAGAGTCATTAGACTCCAGGATGGCTGGGCCAAAAGTGACTCAACCACCAAAAGCAAGGCAGACATGATTACCATAATGGAGAGCAGAGTCCATTACTGAAAACATATACTGTTAATCTTTCTCCCAGCCTTCCCCAAAGGGACCTACATATGGCCTTTTGCCAAGGTAACTGTGTATCAGAGAAAAGGAAATAATGTCAGACCTTTCAGGAACTACTGGGTATGGGCTATAACCTGACACTAATTTCAGGAGACCCGAAATATCACTGTAGCCCACTAGTCAAGAGTAGAGGCTTATGGAGGTCAGGTTCAAGTCCATCTCACAGTGGGTCTAGTGGGTCCTTGAACCTGTTCTATGGTTATTTTCCCTAGTTTGAGAATGCATAATTGGAATGACAGACTTAACAGCTCAGAGAATCCCTACACTGATTCCCTGACCTGTGGAGTGAGGGTTATTATGGAGGGTAAGGCCAAGTGGATGCCATTAGAACTCCCTCTACCTCAAAAAATATTAAACCCAAAACAATACCAAATTCCTAGAGGGACTGCAGAGATTGGTGGCACCATCAAGGACTTGAAAGATGCAGGGGTGGTGATTTCCACCATATCCCCATTCATTTCTATTTGGCCTATGCAGAAGATGGATGGGTCTTGGAAAATGACAGCAGATTACTGTTATGTTTAACCAGGTGGCGAATCCCATTGCAGCTTCTGTATCAGATGTGGTTTCATTGCTCGAACAAATTATAACACATTCCCTCGTATCTGGTATGCAGCTATGGATCTGGCAAATTCCTTTTTCTCCATACCTGCCCATAAGCAGTTTGCTTTCAGCTGGCAAGGCCAGCAATACACTTTTACTGTCTTACCTCAGGTTTATGTTCACTCTCTACCTCGAAGTCATAATTTAGTTCACACAGATCCTGATCACCTTTCCCTTCCACAAGATATCACACAGGCCTATTACATTGATAATATTAATGCTGATTGGACATAATGAGCAAGAAGCAGCAACTACTATAGACTTATTGGTAGGACATTTGCATATTACAGGGTGGGAAATAAATCAGACTAAAATTCAGGGGCATTCTACTTCAGTGAAATTCTAGGGGTCCAGTGGTATGGGATATGTTGAGATATCCTTACTAAGATGAAGGATAGATAAATTGTTGTCTCTGGCCTTTGTACAACCAAGAAAGATGCACAAGATGCACCTAGTGGGACTTTTTGGAGTTTGGAGGCAATATATTCCCCACTTGGGTGTGTTACTCTGGCCCATCTACCAAATGACCCGAAAAGCTGTTAGTTTTGAGTGAAAAGAAAGGCTGTTTAACAGGTCCAGGCTGCTGTGCCAACTCTTCTGCCACTTGGGCCATATGGTCCAACAGATCCATCGGTCCTTCAAGTGTCAGCAACAGATAGGGATGATGTTTAGAGCTTTTGGTAGGCCCCTATAGGTGGATCACAACCACAGACCTTTAGGATTTGGAGTAGGACCCTGCCATCATATATAGATAACTACTCTTTTTTTGAAAAACCTCTCTTGACCTGTTATTGGGCCTCAATAGAAACTGAACGTTTAACCATGGGCCCCCAAGTTACCATGGGACCCAAGATATCCATCACGAACTGGGTGTTATCTGATCCAACAAGCCATAAAGATGGGCATGCACAGCAATACTCCATCATCAAATGGAAGTGGTATATACATGACTGGGCCCAAGCAGGCCCTAAGACACAAGTTATATTAAGATGTGGCCCAGGGACACCTGGCTGGCTCAGTCAGTACAGCATGCTACTCTTGATCTCAGGGTTGTAGGTTCAAGCCCCACATTGTGTGTAGAGATTACTTAAAAATAAAATCTTAAAAAAAAAAAAAAGTGGCCCAAATGCCCATGGTCCCCATTCCTGCTACACTGCCTTCTTTCTTCCAGCCTGTACCCTTACAAGTACCCTTACAATCAGTTGACAGAGGAAGAAAAGACTTGGGCCCGGTTTACAAGTAGTCTTGCAAGATACGTTAAATACCACCTAACATAGATAGCTGCAGCACCACAGCCCCTTTCTGGGATATCTTTGAAGAACAGTGGTAAAGGGAAATCCTCCCAGTGGGCAGAACATCAAGCAGCGTAGCTGGATGTCCATTTTGCTTGAAAAGAGAAATGACCAGATGAGCAATTATGTACTGATACATGTGCTGCAGCCAATGGTTTGGCTGGATGGCCAGGCTTGGAAGGAACATAATTGGAAAACTGGTAACAAAGAAAGGTATATGGATATATGTCTGAATGGGTAAAAAATATTGAAGATATTTGCTTTCTATGTGAATGCTTACCAAAGAGTGACCTCAGCAGAGGAAAGTTTTAATGAAGTGGATAGAATGACCTGGTCTGTGGATACCAGAGCCTCCTTCCTCAGCAAAGCCCGGGCTAATGAACAAAGTGGCCATGGGGGCAGGGATGGATGTTATGCAGGGGCTCCACAACATGCACTTCCCCACGCTAAGGCTGATGTGCATATGGCCGCTGCTGAGTACCCAATCTGCCAGCAACAGGTGCCAACACTGAGCCCCTGATACGGCACCATTTCCCAGGTTGATTAGACAGCTACCTGGTGACAGGCTGACTGCACTGAACAGCTTCCCTCATGGAAGGGACAAGACTTTGTTCTTACTTGAATAGATACTCTGGATATGGATTTCCCTTCCCTGTTTTCAGTGATTCTGCCAAAACTATCATCTGTGGACTTATGGAATGCCAACACCTGCTCCATTATGGTATTCCAACACAGCTTTGCTTCTGATCAAGGAATTCACTTCACAGCAAAAGAAGTACAACAGTGGGCCCATTCTTATGCAATTCACTGGTTTTACCATGTTCCTCAACAACCTGAAGCAGCTGGCTTGAAAGAATGGTGGAATGGCCTTTTGAAGACTTTTTTTTTAGTACCAGCTAGGTGGCAATACCTTAAGTACAAGGGCAAGGTTCTCTACAAGGCTATATATGCTCTGAATCAGCATCTCATTGCCTAGTACTGTTTCTCTGATACCTAGGCTTCCTGGGCCTGAGAATCAAGGGGTAGATTGGGACTGTCACCACTCGTTAACATCCCTAGTGAACCACTAGCCAAATTTTTACTTCCTGTTCCAGTGGCTTACTGCTCTGCTGGCCTAGAGGTCTAATGTCCAGCAGGAAGACTGCTTCATCAGAAGATCCAATGATGATTCTATTGGACTGGAAGTTAAGATTGCCATCTGGCTACTCTGGGTTCCTCATGCTACTGAACCAACAGGCAAAGAAGGGAGTCATAGTGTTGGATGGGCTGAATGATCCGGACTATCAAGGGGAAACTGAAATACTCCACAATGGAAATAAGGATGAGTATGTCTGGAATACAGAAGGTCCCTTAAGGCAACTCTCAAGTATTACCATGCCCTGTGACTAAAGTCAATGGAAAACTACAACAACTAAATCCAAGCAGGACTAATAATTGTAAAGACCCTTTAGAAATGAAGGTTGGGTCACCCCACCAGGTAAAGAACCACAACCAGCTGAGATAGATACTTGCTGAAGGCAAACAGAATGGGTAGTAGAAGAGCTTGTTATTAGTACCAGCTATGAGCATGTAACCAGTTAAAGAAATAAGGACTGTAATTGTCTTGAGTATTTCCTCCTTATTTTTCTCATGTTTTGGTATGTCTGTGTGTAAATTTTTTTCTTTCCTCTTATTTCCTTATTGTGTGACATAAGATGTACTGATTTTCTATCATAGTACTTAAAGTATTGTTAATTTTACATCCTAGTATTTAAGTTTTGGGATATCAAGGAGAAGAGTAAACATTACCAAAGGACTTAATCCGCTCTCCTGAGGAAGGGACTGGCATGTTTTCAGTTGTACACAAGATAGTTGTATCATGTTAGAAGATACCTTTTGTTACCATCTTGCTACCTTTGTTTGGAGATTAAGTTTAAAGAGATGCCTATAGGCGTAGGGGCACCTGGGTGGTGCAGTCGGTTGAGCATCTGACTCTTGGTTTCAGCTCAGGTCGTGATATTAGGGTTGTGAGATTGAGCCCCACGTGGGGTTGCATGCTCAGCGTGGAGTGTGCTTAAGAGTCTCTTTCCCTCTGCCCTTCCCCCTGCCCTCTACCTAAAATAAATTAATAAATCTTTAAAAAAAATAAAGAGATCCCTATAGGTGTAAAGTTGATAAGGGGTGGATGTCTGATGGTTCATTTTATTTGTCACCTTCACTGGCCACAGGATACCCAGATTAAGCATTGTTTTTGCCTCCTTTTCCCCAGAACGAATCTGCCCTCTGTGACCTGCCTCACTGTTTGAGCTGGGACATCTCAGCTCATTTTCTCCTGCCCTCAGAAATACATCATGGGCTCCCCTGTTTCTCAAACCTTAGGACTCAGACTGAATTACACAACAGGCTTTCCCGGTCTCCAGACTGCAAAGAGCAGAGCATGGAATTTCTCAGCCTCCATAATTGTGTGAGCCAATTCCTCATAATAAATCATAAATAAATAGATAGATATCACAGTTATCATATATATCTCCATCCATATCCACAACAAATCATGTATTTCTCTGGAGAACCTTGACTAATACAACCTCTCTCCTGTCTGGTCTGATGAATTGCCTCTCATTTGGTATCCTGTTTTCTCCCTCTGCCAATTCTAATACATTATGTACTTAACTGCCAAAATAATCTTTTTTTAAAAAAAGATTTATTTATTTATTTGAGAGCCAGAGAGAGAGAGAGAGAGAGCATGAGAGGGGGGAGGGTCAGAGGGAAGCAGACTCCCCGCTGAGCAGGGAGCCCGATATGGGACTCGATCCCAGGACTCCAGGATCATGACCTGAGCCGAAGGCAGATGCTCAACTGACCGAGCCACCCAGGCGCCCCTGCCAAAATAATCTTATTACAACACTTTATTTTTTGCTCATATCATCATCATCATCCTTCCCAAAAACCTTTCAAAGCTTCCTATTGAGATGTAGAGGTTACACTCCATGGGCTGTCATCAAAGCCCTCTCAAATCTAGCACTAACACACTGTGGTAGTATTATCCTGATGACCTCCCCAATGAAACACACCTTTGTACAGTCTCTCCCCCATTACTCTGCACTGGGCCCAGGACTGCTTTGACCAGTAGACTGTGGAAGAAGTAAGGCTATGCCAGTTCAAAGATCAGTCCTTAACTGCTCTAGCAGATTCCACTTCCTCCCTCTTTGTAACACTTGCTCTTGGAAGCTCCCTCTTCATGTTAATCCCTTACTACACTCATGCAGCATTAACAATAATAATTCAGATCAGCTGTATGCAATATACCTGACAAATGCTTCTACGATCTCCTTGAACTTTATATAATTCTTCCTTCTAAGTTTCCAAAGCATTTCTGTAACTTTTTTTTTCTTTTAAAGATTTTATTTATTTGACACAGAGAGAGAGAAAACACAAGCAGGGGGAGTGGCAGGCAGAGGGAGAAGCAGGCTCCCCGCTGAGCAAGGAGCCCGATGTGGGGCTGGAACCCAGGACCCTGGGATCATGACCTGAGCTGAAGGCAGATGCTTAACGACTGAGCCACCCAGGCACCCCAAAATTTTTGTAACTCTTACAAAGAAACAAATATTCTGCCTACTAGTACAGTTATTTAATTCATTTGCTGATGTTTACTAGGCACTTACAATGTGCCAGACACTGTTCTAAGTGCTGACAATAAAGCTAATATCCTATATGCTATTCTATATACTACAGAATGTGGATACCATTCTAAACACTTTTCTGAGTTATCTCACTGAATTTTCAAGAACTCTACAAAGTATCCTCATTTAATACAAGAACCTCAGGCACAGAGAGAATAAGAAACTTATTTAAGAGTGTACTGCAAGTGGAGTCAAAATATAATCCCAAAAATTCTGACTTCAGAGTTTATGCTATCAACCCCTACTCTGTACTGCCTTCTACAGATGTGAACAAGACAGACAGGATCCCTGTTCTCATGGAACATGCATTCTATTCATGGCAGTGGGATGAGGAAAGGGTAGTAATAAAGAATACATATAAATCTACAAAATTACTTCAGAAAGTGATAATGCTACCAAGAAAATAATGTTCTATGATATGATGCAGTGATGAAAAGTTACTTTAGATGGGGCAGTCAGAGAAGGCCTTGTGAGGCAGTACCATCTGGGAAAAGACCTGGAAGTCCAGAAGAAGCGGCAAAGCAAAGACCTGTGAAGACAATACCTAATGAAGAGAACAGCCAGTGCAAAAGTCCTAGGACACAAATAATCTTAATCTTAGCATGTTTTAGGAACAGACATAAAACCAGTGAGGCTGAAAGATGGTAGAGAGAGTAGAATGATGAGGCTGGAGAATAAGCTAAGGCTCAGATCACATAGGGCCTTGTAGGCCATGATAAAGACTTTGGATTTTCCTCTGAGTAACACTGGAAGGTTTTAAGCAGGGTGACATTATGTGATTTATATTTTGCAATGTTAACTGGATGTTGCACGTTTAAGGGCTAGAGGGGCTAAAGTGGAGGCAAGGAAAACAACAGGAGGCAACTGCAATAGTCCATGTGGGAAATTATGGATATGGAGATCAAACCAGCAGGATTTGCTGAGGGAATGAATATGGGACGAAAGAAACAAATCACAGATGGCTCCAATCTTTTGGGCCTGCCCTACTAAGCAAATGGTGGTATTATTTACTGAGGTCAGGGAAGGTTAAAGGAGGACCAGGTTGGGGGGTTAAGGTTGGATATATTATGCTTGAAATATCTACTCAATATCCAAGTGGAGAGGATAGGGAGGCAGCTAGCTAGATACGAATATAGAGGTATCAATTTGAAACTTACTTGATATAAGTGGCAATTTATCCAGGGTGAGTGAGGAGAGAAGGAAAAAGGATGGAACTCCAAGCCCCTGGGCACTTCCACATTTAGAAGCCAAGTAGAGAGGCAGCAAGTGTTTACCCTGTCACCCCTCTGGATCACAAGTTCTTTGAAAGGCAGGATAGTGTCTTTTTCATTTTTTTGGTACCCCACAGATCTTAGCTCAGTAACAGAAATTCAAAGATGCTCACTATATGCTAATGAATTAATGAATGTCATTTGATTTCTCAAGCTTTCACTACAGAAATATAATACTTGAGGATAAAGGCAACCATGTCTCACATATTGTGGGCACTCAGATATCTGTTTAATGAATGAAAAAAAAACTTGGGACTAGGTTTTGCTAGATACATTTTAGTATTCATTGTTCCAGAGAGCACAGCAAGGAAAGGTAGGAAGCAAGCAGCAGCCTACATCTTCACACTTTTTTTTTTAAAGATTTTATTTATTTATTTGAGAGACAGAGAGTGAGCAAGCGAGCGAGCGATAGAGCACAAGCTGGAGGAGGGGCAGAGGGAGAGGGAGAGGGAGAAGCAGGCTTCCTGCTGAGCAGAGAGCCTGATGCGGGGCTTGATTCCAGGACCCTGGGATCATGACTTGAGCCGAAGGCAGATGCTTAACCAACTGAGCCACCCAGGAGCCCCCATCTTCACACTTCTAACCAATGATGATCATGAACGCCTTAACCCCTTCATCTTGGTTCTCATTACAGGGTGGACAGGGAGAAGATGGGGAATGGCAGTAGAGGCTGCAGCAGGAAGAAAAGGGCTTCCAATTCCCACAGTAACTCAAGAGTTCGGGCCATCATGTCATAAACATGTATTAAGCACCAACTATATGCCAGGCATCAAAGTAAGTACCAGGTATGCAGCAGTAAGCAAAACAAACAGTGTCCCTCAAAGAGCTTCCATTCTAAAGAGGAAGGTATCTATTACATAGATGGCGTATAGGTATATAACTGTATTTCTAAGAATTATATGAAAGTACAGTAAAAGGTACTGTGAAAACATCCATACCATTTCATAAAACAATACGGGATGGAGGTTGGAAGGCAGTGGGGTTCTGACATCAGATACCTTAAGAAGTCAGGTTAAGAGGTGGGGAAAGGGTGAGTTACCTAGGTGGAGGTAACAGCATGAATGAAAGTTTTAAGGTAGGAAGGGATTTAGAATGGCCCAACTATGAGAAGAATTAGTTGAGGGAAGGAAAGAAAAGGTTCAATATCGTTTAGTTTGGAGGCTACTGCAGATATGGTAAAAAAATCATGGTGGCTTGGATCAGGGTGGAGCAGTGGAAACAGAAAGAAGTAGACAATTTCAAGATATACTTAAGAGATAAAAAAGCAGTAGGGCTTGGTGACCAAGCACACACAACTCCCAGGTTCTGACCTGAGCAACTAAATGGACAAAGGTGTGACTTACTGAGACACCTCCCTAGACAAGCAGATATGGAACAGGTGCGGAGAGCATGAGTTCATCACAAAATGGCTGTTATATACCCAAGTAAATGCTCAGAGAGGTTATGTAATTAGGTGATCAGAACATGTTTGGGCCTTAAACATATACATAGGCATCTCCAGAGAAGATATTTAAAGTCATAGGCATGAATGTAATTTCCTCAGGAGAAAGCACAAGAAATTCTATCAATCCAAAGCACTGGAAAAAATGACAGTATGTAGAGATCAGAAGAGTAAGAGCTATTGAAGAACAGGGAAAAGCAGTTAGCCAGGAAGGTACAAGGAAAACTAGAAAAGTACACTGCTATGGAAGTGAAAGAAAGCACATTTCCATCAGGAAAAAAAAATAGTCAACAGCGACATGAATACTGAAATATGGATACTAATGATACCCGGTCAGCCATAAAAGCTCATTTAACCCATAACATAGTCAGATTGCATTATTAGACTATCTTACTATGAAGTAGTGCAGTATAGTAATTAAATGTGCAGGCTCCAGATCCACAATGTCCAGCTTTAAATCCCAGCTCCCCTACTTACTAGCTAAATGACTGTAAGTATACTTTGACTTAGTATATACTTAATGTCTCTATGCCTTAGTTTCCTCATTCATGAAGAGGAAGGTAAAAATAATACCTACCTCGGGGTGTCTGGGTGGCTCAGCCAGTTAAGCGTCTGCCTTCAGCTCAGGTCATGATCCCAGGGTCCTGGGATCGAGCCCTGCGTCAGGCTCCCTACTCCCCGGAGAGCCTGCTTCTCCCTCTCCCTCTGCCTGCCACTCTGCCTATCTGTACTCTCTCTCTGTCAAATAAATAAAATCTTTTAAAAAAGAAATCCCTACCTCATAGAATTGTTAATATTAAGTGTGTGTGTGTATGCATATGCTCATCACTTAAACAGTGCCTAGCACAAATTAGTTCAGTAAATGATAGCTGTTATTACTCACAACATTGTTTCTATGGGAAAATACTTTCTGAACAAAAGAAGTTTATTTGAAATAACCTTTCACTAATTTGGGACTGTCCCTACTCCCCATAAACTGTGATCTTACAAGGTCTTTTTCCAAAAGCCTTGAGGGAGACTCTAGATTTAAAACTTATGAAAGAGTCCTTAATATAGAAGCTCACCAGTTTTTTTTTTGTTTTTGTTTTTAAGAGAGAGAATGCACCCGGGGCAGGGGGATAGGCAAAGGGAGAGAATCTTAAGCAGCCTCCACACCCAGTTGGAGCCTGGCTCAGGGCTCCATCTCATGATCCTGAGATCATGACCTGAGCTGAAATCAAGAGTTGGACGCTTAACTGACTGAGCCAGCCAGTCGCCCCAGTAGCTGACCAGTTTTAGAGAAGCTAATAATTTTTTTTTGTTTTTTTTTGGAGAGGTACCTATTCCACTCATTACACATTCATACTATGATCAGAAAAAATTTATGTATTAGGAAATTTGAAAAACTGGTAGCAAAAAAATTGACAATTTCAAGTGACAAAGTTACAAAAACAGATATAAATCTACTTTAAACAAAGTATTTTTATTTAGTCACTTTCTGGTGCATATTCAAATACAAACACATCTATCATCACTATGATGAAAGAGCCTCTCGATGTTCTGTGCAAGATATAAATAACAGGTAGAGAAAAGGAAACAGATGTGCAGCTTCCTGATAATCACCTTATTTCCAAAAGTATGCAAAGGTATTAATGGTATCTCAGACAGCCCCACCAAAAGTATTTCCAACTGCATTGTGATAGGCAGTGATATGTTCATTCAGTCCCTAAAACTAACTGAGAAGAACACAAATAAATGGAGATTTACGAGACCAATTTTTATCCCCGAATTTCCCACTGACCTAGCAAGTACTATTTCAGAAATATTCAGAAAACTCTATACACCCTAAGGTAAAATGTTGAGAGTTTCCCCTTAGCTCTTTGCTTTTTAATTGTTAAAACAACAGAAATACCTAATACCTGATGGAGCTGTTATACCAAAAAAGTACTATTTCAAAGTAATGAGAAATTGTTTATCATGTTCTTTCCCCATCAACTGATGAAAACACTCCATTTCAGGATCAAGCAAAGACACAAAGTAGGGACATGTCAGTAACCACTGAATGTCATTACCATCTGTTAGCTTCTGAATAGGTTACTGGAAACAAGGTGACAGACAGGCTAATTCTTTATGGATAAGTATCCATATCACATCATCACAACTAGTACTCATTTGCACCTTTAAGAAGAAACTGCCACAAAGGGGAACAAAAACATTCAACTTATATATGAATTATGAAAAAGCTTTCTAAAATGTTATAAAAATATATGAATAGGCTTCTGAAAATGCAGAATACTTAAAGATTTACAGGCCATATTTCAGATTCAGTATTTTCTATACAACTGAAATGAAAGAGGACATTACACAATTTGAAGAATAAAATGAGGTACAATTAAGAAGTGTGTGTAGCCCTGTACAGATGGCCTGATCCTAACACAAGATGTTAACAAAGCAAGTTGGTGGGGGAGGGGGAAAGCCTGCATTTTCTATGCTAAAATTTAGTTGACTCCACCCCCAAAATACATATTTTTAAAGGGGGGGTGCTTAGCATTTAAGAATCAATAACTTCCAAAAAAACAGAAAATAAACCTCTTTTAGATTATGTGTTCCAAATGAATCTACTTACTGTTTTCAAATGTGTTTGGGAAGTCATTCTTTGTTACTTTGATTAATAACATTTGGAAAATATGACAAGTAGATTTTAGTTTCTTGCCTCAGAAGTATTCTGCTAAAAGAAATAACAGAAATAACTGGGTAGAATTTGTTCCATTTACCTAATAAAATACTTTTCATTTAAAACATTAAAAATGCTGCACAAATACCTATCGTTATCGTTCACTGAAAAGAAAGCAATTGTAATTTGTAGATTATTGCACTTGATGCAAAAGCTACTTGAAAAACGATAGTCGAATTAGCACCAAAAAAATATTAATGGGAAAAGTGCCAAACATCTTTCAGAAAACTCCTTAAAATGTCTTAATAGTATATAATACAAAGTTATGACTATTTCTGAAAAGTTTCAGCAATTAATTAGCTCCAAATTGGCACATCCCATTATTATTCTTTTTTAAATCCCAGCTCTTTTAAACAAAGGACCTAAAATTTTCTGAGAAAGCTTATTTCCCTTTTCTTGAATCCAATTTTTCTCATTCTCTCTCAATCATCCCAAGGTATTATTTAAGACAAAGACCAACTACTCTTCACACATTATTTTCCCAATCATGAAGGTGGAACTTCCATAAAAACAAAGAAGATAACCTACAACACTGTAATATATAAAGTAAAAAAAAAAAGTTCACTTCTGTCGTGACAATAGTGAAGAAATCTGATGAGATCATAAAGCCACGAAGCTTCCTGTTGGTAGCTGAGGATGAAGTCATTAGCAACCCAGGATTCCCTGGTCCTTGTAATCAGAAGCTGCACCTACCAGATTCTGCATTGTTCGGCAGAGGTAGCTTTAAAACACCCCGCTCCCGAATCGTCCAAAGCAGACCACGCCTTCCAGTTATCATTCAAATGGACCATTTCACAGTGTGGCACTACTACACATTTCCCGCGAGCTTAAATATCTAGTAAAAGTCAACATTTTAGATTCCCTTGGTCATGATGGAGCAAAGATGAACTCTTGAACCCCGCGCTACATAATGAACCGGGGTTTCAGAAGCCGAGATGGAGAAGCATGCTTCTGTTCTTCAACCTTTATGGCCTTCACTGACCCCCCCCCAATTTCTTCCCAACTCTTAGTCACCCCAAGGCATAGAAGGCAAAAAAGATTCCTTACTTCCTGCTGTTGTTAAAAGGGGAGGAAACCCAAGAGTAACTTTGAACGCGTGGAAGAGAAATAGCTTAATCTTGGCCACCACTGCAAACATATGTCACCCAGCCCCGTCGCAGCTTTCGCGCCCCTCCAGGCCCCCTCCCGGGCCCCACGCCCCAGGGGTTCTCCCGCAGCCCAGCCCTCCCCGGTCCCCCAATGCCAGGGACGCTGCTCAGCGCCTCTTCCTCTCGCGCCTCCCCCACCCTCACATTGCCGGGGTCCCCAAGACCACATTGTCCGTTCCAATACAATGGAATGTCACTGCCCGGAACTCCTCGGGGGCCCCCCCACCCCCCCGGAGCCAGTCCCGGGTCTCCCTGATCGCCCAGTTCAGGCACGAACCCAAAACTTCACCATGTGAGAGAGCCCAAAACCCGCGAGGTGACGGAGACCCACGACTCCCGCCCAGCCCTCCCTTTTACTCACAGTCCCCTACCAGCCCTAAGCGCGAATCCTGCACTGGGCGCCCCCACCCACCCCAAGACCACCTCACAGGAGTCATCATCCGCCTCTCCCCGCGCGGGCAAGGGCGAGGAGAAGAGTGGAGGGATCCCCGCCCGGCCAGGACCCCTGGGCGGCGCTGCACAGGGGCGAAGGCCCCAAACGCATCCCCGGCCTTTCCTGGCCCACGACGACCCCGGCGCCCACCCTCCCTACCTGGCCTTGAGGCTGGGGCTGCTGCCGCTGCTGCAGCTGCTGCTGGCGGCGGCGGCCGCCGCGGCTCGGGGTTCGTAGGCCCAGGCGGGGGCGGGGGGTGGTGCAGCGGCACTGGCGGTGGCGGGGGCGGCGGGGGGCGCGGGCGGCGGCGGCGGGTCCGCGAAGCCGGAGGTCGCGTAGTTCCTGTCCATCGTGGGGGTTGCGTAGGGAGGGCGGGCAGCAGTGGGGGCTCCTCTAGGGCCCTGTGTATGGGGGGCGGGAGGGGAGGGAGGGGGCGGGGGGAGGAAGAAGAGGAGGAGGTGGCGGCGGAGGGAGCTGCCCCCTCACATGGCCCCGGCGGGCGGACGGGCGGAGGGCGCGCTGGCCGTTCTCTGCCGGGGGAACCCAGGCCGCGGCGCGCGGCGAGGCCCCAGCCGGGCGTCAGGGAAGCGGCGGCATCCGCGCCCGGGACTCACCGCGGCGGCGGCGGCCGCTTCGCCCCATGTTGGTGGATTTCCCAGGATGCACCTCCCGCCCCCCTCCGCCCCGCGGCCTCGCCCCGCCTCCCCTCGGCGCCCCGCGCTCGCGGCTCCCGGGCCAGGCGGGCGGCCCGCGAGGCCTCTGACGCTACCGGCCGCCTCTCTCAGGCCAGCAGGGCCGAGAAGGCTCGAGGCCTGCCGGCCCAGCCGGCTCCGGGCATCCGGAGAGATGCCCGCCAGCGGTAGCCAACGGGCCGCGGACTTCCCGCCCTCGGCTGCTCCAAGGGGAGCTGTCCACGCTCGCCGCGCCCCGCGTGGGAAGGGGCCGCGCCCGCAGTTCGCCCCGCGCGAGGGAGGGGAAATTGAGAGGAAACCCAGCGTAGGTGCTGCAAAGGGGGAGGCTTGTCAACGCTTTGCCTGGAGTTCGTTATTTGACCCTTCGAGTTATTTTGAGTGTCTCAAATACTCAGTTCCCACATCGCGATTTCTTTCTCTGAGCCGAGTCCCAAACCAGAAACAGCTGAGCGGGCTGTTTTACAGTTCCGTTTACTCCCTTCCTGCACAAAGCTTGCTGGGCTAGAGGACCCTTTTCCTGCTGTTAGGGGAGATTTATATTCAAAGAGATTCAAATTCAAACGTATTATTTTCCAATCCTCGTTGAAAGGACCTTTCCCAGGGGCTCTTATTAACTGTCCCCACCCCCACCTTGGGGATTTTCTCATTCTGGATTTCAGAATCTTCTATCCCAAGGTAAATACTGCCTCTTCATTGATTAATCCAACTACCATCTGGATGACTTTAATTACAATGCATTTAAACTTACTATGCACACTTTGTGTTGGAGTTTTTTGTTTGGGACTTCAGGACTTTACCCAAACATTTCCCATGTGACCTCCACGCAGTTTGGCGGGGGTTAATTTAATGATTATTTTGAGGATCTTCTGTTGTATATCAGAGCTCTGTTTCTTCTATAATCATGAGTAGTGAAACTTAGAGTTCATGGAAATCATCGTTCGGCTCTTAAGGCATAAAGTAAAAGTTAAAACAGTGAAGTTTATATTTATTGACCAGCCCCCTTAAAAAAATCAATACTGGTTTAACACCTATTATGTGCTTAGCACAGAAATCTGCCCCTCAAGATAAGCTTAAAGGTTTAAACAAGCCAGACAGGCATAGTAGAAGACCTAATAAAGTTGATACACTATCACTGATCACCATTTAAAAGCCAGTTTAAATTTCCGTAATACCTGATACTGAATCTGCTATTCCGTGTGAGATTATTTTTGTTCTGGGAGATTCTTTTTCCCTCCTGGCGCCAACGTCCTTTTGTTCCTATTCCTTCCTTTTTGTAAGTCTTTCGGCACCTGTGATGCTTAGAGTCTGGTCCCGGGGTGGGGAAGCAAGGAAGTGAGTAGTCGTTATTTACAAATGAATTCAAACGTGTAGACACAAGTGATCTTGCCAATTTTATGCTAATTTCAGTATGCATTTACCCAGGATATCTTTGAAAAGTAGTTTTCCGTGGGGAAGGAATTTGCCAGATAATTTGAGATCCTGCAGAGAAGTAACATAAATCTTTCTTACAATCTTTATTTTTCTTACTGCAGACTGGAGATCTGTAATCTAAATAAAAGAAAGAAGTTCTCACTACCAACTATTACACTTGTAAGTATTTTTGTGAGCACTAAAGTTTTGTCTTTACGGAAAGTGTAGGAAGTGGAGTGGCAGGCTATAAATGTTTTATGGCACTTAGTTTGAGATACCCACAACTGGTACTCAGAGTGAGTTACGTAGGCAATACCAAAGAAGTGGCAATAAGCCTTTATAGTCCCTCACACCATAATGTAGTCTATTTATGTCACATAAATCAGAGAAAAGATATTAAGGGAAATTTTGGGTGAGTATTTAAAAAATAGTATTACTCTGTCACCATGTGCAATGTTCTTTTGCCCACTATTTCTATCTCAATTCTAAAATTGGGGGACAAGTTTTGAAAATCGATGACATCAAAGGCAGTTTGGTTGCAAGATGAATTGAAATCTTACACTTAAGAAGGAGTCTTTCTTCGTCCCCACTTCCATCTTCACTTCCTTCTGAGTTTATTATCCAGGAGTTAGTAATGCCTCAGAATATATCCATGAACCGTCTCCTCACATTTCCCGGTTTTCCTCCCATGCCATTAGAAAATCACCAAATGTTTCAACTGGTAGGAAGCTTGGAGTTAGACTGAGTAGTTCATCACCCTTATTTTGTTGAGGAAACAGAGGCCTAGCATTCAGCAACTTGTTTAAGGTGATGGAGGCAATCATTTGGAGGAGGGAACAATGGAACCTCATCTCCACTGAGGCAGCCTTGTTTGTTTGTTTGGAAAGGCAGAATTTGGGCTTGCCTGACTGGAAATGTAGTCAATAAGTTCATATATTCCAGTGTTACAAATAGACCACCTATTAATTGGAAAGATCCAAGAAGGTCAAGTTTGTGTTTTTTGTTTTTTTTTTTTTTAATTTTTATTTACTTATGAGAAAGGGAGAGAGAGCACGCACATGCACGAGCCCGGGGCAGGGGGGGGGGGGGGGGGGGGGGGGGTTGGGCAGAAGGAGAAGCAGACTTCCTGCCGAGTAGGGAGCGTGATGCAGGGCTTGATCCCAGGACCCTGGGATCATGACCTGAGCTGAAGGCAGATGCTTAACTGACTGAGCCACCCAGGTGCCCCCAAGTTTGTGGTTTTACCGAGAATATCAGGAGTATGTTTGTGGGAAGTGGGTTGATGAGGGGAGGGGGCTTAGTTAGTTTTCCATTTTTCCTTTCTCTTCTGGCATTGAGGAGAACTTATAAGCCCCGTCTTTGCAGGGCAGCCCTGATTTCAGTCCCTGAAGTCAGCATCAGAAATTAAAACATCAGAAATGCAATTAAGTCCCACTATCATTTTTCTCTGTCTCAGGGGCTTGACCCTATCACAGTCATCTTTTACTGCTCCCCATTGCCTGTCATATCCCCCAGGGAGATAGCTCTGGAGTCAGAAGAGCCTGCCTTTTGGAAGCCACAGCCTTACTCAGAGGTGTCACTGAAAGACAGTGATGAGGCACATTCCTCCCAGTGAACAGAACTTCCAGAAGCATACTCGATCATCACTTTTGTATGTATAGGAAGTGGCCTGAGCTATGGATATGGATGGACTCAGGCTCTAGTGAATGGCTTAGCTGATCAAGGGTCTGGAAGAATGAAGGTTGAATGATTGGAGACCAAGAGACTGAGGATGAAGAAAGATAGTTGTGTGGCCTGATCATGAAGTTTTTCATTGAATGTATCTTTTATCTCCTTGAGTAGATTACAGGAAATTTAAACCTCATTCTGTAGATGATAGTATTCTCATCAGAATAACCAATAAATAGGGGCACCTGCCTGGCTGAGTCAGTAGAGTATGTGACTCTTGATTTCAGGGTTGTGAGTTTGAGCCCCACGTTGGGTGTAGAGATTACTTAAAAATAAAATCTTAGAGGTGCCTGGTGGCTCAGTTGGTTAAGTGCCTACCTTTGGCTCAGGTCATGATCTCAGGGTCCTAGGATTGAGCCCCGTGTCATCAGGCTCCCTGATCAGCGGGGAGTCTGCTTCTCTCTCTCCCTCTGCCTCTCCCCCTGCTCGTTCTCTCTCTCTCTCAAATAAATAAATAAAATCTTTAAAAAAATTTTTTTAAATCTTAAAAAAAGAATAACCAATAAATATCGAATATATATGTCCTAAGTTCTGTGCTTTGGGCTTTAAATGGATTGTCTCATTTAATCCTCAAAATAGCCTTAACATGCAGGTATTGGTTTTTATTATTTCCTTTTTTTTTTTTAAAGATTTTATTTATTTATTTGACAGAGAGAGTTAGCGAGAGCAGGAACACAAGTGGGGGAGTGGGAGAGGGAGAAGCAGGCTTCCCACTGAGCAGGAAGCCCGATGCGGGGCTCGATCCCAGGACCCCGGGATCATGACCTGAGCCGAAGGCAGACACTTAACGACTGAGCCACCCAGGCGCCCCTATTATTTCCATTTTATAGGAAATTGAGCTCTAATGAAGTTAAGTAAGTCCCCAAACCATGCAAACTCCTACAAATTGATGATGGTGCAAGTGAAGGCCAGCTATGTTTGGCTCCAAAACTCAATAAGCTTGGTTCAAGAGCTCCTGCCAGGTTTCTCCACTGAAGAGTTAACTATATTTTCCTTTATAATTAATGCATATTTTGTGGATACTTTAAGACTATGTAAATTCCTGAGGCATCATTCTTTCACCACTGGTTTTAGCATCTGTATTAGTTTCCTGTGGCTGCAAATTATCACAAGCTAAGTGGCTTAAAATAACAGAAATTTATTGCCTCACAATTCCGAAGTCTGAAATCAAGATGTCTGCAGGGCTGTGTGCTCCCTGGGAAGGTTCTAGGGGAGAATCCTTCCATTCCCCTTCCAGCTTCTGGTGGCATTCCATGGTGTGTGGCCACAACCCTCCAATCTCTGCCTCAGTCTTTATAAGGCCTTCTCCTCTGTACATCTGTCTTCTTTTATGTTTTTGGTTTTTTTCTTTTCTTTTTTTAGTAATCTCTACATACAATGTGGGGCTCGAAGTCATGACCCAGAGATCAAGAGTCTCATGCTCTTCTGACTGAGCCAGCCAGGCACCACTTCTCTTATGTCTTTTACAAAAGCACTTGTCGTTGGATTGGGGGCATCCAGGATGATCTCATTTCAAGATCCTTAATTTAATTACATCTGTAAAGACCCTTTTACCAAATAAGGTCACATTCACATGTTCTGAGGATTAGGACATGGACACATCTTTCGGGGGGTTAACAATCAACTCACTGTGGCATCCACTAATGATTCTTGTGTGAAACAACTATTATAATGGTTACCAAATAGTAATTTTTCTAACTCCATCATTCCTTCCCTAATCATTAATTTCCATTCTTCTACAGAAAGGAATTTTCCATCTATCTATCATCTGTCTGTCTGTCTATCTATCTATCTATCTATCTATCTATCTATCTATCTATCTATCTATTTCAGTACAGACTCATGAATTCTTATTTTAATCAATGGATTTGTGTAGTAAAGGATTAACTAAGCAGGTCCATGTTGTCCAAACACTGTATATCGCAAAGAAAGATTTAGCCCTTGCTAGGCTCCATAGTGATAACTTCTAAGCACTTGAAATATCCTGCCTAAGAGTATCTTTGTTTAGGGATGCCTGGGTGGCTCAGTTGGTTAAGTGTTTGCCTTTGGCTCAGGTCATGATTCCAGGGTCCTGGGATCTAGTCCTGCATTGGGCTCCTTGCTCAGGGGGGGAGCCTGCTTCTCCCTCTGCCTGCTGCTTCCCCTGCTTGTGCTTTCTCTTTCTCTTTCTACAAATAAATAAAATCTTAAAAAAAAAAAGAGCATCTTCGTTTACCTGAGGCCTTGGGCCATATAAGATATGCTAATGATGTGACTTCTGGTGGGGTCTTTGGACCACATAGTATCAGCTTGACCTCTGGAGGGACTGGAAAATTAAGGTCGGCCACCAGGGCAGTCAGCTATGCTTATGTGACCTACTCTCAATAAAAACCCTGCACACCAAGGCTCAGATGAGCTTCCCTGGTTGGCTATAATTCACTGATTAATGCCCACAGGACTCTACTGGGCAGGACACTGCAAGCTTGCACCTGGTCTCCCTTATAATCTGCACTATGTGCCTTTTGCCATTGCTGATTTTAATCTGTATCCTTTCACTATAATAGACTCTAACCATCAGTATAACAACTTCTCTGACTTTTGCGTTCTTGTAATAAATCACTGGACATGAGGGTGTTCTTGGGGAGGTCATAATCTGTTATCATATTTATTTATTTAAAACACAGGATTTTAATCGTGGATCACTGCATCAAAAACTGATGATGTATTGTATGGTGACTAACATAACATAATAAAATTTAAAAAAGAAAAAACAGGATTTGGGGTGCCTGGGTGGGTCAGTCATTAAGCGTCTGCCTTCGGCTCAGGTCATGATCCCAGGGTCTTGGGATCAAGCCCCGCATCGGGCTCCCTGCTCCGCGGGAGGCCTGCTTCTCCCTCTCCCACTCCCCCTGCTTGTGTTCCCTCTCTTGCTGTGTCTCTCTCTGTTAAATAAATAAAATCTTAAAAAATAAAAATAAAACACAGGATTTATAATCTCTTACCATACTTCTTTATTTTGCATGTGAGGGTGGACTTGGGGGTCCTGGAACACAGGATTAGAATCTGATACCGTATTTATTTTTATGTTCATTAATCCCATATTTGGCCCAATACCCAAACATTTAATTACTTTAGTATACTTCCTCACATTAAGGACCCATGGGGACCCTTTAAGCTGATTTCAAAACCATGGAAAACACTCCCTTGCCCTTCCTAATGTCCCACTCTGGTCTACATCTTCAGGCTAGATGGAACATTGGTGTACCAACACAAGAAGCACAGTCCCTTCATAGATTTACATGTGTACACACACCACCACCACTACTACCAACAACAACAAGAAAAGAAAAAACATGTCACTACTTAGGACAGTCCCACTAGCCTCCTGTTGTCCTAGTTATTTGCAAATACAACTTGAGGCACAAACTTTCCAGGGGTTTTGCTGCTGAAGGACTGAATTTCAACCAACAGTGGTAGAGCATGTGTTCTCAGGTCTCCAGATTCTTCAGCTAGAGCCTAAGCATAAGACACTAACACACACTCTGCCTGAGCAGAAAGTCACCTGCAAAGCTGCTTTATACCCACTCCCTTCTCTTGTTACTTCTCTGTCCCCTTTGTCCCAAAGCTCTAGATATGGTGGTGGTAAAGGAAGCTTATTGGGAGTGGTCTAGACTTCACCGAATTATCATGCATGTTAATGTTAGCATATAGATACTAACAACTAATATCTCATTGCTTGGTATCAGGTTTAATTTTGTCATATGGAATTTCTCACCTACTTAAGTTTCAGATATGGTAGGCTCAAATATCTTGTGGAAGTCCAAAGCCTCTCCCAAATTTCTGCAAATTCTGGGGAAACTTATAGTCTCTTGTTCAACATGTCTTCAAGTTTCTTCTGCTTCTATTGAGCGATTGCTCTGTTCAAGGTAGAAACTGAAACACAGTCTCTTCATAGTCACAGTAGCACATATGTGCGCATGCATGCACGCTTACGCGTGCACACACACGAGTCCACTCATAGAGATCATTTATGAAAGTAACAAAGGAAGCACAGGACTATTCATTATACCAATTTTATATTTCTTTTTTTTTTTTTTTTTAAAGATTTTATTTATTTATTTGACAGAAAGACACACAGCGAGAGAGGGAACACAAGCAGGGGGAGCGGGAGAGGGAGAGGCAGGCTTCCTGCTGAGCAAGGAGCCCGATGTGGGGCTCGATCCCAGGACCCTGGGATCATGACCTGAGCCGAAGGCAGACGCTTAACGACTGAGCCACCCAGGTGCCCCTACCAATTTTATATTTCTGTCATTTATGTGTATGAACTCATTTTTCTGCTGCTCATGTAATATGGCTGCTTGCTTACAACTTTAAAAACTCAGAGGAAGCATTGCTCATGACATGTTGTAGCAGACCTCTCTGGTGCCCACATCCCATCCCCTGGCTCACCTCTGAGACAATTCTGACCTACCTCATGCTCACAGCATCCTATCCCAAGACCCTGTCATCTGTCTTTCTGTATTCTGCTTTTTATGACACCACTGGAGCTCTCTGGAAGGTAGAGAAGTTTGCATCTCCCCATCAGGAGAAACCCTTAATCAATGGAGAACAGAAGTCAATGGATCAGCCTCCCGGCTTCCAGGTGGGCTGCCATGGGAGGCATTCTGTGCCCTTCTCAGTGGTCCTCATGGAAGGGAGCTCTTGTTGCTAACAATGGCAACTTTGATAATAATGCCCTTTGGCTCGTCCTCCTGTCCAGTCTTACTCCCTCCTCTGTCATTCTTGCTGCCTCCCAATTAACTACCCGCATTCAAATAATTTCTCAGGTTCTGTTTTTGGGGAAACATGTCTTATACTATTATTTGATATAACTACTTAATGTTAGTGCTTTAAATTTTTATGTATGTCTTTTCGTAAGTGTCCCCAAGTCAAGGTAGTTATTGAATCTTCTCCTGTCAGGTAGGGATTGGCTTAGGGGACAAGGTGGAGTGAAGGAGTATTGTGAAAAGTGCTAAAAGCTACATTCTAAAAGCATCTTCAGGGGCACCTGGGTGGCTCAGTTGGTTAAGCAACTGCCTTCAGCTCAGGTCATGATCCTGGAGTTCAGGATTGAGTCCCGCATTGGGCTCCCTGCAAGCAGGGAATCTGCTTCTCCCTCTGACCCTCTCCCCTCTCATACTCTCTCTCATTCTCTCTCTCAAATAAATAAAAATAAATAAAATAAATCAATAAAATCTTAAAAATAAATAAATGAATGAATGAATAAGTAAATAAATAAAAACATCTTCAGGAGGTCAGAACAGGGACAAACAATCCCAAAAAGGTTATTAATATAAAGTGTGAAACAAGTGAGCTTAGGTCTTTTTTTATTTTTATTTTTTTTCTTTTCTTTTTTTTAAAGATTTTTTTATTTGACAGAGAGACAGTGAGAGCAGGAACACAAGCAGGGGGAGTGGGAGAGGGAGAAGCAGGCTTCCCAGCGAGCAGGGAGCCTGATGTGGGACTCAATCCCAGGACCCTGGGATCATGACCCGAGCCGAAGGCAGACGCCTCACGACTGAGCCACCCAGGCGCCCCTTAGATCTTTTTTTAAGAAACACTATAGTTCTTCAAACAAAAGCTTACATGCTCCCTTAGTATATAATACTGATAAGAAGGGAATCTTGAGTCTTGCTGGCCCTCTCCCTTGCTCCCCATGCCCAACTACCAACACACCTTATAAAACTCTGAGGCCTGGGTGCCTGGGTGGCTCAGATGGTTAAGTGTCTGCCTTCGGCTTAGGTCATGATCCCAGGGTCCTGGGATCGAGTCACGCATCAGGCTCCCTGCTCAGCGGGGAGCCTGCTTCTCCCTCTGTCTCTCTCTCTCTCTGTCTCTTATGAATAAATAAATAAAATCTTTGAAAAAAAAAAAAACAAAACAAACTCTGAGGACTCTAGGAAGATGGTTTCCAAACTCTGGGGCTACACAAGTAGCTAGAGCCCAGGTAGAAAGTAAAAACAGGACCCAAAAGTAAGAGTTGCTGATATTCAGGAAATGCGAAGGTGGCTGGTTAACTCTTGGTGCTAAAATTTTATCTATAATAGTTTTCTGATTTTGTTAAAGTTCCAATAGCTACATCATGGTCTGCTATATTGGAATGCCATAATTCAACTAAGTCTTCATCTGTTGTTGGACATTCATTTCCAATTTTTTAGTTTTTACACTATAATGAGCAACTTTCTAAAAATATGTAATCCCTTTGATGCTTTAAGGGACATTCCTCGAAGTGAACTTTCTTTGTCATGGAACACAAATGCTCCTCAATGCTCCTTCATGTCCTTGATGCATATTGTCAAATTATTTTTCAGAAAAAGTGTATCAATTATTTGTCTTTCACCCACAGTCCATGAGAACACTATGTTGTGTGTACCCACGTCAGCATGAACGCATGGATCCTTTTACCTTGTTGAAACTAAGGTCACAGCAACCACACTTGTGCAGTTTGCTTTATAATATTGAGGAGCTTAGAATCACAACTGGGCCCTTTTCTCTTTACAGTTAGTTTTAGACCTAAGTCCCTTTGCCCCAAGCCCTATCTGAGGCATCCTTGTGACCTGAGCATCCTCATCGTCTGTGCCATCTTGATTAGAGATGCCTACCAACTACCAAAAATTGCCTACCAATTTTTTCAGACACTTACCTATCGAAGTCAATAAAGTTCAGTGGTTCTTCTCCAGCTGTCCCGATTTATAATGAATAAACAAACAAAACAAAAACCTGAGGTTAAGAGGAATTCCAGTTAAGAAACTTAACCTAATAGAAATGAAATAAGTTAGAGCGGCTGACATGATGAGAGTACCTATGAATGTCTTTGTAAACAAAACAAAAACTAAAGAGGTACTCTTTGGAGAGACAGAACAGCAGAGAGGTTAAGAGCATAGACTCTGGAGCTAGGCTTCTTTGATTTGAATACTGCTTCTGCTGCTTACTGTGTGACGTTGGGTAAGCTACTTAACCTTTCTGTGTCTCAGTTTCCTCTTCTGTAAAACTGGGTAGTAATAGCTGCTTCACAGAAGTGTTGAGAGGATTAAATAATTTCATACATGCTTAGAGCAGTGCTTGGCACATAGTTTTGGGGTTTTCCTTAAACTTTTTATTTTGACATAAAGAAGGTCAAAGAATAATATGAAGAATACCTTTATATCATTCATTAACATTTCATAAATGTTAACATTTGCCACATTTTCTTTCACTCTCTCTTTCTTCCATACACCATTTTATTTAACCTTGCACTAGAGGTTTAGCCAGTGCAATAAGGTGAGGAAAATATAAATAAAAACATAAAATTCTCTTTGGGAATGTCATGATTATGTCATAGAAAATCCTATGGAATTTACTTGTAAAAAGTAGAATAATTGTATTTAGCAAGATCACAGGATACAAGGTCAATAAATTTTTAAAAATTATATTTCTATATAGTAACAATAAACAATTGGAAAAGGAGATTTTTAAAAATTGAGACATAATTCTCAAACATAAAATTCACCATTTTAAAGTATACAGTTCAGTGGGTTTTAGTATATTCATAAGATTGTGCAGCCATCACCACTATCTCATTCTAGAACATTTATATCCCTCCCCCAAAATCCCTCATATCCATCGGCAAACACTCCCCAGTCCCTCTTTCCTCTAACCCCTGATAGCCTCTAATCTGCTGTCTCTTTGGATTTGCCTATTCTGGACATTTCACATAAATGGAATCATATACTATGTGTGGCCTTTTTGCTTGTTTGTTTCAAGTTTTTATTTAAATTCTAGTTAGTCAACATATAAGGTTATATTGGCTCTAGGAGAAGAATTTAGTGATTCATCACTAAATAACACCAGTGTTCATCACAACGAGTGCCCTCCTTAATGCCCATCACCCACTAGCCCATCCTCCGCCCACCGCCCTCCATCAACTCTCAGTTCATTCTCTATAGTTAAGAGATTCTTATGGTTTATTTCCCTCTCTTTTTTTCCCCTTCCCCTATGTTCATCTGTTTTCTTTCTTAAATTCCACATGAGTGGAATCATACGGTATTTGTCTTTCTCTGACTGACTTATTTCACTTAGCGTAATGTACTGTAGCATCATCCATGCCGTTGCAAATGGCAAGATTTCATTCTTTTTGATGGCTGAGTGATATTCCATTGTTTATGTAAACCACATCTTCTTTATCCATTCATCAGTCCATGGACATTTGGACTCTTTCCATAGTTTGGCTATTGTTGATAATGCTGCTATAAACATTGGGGTGTGTGTGCCCCTTTGAACCAGTATTTTTGTATCCTTTGGACAAATACCTAGTAGTGCAATTGCTGGGTCATAGGGTAGTTCTATTTTTTATTTTTTTAGGAACCTCCATACTGTTTTCAAGAGTGGTGGCCCCTGCTATGTGTGGCCTTTTTGTGTCTAACTTCTTCCACTTAGCATAATGTTTTCAAGGTTCATCCATGTTGTAGCATATATCCATGTTTTGTGCCTTTTTACCACTGAATAATATTCCATGGCATGGACACACCACGTTTGTGTATTCATTCATAAGTTGATGGACATTTGGGTGTTTCCACTTTTTGATTATTATGAATAATGCTGCTATGAATATTTGTACACAAGTTTTTGTGTGAGTGTATATTTTTAATTCTCTTGGGTATATACCCAGGAGTTGGAAATTAAATTTTTAAAATACCATTTGGAATAGTATAAAAATACATGAACTACTTAAAGATGAATTTAACAAAATATATGCAACACTTATACACTGGGACTTATGAACATTGCTAAGAGAAATTTATAAGGCCTCAATATCTTGAAAAATATATTATGTACTGGAGGACTCACCATCGTTAAGAGGTTGATTCTCTTTAAATTTTTCTATAAATTTAATGCAACCCCAGTAAAATTCCCAGAAGTATTTTGATTTAGAAGTTGACAACCTGATTCTAAAATATATATGGAAATGCAAAGTACCTTGAATAGCCAAGGTAATTCAGGGAAAGAATAAAGTTGGAGGACTTATACTACTTATTTTCAAGACTTACTACAAAGCTACAGCAAGCAAAACAGTATGGTATTGGCATAAGGATAGACAGAGACCAATGGAACAAAACAGAGAACCCCAAATATATCATCAATTGATTTTCAACAAAGTCTCCGAGATAATTTAGATAATTTGGTGGGGGAAAAGATAACCTTTTAAATAAATCCTGCTAAAACAACTGCATAGTTCAATGCGGGGGGAAAAGGAATCTTGATCCTAACTTCATATACACAAAAAATTAGACCTACATATAAAAGCTGAAACTATAAAATGTCTAGAAGAAAACATGGAAGGAAATCTTTACAACTGTGGGGCAGATAATAATTTCTTGGCAAGATACACACACATAAAAAACAATGAACATTAAAAGAAAAGCTGATAATTGAACTCTTCTACTCTTTGAAAGACACTGTTAAGAAAATGAAAAGGCAAGCCATGACCTAAGAGAAAATATTTGCTAAGCACATACCTGATAAAGGACTTATATCCGGAATATATAGAGAACCCTTTAACTCAAAAGTAAGAAGATAAACAAGCCAATTTAAAAAATGGCCACAGATTTGAACAAATACTTAATAAAAGAAGTTACATGAATGGCTAATAAGCATATAACAAGATATTCAATATCATCAGTCATCAGGAAAATGCAAATTAAAACTACAATGAAATACCGCAGCACACCTACCAGAGTGCATAAAATTAAAAGACTGGTAATAGCAAGCATTAGCAAGGATGTGGAGCCATCGGAAACTTCATACGTTCCTGCTGGGAGTGTAAAATGGTTCCACCACTTTGAAAAACAATTTGGTAGTTTCTTATAAAGTTAAACATACACCCGCCTATTACCAGCAATTCTTCTCCTAGGTATTGCCCCAAAGAATTGGAAGTATAAGTCCACACCAAGACTCATATATGAATGTTCATAGTAGCTTTATTCACAAATGCTCATCAGCAAGTGAATAAATAAATATCAATGCAATAAAATACTATTCAACAATAAAGAGAAACAAACTACTAATATATGCAACAATATTCTGCCGAATGAAAGAAACCAGACACTAGAGAATACATGTCATATGATTTGATTTATGTAAAATACTAGTATAGGTGAAACTAATCTATACTAATAGAAAGTAGATCACAGGTAGCCTGAGGCTGGAGAGTCAGGAAACTGACAGTAAAGGGACAGATGGGCAATTTCTGCAGTTGGGATGATTGTTACATTGGTGTCTACATTTGTTAAAATTTGTGGAACTGCTCACCGAAGATGGCTTCATTTTATGGCATGTAAATTATACACCAGTAAAGTTGTTATAAATGTAAAAAAAATCAGAGAATAAAAGAATGCTCTTGGAAACTGAAAACAATGACAATCTAAAAAAGTTAGAATTTGGGGTACCTGGCTGGCTCAGTCAGTAGAGCATGTGACTCTTGACCTCAGGGTTGTGAGTTCAAGCCCCATATTGGGAATAGAGATTACATAGAAAAATAAAATCTTTAAAAAGTTAGGTGCATCTGGGTGGCACCGTTGGTTAAGTGTCCAACTCTTGGCTTCAGCTAAGGTCCTGATCTCAGGGTTGTGGGATTGAGCCCCTTGTGGGGCTCCACACTCAGCCAAAATCTGCTTGAGATTCTCTTTCCCTCTTCCTCAGCCTGCCCCGCCCTGCTCATGCTCTCTCTCTCTCTCAAATAAATAAATGTCTTAAAAAAAATCTTTAAAAAGTTAAAATTTAATAGAGTTGAAAATTAAAGTATAAGAACTTATGCAGAAAGTAGAATAATTGGATAAATAAATGGAAAAAAAGTGGATCAATTAAGGAAGTCCAATATTCAACCATTAGGAATCACACAAAAAGTAGAAGAAGCAAGTAGAAAAAAGTTGCCAAAAATTACACATGAAGATTTTCTAGATTTGGGGGGTGGGGGGAGACACAGATTTCTATTTTGAAAGGAGGCATTAGATGCCATGAACAATAAATAAAAACATATCAAGGCTCAGAATTGTGAATTGGAGATCACCAGGGGTAAAAAAATTTGAAAAGTTTCCAGAGGATGGAAACTAGACTTTAGGAGACAAGAACAAAAACAGGGAGACCAGTGTTATGGGCTGAATTGTATCTTCCCAAAATTGAGATGTTGAAGCCCTGACCCTCAGTACCTAAGTATCTGGCTAGATTTGAAGATCGGGTCTTTACAGAGGTAGTTAAGGAAACATGAGGGCAAGCTGGGCCCTAATCCAATATGACTGGTGTCCTTCTAAGAAGAGGAGATTAAGACCCAGACATATACCAAGGGAAGGCCATATATAAATGTGGAGAGAAGAGGGCCATCTACAGGCCAAGTAGAGAGGCCTCAGAGGAAATTAACTTGCTGATCTTGTTCTCAAGGCTTCTATCCTCCAGAATTGTAAGAAAATAAATTTTCATTGTTTAAGGGGAAAAGAAGGTTCTATTGGAAATAAAAGGTCATATGTAAAAGAATTGAATCAGGATGCTATTAGAATTCTTTTTTAGATTTTATTTTTAAGTAATCTCTACACCCAACGTGGGGCTCAAACTCATGACACTGAGATCATGAGTTGCATGCTCCACCGACTAAACTAGCCAGATAGGCCAAGAAAGCTATTAGAATTCTTAATGGCAATCAGATACTAGAAGATATTAGAGCAATATCTGTAATATGCCAAGGAAAATGACTTTTTTTTTTTTTAAGATTTTATTTATTTGACAGAGAGAGACACAGCGAGAGAGGGAACACAAGCAGGTGGAATGGGAGAGGGAGAAGCAGGCTTCCCGCTGAGCAGGGAGCCCGATGCGGGGCTTGATCCCAGGACCCTGGGATCAAGACCTGAGCCCTTCGAAGGCAGACACTTAATAACTGAGCCACCCAGGCGCCCCAGGAAAATTATTTTTAACCTAGAATACTACAGACAGCCAAATTATAAATTAAATGTGAGAGTAAAGAAGACATTCAGAGGCATGCAAGGACTAGAGTTTAACCCACTCTTTTTTAGTTCCTTTTCCTTTGGGTATGCCTTGGCTAAGGAATAGGACCAATTTCCCGAAATTGTTCTCAATGTTATTGTCTTTGATATAAGCACTTTAACCTGTTCAAGACTATTTCATGTTAGGAATTGTAGGAAAATGAACAAGATGAATGAAAATGGTAAATAATGAGACATTACAAAGTTTTCAAGAAACATAATATTAGTATTAGGTGTTAACTCACATTTAATAACACTTTATAACTGAAAGACTTTCTAACATGCTTATATGAACTGAAAGATCATAGGGACAGTATTTGGCCTAGGAACTGGCGCATGATGGATACTAATGATATACAGACCATAAGGTGATCCTTTCTCCGTGTCAAGGGATATGGAGAAAGATTCCTCACTTCTGGTATTCACACTTTTGTAACTCTCCTCCCCTTGCGTGCTGGTGGAACTTGTGACTTTGTTCTAACCAATAGAAAATAGCAAAGGAAATGGGATATCACTGTTAGGATTGTGTTACATGACATAAGGCTTCGTTTTGCTAACAGACACACTCCAGAGATCTCTTTGCCGGCTTGATAAAGTGGCCATGTTGATGAATCCTATGTGGAGGGAGCTGCATGCAGTTTCTAGAAACTGCAAGTAGACTCTGGAGCTGAGGTTGGCCTTTCGCTTCCAGCCTATAAGGGCCTTCGGTCCTACAGAGGCAAGGAAATGAATTCTGTCAACAACCTGAGTGAGCCTGAAAGTGGATTCTTGTGCATGGAAGCCTGCAGAGGAGACTGCAGCCTTCACAATGCCTTGTCTGCATTCTTGTCAGGCCCAGAGAGGAGGACCTTGGTAAGCTGTGCCTACACTCTTGACTCATAGTTACTGTGGGATGATAAATGTGTGTTGTTTGAAGGCACTAAATTCGTGGTAATTTGTTATGCAGCAAGAGAAAACCACTACAGTGCTCAACAAGTGTTAATGGGTTTGAAATGTAAATGAGGTTAGGGCTACCGTCCACTAGCCTTCTTTCTGACCGTCCTCTTGGTTTTGGACTGGTTAGCCCCTGCCCCACCTCATCTGGTTTGGTACAAAAAATTCTGATTGGTCTTGCCACGTGTCTTAGGATGATTTTCAATGTGTGATGTAGAGAGCTGCTGGTTTTCCTGCTCAACATCTATTTGCCCCTGATTTAGTAACAGCATCAACGTCTTTTGGGGAACTGTCTCTCCCCAACTTCCAGTCGTAATATGCTGCACTCTGGATCCAAGATGGGCACATGAACCAGACCTGCTCATGAATTGGACCAGGTGAGGTCCTATGACCCACACTTGGCCAATTATTTAATATGCGGGCTTTGGGTGAGAGAGAATCTCTTCTCTGCCGTCACTGAGCAGGTATGATGTAAGGCTGTGGCTGTACCCTTCCGTTGATATGGAGAAAGTCTGTGTGCAGTAAGAAAGTATTAACACAGACAAGCTTAGTTTAGAAGAACTTGAGATATCAAGTCCCTGAAGACTGTTCTTACCCCAGACTTCCCAGTTTTATAGGCCAATTTGAATCAAGTTTTTGTCTTACTTTTTTCCTTTTTTTTTTTTTTTAAAGATTTTATTTATTTATTTGACAGAGAGAGAGACAGCGAGAGAGGGAACACAAGCAGGGGGAGTGGGAGAGGGAGAAGCAGGCCTCCTGCGGAGCAGGGAGCCCGATGCGGGGCTCCATCCCAGGACCCTGGGATCATGACCTGAGCCGAAGGCAGATGCTTAACGACTGAGCCACCCAGGTGCCCCCCCCCCTTTTTTTCTTTTTTTAAGTAAACTCTGCCCAACATGGGGCTCAAACTCACAACCTCAAGATCAAGAGTCTACATGCTCTTAAGTCAGCCAGGCACCCCACATTTTTGTGACTTTCTAGAGTTCAGCCAGGCACCTCAAGTTTTTGTGACTGAACTAGAGTTCAGGCTTCTATCTTTTAAAGATTTTATTTATTTGAGAGAGAGAGAAAGAAAGAGAGTGAGCTTGCGTGGGGTGGAGGCAGGACCAGAGGGAGAGGGATAAGCAGACTCCTCACTGAGCAGGGAGCCCGACACGGGGCTAGATCCCAGGACCTTGGGATCATGACCTGAGCCGAAGTCAGACACTTAAACAACTAAACCACCCAGGCACCCCCAGGCTTCTGTTTTTAGACCTGACTCCTAACCAATTTAACAGTGACCCCTACATCATTTCTTCCAGTCCCTGAATGAGAAAAATATGCTTGGAGTCAGCAACGGATTGTAGATAATACTGAGTTAACTTTGTAAGGGTGTCTCTAATCAACCCCACCTCCGAAATCTTTATGGTTTTAGTCCCCAAAGTTCTCCTTCTCCAAATCAGTGTCTCTGTTGGAAACATATTCACTGAACTCTTAGGACAGGTTCTTCCTTTAGATGATTGGCTATTCCAAGTAGTTTTTAAAAGTTTGTGTTTCTTTCACAATCTTTTCACAGGAATCAAAATCTAGGATATATTTTTGAACCCCTTGAAATTTCACTTATAGGCTTTGCCTAGTAAAATATTACACAAAAATAATTACTAAACCAATTCATTCTTTTTTCCCTAATCTTCAAGAGCATATAAAAAAGTATTTAAAAAACTTTCAGTTGGCCCTAGGAAAACATTTTGTCTTAAAATTATTTTTTTCTATTAATAAACTTTACTTTTTAGAGCAGTTTTAGGTTCAGAGCAAAATCAATTGGAAAGTAGAGAGAGTTCCCAATACCCTCTGTCCCCCTTCCATGAACAATATCCCCCACTATCAACATCCTACACCACAGTGGTACATTTGTTTTAATAGATGAACCTACACTGACACATCATTATCACCCAAAGTCCACAGTTTACCTTACAGTTCACTCTTGGTGTTGTGCAATTTATGGATTTGGACAAACATGCAATGAAATGTATTCACCATTATAGTATCCTACAGAGTAGTTTAATTGTCCTAGAAATACCCTCTGCTCCAAATATGCACCCCCATCCCTGACAACCACTGATCTTTGTACTATTCCTATAGTTTTGCCTTTCCAGAATGTCATATAATTGGAATCATACAGTATGTAGACTTTTCAGATTGGCTTCTTTCACTTAGTAACATGCATTTAAGTTTCCATCATGTCTTTTCATGGCTTGATAGCTCATTGTTTTTTTTAGCATTGAATAATATTCCATTATCTTAAAGTACCATGGTTTATTTGCCTATTGAAGGACATCTTTGCTGTTTCCAAGTTTTGGCAATTATAAGTAAAGCTGCTATAAACATCTATTTGCAGGTTTTTGTGTGGATGTAAGTTTTCAGCTCATTTGGGTAAAAACCAAGGAGCATGATTGCTGGATCAAATGGTAAGAATATTTAGTTTTCTAAGAAACTGCTGAACTGTCTTTGAAAGTGTACCATTTTGTATTTCAACCAGCAATAAATGAGAGTTCCTGCTGCTCCACATCCACACCAACATTTAGTATTTGTGCTATAGATTTTGACCATCTTAATAGTTGTGTAATGGTAACTCTTTGTTGATTTCATTTGCAATTCTCTAATGACATACGATGTTGACCTCCTTACGTGTCATCCATACATCTTCTTTGGTGAGGTGTCTGTTCAGGTCTTTTGCCCATTTAAAAAATCTGATTGTATGGGGCGCCTGGGTGGCTCAGTTGGTTAAGCGACTGCCTTCGGCTCAGGCCATGATCCTGGAGTCCCTGGATCGAGTCCCGCATCGGGCTCCCTGTTCGGCGGGGAGTCTGCTTCTCCCTCTGACCCTCTCCCCTCTCATGTGCTTGCTCTCTCGCATTCTGTCTCTCTCAAATAAATAAATAAAAAATCTTTAAAAAATAAAAAATCTGATTGTTAGTTTTCTTATTGTTGAATTTTAAGAGTTCTTTGTATAATTTGGACAACAGTCTTTTTTTTTTTTAAGATTTTATTAATTTGAGAGAAAGAGAGAGTGGGGGGAGGAGCAGAGGGGAGACAGACAAGCAGACTCCGCACTGAGCACGGAGCCTGACGCAGGGCTCGATCCCATGACTCTGAGATCATGACTTGAGCCAAAATCAAGAGTCAGACATTTAACTGACTGAGCCACCCAGGGGTCTCTGGACAGCAGTCCTTTATCAGATGTATCTTTTGCAAATATTTTCTCCTAGTAACTAGCTTGTCTTCTCATTCCCCTTAAGGAGTATAAATATTAACATTTGTGTATAACTCAATTGGATCTAAAAAAATTTAAGGTGGTTTAAATGTTTAACATGAAGTAATATTTAATAATAACCAGAGTTTATTTACGTGTATGATACTTAGTATTACTTTTTAAAAATATTTTATTTTATTTTTAAAAATATATTATTTATTTATTTGTCAGAGAGAGAGCGAGTGAGCAAGTGAGCACAAGCAGGGGGAGGCGGCAGGCAGAGGGAGAAGTAGGCTCCCCGCTGAGCAAGGAATCCGATGTGAGACTTGATCCCAGGACCCTGTATGTATGTAAGAAGAATGTTTAATTGAAACAAGCAATAGAGGGGCTTGGCTGGCTCAGTCGTTGTGTCTGCCTTCAGCTCAGGTCATGATCCCAGGACCCTGGTATCGAGCTCCGTGTCGGGCTCCCTGTTCAATGGGGAGCTTGCTTCTCCCTCTGCCATTCTCCCTGCTCATACTCTCTCTCTCAAATAAATAAATAAAATTAAAAAAAAAAGAAACAAGCAACAGATTGTTATTTAGTATAAAGTTTATTCACATGTATTAAAGTGTCTGTAATAGGAAATCCATTAAAACCAAAATATGATGGCTATAGGAAAATGTGCATTCAAAAAAAGTGGGTTGCTTTTTTCAGATAATGAAAATACTGATATATTGTATTGGATTGCCTTAAACTCTTAAACTGTTAGGTAAACATTTTTAAACAACAACAAAAATGTTGGTGGAAACACATAGTACAGAACATTGAAGGCATCAATATATGTCATACATGATCCTAAATCCCACATAGGCAGGATCTACAAAAGGCTCTAGTTTTTAAAAATTACAGAAATTCTAGATACTCCTCTAATAGATATAAATGCCATACATAATATTTCAAAGCAAACTAATAACTAATAAAAATGTAATTCACATTCAATTAGAACAAAAACAATATGAATAATATAAAATTGAACTTTTGAGCAACACTAACAAAACTTTTCTTATCAAAAAATTCTCTTGTACATAGAGGAAAAGTATACACACACATAAATTATCTGAGAAATAGAAAAAATCGGTTAAAATTTGACAGGTCAATGGGAAACTGAAGATACAGAGGACACTGTTGGCTCTAGTTTTTAATGGTTCCAAGAATTTTTACCCTACTCTGTATTCACTCAGAGGGCACATTATTAACAGATGCAAAACTTTGACACAGTTTGTGCTCTTTTTGATTTTTTTCAATTTTGTAAAAAAGAATATTCTGTGTAGAATTAAATATCTTACTGAAGGTATTACCTTCTAAATGCATATTTGTCCTTTTTTCCAGTTCAATTCCCTTTTTATACCCATATTCCATTATCTTCTGATTGTAATGGAGGGGTTGTAATGATCTAATTAAATATAAAGTTTATGTCAAAATAGATTTTTTAAAAAGATTTTATTTATTTATTTGACAGAGAGAGACACAGCAAGAGAGGGAACACAAGCAGGGGGAGTGGGAGAGGGAGAAGCAGGCTCCCTGCAGAGCCCGATGTGGGGCTTGATGCAGGGCTCGATCCCAGGACGTTGGGATCATGACGAGCTGAAAGCAGACGCTTAATGACTGAGCCACCCAGGTGCCCCTCAAAATAGAATTAATGGTTAACACTAATCAGTTGCTTGGGGAAGAAGCACAAACAAAACGGAGCAAACAAAAAAATCCACTACCAAAAGTACAACAGGAATGCAAAACGGTGAATGAGACAGAAATAAATACATGTCAGTAACTTTATATTAAGATATTTTCCTTTCAATCATTATAAGCTTTTACCAGTTATGGAATTAACATACAATGTTATATTAGTTTCAGGTGTACACATTGGTTCAACAATTCTATACATTACTCGCTGCTCACTGTGATAACTGTAGTAACCATCTGTCACCAATGTTATTAAATATTAAATATTACTGACTATATTTCCTATGCTGTACTTTTCATCCCTGTGACTTATTTATTTTATAACTAGAAGTTTATCCTTTTAATCCTTTTTATCTAGTTTGCCCATTCCCTGCACCCACATCCCCTCTGGCAACCATCAATTTGTTCTCTGCATTTCTTAGATTCTACCTGTAAGTGAAATCATATGGTATTTGTCTTTCTCCTTCTGACTTATTTCACTGAGCATAATACCCTCAGTCCATCCATGTTGTCATAAATGATCTCAACCTTTTTTTTACGGTTGAGTGATACTCCATTATATATACACCACATCTTCTTTATCCATCTGTCGATAGACACCTGTGTTGCTCCCATGTCTTGGCTATTATAAATAATGCTGCAATAAACATAGGGGTGCATGTATCTTTTTGAATTAGTGTTTTCATTTTCTTTGGGTAAATACCCAGTAGTGGAATTACTGGATCATTTGGTATTTCTATTTTTAATTTTTTGAGGAACCTCTGTACTCTTTTCCACAGTGACTACACTAATTTACATCCCCCACCAACAGTGCACAAGGTTCCTTTTACTCCACAGCCTTGTTAACACTTGTTATTTCTTGTCTTTTTGATACTAGCCATTATGACAAGTATAAGGTGATATCTCATTGTGGTTGTGATTTGCATTTCTCTGATGATAAGTGATGTTGAGCATCTTTTCATGTGTCTATTGGCCATCTGTATGTCCTTTGGAAAAATGTCTATTCAATTCCTCTGTCCATTTTTTTTTCTTAATTTATTTTTTGACAGAGAGAGACACAGCGAGAGAGGGAACACAAGCAGGGGGAGTGGGAGAGGGAGAAGCAGGCTTCCCGCGGAGCAGGGAGCCCAATGCGGGGCTTGATCCCAGGACCCTGGGATCATGACCTGAGCCGAAGGCAGACACTTAACGACTGAACCACCCAGGCGCTCCCCTCTGTCCATTTTTAAATTCGATTGTTCAGTGTTGAGTTGTATAAACTCTTTATGTATTTTGGATATTCACTCCTTATTGGAGTATCATTTGCAAACACCTCCCATTCAGTAGGTTGTCTTTTTGTTTTGTTCATGGTTTCCTTTGCTGTGTAGAGGCTTTTTATTTTGGTGTAGTCTCATATCACATTTTCCTTTGTGTAAAGTATTATGAGCTCGACATAGATGTTCTACAAACACCAGTGATTTCACAATCTTAATGATGAATTCTAGATTAATTCAAGTTAGAGCAACAGTTTTATGCTAAGTGATGGCATTTAACAAATCTAGGCTACTGCTGGGAGAGGGGTTGTTATAGGTTCTAAGGCTAGCTTTGCAATTAGACTCTTATGAGTCAGTGGTAGTAACCAAGTTCAAGGAATATTTCAAATTATGATTCAATAAGAGATTCATCCTGTCTTATATTTCCTTTTTTTTTAAGTTTATTTATTTAAGTAACCTGTACATTCAATGTGGGGCTTGAACTTAGGACCCCGAGATCAAGAGTCGCATACTCCTCCAACTGAGCCAGCCAAGTGCCCCTGTCTTATATTTCTATTCATCCTAAGAAATACATGTGTGTGAGAATACATGTACGTATACATATATATGTAATATAAACCTATATACATTTACGTATAAATGACAGATGGTCATAAATTTCTCATACAGACCTAGAATTAATAAGATCCCTATTCTTCATAATTTTTTTTTTAAATATTTTATTTATTTATTTGACAGAGAAACAGCGAGAGAGGGAACACAAATAAGGGGAGTGGGAGAGGGAGAAGCAGGCTTCCCGCAGAGCAGGGAGCCCGATGTGGGGCTCGATCCCAGGACCCTGGGATCATGACCTGAGCCGAAGGCAGACGCTTAACAACTGAGCCACCCAGGCGCCCCCCTGTTCTTCATAATTTGAGATAGCGTAATTCTATAGGTATGAGATGGGCCTGGAAAAGTGTGCTTGCTCCTTCTAAACCTAGCTCTCACCAAGATGTTAGATTTAGGGCAAGTTATACTTTTATGCCTTAGTCTGATTGCTACAAAGTGAGGAAAGTAGAGTTTGCCTCTGACCTTTTTTTTTTTTAAGATTTTATTTATTTATTTGAGAGCGAGAACAGAGCCAAACAGAGAGAGCATGAGTTGGGGCGGGGTGGGGGTGGGGCTGAGGGAGAGGAAGTAGCAGGCTCCTCACTGAGCAGGAAGCCTGAAGCGGGGCTCGATCCAGGACCCTGGGATCATGACCTGAGCCGAAGGCGGACGCTTAACCGACTGAGCCACCCAGGTACCCCCTGCCTCTGACCTCTTAAAGAGAATTAAAATAAGGGCAGAGTGTAAAGTTACATGAGAAAATAGTCCTTATGTAAAGTCAAGGTATGATTAATGGTAATTTTTTTTTTTTAAAGTAATCTCTACACCCAAAGTGGGGCTTGAACTCAGGACCTCAAGATTAAGAGTTGTATGCTCCATCGACTGAGCCAGCCAGGTGCCCCATAGTGGTAAAATTTTTATAGGTAATGTAGGTGGCTTTAAAAAGACTTTTCCTGGGGCGCCTGGCTGGCTCAGTCAGTGGAACATGTGACTCAGGGTTTTGAGTTCAAGCTCCACTCTTAAAAATCTTTAAAAAAAAATAAAAAGACCACTTTCCTAATTATATCTAAATGTTGCTAGATGATTTCTTTGTGATAAGCAACTGAAGAGACCCCAAAATCTAGAAGGATAAAATGTTTGGCAGTCTGTAATGATTAAGGTCTTGCTTATATCTGCCTTAAGATAATGTTGTCTTAAGGGGCACCTGGGTGGCTCAGTCGTTAAGCGTCCGCCTTCGGCTCAGGTCATGATCCCAGGGTCCTGGGATTGAGCCCCACATTGGGCTCTCTGTCAAATAAATAAAATCTTTAAAAAAAAAAAAAAAGATAATCTTGTCTTAAAAGAGACATAAACACTCACACACACATTGTAATGATTTATACTTTCTAAACATTTAATTGGAAGGAATTAGCAAATATATGTGGGTTTTAGTCTCACTTCTGTAAAAATTATAAAACAAAATACAATTTTACAAATGGTCTTAAATAATAGGAAAATGCAATGCCTAGCAAAACAACAAGAACAGAATTTTTTCTTTTATTTCTCAGGAGTATGTTATTTCTTGAGTTCCTACAAAGAGAAAACAAATTCACATCTACATCCACACCCACTCACGTAAATGTATGCAAACACACTCCTCCAGAGGTTTATAGCTTATATTCTACTACATTCTTAAGGAAGACTGGTCATATATACAATTAAAAGAAGAGACAAAGTATAGGTTAAAATGATTCCTTATGGTGTTTTGGGTCCAGACATTAAGAGATACAAAGGGTTGCTGGTAACTTTAGTTGGTATTATTTTAATAGCAGGAAAGTAAATTAATTTTTCTAGGTTCTCGAACTATTATTTATAAACTTCAACATATTTTCAAGATAAAAAATTACATGTAGTTATATATAGATAATTTAGCAATGAAAATGGATGTGTCTACTCATCAGTAGCATGGGCAACTTTATCAAGTTCTAGTCACTCTAGATTTGAAGCCTATATATTTGATAGTATAACAACCCTTGCAAATCCTTGCCATTGCAACTCTGTACCCTCTGAAGAACTCACTCCCTAGCAAGTGACTTTTAAATTACTTACTCCACTCCCATAACAAAACATGACTGATAGCAATTGTTAACAACTAAAACCTACAAAATACAGTGAATGCGATGCAATAATTTAAAATGTAAAACGAAGTGATTATATTAAGGCCACCAGTTTATACTGAAGTGTCCAATTTTGTGACGGATTTCCAACCACAAAGAAATCCTAATAAAGAGTGGGTCTAATATTCTGACTTCGGATAATCTAATGATCAGAAACTCTTTTTTTTTTTTAATATTCAACACAAGAAATCTACAAACTTTATCTGTACAAAAGACAGTTCACCGGTTCTAGCTATGACATCCATAACACAGATTTTCTGAACCATTAAAATAAACAAAAAAGTGCTCTCTTCTTTACTGCAAAGCTATGGAGTCCAAGTTTCTTATCAAATTGGTAATGTTGAGTTTCTTACCAGGCCGATAATGATCAAGTTCAGGTCCAAGATGCCAACAGAACTGCTGTGGTGTCATTTACACATGCTTATTCTTTCTTTGCTCCTTGCGGTTTGTCATAAAGGGGCTGAAGTAACATGTCTCTTTGGTTCGGGGAAAAGGAACCATTCAAATAACAGGAATCTCCTATACCACCATGGCGGGCTTAGTGAGATGGGAGCGACATAGACTTTTTAAATACTCGAAGCCCTTTTGCTGGCCCAGGATATGGTGGTGGCGGGGAAACACTGTGCTTTCTGGTCAGTGCCACTGCCTGTTCGTAAGAAGGTAATCCTGTGTCCTCCACCGCCGGGGGTGCCGGGGTCAAGGCAGCCTCCTCAGGTCTTCTGAAAATGATGGAGGGAGTGTGCCTGCCCCTTCTTACGTAGGTGGCTGAAGAACTACAGAGAGACAGCATTTAGGTCTAGAAAGGCAGCATTTTTAGGTAAAAATGGCAATATTAGAAAACCCAACTGACGATTTTGATAAAAGTTGAACCCAATTTATTTATTTATGTTATTTATTTTTTAAGATTTTATTTATTTGAGAGAGAGAGAGAGTGAGACAGAGAGCCCCAGCAGGGCAGAGGGAGAGGGAGAAGCAGAATCCAGCGGAGCAGGGAGCCCGAAGGAGTGCTCGATCCCAGGATCCTGGGAACGTGACCTGAGCTGAAGTCAGACGCTTAACTGACTGAGCCACCCAGGCGCCCCTGAACCCAATTTATTAATATAACCACAGTTTTATTTTACCCATATACCCTGAAAGAGTCTTGGTATAGGGGAAAGATTGAGAGCTTTGGAGTCAGTCATGGATCTGAAACTGGATCCTCTCATTTCATAGCTATGTGGCCAAAGCAAGTTATCTGTTCCCTTTGAAGTAAAATGGGGACAATAATAGCTACCTCAACAGAGTTGTTTTGTGTGGATTCAGAAAAAATGTTATATGTGAAGCATCTAAGTAGTGTCTGCAACACTATAATAAGGACTCAAAACATGCTAATTCCCTTTTTCTCCCACTCCTAAATGAGAACTTTCTCAAAATATGATGTGAAACCAAACCCTTTCTTGTTGAAAGGCAGCATTACTCCAAGCCAAGGATCCTGATGTCACAGAGATAATCACGACAGGTGATGCCTGTCTCTCTCCTCTGCAGTCCTGTTGCCTGGTCCATCCCTCCTAAATAGCACTTCTGTCATATCCCTCTTCTCTGCAAATGTCTAACCTGCAGCCTACTTTCCACTGAGTCAAGTTCAACTCCCATGCCTCCTTTCTAAAGCCTCCCTTATTCTGGCTTCACCTTATTTTTCACAGCTCTCTGCTCTTGCAAGGTACCCCCTTTACACTCCTCTGTATGTGCAATAAATTCTCTGTCCTGCTTCTGTGCTTTCACTGCTGTTGTTTGCTTTCTCAGGTTATTGTCTTTTCCCCACTCTGTTGACCTAAGGCCAATAATTAAAAAAATATATGGCCTTGTTCAAGCCCCACCATTTCCACAAAACTCTGTCAGCTACACCAGCCAGTGAAAATTGAAATGCAATAGGGGTCTGGTGTTTTGAGCCTGTGTTTTCCCTTCTCACTATTGAATTATGAATTATAATTTAAACATTAGTAAATCGATCTGTTTAGACTGTAAAGTTGGCTGTCTATGAAGCACGCATAAATTAAGTTCCTAGAACTATGGCTAATTAAGGATAATTAAAATTCATAGGTAATCCCCAACTTCTCATCAATATTTCAATATTCTTCCCGACAAGAGACAGTTAAGTAGACTCAAAATACTGTAAACTTTCCAAACTAAGGCAGTCAATTTGTACTTAGAACAACTCTTCCTTGGAGGTAATCATGAGATATGAAACTGGAGGAAAGGAGAGAGGATGATTGCAGAGAGAGAAGTGAAGAAGATCTGTGTAAATCTAGGAACTGGATAGTCAGCTCTTCAATAGTTGGGGGTGACTAAGAGCATCCATCACAAGTTTACTTAGAGGGCTCAACACAATTCCTCCCCCGTCAGAAATCTGGAACAGATTCCTGGTAGGCTAGTCACTTGCCACATTCATTAACTTATGATGAAAAGTTTTATTTGTTTGCTTATAGGGAATAGGAGAGACAGATGTTTTAGTGGAACAAATAAGCTCTTCCATGTAGACTTCCAAATATAAGATATAGAAACAATATCATAATTACATCAAAGTTATTAAATAATCTACATAGTGATTTCTTACACACATCTTGATTGATATCAGAAAGTATACACGAATAACAACTCAAATAAACTAACAACATCATAGTATGCCTATTTTCCTCCATAAAATATAGGAACTAAGAAATGAAAAGATCGTGTTTCCCATTTTTTGACATGTTTTGACAGAGGAATGAGGCAAACTTTTCTGACAATGACCTTATTTTTTACTCTTTTCTTTCTCAAATATTTCCTCACCCTTCCTCCACTTCCAGACTTGCAAAATACAGAAAGAGAACAAATAACTCTGCTAGAAGAATTTCTTGGGATAATAGATGAAAAGTACTTTAGTAAGTTTTTAAAAGTCAGTCCCCAAATAAAAGGATGTCTTATAAACCTAGTGTTCAATGTCCTCTCAAATCAAAGGGTGGCTCTGAGGATCAAAGTGAAACAATACATGTAAAAATATCTGTGAGCTGTATAGCATTATCTGTACTAACATTAAGTATAACTAATCTTGCTTTTATTTATTTACTTTTTAAAAAGATTTTTATTTATTTATTTGACAGAGAGAGAGACAGTGAGAGAGGGAACACAAGCAGGGGGAGTGGGAGAGGGAGAAGCAGGCTTCCCGCCAAGCAGGGAGCCTGATGTGGGGCTCGATCCCAGGACCCTGGGATCATGACCTGAGCCGAAGGCAGACTCTTAACGACTGAGCCACCCAGGAGCCCCCTAATCTTGCTTTTAAAATAAGAGCTATTCAGGGGCGCCTGGGTGGCTCAGTTGGTTAAGTGTCCCACTCTTGGTTTTGGCTCAGGTCATGATCTCAGGGTCGTGAGATCAACCCCTGCGTTGGGCTCTGCACTCAGTGTGGAGTCTACTTAAGATTCTCTTTCTCTTTCTGCCCCCCCCCATAAATAACGAAAATCTTAAAACAAAATAAAATAAGAGATATTCAGGGTTTTTATTTTTTATTTATTTATTTATTTATTTTTTTAAGATTTTATTTATTTATTTGAGAGAGAATGAGAGACAGAGAGCATGAGAGGGAGGAGGGTCAGAGGGAGAAGCAGACTCCCTGCCGAGCAGGGAGCCCGATGCGGGACTCGATCCTGGGACTCCAGGATCATGACCTGAGCCGAAGGCAGTCGCTTAACCAACTGAGCCACCCAGGCGCCCGAGATATTCAGGGTTTTTAAATTTTACAATAACATACACAGAAAACATACGTAATAATGGCATTACTTTGCCATTTGAATTGTGCATTTGAATTCTGCTTCTAACCTACAGCAGGGAAGAAGCTAGAAGGTTTCACAGAAAAAAGGCCTAAGGTAAGAAGATGGAGTGGTGCAGAAAAGTAGAAAAATGAAGCAAAGCACAGAGAAGAGAGAAGAAAATACCATGCATGAGGACACTGAATAATGGCTGTGCTATCCCAGGCCCTGAGCACAGTTATTAAGCATGAGGGTATACAGGAACTTTTTTGGAGAAAAATTATGAATGGGGAGGAAAAGAGAGATAAAGGCAAGAAGAGTCCCTAAAGACAAATTTTGCCTAGATCTTCATTAGTCTGAGAGTTTCCAGGACTTCCTCCTCGACTTGTAGAGAAAGCCACACTGAATAAAATTTTATTCAAAAGTCCCAGAAAATGGAAAGGCCTTGCTTATTTCCTACCTGTTAAATAAGGGAAGTTAATAAAAGTCTCTCAGCTTAAAAGATGGTGGCTTAAGAACAATTAGGCAAGTTCTTCCTCATTTCTCTCATTTCTCAGATTTTTATAGGATTTACAGAGGTCTCTGACAAGCTCCTTTGTCCATGCGCACAGGTCATGTTAATGCCTCAGGGAGCTGTTCAGGAATTCCAGCTTGGGGATAGAATTACAATTTATGTTGTCCCTGTCCTCTGCCCTCTTTCTGGCATGTGTTCTTTCTGCACTTTGCTATGAGTACCCTTTAAGGCTCTGTTCTTTTCCATCTGTCCTTTCATTACACTCTGAGAACTTGCCTACTGTCGCGGCTTCAGTTTTTTTTTTTTTTTTAAGTAATCTTTACACCCAACGTGGGGTTCGAACTCACAACCCTGAGATCAAGAGTCGCATGCTCTACTGACTGAGCCAGCCAGGCACCCCATGGTTTTAGTTTTATCTTCCAATAGATGAATCTAATTCCACGTCTGTTGCCCTAAACTCTTACCATAAAGAAAAAATTTTATAGTGGTAAAATATATATCACATAAAATTGCCATTTTAACCATTTTCAAGTGTGTGACTCAGTGGTATAAATTAAATTCACAATGTTGTGCCACCATCACCACTGTTTCCATAACCCTTTCGTCACCTGGTCACAATCATGAGCTTTTCCCAGAATTTGAAAGTGTGACTAGGGATATGTAAGCCTCAATTTCGAATAGCCTGTTTAGCACCTGGTATTTTTTTTGAATAAGGTTATTTTTACACTTACTCACCTACACTTACTGAGAAGATAATAGAGATAATAGAGAATAACTTTTTATTTTAATGAGGATGTTGAGGTTCTATTGTCCAAACAATTATGGCTTTTATGAATTTTTATCAAGCTTTATTAATGGGTTATTATCTTCAAGTGGCAACCATTTTATTTCATTGATTTTTATCTAATTTAAAGTATCAATAAACATGGTTGAATTTAAAAGCTAATTACACTGTTTCTATTTGGGTTGCCACATCGCTAGATCTGTTAATGATGTGACTTAGAGGAAGTGATGGGACTTCTTAACCTCTGGAAACAATGTGGGGACACTGGTATCTACTTCCTGCTTAAGAAGGAAATATTAAAAAATCAAGTTGACACTTGTGAATCCTCTTGTATTCTTTTGAAGGATCTTAGAAATAGCATCATTTCGTTGTTTATGTAAGTGTTAAATTATGCAACCAAACAACGGTCACAGACCAGAGGAGACTGGAGAGACAATGACAACTAAATGCAATGCGATATCTTAACTGGGTCCTGGAGCAGAAGGAGGACATGAATGACAAAATTGGTGAAATCTGAATAAGGTCTGGAGTTTAGTTAATAGTAACGTACCAGTGTTGGCTGGTTTGTTTTACAAATGTACTATGGGAATGTGAGATGTTCACAATGAGGGAAACTGCTTGAAGGATGGGAACTCTCTGTGTGATCTTTGCAACTTTCCTGTATATCTAAAATTATTCCAGAGTGAAATGTTTATTTAAAAAATAGACAGCCATTTTTATCCATTTTAAAATAATAATATAGAATGTATAATAGTGAATTCAATATTTTTACTTGGTACTTACCTGGGATATTGTTGCCTGTTACACTTGGTGATACAAAGATAGTAACCAAGTAATCCAAAAATAACCAAAAATACTCCAGCAGCAATTAATCCAGTCAGAAGGCCCATGACATCAACTTTCTCTCTGTTAACATCTTAAGAGAAATGAATAAAATAATGTAGATATAACAACTGAAAAGCACTGCCTATGATTTCAATAAATTTAACACTGGATCTACGCATACTATTAAGAATCTAATAATATTGACTTCTTTATTTATTTATTTATTTATTTTTTGTTTTGTTTTTTAAAGATTTTATTTATTTATTTGACAGAGAGAGACACAGCGAGAGAGGGAATACAAGCAGGGGGAGCGGGAGAGGGAGAAGCAGGCTTCCCGCGGAGCAGGGAGCCCGATGCGGGGCTCGATCCCAGGACCCTGGGATCATGACCCGAGCCGAAGGCAGACGCTTAACGACTGAGCCACCCAGGCGCCCCAATATTGACTTCTTTAAAAAGTCTTTGTGCTAGTGACAAAAATTTATAAATGACACTTCCTAAAAGCCCTAGTTATGATTTCATTTCATTTATTTTATTTTTTTAAGATTTTATTTAGGGGCGCCTGGGTGGCTCAGTTGGTTAGGCATCTGCCTTCCACTCAGGTCATGATCCCAGGGTCCTGGGACTGAGCCCCACATCAGGCTCCCTGCTCAGAGGGAGTCTGCTTCTCTCTCTCCCTCTGCCTGCCACTCCCCCTGCTTGTGCTCTCTCTCACTCTCTGTCAAATAAATAAAAAAAAATTTTTTTTTTAAAGAAAGAGAGCAAGAGAGAGCATAAGTGGGCGGGGGAGGGGAGGGAGAAACAGACTCTCCTGCTGAGCAGGAAGCCCCATGTGGGGCTCGATCCCAGAGTCCTGGGATCATGACCTGAGCTGAAGGCAGATGCTTAATGGACAGAGCCCCCAGGGACCCCCAAGTTTCATTTACTTTAAATAGGTCATATTAAATGGATAGTATTCAAGACTAAACATATTCTGGGATGCCTGGGTTGGTTTAGTCAGAATGGCATGCAACGCGATCGCAGGGTCATGAGTTTGAGCCCCATGATGGGGGTAGAGATACTAAAAAAATAAATAACCTTAAAAAAAAAGACTAAACATAATATATTCTTTGTTCAACTAGGCACATTTTGGTATTAAATACACAGATAACTGTACTAAGCAACACTAGCCTAGCAATGTAATAAAGTCTCCTCGTAGCTGGGGCTCTATCTGATGGGAATGAAGGAAGATCTGACAAAAAAAAGACCTGATAAAAAGCAGCTAGAGATGATAATACAGATAAAGTAAAGATCTCTCCTCTATAGAACTTATTTAATTCTAACCCTCTTAATTTATCTAGTAGCAGAAGTATTCCATTTACTTGTAATGGTAAAAAAGAAAAAAATAATTAAAATAGCTTACTACTTGGAACTAATGGAGTCCTACTTTTATTCTGTGCAAGTCTTGACTTAGCTGAGTAGTTTAAAACACCTTTAAGCCTATTATCTCATTTCCCTAGTATCTCACCAAACTTGATTTTCAGTGTGTAAAGATGAATGTGGCTTCCTCTGTCTTAGATAGCCTAGTGTATAATTGAGAAATCATCCCTGGATTTACAAGGCATGTATGTTGAGCAACAACCAAACTCAAACAATGAAACTAAGATGTATTTAGAATAGAGAGAGGGTGAGAAGAACATTAAATTTCATCCATTCTTGCCTTACCTGATTTTGTGGTTGGTCCTTTTTTGGAATAGTCCTGCCAGAACGCCATCTAAGAGAAAGGTAAAATTTCCAAGTTTATTTCATTGTTTTGTTATCATTGCATGTGATCCCAATGACCCGGACTGGGGTGGTAAATTCTTGGCATGTGCCACAGAGGATACTAGTTTATTCAAGCTGGAGGGCGTGACTCACTCTAATTTAAGCACTGCCACCCACCACTGTTTCTCCTGACTCTGGAATTGGTCAGGGGATGACTGCCAGTGCCAGGTCTCTACTACTGTCCCCTGCCACTCTCCCTTCACCTGCTCAGAGTCCCCGCTCAGACATACAGTGAAACCATCATATTAGTCGGTGACAGCACCAAAGGCGGAGGCTAAAGCAGTGGACCCATTACCAAGTTTGAAAAGGAGTCTGAATTTTTCTACGCTCGGTGCGCCCTCGGTTTGCTAGGAGATTGTACTGAAAGGGATTGATCTGGGTAAAGACATCCCTGAGATTCTTTAAGTTCAATGTTACTTGAGAGAATGAGGCAGACTTTAAGGAACCATGATAAAATCATAAAATGCGTTTGCAAAAAAACAATAAAATTTCAACGGGCACAGCTACAAAGTATAGACTTTGTTTTCCTTCTCCAGCAGATGTGGCAGATATTATCAGGGAATGAGAAGCTGGGCGCAATTTTGGGAGAAAAAAGAACTAAGTTCCATTAATGCCTGTATTTAAAGGATACCTAGAGTTCCTTGGTCTTATTGACCAAAGAGTAAAGTGGAACTCTTGAGGAAGGGGAAAAGGAGCTGTGCTTATTTAATTTACAAAAGTAAAGAATTTGAGTCACTCAGTATTCTTTAAGAATATGCCAGATTATAACAGGGACCGTGTTGTCTGTTTGTTTTGTACTGTTCCAAGATTAATGGACAGGATTTAATTACATTTCAAAGGAGAACTTCTAAAAGTTTCTCCCTTAAATTACACTGATATACCAAACAATAAACTCTTGAATGCAGAGACTATATATTTTATATCCTCAGTCTCTGGCAGAGGACTTGGCACATAATAGATTGTTAATAAATACAGTAATCAGAAAAGATAAGGTCACTGGTAGGAAAAATTGCTCTGAGTCTAGAATGATTGAAGCCTGAGTCAGAGAACTAACTCAATTAGTATCCTAAAATGTAATTCATTCCACTTCATGATTGTTTTTAAATATAATAAACATCACACACACAAAATCACAACACAATCGATAATTTGCCAATTACTCTAAGTCCATTTAATTAAGTATAAAGCCAAGTCTAAATAGGTTTGTTAGCATTTTAAGGAAGTAGAAAGGGATAACAGGTATAAAATCTCGATTCTATTTAAAGCATAAAATCTCTGATGACTTAATGTGCCATTTTCTTAAGTATGATTTAATAAATTTCCAGCCAATTAACATTGTCAACCAAATTACCGTTTTATCTTCATCCACAAAGATTTCTCTGGCTTCTTCATAATTACAAATTTCTTCTCTGCACTCTCTTTCTAGGTCACCGGGCGTGAAGAGCTCCAAATCAAATCTATTATATAGCAGGTGTCTATGTATGAAAAGGTTTGCTTCTTCTTTTGCTGTGAAGACTCATAAAGAAATAGAAAGATTTCAAAGGTTGATAAAAATAGGGCAGAACATTCCTGTTTTAATTGTGGAAGAACTGAATAATTCTCTTGATGTAAAATTATGCCAAACTTTTTTTGTATGGTTTTAAATTCTTTTTTTTTTTTTTTTTTAAGATTTTACTTATTTATTTGAGAGAGAGAGAAAGAGAGAGACAGAGCACAAGTGGGGGGAGGGGCACAGGGAGAAGCAGTCTCCTGGCTGAGCAGGGAGCAGGCTTCGGGGCTCAATCCCAGAACCCTTGAAGGCAGCTGAAGGCACCCACTTATCTGACTGAGCCACCCAGGCATCCCTGTATGATTTTAAATTCTGACAAAAAGAAATGTCATCAGTAAAAATAACGTCTGTTAAATATGACATACAAATATTAGCATAAGCCCAGAAAATACTTGAGTTGGTTATGTCCAAAGTTATTAGCATAAATGAAAATTATTTATTTATTTATTTAAAAGATTTTTATTTATTTATTTATTTGACAGAGAGTGAGAGAGGGAACATAAGCAGGGGGAGTGGGAGAGGGAGAAGCAGGCCTCCGGCGGAGCAGGGAGCCCGACGCGGGGCTCGATCCCAGGACCCTGGGATCATGACCTGAGCCGAAGGCAGATGCTTAACGACTGAGCCACCCAGGCGCCCCAATGAAAATTATTTAAATATCACTTTTCCCTCTAGACAGTATTTCCAAGAAGTGACAGGTCAGACTCTTCTACTTCTAAAGGGTTGGCTCTCTATTATCTTGACTGAGAAAAATTAGTCTGGTGTAAAGGATAGAGTATTGGTCTAAGAGAAGACAGAGATTCTTGGTTGTGATTTGGCTTGGCTGTTGATGGTTTATCTGGGATAAATCACTTATATCTCTGTGTTGCCATTTCCTGATTTGTAAAATTGATAAATGAACTAAAGAATTACTAAGATCTCTTTATGTTTTAAAATTATTGATTTATGTTAAAAATTTTAGAGCAAGTTCATACTAAAAACTTATAAAATTTTAAACTTCTAAGTTAATAAAATTATAAGGTAATTATAAGGTTAATCAACAGACATTCAGCCCCTCCTAAACAAGTAGCTGCCTCTCTCTCCCCATCCCCTAAAGATGTGTCTACAATGCTTCATAAGACTCCCTCTACCTTTTCTGGGAAGGTAAATGGTAAACACAATAGAGTTAAGCACAGGGTAACACAAAACCAAAATATCCCACCATGGCAGTATTTTCAAAACCCACAAACTTTAAACTCATTCTGGTATCACACAAAGAATGCTTAAGAAATCTTGCTCCAGATCACATTACCAAGACTGGAATTCAGAAACTCTCTGAAAACTACATCAAATGCTTAAAAGAATTTGATGTTTTGCACTGTTAACCATTACTATAAAGGAAGAATATATTAGAGTGGGCAATTGAAAGACAGTTCAGGACTGATGAGAGAGCATGGCCTGAAAGACTAATTCTGATTTGTGAATGACCTCAGCTTGGCCATTTATCCTTAGCCCCACGAGAACAGTCACACCTTGTCCAAGATATTTTTTTCCACTAGTCAATCACTTTTCCAAACAGGTCTGAATCTTACAGAGCTGTTTTGTTCAGTATGGTAGCCACTAGGCACATATTGCTATTGAGCACTTGAACTGTGGCTAGTCTGAAATGAGACGTGCTAGAAATGTAAAATATACACTGGATTTGAAGATTTAATTAAAAAGTAAAATATCTTAATGTTTCATATTGCTTGTATTTGGAAATGATATTTTGGATATAATGGGTTAGATTAAATATATAAATATATATATATATATATATAATTTTACCAATTCTTTTTACCTTTTTTTAAGGATTTATTTATTTATTTTAGAGAGAAAGAGAACGCATGCGCACAGGGGGGAGGGGAGAGGGCATTTTGTCACCAAAAGGAGACAAAATGAACAATTTTCCAAGTTACCTTCACCTCTCATTGGGATTCTCATCATGGCCCTCTGAGGGGTTGCCTTGCTCCCCTACAGTCTGTTTTTAACATTGTGCTGTTAAAAACACTTCCAGTGCACCTGGTTCTCTCCTGCCTTTGTACTGGCTGTTTCCCCTGAATAGAACTTTCTTCTTTCACCTCCTTTAGGATTTTGCTCAATGTTACCTTGAAACCTCATCCCCACCCACCCACCTCTGGCGCTCCCTGTCCCTACTACACTTGGTTTCTCTCCATAGCGTGCACCACTATCTGGTGTGTTCTGCATGTGTTAACCACTTACTTGTGACCACTCTGTTCCCCTCACTAGAAGAAAAATTCCACTAAAGTACACACACACGTGGTGCCTGACACATATGAGGTGCTCAAAAAATGATTTACTAAATGAGTAAATGAACTCAATTTTTCTACATTGGAAATAAATTCTTGGACCTAAATTCTACCAGTTAAAGCAATTCATAGGTATAGTCTGGTATTACTCATTTTGTTGTAGGTTTAAAATACTAAACCAGTGATGAAGTAACTCACGGCCTGCCTAACTTAGCTATATTTACTACATGGAATCGAATTTCAGAAGAAGAATTAGAAATCTGCTTCTGTATTGCTACTTCTCAGATACGGCCAGATCTTTACATTTTATTGGCTAAGAAAGTAGTGCCAAATTTCTCATTGTTGGTCTTCCCTTCAAGTAGGTTATGTGAGTTATAAAAATACTCTGTGCCCTCCAGATGGGACTCAATAGAACTACTTTCAACTTGAAAGGAAAATAAGAATGAGAGAATCATAAACATTTTTATTGTTCCTGAAATGATACTTATGCCAGTAAAAGTCTTCACCCATGAATTAAATGTGCCCTCCAGGAGCTACTGTGTATCACTTCCCTGAGTGTGAAAGTTCTGATTCAGTCAGGGGTTGACTTTAGGCCTTTGGTGCTTTATTAAATTTTTCCCTGCCTCCCTTTTGATCTTAGGAGAAATATTGTCCTTTGTTACTGGGATCCTAAGTAACTCTGAATTTGTTATCCAAAGAAGCAAACCTCCTTGTCCTGGGAGCATCCTGAACTTCCAGTGAGAAATCTTATTTTCCCTCTCGCCCCTGATGGAGGATACACTGTCTTTAGTCCTTTTGTATGTGCCTCCTCAAGTTCTCTTCCCATTTCTATTTCTCCCATTTTAGGCCATCCTAAGAGGCTTTCTGTGCATCCTGCTATTTCAAACCCACCAACTGACCCTCCATTCTCTTCAGGGCAGGGATTATAGACTTTCACTGCTATATCCCCAGTACTTAAATGAGGGCCTGGCATATACTATGTGTTAATAAAGTGATTACTAACTGAGCAAATCAGCTTTTAAAATAGATAGGATTCCTCATTTACATTTCCCATAGATATTTCCAGCCATCTGCACTCAAGTATGGTCTCTGAATTCCTTCCATAATTTGTGATGTCCTTGGGAATGTCTTTTATGTCTGCATTATGTGAATCAATGAATATACTCACCAGCATACTGGGGATCAGCATCTGGTCCCACTGAGTATGGACCTTCAATTTTATATATGAGTGGACCTACATATGTGGTGGAATTTGGGAGGTAACAAGAAGGCTCTCCTTCCAAAATCTCTCCCTATTCTCATTAGCTAGCTTATCCAGTTGCCTAGAATTCTACCATCAGGGTTTGGTTCCTTTGGGTTAAGATTTCCCATCTTAAAACACACACATGCACAAACACACACACACCCTCCTGGAAGGTTTAATACACCAAGCTGTATTAATCATTAATAAGTTATCCAGGAGTATTAGTGTAACAGATCCTTCCTAAATGAAAATGAGCTGAGAGTAGATCTGATGAAAAGGATTAAGGGACAGGAATGTGTGGGGATAGGGAAGCACAATGACCAGGCAGGGAGAAGGATGCTGAAGCCAAAGCCATTTTTTTTTTCTTTTCTGGTTCTGATTTCTAGGTTAGACTTTTAAAATGCAGACAGGAACTAGTCTGTTTATGACCTGGAACCCACAAGGTATGAAATTCTAGGTTACCAAACCTAATCTTTCACAAGCATCTGACTTTATCCAGATAACCAGACAATTTGATGTCAAAAAGGACCTCAGGGATCGTTCCACTCCCCACCCCCATCATTTTACAGAGGAAGAAATTCAAGCAGAAAGGGGTTAAGTAACTTGCCCTGGGGTCTCATAACAAGTCCAGACTAGATCCTGGATTCACTGTCCATCTTTCCAGAAAAAACAAGTAATTATGCTCATTATAATTACCACATAGCCTCATCTAGAAAAACGGTGCTCACTGCTTTTCAGAAGTTGAAATAGGTGTTCCATTCAGTGAACCACAAACCAGGTCTTAAATATATATTTATCAAAAATAACTCACAGAAATAAATTTGTATAAATTGTACCTAACATAACCACATTGCCAAGCAGACCACAAATTAAACTCGAGGATATTGTAAGGCTTCTTTGATTGATGGGGGCATGTCATTTCAAAGACTACACTTTCTCCTTTGAGATTTGTAATACCTGGCTCGGCTTTTCAGGGGGCTTTCTCGAGACGGGAGCCATGCTTACCTTCTTCTCGAGCATGCCTGGACTCCTTCGGACTCCTTGTGCAATGAGGAAACGCGAAGGTAACTATGGGCAGTTGGCTGAGTAGAACCAGCAGTGTAATCATAGTCTGGTAACTGTCAAACAAACTAAGACAAACAAAGTAACAAAAAGAAAAAGTCAAAAAAGCCCCTGGCTCAGCACTTTGAGTTCCTGGGGGTACTGAGTCACCGACCTGCCGCTCTCTTAACAACAGCCCGACTGCGCCCGGCTCGCGGGTTTCGGTCGCCCGTCCCGACCCGCGCCCGGAAAGCCCGAGAGTGCCTAGGGACAAATGCCGCGCCCCGGGACTCTGCCGACCTGTCGCCGCGGGCGGCCCTCTGCCTTCCGTTCCAGTCGGGCCGGGTCCGCCGAGGTGGTCCCCTCCGAGGAACCCATTCCCCGCCCGAGCCAAGCCTCCGGGCCCCGCACCTGCGGCTCCGGGCGCATGTTCCAGCAGCTCCCGGGCCGGAGCCCCGTCGTTGGGTAGTCCCTGCGGCCGCCAGACCCTCCGTCTCGGCGCCCCCCAAATCTCGGCGACAATCCCGGGAGGCCGGGGAGGCTCCCGCGTTGGGGCGGAGGAAGCGCCTGGGGTCCGTGGAGAGGCGCCTGGTCCACGCGAGCACGCGCGCGGTAAGTTCCTACGGTGATCCCGGGAGGCCGCGGCCCAGAGCTGGGTGAGAGGGCGGAGGCGGCTACCTGGGGAGCACCTGGCCGCGCTCCTCCCCCCGGGGGCCGGCCTACCTGCGGCGGGCGGGCAGTGGGCAGGTGGTTCCAGAGCCGCCGCAGCTTCCGCCCGGAGCCTCGGGCGAGTCCGGCCGCCTGCAGCCCGTTCTGGCCCCGCCTTGGCGGCAGGTTTTGGACTCATTTCTGCACCCGGCGCTGCTTGAGGATTCAGAGGGCATTTTCAGTTCTCAGTGGTAAGCGGAGCGCCCCGGGCGCATCCCGCGGGCTTTTCGCTTTGGGTTTCATTGGGCTACGGGGTCTGTCTTGCGGTTACCTTAGGTCAGCGGTTCTCAAAGGGTGGTTCGGAAATGAGAACAAAATATTCATCAGAGAAAATGCACTTTATTAGTAAGAAGAAACGGGAAGTGACTTTAGAATTAATCGATTACATTAGTTCTCAAATTGTGGCCCGCCAGGTCTTGGGACGTCTCCAAGATCCTGGGAAGGGGTCTCCTAGGTCAAAACTATTTCCATTAGGGTAATAAGACATGATTTGCCTTTTTCGCTTTCATTGTCTCATGACTGTCCGGTGGAAATTTCCAGAGGCCGATCTGACGTGAATGATGTCATCACTCTACTAATAGAATGGGTATTCTTCTGTTTTCTAGTATGTTCTATGGTAGTAGGCTTAAAGTTTCAATATGTACATTTTTATAGAGATTAATAAAATTTATATGTTCTCATTACTTCTGTAATTAGCTCTCTTTGATCACACCTGCCAGGATAGCTATAACCTCATTATTTTCACATAAATAGTTATCTTGAAATCTTGAACTTTTCTTAGAGTTTATGTGGAAACACAACAAAAAAGTACACTTTGTTGTCTTGATTTGAGATATTTTGAAAATATCTCTGTAATAATATGTGATATGATGAATACCGTTAGATAGAATTCAAGTAAGTGAAGTCTCTTTACGGCCCTTGATAGCCTTAAAGAGTGTAAGGAGGTCCCGAGATCCAAGAGTTTGGGAATTGTTGCCTCAATAATGAAGGCAGCAGGCAGACAGAGGACCTATGCCAGGTAACATTCACATCCTTCTTTGTCCAAATAACATGGTAACATTCTTTGAAACATTATTTAAGATTCCATGCTTTGACCAAAGTGGCTTGGCCCTTGCAGGAAATCAGAGGAAACATTTTTTTCCCCCTTTCTAGTGTTTAATTCAGTTTCCACCCAATTCTTTTTTCTCCCCACAAAGGCTATTGCCTATTTTATTCTAATTATTTAGAATTAAGTGAATTTTTCCTAAGCTTTCTGCAGAAATTTTGTCTTCATTGATTCCTTCGAGATAGTGCTCTTTCTTTTCCCTTCTCCCAATCTCTTCCTCCTTGGTTTCCACTTGTCCACCTTGTCTTTAGCTTGTTTCTATGATAGATCCTTCTTCTCCCCTTCAATCCTTTTGTTATTTTTAAGCAACTGGGATCAGAAGGAGAAAAGACTAGAAATGATTTCTTGTGTTTGACATCCTAGAACAGGAAACATCTTTATTAGAACACCCATTCTTCTGCTTATTCATTCATTTAGCCAAACTACATCACTAAGCACTGAGGACACAAAGATAAACACCACGGTCTCTTTTGGGAGGAGAATTTAATCTAAATCTATATCTAAGAATGTGGGCCTATAAAGTTCTCATAAGGGCAAGAACTGATTTATTCATCTTTACATCCTCCGTGGTACCTAGCAAAGCGCCTTTTATGTTGTTCATGCTCAATACATTTTTTTGGATGGAAGCAATTTATTTTCATGTAGGAAAAGCGCTTCACACTATATTGAGATAGGCAAATGGTCAGATGCCTCATGTTGTGGAATAAGCAGATGTGAACTTTGGTGACATTCCTTGGGAGAATGCATCCACCCACATATCTGGCTATTTGGACCAGAACAAATGAGGCTTTGTGCTCTCATCAAATATCAGAGTTTATAGTCTGAGAGGGGAGTCAGATACAGAAATGAAAGTGTTTCTCAGTGGTGAATTCCATCCCTGTATGTTTCCCTGTAATATTGAATCCTAAAGAATATTACAGCATTTGGCAGTATGCATACAAACTTCAGCCACGATAGAATTACAAGATATTTTGAGATTAGATAACAAGAAAGAAAAGAGAATACTAGTAACGACATTGTCCACAACTGACAATTTCTTCTGTTGTTTACTTGCTGTGTTCATTTTCTTATTTTTTGCCATTTACTTTGTAAAGTCACAATATTCTTATGCTTTTCTTCCGAAGAATTTTAAGTGCTTTTATTCTGGCCATTTGTGGAATTGGGCCAGATATTATCATTCTCATTTTGCAAAGAGGGATACTGAAGCATGAAGAAGTAAAAGGTCTTGAACAGTCATTGGCCAAGTCGTCGCCTGGCTCTTGACTCTTACCAGTGCTTTTCTGAGTTATCAACAAGCAATGGAGGGCAGCAAGTAAAGCATTTTTTTATTTGAAAAGAAATAAGAAAAAAAAAGTCAGAGCAATGAGATGAATGGACTCGGATTAATGTGATAATGCATCTCTGAGTTTGAGCATATACCCACCCATTTACCTGTGTGAACTCAAGAATGAAATGGAAACTCACTTTACTGTGTGGGCTTGAGGACTGACTCAAGGACTGTGACAGGAAATGTGAAGGTTGCGGCCATGAAGCTTTGCAATGTAAGGTCACATCCACATCCTTAAAGACACACTGATGATTGTGTCAGCCTACTCCGAGCAGGAGCTACAACTTCACTGAACTTGATGTTTCTGTGACATTTTAGCCTTGACATTTCAACAGCAATTGTTTGCTGTTTTAATTTGTCCCAGTAAAATCAGTAGGTGGAAAATGAAAGACTCCTCCTGTTCAAAGTTGATTATATATCCAAGTGCAGGTATGTTCAGATTCAACAAATAGGCAAAAGGATTTAATTTTAAGCATTTATTTAAAACCCTCTAAAGGAACTTTTGACTACAGCTCACATTTAACTCTATCATTTAAGAACAATGATTAATAACAAAATTAAATAAAAATCAAGAGCAGCGTGAAAGGTAATCCAATTTCATGGTCATCTGGTTCTGCGTCATGCTGTGGGTAGTAATCAGAGCTGTATGTCATGCTAGTAATTCTTATAGTCCTAACAGGGCATAGCCAAACCGGAATCAGTGTGCTTCCAAGCTGCCCTCAGGTGCCTGTGACAGGGGCCTGTGTCACAGTTGGTCACAAAACTCTCACTCTTTCTTGTTCAGACTTCAGCATTTTTACAATTATAATTCTTTCACTTATCAGACTCAGTTTATCATCATCATCTTACTTTCTGACTGATAAACAATTTTTCCTGCCTCTTTTTTTGTAAACCCCTGTTCAGAAAATCATGATGTTCTAACTAAACGCAGATTGTTTCACACACAAGGTTTTATTTTTTAAAGATTTTATTTATTGGGGCGCCTGGGTGGCTCAGTTGTTAAGCGTCTGCCTTCGGCTCAGGTCATGATCCCAGGGTCTTGGGATCGAGTCCCACATCTGGCTCCCTGCTCCGCGGGAAGCCTGCTTCTCCCTCTCCCACTCTCCCTGCTTGTGTTCCTGCTCTCGCTATCTCTCTTTCTGTCAAATAAATAAATAAAATCTAAAAAAAAAAAAAGATTTTATTTATTTATTTATTTATTTGAGAGAGAGAGAGAGAGAGAGAGTGCACACAAGCAGGTGGAGTGGCAGGCAGAGGGAGAGGGAGAAGCAGGCTCCCTGCTGAGCAGAGAGCCCGATGCCCAGGACCCTGGGATCATGACCTGAGCCGAAGGCAAATGCTTACCCGACTGAGCCACCCAGGCGGCCCTACACACGAGGTTATATGACATCAGTTGCAAAACCATACTTTCCATGCACATGTGTGCAAAGGGAGTTCAAACAAATCATGTATTTTTAGCTATACAATTGATAATGTTTAAGTATCTTTCATTTATTCTGCCCCAACGAAGGATCAATAACACAGTGTTGGTGTTGCTGGTACTGATGAAAGACACACATCATATGCAGGAACTGTTAGGAAATCTAGAAACCAGGTTCCCATTTATCCTTCTTCGGTAAAGAATTTTTTTTTGTTATTTTATTTTATTATTATTTTTTAAAATATAATCTTTATTTTTTAATTTTTTTTAAAAAGGTTTTATTTATTTATTTGACAGAGAGAGACAAAGGGAGAGAAGGAACACAAGCAGGGGGAGTGGGAGAGGGTGAAGCAGACTCTCCCCAGAGCCGAGAGCTTGGAGTGGGGCTCAATCCCAGGACCCTGGGATCATGACCTGAGCCGAAGGCAGAAGCTTAATGGCTGAGCCATCCAGGCACCCCTCTTTTGTTATTTTATGTACCACCCCAGCTTGAAGCTTTCAAATGAGAGTTCTCAATAACTGAGTTTTGACATATAAAATGTGGATTTTAAAGTATCATTTCATTGACTGATGTACACTAGGAGCTTTAATAAAGCTCATGGCTCTCCTTTATCCACCCTGACCACTGCCACTCTGACAGGTCCTTAAGAGCCAGGAACAAAATACACTAATCTCTGTATCTCACCTGACCCATAGCAGGCTTTCCTGACTGCTAAGTGAATGAAAGAATGAACAAATTCATTCTTCTCTCGCTTGATCACTTTGAACAAATCTCTTCTCTGAACTTTCTGCCTCTTCTGAGACGTTGAGGGTTTGGCCTGAATGAACTCTAAGGTTTCTTCTTATGCTAAAATCCTATGGTTCTTTGAACATCTTTAATAATAGAAGGGTAAAGGGGGCTTTAATTAAGCAATTTTTAAAAAATTTTATTTTTAAATAATCTCTACACCCAACATGGGGCTCAAATCCACAACCCTGAGACCAAGAGTTGCATGCTCCACTCACTGAGCCAGCTGTGCACCTCTATTTAAGTAATTTTCTAATTATTCTTTCCCATTCTAAATAGTCTTGCATGACTTGCTTTTATATAATTTATGATACTTAAAAATAAATTAATCATGTTAAACTGTAAATTTTAGAATTTGTCTGTATACCCAAATTATGTATTTTATAATTTGTTCACCCGTAGTTATACAAAATGGGAAATTAATATAATTTTCTATGTGGCAAAAGAGATACTACACCATTTTTAGATTTACTTTTATTGGCCTCTCTATTCTCATAACTTGATTTATACTTTTTATTTTTGTGTTATCAGGTGACATTGCTGCTGAATCTTTCTTTTTTTATTATCAGAACTCCTGTTTTATTTCTTTCCAACATTACTATCTTTTTCTCAGATTTGTACTGAATTTGTATATAGTTTTATATATCTACTACAGTTTCCTCTGTTATAGCTCTCTTACCACCTCAATATTTTTTTCATTTTTTTCCCCCTCAGAATTTAGGATTTAAGAACATGGGGCACTTTGGTCTATCTTTCCTTTTTAAGGAGAACCATATTTTCTTTTCTTTTCTTTTCTTTTTTCTGAGGCACATACTGTGCCTTTCATGAAATAATCTATATAGTGTTGGACGCTCAATACACACTGGATGATTTAAATTAATTATTAAGAATGTATTCATTTTTCAAACAAACAAAACCCCCCAAGCTCATAGATATAGAGAACAGACGGGTGGTTGCTAGAGGCAAGGGATGAGAGGTGGGTTGAATGGGTAAAGGGAGTAAAAAAGTACAAACATCCCCATTACATCATGGGGATGTTCTGTACAACACAGTGACTATAGTGAATACTGTATTTCATATTTGACATTTGCTAAGAGAGTAGGTTTTAGGAGTCCTCATCAGAAGAAAAAAAATTTTTTTGTAACTATGTATCATGATGGATAGTAATTAGACTTACTGTGGTAGTTATTTTACAATGTATACAAATACTGAATCATTATGTGTAGTCTGAAACTAATATGTTGTATGTCAATTACACCTCAGTAAAAAAAATAAAAAAAGAATTTATATTAGTTTTTACTGTTGTACGTTTTTACCATTCTCTTCTCTTCTATTTTATTTTATTTTATTATGTTATGTTAGTCACCATACAATACATCATTAGTTTTTGATGTAGTGATCCACGATTCATTGTTTTCGTATAACACCCAGTGCTCCATGCAGTACGTGCCCTCCTTAATACCCATCACCAGGCTAACCCATCCCCCCACCTCCTCCCCTCTAAAACCCTCAGTTTGTTTCTCAGAGTCCATAGTCTCTTATGGTTCATCTCTCCCTCCGATTTACCCCCCTTCATTTTTCCCTTCCTTCTCCTAATGTCCTCCATGCTATTCCTTATGTTCTACAAATAAATGAAACCATATGATAATTGACTTTCTCTGCTTGACTTATTTCACTTAGCATAATCTCCTCCAGTTCCACCCATGTTGTTGTAACAGTTGGGTATTCATCCTTTCTGATGGCTGAGTAATATTCCATTGTATATGTGGACCACGTCTTCTTTATCCATTCATCTGTTGAAGGGCATCTCGGCTCTTTCCACAGTTTGGATATTGCGAACATTGCTGCTATGAACATTGGGGTGCATATGGCCCTTCTTTTCACTACATCTGTGTCTTTGGAGTAAATAACGAGTAGTGCAATTGCTGGGTCATAGGGTAGCTCTATTTTTAATTTTTTGAGGCACCTCCACACTGTTTTCCAAAGTGGCTGTACCAACTTGCATTCCCACCAACAGTGTAAGAGGGTTCCCCTTTCTCCACAACCTCTCCAACATTTGTTGCTTCTTGCCTTGTCAATTTTGGCCATTCTAACTGGCATAAGGTGGTATCTCAATGTGGTTTTGATTTGAATTTCCCTGATGGCTAATGATGATGAACATTTTTTCATGTGTCTGTTAGCCATTTGTGTGTCTTCTTTGGAGAGGTGTCTGTTCATGTCTTCTGCCCATTTTTTCACTTGATTATTTGTTTTTTGGGTGTTGAGTTTGAGCTCTTTATAGATCTTGGATACCAGCCCTTTATCTGTAGTGTCATTTGCAAATACCTTCTCCCATTCTGTGGGTTGCCTCATTGTTTTGTTGACTGTTTCCTTTGCTGTGCAGAAGCCTTTTATCTCGATGAAGTCCTAAAAGTTCATTTTTGCTTTTGTTTCACTAGCTTTTGGAGATGTATCTTGAAAGAAGTTGCTGTGGCCGATGTCAAAGAGGTTACTGCCTCTGTTCTCCTCTAGGATTTTGATGGATTGCTGTCTCACATTGAGGTCTTTCATCCATTTTGAGTTTATCCTTGTGTATGGTGTTACTGTTCTCTTCTGTTTTTGTCTGTATGTTCCCTTTTCCCATTCCCCAGTGATATCTTTTTCCTTTCATTCTCTCTTATTTCTTCTAAGTTGTTATTGTGGAAAAAATTTGTTTTTCTCATAATTTTCAACTGTCTTATTTTTTTCCCCTCTTGAAGGAATTTCTGTAACTTTCTCAGGTTGAACCATATGAAATTGCCATTGCTGTGAATAAAAAATATGCTTGAATATCAGCAATTTCATGTGGTTCAACCTAATAGTTTTCCTCAGTGCCTAGCATAGTGCCTGGCAGATGCTCAATTAATATTTGTTGAATGAAGTAATAAATAAATCCTCCTTTCCATTGGTTTTTCTGGGGGCCTAGATAACATTAGGCAGAGAGCTCTTTACCAATTGTGGACTCAGAAGTCTCTAATCATCTTACCAGATTTGCTCATTGCCTGATTTTATTAGTTCTTTTCATCAACATGCTAAAGATAAACTTGAAGATATGCTTGTGAGCAAGCATGTGGTTACCTACATCCGTATTATTATACATAAATTTGCATGAATGTTAGTAAACATAAATTTATGGTGTATACATCTGTTTATGAGCATTTGTTTGTGTATATATATATGATTGGCATCTCAAAAAGCTGAAATATGTAAAAGAGAAGTAGAAGAAATTGAAAAGAAGGTTAGGTTTCTTAAAATACAATATTATTTCAGTCTCATCATCAATAACATGAAATGTCTATTATTCCCAAAATGTTCACCTCTGATAATCCATCCCTTTCAATGGCCTCTGAGAATTTATGCACACTTTTTTGTGCATAATAGCTGAGCCCTTGAGAGAAGACTTATTAATTAAGGGAACATTTTAGGCTTCCTGAGTTCCTGGGTGACTAGAATTGTTAACACTGTCCATGAAGATTTTTACTTCAAGTTCCCTTTAGTACTTTAATAAGCTCGTCTTTTTTGACAACTAAGATCTTTGTTTAATGAGTTGGCAAACAGGTACAGAAATTTTAAGAAATTTGTCTAAAGAAATTTAGTAAATGAATCCAGGGGAGCACTGAAACTAGGATATCTGGTTTCTACCCAGTAGGATTTCCACTTCACCCCACTGGTATTAGAATTTCACTTAATCTTCTAGCACTGATGATTCACGCCCTATGAATCATGAAGAGTTTCTTTTGTTCTTTTAGTCACCAAAAAGGTGAAGTTCAAGATCTGACTCTGACATATGGCATCAAACTCTCATGCAATGAAGAAAATAAATTTCCATATATTTAACAGCAAAGCAATACATATCCTTTGTAAAACATCCAAGTAATATAGAAGTTAATTAGTAAAAAGACACCTTTTCCAAAAGAACACTGTTAAAATAAGTTTCTACAGAACCTAGTCCTTTTTAAATGAACTCTGAAGAACTGTTTAAATGCTTATGTCACGGGAAATTTTGTTGTATTAAAAATGTGTTTTTAAGAGTTAGTTGCCTCTCTCACATCTTACTCCCAAATAAACTCCGGATGGCTTTAAGAATAAAATGAAAAAAATTGCCCCATAAAAGAATTAGAAGAACATGTAGGTGGATAACATCTACTTCTAGAGTTGAAAAGGACTCTCTCTTTTTAAAGATTATATTTACTTATTTGAGAGAGAGAGAGAATGAGTACAAGTGGGGGAGGGGAGGGGCAGAGGGAGAAGCAGACATCCCACTTAGCAGGGAACCCTGATGCGGGACTCAATCCCAGGACCCGAGGATCATGACCTGAGCGGAAGGCAGACACTTAACCAACTGAGCCGCCCAGGCGCCCCTGAGAGGGACTCTTTAAGAATAAAAGCAAAGCGGGTGCCTGGGTGGCTCAGTCGTTAAGCGTCTGCCTTCAGCTCAGGTCATGATCCCAGGGTCCTGGGATCGAGTCCCACATTGGGTTCCCTGCTCGGCGGGAAGCCTGCTTCTCCCTCTCCCACTCCCCCTGCTTGTGTTCCTGCTCTCGCTGTCTCTCTCTGTCAAATAAATAAACAAAATCTTAAAAAAAAAAAAAAAAAAAAAGAATAAAAGCAAAGCAAAAATAAGAAAGAAAAAAATTAATATATTTGACCTCATAAAAATCAAATATTTTTACACATTATAGGACACCATTAAAGTTGAAAGGAAATGACAAACTGGGAAAAATATTTAAAACATATATGCCAGATAAAGAGTTAAGATCTTTACTTTTTAAAATATAACAAATGAACAAGGAAAAAGATTACTTAAAAAACATACAACACATGAATAGACAATATCCCAAAGAAGAAATATGAATAGCCAATAAATAAGCCTTAGAAAACATTCAGTTTCACTAATAATCAAAGAGATGGGAAGTAAAATGAGACTCATTTTTTTTGCTGGTTACATCAGTACTGAGAAGGGTGTGGTAAGGGCATTCTCTACTCACTAGTGGAATGACCATTTTAGAAGGCAATTTAGCAATTCATTTCAATAAGTGTAGAGATTCTGTCCTTAAACATCACAAGAGATTATTGACTCATCCATTTTCATTGACCTAACTATTACACTTTTGCGTTGCTGATTTGTAAAGATAGTATCTCATGAATCATTCTCTAATTGCCGATCTAATGTCTCCTCAGTGATTTCTATATTTTACTTATTTATCAGTTTCTAGATATATCAGTAACAAGTTCATTAAAGTTCTAGTTTATTCATAAAAGTTTTAAAAAATTAAGCTGGCTTCAACAAAGTAAACTGGTTAAGAAATACTTTTATTATTTTCTATTACAAAAGCAATACTTATGTTTATTGTAGAAGAATGTAGGGGATAAGGACAAGGGGGGAAAATCCCTAATTTTACTTCCAAGTGTAATACTTGGGGTACATTATTCTAGACCTTTTTCTAGCTGTAAATATAAGTCTATATTATACATGTTGTCAAAGGTTAAAGGTTAAAAATGTATATGCTCATCTACATATACATATACATGATGGGAAATGACAAGCCAGACCATAATTTCCTGTTGTGGGCGGTAGATATTAACATTTAGAAAGTGGTTTAAAATAGCCTTTTGTTTTAATTAACCTTTTTTTTAATATACTCAATTTTTTTTATAGTTCTTCTTTTTTGAGTTCCCTATTAATATTTTTTGTTAGATTGTATTTTAGCCAAGTGTAATCCCAAGATTGTTAGAACTGTTTTGTTTTAGTTTGACCTAGTCTACTGGAATTTCTACAGAGCAATAAATTACCATTTACCTATGGTTTGTTCTGCATGCAAATTGCAGTCACTATAATTTATAGAAGTTACTCGTATCATTTCATCTTTGCATTTAAGGCCGTATTAAATATCTTTTCCTTTGAAAGAAAATAATTTTCTTTTTTTTAAAGAAAATAATTTTCTTAATGATATTTCCTTAGGCACTCTATGGGATACAAAGTGGAGTAGTAATATAAATAAAACATTTTTAATTAGATAAAATTCACATAACAAAATTTAAAAATGTACACAAAATGAATCATTTTAACCATTTAAAAATGTACAATTCAATGAGCTTTAGTATATTTACAATACTGGGCAAACAAACCCTCACCACTATCTGATTGTAGACCATTTTCATCATTCCAAAAAGCAGCCCCATACCCGCTAGCCGTTATTCCCTATTTCCCCTTTCCTCACCCCTGGCAACCACTAATCTACTTCTGTCTTCATAGATTTGCCTCTTCTGGACATTTAATATAAATGGAACCATACAGTATATGGTCTTTTTAAAAAAATTTATTGGAGAGAGAGGGAGAGAGTGCATACGCGCGTGAGCTGGAGGCAGGGCAGAGGTAGTGGGAGAGGGAGAGAGAATCTCAAGCAGACTCCATGCTGAGTGCGAAGCCCGACTTGGGGCTCCATCTAATGACCCTGAGATCACAAACCTGAGCTGAAACCAACAGTCAGACGCCCCAATATGTGGTCTTTCATGACTGACTTTTCACTTAACATTATATTTTCATGTATCAGCACTTTTTATGGCTGAGTAATATCCCATTATGCAGATATACCACATTTTGTTTATTCATCAGTTGATGGAAATTTGAGTCATTTCCATTTTTTGACTATTGTGAATAATGCTGCTATGAACATTCATGTACGTGTGTTCATGTGTCAACACATGTTTCCAATTCTCTTGGGTCTGCATCTAGGAGTAGAATTGCTAAGTCATTTGGTTTAACTTTTTGAGAAGTATGTAACATTTCTGAAAGCTTAATATGGTGGGCCACTTAACTAAGCACATGACTTACACTATCTCCTTGAATTCTCACAGCTTTCTTCAGTAGGTCCAAATATTATGTCCATTTTACAGATGAGGGCACTGCAACTTGAAGATGTTAAACAACTTGCTCAAGTGTTCAAGCTGGTTGGGACAGATCCAGGATTTGAACTCAGACAGTCTGGCTCTAGAACCTGAACTCTTTACGTATCGTCTTAAGACACAGATGGTTCAAAATGGGTAGAAAATAGCACACGAGTAACAAAACAAGGTGGAATGAAGTAAGACATACAAGAGCCATGTAATGTGCCTAGAGAATTGGAGGTGGAGAGTGGAATCAAGAAAGGCTTTGCAGGAGAGGAAACATTTGAAGTGAACTTTAATATATGGCAACCAATTCAAGAAGAACTGGGGTGAAGGCCAACTAGGTGAAAGGACCATTAGAGGGATGGCGAGTTAGCTGTACCTCACGTGCCAATTCCGGTTCAAGGTAGTGGTTGTCTGCAGCACTGTATTGAGACATTGCGTCCCAGCTCAGTGGGAAAGAGTATGATGATTAATTAGCAGGATCTGCTAAAGGCAGGGGAGGGGAGATTTGAAGCACTCATGGTAAGAGTTTTCATCACTGGACTATTATGACATGGACATGAGAAATTATGGGTCATGTTCTGGAGAACAATGACTACTATATGATTTTAACTGGATTGTAGGGTATGTGCAGGAGAGTGGAGGATAGAATAAGATTGGAAATATGTGACGAGGCCATATTGCAATGTGTCTTAAATGACAGACTGAAGAGTTTGTGTTTACTTCAGTAGATAGTGAGGAGTCATTGAAGATTTTTGAACAGGGAATAGTGTCATAGGAACCCTAGTATAAGAATAATCTAGCAGTGACATAGAGAATGAACTGATGTGGAAAAAAATTAGAAACAAGGAGACCACTTAGGGTCATATTAAAAAATTTAATGGGTCAGGATGGTGCCATATTAAAACAAGGAGCTACCACTTTTTCTGATTAATTTGAGAGAGATTAGGTGAGAGGAAATGAACACTCTAATATTATGTTGGTGATACATTATTCAACTTCTCTGGAGGATAGTCTGGCAACGTATACAAAAAAGCCTTAAAAAAAAAGCCTTAGGGGCGCCTGGGTGGCTCAGTCGTTAAGCGTCTGCCTTCGGCTCTGGTGATGATCCCAGGATCCTGGGATCGAGCCCCGCATCGGGCTCCCTACTCAGTGGGAAGCCTGCTTGTCCCTCTCCCTCTCCCACTCCCCCTGCTTGTGTTCCCTCTCTCGCTGTCTCTCTCTCTCTGTCAAATAAATAAATAAAATCTTAAAAAAAAAGCCTTAAAAAATGGTCCATTCTTTTTAATCCAGTATCTAGAATTATGCCAAAAAAATAATCCTGAGCATATGCAAAGATGTAGTTCTAAAAGTGTTCATTGCATTGCCATTTAAAAAACAAAAACAAACGTAACCCAGATACTGGCTGTACCGTTTCTCCTCTTGAAACCATCCCCCCTGAGGCAGGACTCAGCATTTAATTCACTGTAGAGAACTCAGTGCATTTAGTTAGCTATGTTGAAGTTTACTGAAGATTATGTAGGCAAGATGGAAGAGTGTTTTTGTTTGTTTTTGCTAATTGATAAATGCCCAGCAAACTTGGTAGATTACTCTTAGACATTTCTACCTCCTCTGCAGTGCTGGGCAAGAATTCTCATCTCTCCAACTCTTGTCCACACAGCACTTAGCCTTGACACCCCCCCTTTCCTTCTTCCTTCTTTTACTGTTCAGACTTACTTCTTCGGCTTTGACTTTGGGTCTCAAAACCTATTCCGAGTTAGGCTTTTTTTTGAAAAGCTGGTTTCTATTAGAAAAAAATTGTTGTAAATATTTGTGGAGGATATAAAAATTACTCATGAGTTACACAAAACATTAGGAACACATATGTCAAAAAAAAAAAAAAAAAGAAAGGGGATTTGTTAAATAAATTATGGTACAACCTCTTCCTAACTAACACTTATTGAGCATTCTTCGGATATAGTTCCTCCCTAGGTGATTGTGTTCATTTCCATGGTTTTAAATATTGTTTATGTGCCGACAACCCCCAGATTTATACCTCCTGGCACAAATCTTTCCTTTGTGCTCCAGATACATATTATCTCACTCCAGACTACTATCTATACTTGTTATCTCCACTTGATGTCTCATAGCTCCAGTTTACTATGTTAACCTTGGTCTTCCCCCACCCTGGTCTTTCCAAACTTGAAAAACAGCAGTGTCATCTGTTAAGTTATTAAAGTCAGACAGTAGGCATCCTTGATTCTTTTCTTCTTTGCTACTCCATATCGAATTCATTAACAAGTCTGTTTGGAACTGCCTTCAAGATATAGTCATCAATCCCTTTTCATATCCATTGCCACCCCCACTCCAGAAGGAGTTTCCACGCAGAGAGCACATGTTGTGTAAAAGTAGAGACCTCAGAGGGCTGGATTGTCCAAGGAAACTACAGTTGTATCCAGGGGATGGGGGGCGTGTAGGTCCATGTGTTTTTAAGAAGATGAGGCGGTGGAGAGGTGGGAGATGATGGGTTTCAGAGCAAAGGCAGTAAGTTCTGTAGGGAGCCCAACCAGGAACTGGAGGGAAACACACAGGCCATTTATTTATTTATTTATTTATTTATTTATAAGATTTTATTTATTTATTTGAGAGAGAGAGAGAACACAAGCAGGGGGAGCAGCAGAGGGAGAGGGAGAAGCAGGTTCCCCACTGAGCAGGGAGCCCCATGTGGGACTCGATCCCAAGACCCCGGGACCATGACCTGAGCTGAAGGCGGACGCTTCACCAACTGAGCCACCCAGGCACCCCGGGCCATCTCCTTTTACAAATACTAGTAAAGTGGGACGCCTGGGTGGCTCGGTCATTAAGCATCTGCCTTCAGGTCAGGTCATGATCCCAGAGTCCTGGGATCGAGTCCCATATCAGGCTCCCTGCTCAGCGGGGAGCCTGTTTCTCTCTCTGCCTGCCGCTCCCCCTGCTTGTGCTCTCTCTCTCTCTGACAAATAAATAAAATCTAAAAAAAAAAAAAAAAAAAAGAAATACTAGTAAAGAAAAAATAATCATACCAACACAGGGTAATAGCACAAATCACAGTCTTTTAATAAACAAGGAGATGTTAGAAAACTTTTTCCATCCCATCTGGAAGAATAGGTCTTGCTAAAGGTACAATATCAAAGGTGTGACTATTAAGAGTAGTGGTTAGAAAAGGGAAAATAATAGAAACACAAATGTTCATGTTTAGCTATGGGTGAATTTATTTAATCTCAAAGTCAGAACTAGCTTTATGTTGGCAGATTATAACTTTGGAGGAAAGCCCAATATATACTTCCTTTCCTTTCTCTCTCTGTCTCTCTTTTTTAAGTAGGCTCTATCTGCATGTGGAGCCCAACACAGGGCTTACAGTCCTGACCCCGAGGCAAGACCTGAGCTGAGATCAAGGGTTGGACGCTTAACCAACTGAGCCACCCAGGCTCCCCCCTTTACTTTCTTTCTTTCTTTCTTTTTTTTTTTTTTGTGTTAAAACATTTGAAATTAAGATATCATTTATAAACCACAAAATTCACCCTTTTAACATGTGCAGTTCAATGTTTTTAGTATTTTCGCAAGGTTAAAAATCCATCCCAGCTATTTCATTCTGGAACATTTTTTACCACCCCCCAAATAAAACCCATACCATGAACAGTTACTCCCCAATTTCCCTCTCTCCAGCCCCTGAAAATTACTAATCTACTTTCTGTCTCTATGAGTTTACCTATTCTGGATATTTCATATAAATACAATCATACAGTAGGTAGCCCTCTGTGACTGGCTTCTTTCACTTAGAATAATGTTGTCAAGATTCGTCCATGTTGTAGCACATATCAGTACATACTTCATCTCTTTATATGGCCAAATAATATTCCCCTGTGTAGATATGCCATATTTTATCTATCCATTCATCATTTGATGGACATTTGGGTTGTTTCCACTTTTTAAACTTTTGTGACCAATGTTGCAATAAACATTTGTTTTTAAGTTTTTATGTGGACTGTGTTTCCACTTTTTCAGGACATAATATCTAGAAGTGGACTTGCTGGGTGATATGGTAACTCTGTGTTTAACTTTTTTCCGCTAGCTTTCTTTTTTTTATTGAATTATGTTTGACATAACATTATGTAAATTTAAGGTGTACAACATTTTGATTTGGTGCATTTATATATTGTAATATGATTCCCATTGGAGCAATAGTTAGAACCTCTACCACATCACATAATTATCACTTCTTTCTTGAGGTAGGAATAACCAAGATCTGGTGTCTTATCAAGTTTGAAAATTACAACGCAGTATTATTGTTCATAGTTTATGTTTAACTTTTTGTGGAACTACCAAAGTGTATTCCAAAGTGGCTACACCACTTTACATTCCTACTAGCAATGGATTCCAATTTTTCTACATTTTTGCTAACACTCGTTATTGCCTTTTTTAATTATAGCCACTATCGTGGCTTGCTTTCCTTTCTGCTCTCACTTGCTGACTGAAACCTGTTATTTCACTCATCGTTCTTTATTTTAAGTCATCTGAAGATGACTGAAACTGGTAGCCCACGCAATGTTTTAAAAATCAGGAAATTTCTAGCAAGCCTGGAATATTTGGAAGTTCTGGTAATATTGGGCAACAATTAGTCATAGTGGAGTAAGGACCCTATAATTTTCATCATCTTCTAAAGTCTTATACTTTGGTCTGGTTTCCACATTGATTTTTTTTTTTTTTAACCTGGCTCCATAGATAATTGAATTTGCAGTTCCTGGTTAAAGCCATTTGGCATAACTTAATTTTGTATGTTGACTTTCAGAGCAAAATATAATGTATTCCATATAGAAGTAGATTCAGAAATAAATCTAAGGAGGTACATAAACTTTATGGGGAAAATTATAAAATGTTATTGAGAGAAATCAGAGAAGGCCTAAATAAATGAAGAGAAATAATATATTCAAGGTTAGAAAGATTCAGTTCTCCCTAATAGAATCTAATTCAGTACAATACAATAAGAATTCCAACATGATTATTTATGGATACTTGACAAAATAATTCTAAAATTGATTTGGAAAAGCAGAGGCCCAAGGATAACCAAGATACATCTCAAGAAGAATATGGTAGAAGGACAGTTGCTCTACCAGATTATCACATGACTTATAAAGCTAAAGTGATTAATATCTATTAAACTAGGGGCGCCTGGGTGGCTCAGTCATTAGGCGTCTGCCTTCGGCTCAGGTCATGATCCCAGGGTGCTGGGATCGAGCCCCGCATCGGGCTCCCTGCTCCACGGGAGGCCTGCTTCTCCCTCTCCCGCTCCCCCTGCTTGTGTTCCCTCTCTGGCTGTCTTTCTCTCTGTCAAATAAATAAAACCTTTAAAAAAAAAGATCTATTAAACTAATAGATCAATGGAACAGAATCTAGAGGCCAGCAACAGAAACAGGGGAAATTTATTTTTTTATTTTTTTAAAGATTTTATTTATTTATTTGAAAGCGAGAGAGATAGCGAGAGAGCGAACACAAGCAGGGGGAGTGGGAGAGGGAGAAGCAGACTTTCTGCTGAGCAGGGAGCCCGATGCGGGGCTCAATCCCGGGACCCTGGGATCATGACCTGAGCCGAAGGCAGACGCTTAACGACTGAGCCACCCAGTCGCCCCAGAAACATGGGAAATTTATGACTTAATATATGAATAGATACATCATTGCAAATCATAAGGATAAAAAGGACTCTTCAATAAATGGTACTGGGACAATTTGTTATCCATATGAAGAAAAAATTCAGGTTTGTATGATACGTGAAAATAAACGTTAAGCTGTTTGAAGATTTACACATAAAAACCAAAGTTTAAAACATTGAGAAATACATGTAGAAGAATATCAAGGAACATATCATCATCATCACATCAAGGAAGGGAAGGATTTCTTAAGCAAGACACAAAAAAACACATCCTCAGAGAAGAATATTGATAAATGAAATAAAATGTTTTCAGCCAAAGACATAATGAAAAATTTTGAAAAGACAACTCACAAGAAGAAGTATTTTCAAAATAGATAATTGATCAGCAATTGGTATTTTAATAATTTTTTCAAATCAGTAAGACAAGGACAAACAACCCAATAAAAATGTTCAGAGGAGGTCAGAATGGCCAATAAACCTATGACAACATGCTCAATATTATTAATCAGAGAAATGTAAAATAAAACTACTATCTGATTGGAAGCCATGAAAAAAAATCTTACACTTCCAAGTTCCAAGCAAGATCTATGGGAACTCATGATCACTGTAAGGAAGAGTAAAATCAGTAAAAATAAATCCAGAAGACAATTTGGCAATATCTCAAATTTGAAGATGCTTATAACTTTCCCACTCAGTGGTTCCACTACTGGAGTACTTTTGTCTCCATGCAACAGGATAGAGGTACAAGAATATTCTTGGCGGCTTTGTTTGTAATAGTAAAAAAATTGAGTTGGTCATCAACAGAAGAATGGATAAATACATTTTGGTATGTTCATCTAATGCCGTACAATACAGCACTGAAAAGAGATACAGTTGACCCTTGAACAACACAGAGTTGGGGTGACACCCCCCTCTCCCCTGTAGTAAAAAATCTACATATAACTTTGGACTCTCCAAAAACTTAACTCCTAATAGCCTACTGTTGACCAGAAGCCTGAATAATATGTAAACAGTCAATTAATACATATTTTGTATGTTCTATGTATTACATACCTAAAGTAAGCTAGAGAAAGGAAAAAATGTTATTTAGAAAATCATAAGAGAAAATACATTTACAGTACTGTACTGTATTTATAAAAAAAAAGTCTGCATATAAGAGGACCTACACAGTTCAAACTCATGTTGTTTAAAGGTCAACTGTACATTAAGGTAACATAAAACAATTTTTAACAAATGAATGTTGAATGAAAAAAAGTTATAAGAACATTATGTTTATGTAAATTACATAAAGTTTAAAAGCATGTACAAACTAGACAATGTACTGAATAAGGGTATAGTCACATGTAGGAAAACTGTAAAGAAAACCAAAGAAATGATAGAAAAGGAAGAAATGGCGGGAGACTGGTAGGTTACTTCTGTGCATGGGTAAGAAGATGAATCAAAGGAAGGATAAAGAAGAGGTGATACACCAATGGTATGCTTTATTTCCTAAAATAAGTAGTGGGTGCACCCAGGTGGGTGCACGGGTGTGTATCAAACACACTGTTTATGTATGAAATAGTGTAGTAAAATTTCGGAGAGGTTTTCGTGAAGAAAGACAGTGGGGACGGGAAAGAGTTAATTGGGAACCCGGTTTGTGGAGGAGTATCAAATGGAGAAGAGAGGGATCAAAGAAAGACCGGACTTCAGAGTTTTGCCCAAGGTTGGCCTTTTCAAGACAGGGGTTGTATTTCTTTCCATATGAACCTCACAAAAAGAAAATTGGGAAAAGGTACATATTTTCTTTGGATATTTTGCACAGGAGATTACTACTCCTTGGGGCATAAGGAACTGAAAACATTACATACACTAACAATGTGAAAAGGCATAGTAAAGGAATTTTCTTTTCTTCTCCTTTAAGTGGCTTGATGAATTTGGAAGAGCACTGGATTAAGAGTCAGAGACCCAAGTGTCTAGTTTTGCTCTGTCCTTAATTAGTTGTGTGACCTTCGGTTACTAATTTAGTCTCACTGGATCTCAGTTTCCTTAACGAGATGATTTCTAAGGTTCAGCTTTAAGTTCAGTCATTCTATGAGTTAGAGAGCCTCTCAACCAAAAAGTAAGTGGGCATGTACATTCATCATTTTAATAAAGATATATTCTATTAATTTGGAAAAGCCGAAGTGAGTATTAATTTTCCTCCCACAGTCTTAATGAAGAAATAAAGAAACTAATTTTCCATTACCATTCAAGGGACAATCCACTCCTTCACAGATTGTGAAATTAATGTAACAGATCCAACCAACTGAACAGTCTATGCATCTTTCTTCCCCTCTCCAATCCCAAGCCCTAGAACTGTATTTTATATAAACAAAGTTTAAAAAGTTAACTAAAAATTAGTGCAGTTTTAAAACTTAGTTTATATATAGTAATGTAGTTAGAGCAAAATGCCTGCGACACCTTCCAGTATCTTTGACTTTGTACCATTTATTGTTATCAATGTCTGAAACACAGCAGATATTATGAACTCTACTAATTATAGTTTTGCTAATTAAAATCACTTGTATCTATAATGCATTCTTTTCCTAAGGTGTTCAGGGTAGTTAGCAGATATTAAATCATTTATCTTTACAACATATTAATGAAGCTAGTAGGAACAAATATTACTCTCATAATTTAGAGGAGAATATTAAAAGTCAAAGAGTAGGTCATGATCATATAGCCATTTTTTGTCATGAATTTTAAGACTAGATCTCTCTCTCTCTGTATATATATATATATATACACACGCAATATTTCATATATTATGTATATATATTATATTCTCTTCCTCTCATATATTCCTCCCCCATCCACTTCTTATTGAGAGGCAGTTCCCTATTGTGTGTAACCCTAGTGGGATGCAAAGACTTGCCTTCCAAAAGAGGGATGATCTTTCCTTTCCCAAGCTTGGGGCAGCCAGGGTAAGGACACTTTATCTAAGATCCAGAATTTGGCACTTCAGCTCAGGGGTTTGAATCCTGAGGGAGTAACACACAGATGCAGAAATAATTTAGGAGGGGCGCCTGGGTGGCTCAGTCGTTAAGCATCTGCCTTTGGCTCAGGTCATGATCCCAGGGTCCTGGGATCGAGCCCCGCATCGGGCTCCCTGCTCAGTGGGAAGCCTGCTTCTCCCTCTCCCACTCCCCCTGCTTGTGTTCCCTCTCTCGCTGTGTCTCTCTCTGTCAAATAAATAAATAAAAATCTTAAAAAAAAAAAAGAAACAATTTAGGAATTACTTGTAATAGCAAAGACAACAAGAGTCTACAATGGTGTTAAGTGTCTGATGTCAGTTGCGTCTGTGGTGTGACTCTTCTTGGTGTCCTAAGTAACCTGCTCCTCTGGTTTTGTCTGGGTTCTGGCTCCTGCTGTTCAGGCTTCCTTGGTGTCTGTCCCTTTTTTGAATCTCCCCCAGGCTTCTCATCAATTTTGTGAGCTGCTCAATTCCCTTCCAACAAATTCTTTTTCTGCTTATGTTAGCCAGAGTTGATTTCAATCGCTTGCATACAAGAGCATAGATTTCCTTAATCTTCCTTCTGTTCAAGACACCTTATTTTAATCATTGAGTTGTCCTATACACTTAAGATGTTTAAGTTTTGTATTAAATTAAAATTTTTTTCTACCATATTAGTTGAAGCCTTGTTGTGAAATCCTAAGAATTCTGTGTGTATGGCCTTTAGAATAATGCCAAACACATATTTTCTACTGGACCTTTATTTAATCAATAAAATTAAAATGGAATCATAGATTGAAAATATTTCCATTATAGCAAGCAAGGAAAGGCAAGATATAAAGTAGTATGTATAAAATGATCTTAATTTTGTAAACATATATCTGGGTAGAAAAAAGCACTAAAAGGATAGACAATGAAAATACTAATGGGGTAACATCTGGATCATGGGATTATAGGTTAGATTTCTTCTTTGTGCTTTATTTTGACAATTAAAAAATCAACATGTATTTATCATAATTATTAAAAACTCACAGTAACTTAAAATTCTGTTTCTTATGGAAATTTCCAAAATTTACAAAAATGGAAAAAAATAGTTCTTATCCTACAAACATAGAAAGAACACTATTCGGGGTGCCTGGGTGGCTCAGTCGGTTGGGCATCTGCCTTGGCTGGGGTTATGATCTCAGGGTCCTAGGACCCTTACCATCAGCAGGGAGCCTGCTTCTCCCTCTCCCCTGACCTCCCTCTAAAATCTTTAAAAAAAGAAAAAGAAAAAGAAGGAAAAGTAGTCATTACTCAGCTTCAACAATTTATTGGCACATATCTGATTTCACCTGATATGTGCCCTACTCCCCACTAATGTTATATTATCAACTTAGAAAGATGTTTTTCATTTCATTGATTATTCCTTCTCTCCCATATGTTACCTTTCCTTTTAGGAATTTTTATTCAATATCTCTTTCTTCCATGCGTGTATTCCTTATTCTCATATTTTTCTTTCCTTTATCCTTTGTCTCTTTATTTTGGTTAAATTTCTAAGTTTGCTTCCTACTTTACGAATTCCGCTTCCAACTTTTGTTGTGTCCTGCTTTCAGTGCAGTTTTAAATTTGGTGATCATGTTTTAAATCCCATCTTTTCTATTCTCAAATTGTTTCATTTTTAAGAATGCCTATTTTGATCTCATAAATGCAATGTAGTCTTGGACCTTATTGGGAATAAGAATCAGAAAATTTTCTAAACTTTTCTCTTGTTTTTGAGGCGAATTTAGAGTGAGCCATCTCTCTGACGATTCTAGGTCAAGGGTGGGCAAACTACAGCTCTCAGGGGCCAGTTTTTGTAAATAAAATGTTATTGGAACACAGTCACTTTGATTTCCGTAGCATCTCTGGCTGCTTTTGCAGTATAGAGGTTATAATAGCTGCTTTCCTACTACATACAATGCAGCACTCTCTTTTTGCCACAGACTATATGGCTTGGAAAACCTAAGATTTTTATGATTTGGCCCTTTATGGAAAAAGTTGACCCCCTTTTCTATGGTGGTTTCTTACTTTTGAATTTCAGAATATTTTCATAGGTCCAGAGATTTTTCTTTATTTGCATATCCAGAAGTACTGAGAACAAAGGGTTAGTTCCAGAATCAAATGGGTGGGGGGAGGGGCTTTTCAAATTTTACCAGCTTTCAGCCCCACATTAGACCTACCAAATCAGAGCTCTCTGTTGTACCTTCTTTCTTCCTCATGCTGCTCTGGCTCTACCATTCATACTGTCCTGAAGATGTCCCAGCCATTCTGCCTCGATGTCCAGCTCTGTGATTCAAACTTGAGGAGTGGGGGTGGGTGAGGGCTCCTGCCTGGAAAAAGTCTACTCGGAAGACTAGCTTTTTTTCCTCCATGCTTTTGCTGATTTCTCCTCTATGTTAATACAAACCAATAAGAATTAAAATGTTATCTTAAGCTCTTTTGGCTTGACATAAATAGCTACCATCGGTAAGTGAAATAAACTTGAATTTTTAACCTGTAACTGGTTTTCGGTTCACAGCATAAATTATATACATATTAGGAAGTTCACATAGGGCAATGTGAATTAAACATTATCATTATCTTGGGTCAAAGTAGTTTACTATTTCATAACAAGAGAAGAAGATTTTCCAAAAATGAGTCAGACCCTGAGTAGGCCACAGAATGAACCACAGATTTGGAATTAATATTAGCTTATGTGACTTTGGGAAAATTATTTGAATTTTCTGGCCTTACCATCAGAATTATAGTTGAAATTGAGGATTTTCTTTCCTTCTGGCCCTAAAATTCTTTAATGGTACTCTTGAGCAGTCTTAGAACCTGTGTAATAGTGGTCAGCTCCAGTGGGTCTCCACAGAGCAGCCTGCAGTGGCTCAGGCCGGGCTGGGGGGAAGGTGAGGGGTAGAGGGTTAAAGGCCTAAAGATGTAGAAATTAACTGAAAAATAGTACAATTTTTTTTTCCCCCCAGGACTGGTTCATGTCTCTCTTGCTAGGTATTGTGAAATTGTTCCTACCTGACTTAACAAGGATGTTTCAAGCCACATTTGGCCAGAACACAAATTTCTATGTTAGATAAATTTTATGTGAAGAATTTTTTTCAGAAAATTACTTCAAGTTGGCCTTGTGCTTTATTTTGTTATTTAACTCAGATCCATGTTTTGGATGCAGTTTAATACACTTGATTTGACTTACTGAACTCTATGACTAAAGGGGCCCAACAAGCATTTTAGTGTATTTTATAGCAGTATATGTTTAAGAGCTCTTTCATCCTTTTCCTACTTCTGTGGAATTCCTATAAATGTCATGAAGTTTTACTGCGATTGAAATGAAGGAAGTCTATGTCCTTGAAAAGTCTGTAAGCAGTCTATAGGTATGTAAATGGTATTACCTATTTATGAACATCATATAAAAGTTTAAATAGCATTAACATGAATGGAATAAAATAAGATGTTGAAAATACGTCTACATTAGCAACTGAAGCGAATTGGAGGGAAAATTGAATTAATTATCTGGGTAACTGCCTCACTGTTTCACTTTAAGCTTGGGACAGAGTATTGGGAGAAGCCTGCTGTTCAGGTTGGGTGATGGAAATGCCTTCTTTCAGAAAAAAGTTTCTTTAAGTTTGAGTTGGTATATCCAGGGTTGCAAGAACAGAACTACTTTTTCCTGATTAAAATTTTTTTCTGTCCTCTTAAGATGGTTTGTTTCTGCATCTACTGCCTTATCTCACAGTTTGAGTGAGGGAAAAACAGGTAGATGTCTTATCTATAGTCTACAATTAGTTCTGGAGGAAGAAGGGGGGTGGGCAGAGATTAACATTCCACAGCATTATTTAGCAAAAATGGGGATCTTTTTTTTTTTTTTTTTTTTTTAATCTCAATGTAAAAACTCAGTGAAGAATATCCCTACTTCATGCATCAAAGGTATTCAACACAGATAGGGCTTAAGTAAACCTTTGTTTTGAAGTTATGGATTAAATCTTCAACCACAGTATGAAAGAAGAGGGAAGAAAGTGTGGAAGGCTCAGAGAAACTCATATACACCATTTCTGGGAAAATACTTGGCTTAGAGAAGAGAGGAATAGTTTTAGTATTTGAAGCCCTAGGCAAAAGGTAACTCCATTCTGGGTCAATTGACTGTCAATGTGAACATGAAGCTGATTCAAATCCCCTGCTCCTTTTTGGTGTTATAAGCAGCCCTAGTTAGTGAATTTATGACCATGAAGAGAAGAGATACCAGAAATGATATCTTCAATTTGACAAGAATACTGTATCTAGTGAATTACCCATAAAATGGTCACATAATGGACTTTTAGGTCATACTTGAATTAAAGACAGTCAGTCATAACTAGAAGCTAATCCACAAATATAAAGATAAATCTATAGCCTTATGTCACATTATAATATCTAGTAGAATCAATTAATGGATACTATTTGGGTCATGGCAACACAGGATAGCCATAATCTAATGGCAAATTACAAAATTCAATGTCTAGTTCTTAAATGTGTAAAAATTCAGCTTTATCTGTTTTCTCATGAAACTGATTTGACTAAAGAATCATATGAACCTAATTAATAAGTGATCATTAATATTCAATAAGAGGTTCATGTGGTTTAGTGTATTAGTCTACTGGTGAAGACAAAGTAGGATCAGAAGTTGTTATGGTAAATAAAGTTTCAGAAAAAAGGGATGATCTGAAGCTGTGATAGGCACAAGAGTAGTTATTACAGCAGTAATCATTATAGAGTGACTCACAAACTTTAGCATACTAATCACTAGGAATTGTTTGTTAAAAAACTTTATAAAGTAGAGTGAATTTTTGTTAGGAAGAATTCTGTATATATGTAGGCCTATTAAATATTATTGATGTTTGTCACTTGTTTTTATATTTTGGTATAAAACATTCTCCTTGATCTTCTATAACTTCTTCATAGTGATAACAATGTCATGTCACACTAACCAATATCATCACAGGTACACCAATAATATCACAGGTGATATTAATGAAGACTCTGAGAGATATCAAGACGATGACAAACATTTTGACTCATTTTTTTTTTAAGATTTTATTTATTTATTTGACAGAGAGAGACACAGTGAGAGAGGGAACACAAGCAGGGGGAGCAGGAGAGGGTGAAGCAGGCTTCCCATGGAGCAGGGAGCCCGATGCGGGGCTCGATCCCAGGACCCTGGGATCACGACCTGAGCCGAAGGCAGATGCTTAACGACTAAGCTACTCAGGCGCCCTCATTTTGACTCATTAAACCAGATTAAATTATGGTTGATGTGTCCTGTTATTAAGCACATTTTACTGTGCTTGAAAACTCATTGTGCATTTGTGATATTAGTAACTCTTTATAAACAGAATATTGGAATAGGTAGATATTCCATATAGCAATCATACCAGAGGAAGAGAGAACAATAAATGTTAGTATAGTAGGCAATTATCCATGAACTGTGATATTTGGGAGGCCTCCCTAATGGAAAATATCTTTCTATTGTGGTGTTACTGTGGTTCAAATGTGGTCATCAGAGATATTGGTTAACATATGTGATTAAAGATACTGGGTATTTGCTATGCATCCAGAGCTTTATGCTTATTATCTCAACTGACTCTCAGAATCATCCCAAAAAGTAGGTAATATTATTATTTTTTGTTTGTTTGTTTTTTGTTTTTTTTTATTTTATTATGTTAATCACCATACATTACATCATTAGTTTTTGATGTAGTGTTCCATGATTCATTGTTTGCGTATAACACCCAGTGCTCCATTCAATATGTGCCCTCTTTATTTTTTTATTTTTTCTTTTTTTTTAAAGATTTCATTTATTTATTTGACAGACAGAGACACAGTGAGAGAAGGAATACAAGCAGGGGGAGTGGGAGAGGGAGAAGAAGGCTTCCCACTGAGCAGGAAGCCTGATGCGGGGCTTGATCCCAGGATCCTGGGACCATGACCTGAGCCAAAGGCAGACGCTTAATGAATGAGCCACCCAGGCACCCCAATACGTGCCCTCTTTAATACCCATCACCAGGCTAACTCATCCCCCCACTCCCCTCCCCTCTAGACCCTCAGTTTTTTTCTCAGAGTCCACAATCTCTCATGGTTCGTGTCCCCCTCCGATATCCCCCCCCTCGGTTTTCCCTTCCTACTATCTTCTTTTTTTTTTTAAACATATAATATATTATTTGTTTTAGGGGTACAGGTCTGTGATTCATCAGTCTTACACAATTCACAGAGCTCACCATAACACATACCCTCCCCAATGTCTATCACCCAGCCACCCCATCCCTCCCACCCCCCACCATTCCAGTAACCCTCAGTTTGTTTCCTGAGATTAAGAATTCTTCGTATCAGTGAGATCATATGTTACATGTCTTTCTCTGATTGACTTATTTCGCTTAGCATAATGCCCTCTAGTTCCATCCACATCGTTGCAAATGGAAAGATTTCATTCCTTTTGATGGCTGCATAATATTCCATTACACACATATACCACATCTTCTTTATCCATGGACATCTAGGCTCTTTCCACAGTTTGGCTATTGTGGGCATTGCTGCTATAAACATTGGGATGCATGTACCCATTCGGATCACTATGTTTGTATCTGGGGTAAATACCCAGTAGTGCAATTGCTGGGTTGTACGGTAGCTCCATTTTCAACTTTTTGAGGAACCACCATACTGTTTTCCAGAGTGGCTGCACCAGCTTGCATTCCTACCAACAGTGTAGGAGGGTTCCCCTTTTGCCACATCTCCGCCAACATCTGTCGTTTCCTGACTTGTTAATTTTAGCCATTCTGACTGGTGTGAGGTGGTTATCTCAGTGAGGTTTTGATTTGGATTTCCCTGATGCCGAGTGATGTTGAGCACTTTTTCATGTGTCTGTTGGCCATTTGGATGTCTTCTTTGGAAAAATGTCTGTTCATGATTTCTGCCCATTTCTTGATTGGATTATTTGTTCTTTGGGTGTTGAGTTTGGTAAGTTCTTTATAGATTTTGGATACTAGTCCTTTATTTGATATGTCATTTGCAAATATCTTCTCCCATTCTGTCAGTTGTCTTTTGGTTTTGTTGACTGTTTCCTCTGGTGTGCAAAAGCTTTTTATCTTTTTTTTTTAAGATTTTATTTATTTATTTGACAGAGAGACACAGCGAGAGAGGGAACACAAGCAGGGAGAGTGGGAAAGGGAGAAGCAGCCTTCCTGCATAGCAGGGAACCCGATGCAGAACTCGATCCCAGGACCCTGGGATCATGACCTGAGCTGAAGGCAGACGCTTAACAACTGAGCCACCCAGGCACCCCGCAAACGCTTTTTATCTTGATGAAGTACCAATAGTTCATTTTGCCCTTGCTTCCCTTGCCTTTGGCGATGTTTCTAGGAAGAAGTTGCTGTGGCTGAGGTTGAAGAGTTTGCTGCCTGTGTTCTCCTCTAGGATTTTGATGGACTCCTGTCTCACATTTAGGTCTTTCATCCATTTTGAGTTTATTTCTGTGTGTGGTGTAAGAAAATGGTCCAGTTTCATTCTTCTGCATGTGGCTGTCCAATTTTCCCAACACCATTTGTTGAAGAGACTGTCTTTTTTCCATTGGACATTCTTTCCTGCTTTGTCGAAGATTAGTTGACCATAGAGTTGTGGATCCATTTCTGGGCTCTCTATTCTCTTCCATTGATCTATGTGTCTGTTTTTGTGCCAGTACCATATTGTCTTGATGATGACAGCTTTGTAATAGAGCTTGAAGTCCGGAATTGTGATGCCACCAGCTTTGCTTTTCTTTTTCAACATTCCTATGGCTATTCGGGGTCTTTTCTGGTTCCATACAAATTTTAGGATTATTTGTTCCATTTCTTTGAAAAAAGTGGATGGTATTTTGATAGGGATTGCATTAAATGTGTAGATTGCTCTAGGTAGCATTGACATCTTCACAATATTTGTTCTTCCAATCCAAGAGCATGGAATGTTTTTCCATTTCTTTATGTCTCCCTCAATTTCTTTCATGAGTATTTTATAGTTTTCTGAGTACAGATTCTTTGCCTCTTTGGTTAGATTTATTCCTAGGTATCTTATGGTTTTGGGTGCAGTTGTAAATGGGGTCAACTCCTTAATTTCTCTTTCTTCTGTCTTGTTGTTGGTGTATAGAAATGCCACTGATTTCTGTGCATTGATTTTATATCCTGCTAGTTTACTGAATTCCTGTATGAGTTCTAGCAGTTTTGGGGTGAAGTCTTTTGGGTTTTCCACATAAAGTATCATATCATCTGCAAAGAGTGAGAGTTTGACTTCTTCTTTGCTGATTCAGATGCCTTTTATTTCTTTTTGTTGTCTAATTGCTGTGGTTAGGACTTCTAATACTATGTTGAATAGCAGTGGTGATAGTGGACATCCCTGCCGTGTTCCTGACCTTAGGCGGAAAGCTCTCGGTTTTTCCCCATTGAGAATGATATTTGCTGTGGGTTTTTCATAGATGGCTTTTATGATATTGAGGTATGTACCCTCTATCCCTACACTGTGAAGAGTTTTAATCAAGAAAGGATACTGCACTTTGTCAAATGCTTTTTCTGCAGCTACTGAGAGGATCATATAGTTCTTGTTCTTTCTTTTATTAATGTATTGTATCACCCTGATTGATTTGCGGATGTTGAACCAAACTTGCAGTCCAGGGATGAATTGCACTTGGTCGTGGTGAATAATCCTTTTAATGTCCTGTTGGATCCTATTGGTTAGTATTTTGGTGAGAATTTTTGCATCCATGTTCATCAGGGATATTGGTCAGTAATTCTCCTTTTTGATGGGGTCTTTGTCTGATTTTGGGATCAAGGTAATGGTGGCCTCATAAAATGAGTTTGGAAGTTTTCCTTCCATTTCTATTTTTTGGAACAGTTTCAGAAGAATAGGTATTAATTCTTCTTTAAATGTTTGGTAGAATTCCCCCGGGAAACTATCTGGCCCTGGGCTCTTGGTTGGGAGATTTTTGATGACTGCTTCAATTTCCTTAGTGGTTATGGGTCTGTTCAGGTTTTCTATTTCTTCCTGGTTCAGTTTTGGTAGTTTATACATTTCTAGGAATGCATCCATTTCTTCCAGATTATCTAATTTGCTGGCATATAGTTGCGCATAATATGTTCTTATAATTGTTTGTATTTCTTTGGTGTTGGTTGTGATCTCTCCTCTTTCATTCATGATTTTATTTATTTGGGTCATTTCTCTTTTTGATAAGTCTGGCCAGGGGTTTATCAATCTTATTAATTCTTTCAAAGAACCAGCTCCTAGTTTCATTGATCTGTTCTACTGTTCTTTTGGTTTCTATTTCATTGATTTCTGCTCTGATCTTTATTATTTCTCTTCTCCTGCTGGGTTTAGGCTTTATTTGCTGTTCTTTCTCCAGCTCCTTTAGGTGTAGGGTTAGGTTGTGTATTTGAGACCTTTCTCGTTTCTTGAGAAAGGCTTGCATTGCTATATACTTTCCTATTAGGACCGCCTTTGCTGCATCCCAAAGATTTTGAACAGTTGTGTTTTCATTTTCATTTGTTTCCATGAATTTTTTTAATTCTTCTTTAATTTCCTGGTTGACGCACTCATTCTTTAGTAGGATGCTCTTTAGCTTCCATGTATTTGAGTTCTTTCCGACTTTCCTCTTGTGATTGAGTTCTAGTTTCAAAGCATTGTGGTCTGAAAATATGCAGGGAATAATCCCAATCTTTTGGTACCTGTTGAGACCTGATTTGTGACCTAGGATGTGAGCTATTCTGGAGAATGTTCCATGGGCACTAGAGAAGAATGTGTATTCTGTTGCTTTGGGATGGAATGTTCTGAATATACCTGTGAAGTCCATTTGGTCCAGTGTGTCATTTAAAGTCTTTATTTCCTTGTTGATCTTTTGCTTAGATGATCTGTCCATTTCAGGGAGGGGCGTGTTAAAGTCCCCTACTATTATTGTATTGTTGTTGATGTGTTTCTTTGATTTTGTTATTAATTGGCTTATATAATTGGCTGCTCCCATGTTAGGGCATAGATATTTACAATTGTTAGATCTTCTTATTGGATAGACCCTTTAAGTATGATATAGTGTCCTTCCTCATCTCTTATTATAGTCTTTGGGTTAAAATCTAATTTGTCTGATATAAGGATTGCCACCCAGCTTTCTTTTGATGTCCATTAGCATGGTAAATTGTTTTTCACCCCCTTGCTTTCAATCTGGAGGTGTCTTTGGGTCTAAAATGAGTCTCTTGCAGACAGCATATTGATGGGTCTTGTTTTTTTATCTGATACCCTGTGTCTTTTGATTGGGGCATTTCGCCCATTTACATTCAGGGTAACTATTGAAAGATATTAATTTAGGGCCATTGTATTGCCTGTAAGGTGACTGTTACTGTATATTGTCTCTGTTCCTTTCTGGTCTATGTTACTTTTAGGCTCTCTCTTTGCTTAGAGGACCCTTTTCAATATTTCTTGTAGGGCTGGTTTCGTGTTTGCAAATTCTTTTAGTTTTTGTTTGTCCTGGAAGCTTTCTGTCTCTCCTTCTATTTTCAACAACAGCCTAGCTGGATATAGTATTCTTGGCTGCATATTTTTCTCGTTTAGTGCTCTGAATATATCATGCCAGTCCTTTCTGGCCTGCCAGGTCTCTGTGGATAGGTCTGTTGTCAATCTAATGTTTCTACCATTGTAGGTTACAGACCTCTTGTCTCGAGGTGCTTTCATGATTTTCTCTTTGTCTCTGAGACTTGTAAGTTTTATTATTAGATGTCGGGGTGTTGACCTATTTTTATTGATTTTGAGGGGGGTTCTCTGTGCCTCCTGGATTTTGATGCCTGTTTCCTTCCCCAAATTAGGAAGTTCTCTGCTATAATTTGCTCCAAAATACTTTCTGCCCCTCTCTCTTTCTTCTTCTTCTGGGATCCCAATTGTTCTAATATTGTTTCATCTTATGGTATCACTTATCTCTCGAATTCTGCCCTCGTGATCCAGTAGTTGTTTATTTCTCTTTTTCTCAGCTTCTTTATTCTCTATCATTTGGTCTTCTATATCACTAATTCTTTCTTCTGCCTCATTTACCCTAGCAGTTAGAGCCTCCATTTTTGATTGCACCTCATTAATAGCCTTTTTGATTTCAACTTGGTTAGATTTTAGTTCTTTTATTTCTCCAGAAAGGGTTTTGCTAGTATCTTCCATGCTTTTTTCAAGCCCAGCTAGTATCTTTATAATCGTCATTCTGAACTCTAGTTCTGACATCTTACTAATGTCCGTATTGATTAGGTCCCTGGCAGTCGGTACTGCCTCTTGTTCTTTTTTTTTGAGGTGAGTTTTTCTGTCTTGTCAATTTTGTCCAGAGGAGAATAGATGAATGAGAGAACAAAATGGTAACAGGGTAACAATGACCCTAGAAAATATACGATAAACAAATCAGAAGAGACCTGAAACTGGGGGAAAAGAAAGGGAAAGAAAGAAAAGAGAAAAAAAAAAAAAAAGAAAGAAAAAGTAAAAGAAAAAAAAAAGAACAAAAAAGATATGATCAAATATGATCAGGCTGGTGAATAGATCAGTGCCACACACTAGATTTTGGGCATAGTTTGGTCTGTTAAAAGAAACTGCCTCCCAAAATTTTAAAGAAAGAAAAACTTATATATGTACAAAAATAAAGGTAAATATGATGAAGGGATGGAATATGACTATAAAAATGAAAATTATAAAAGATTTTATAAAAGGAATTGATAAGTTGGTTGAAAAAAGAAAGAAGAGAAATTAACAAAAAAAGGGAGAGAATGTGATCAGGCAGGAGACTAGAACAAAGCCATACACTAGAGATTTGGGGTATATTTTCGTCTGTTAGAAGAAACTGTATCCCAAAATTTTAAAGAGAGAACAACTATATATACATACCAAAAATAAGGTTAACTACAATGAAGGGATAGAATATGACTCTAAAAAAGAAAAATAAAAAAGATTTTTTAAAAAAGGGATTGATAAGATGTTGGTTGAAAAAGGGAAAAAGAAAAATTAAAAAAAAATAGAAAAAGAAAAAAAAGAAAATTAAAAAAATTAACTTTGAAAGACTAAAGAATCATGGGAAAAAAGCCATGAATTCTATGTGCAGTATTCCCCTAGCACTGGAGTTCTGCCTTTCTCATTGATCAGTAAACTTGGTCTTGGCTGGCTGTTCTTGCTGATCTTCTGGGGGAGGGGCCTGTTGCTGTGGTTCTCAAATGTCTTTGCCGGAGGCGGAATTGCCCCACCCTTGCTTGTCTGGGCTAAGAAATCTGCTCGGGTTTGCTCTCGGGAGCTTTTGTTCCCTGCAAGCTTTCCGTACAGGTTTGGAGCACGAGAGTGAAAATGGCAGCCTCCCAATCTCCGCCCTGGAGGAGCCAAGAACTTGGGGCCCCACTCCTCAGTGCACCCCTAGAGAAAAGCAGTCAATCATACCCATCTCCCCGGTCTCCGGCCGCACTCCGTGCTCACCCGGCCTGTGACCGAGTGTTTCTATCTCTGGCACCGGACCCCGTGTGGAGTCTCCAAACCCAGCAGATCCCTGCAGTGCACTTCCGCGCCGCTCTTCCCGGGGGAGGAAGGGGAGTCTCCCCAGATCTCCCGCTTGTTGCATCCCTGCTGGAAGAGCAGTGGCCCGACTGTGCCTTGGATCACGGTTTATGGCAACCCCAAGCTGAGAGCCCATTCCTTGGCTCCGTCTCTGCAGCCGGCTTCCCCGCTCCGATACTTGGGAGCTCTGCTGCACTCAGGCACCCCCAGTCTTTCTGTGACCCCGAGGGTCCTGAGACCACACTGTCCCAGTGAGCGTTCCACCCCATGCTTAGCCACTGGAGCGACGTCCCTCAGTGGAGCAGACTTCTAAAAGTTCTGATTTTGTGCTCCGCAGCTCTATCACTTGCCAGAAGCGGCGGACGGAGGCCCCCTCCCTCCCCCGCCGTCTTTCCTCCCGAATATTACCTCGGATTCACTTCTCCGCACGTCCTACCTTCCAGAAAGTGGTTGCTTTTCTGTTCAGAGAGGTGCTGCTATTCTTTTCTTTGATCTCCTGTTGAGTTTGTAGGTGTTCAGAATGGTTTGATAACTATCTAGCTGAATTCCTGGGACCAGACGAAATTTAGGTCTCCTACCAAGTATAATCAGTTTTTATAAATTTTCTGTTATCTTGATGTGGTTTTGGAATATAGATGACATTTGGTGGGGTGAAGGCTGGAGCCGATGATCAAGAAAGAATTCTTGAGAAGTCTTTGTTGCAAAATGGTGGTTTTATTAAAGCACAGGGGGACAGGACCCATGGGCAGAAAGAGCTGCTGCCGGTAGGTAATATTATTATCTTTGTTTTAGAGATGACCAAACTGAGGCCCTCTTCTCTATACTCTGGGTGATCTAATCTATTCCCTAGGATTAAATACTTTATACTGTTGACTCCCAGATTTATATCTCCAACCAAGATCCTTATCTGAGCATCTGACTCATTTTCAGTTGCCTTCTTGATTTTTTCATGTGGATGTCTCACAGATATCTTAAACTTAATTTTTACAAAAACAGAATCATTGGTTGTAGCTGATGCTATCCTTTTTTCTTATTGTTAGAGTGTTGATTTTGTTGGGTCTTCTATACCCCTCCTCACCATGTGGCTCAGGGGAAGATGACCCTGTTCCCAGTTCTAGTAGATCTTAATTGATCTAAGCTAATCATGATTATTTCATTTCTCACATCAATGATAGGTTTAAGATAAGCATGTGAGTTTGAGCCAATGAGAGATGTCTGCTGGCAGGATTTTTCTCCCTTCCAAGTAGTTCCTAGACAATATGTCCTTTTTCTTCCTCCTTATATTGTTGTCCCTGGATATGATGCTCAGAACTGAAAGCTATCTTGCTACCACTGTGAGAATGGAGCCAACACCAGAGGAAGCCAAAACAGAGAGAACCACTGGAAAGTAGAGCAGAAGACTTAACAAATCAAATCTGGAGTCCTCCTTCTCTTGACTTTCTATTATCTGAGATTAACTTCCTGATATCTGTTGATTGGCTCAATTGGAGTTGAAGTTGTTTTTTTTTTAATTATTATTTTAAAAAGATTTTATTTACTATACACACAGAGAGAGCACAAGCAGGGGGAGTGGCAGAGGGAGAGGGAGAATCAGGCTCCCAGCTGAGCACGGAGCTGATGCGGGACTCAATCCCAGGACCCTGAGATCATGACTGGAGCTGAAGGCAGATGCTTAACCGACTGAGCCACCCAGGTGTCCCAAAGTACTTTATTATTTATAGCCAGAGCTATCCTGATAACAATTTTCACCCCTAAAGTGTTGACCTCCTTTCTTCTCCATTTCACTAAATGGCCACAAGATCTACCTAGTAGCTCAAGTGGAAATTCTGGGATTAATTATTTTACTTCCCTTCACCTACTTCCTCCAAAATCCATCAGTAAGTACTGCAACTTGGAGAAGAGGAGTAAGAGAGAGGGAAAGAGTAGAATACTATTACTCTGAAATTTATATCCTGTTTAACTGGGAGAATGGTGAAATGATAACAGTATGACATAAGTAAAGGGGTCAGGAAGAGGATCTGAAGATAAATTTCATAAACTTGTTGAGTTTGTCTCATTGCTTTTCATTATGATTTGAATTAGAAGTTAAAAGAGGGGGCGCCTGGGTGGCTCAGTCGTTAAGCATCTGCCTTCGGCTCAGGTCATGATCCCAGGGTCCTGGGATTGAGCCCCGCATTGGGCTCCCTGCTCGCTGGGAAGCCTGCTTCTCCCTCTCCCACCCCCCCCCCCCACTTATGTTCCTTCTCTCGCTGTGTCTCTCTTTGTCAAATAAATAAATAAAATCTTAAAAAAAAAAAGAAGTTAAAAGAAAAACCCAGTATATTAGGGGGGGAAAAGTTAGTCTTGGGGAGAATATGTTTAACTAGAAAATGCAAATTTTCTAATATAAATAACTTGTAATTTTTTCCTCCTATGTAGTGTATATATAAAATAAAGTTAAATAAAATCAACAAATCGTAAGCTCATAATAAACTTCTCCCACAGTGTATGTAATACATGTACTACATCTTGTGGTTGATTAATCCATCATCCTGATATTGACAACTAAAATTCAACAACTAATGGACATGTTACATTCTTATATATTGTCAAGCGAAAAGCCAGAGTGAAAACCCATATATCCAGCAAATTTTAGAGAGGTTTCTTTTTTTTAAGAGAGATTTCTATCACAATTTATGGCACTACCAACTATTATATGAAATTCTTTGAGCTATATGCAACTTTGACTTTAAATTTTAGTATGTATCCACAAACATTTATTACATGTGTATCATGGACCAAGCACTGTGCTGAGGTTGCAGATACAAAGATGAATAAGATATAGTCCCTTCCTACAAGCATGGAAACAAATAACTATAATGAAATGTGATAAGTGCTGTAGCTGTAACAAGTTATAAGTACTTGTTTTCACTATAGCGTTTACTACCATAGGCTGTAGAAACCTGTTCATTTACTCTGTGCATATAACATTATTCTCTGATAGAGATATTACCTCCTGTTATTCTCCCAGGGAGTCATTGTGCTTATTCATGACAAATTCTAAGTAGCTCCAGGCCTATTAATATAAGATATGAAAACTCTGATTATAGAGAACCTAGTTTGGGAGACATGTAAATATGTTCACTCCCTTTGCTATATCAAGTAAAAATGACATATGTTCACTCTCTGACAATTACAGTTAGGGTTGGATTAGAGGCCTTAATCTATGTCAAATGTAAAGATTATTCTACATTATAATAAAGATTCACATTCTATTCATAAAAAAGAACACAGATTTTATAGTGAGGAAAGCTTTTACTTTTCATAATATGTAAAGTTACATCAGATTGAATGAGAGGAGGAAATGAGGACCAAGAGCTAAAAGGCAAAAATGGGGGGTGCCTGGGTGGCTCAGTCGGTTAAGTGGCTGACTTGAGTTTGGCTCAGGTCATGATCTCAGGGTTTTGAGATGGAGCCCTGTGTTGGGTTCTGCACTGGGCTCTGTGCTGGCTGTGGAGTCTGCTTAGGATTCTCTCTCTCCCTCTCCTTCTTCCCCTCTCCCCCATCCTCCCTCCTTGCTCACACTCTTTCTCAAAAAAATAAAATAAAATAAAATAAAAGGCAAAAAGGGAAGAGTACAGAAGAAAGAGGAAGATCTTACCACCAACTGGGCTTGGATTTAGATGCTCGATAGCCACCCAAAATACAGCTCACTTGTTCATTAGTTCATTCAATCAATATTTACTGAGTTCTTAGAAACAATAGTCATGATAATAATAGTAGTAATAATAAAAAAAAAATAATAATGATAACAGTCAACACTTACTGAACGCTTACTACTTGCCAGAAATTGCATGATGCTCTTTATGCACCTTATCTATCATATTTACACCTCAGGGGTAGGTATTATCCTTTTTTTTTTTAAAAAAGATTTATTTATTTATTTTAGAGAGAGAGAGAGAGAGCACATGAGGAGGGGCAGAGGGAGAGGGAGAGAGAATCTTAAGCAGACTCCACGCTGAGCGTAGAGCACGACGTGGGCCTTGATCTCATGACCCCGAGATCACAACCTGAGCTGAAACCCGGAGCCGGACACTTAACCGATTGTGCCACTGAGGTGCCCCAGGAGGTATTATCCTTATCCCCATTTTACTGATGTGGATTTTGAGGCACAGAGAGATCGAGGGCTTTGCCCAAGGTCATGAGTAGTAAATGGCAGAGTCACAATTTATATCAAGCCATTTGCTCTTTTTTTTTTTTTTTTTAAAGATTTTATTTATTTATTTGACAGAGACAGAGACAGAGACAGCGAGAGCTGGAACACAAGCAGGGGGAGTGCGAGAGGGAGAAGCAGGCTTCCCGCTGAGCAGGGATCCCCATGTGGGGCTCGATGCCAGGACCCTGGGATCATGACCTGAGCCAAAGGCAGCCGCTTAACGACTGAGCCACCCAGGCGCCCCAAGCCATTTGCTCTTAACCACTATGTATGTGCCATTCACTGTGCTAGCCTTTAAGAGATTTAAAAGTAAATATGATCAGAGTCCCTGTTCTCAAGGAGTTCACAGTCTGTTAGGAGAAAGAAAGTGCAAATAATTGCAGTGCAGTGTGATAAATACTACAATAAAGATATGTAGAATGCAGTGATTGTACCAAGGAGGGGATGATTAATTCTGCTTAGATGGGAGTGGAGGGTTGATGAAATTTCAAAGAGGAGACTTGTGAGCTAGGATTTAAAGAATAAGGTGTTTTTAGGCAGGCAGAGTGATTAAAAAGGTAGAGGGAGCAGCATGTGCAAACACTAAGAGAACTTCAGGGTGGGGTGAGGTAGTGGGGGGGGTGGTGAGAGCCAGGAGGAGGACTACAAGGATATGCCAGGCAAGTGGCAGAAGTATGTGGAATTCTTTGAGGAACCACAGGGTGGTCATTTCATGGCTTCTCTTACTGTGTGTAAAAGAAAATTTCTTTTACAGCTTAAAGCAAGTCTACATAGTTGTAACTTGAAATAATAAGCCTTTAGAATTTATCAAGTTTTGTTAAGTACTTTAACAATTGAAAAAATAATTCCATGAATTTAAATGATGAGTTACATTGTGCTAAAGTTTTCTCTGATCCTTCTCAGAATTCACAGATATATTTACAGCTTTAATCCTTGTACCTATTGCTCGGTTCTGTCTTTTACACTTGAGTTCTCTTATATTTTTGTACATTGAAATCTAGTTTTTATAGGTTATGAAGGATTTGAATGTACTGATATACCATGTAGTTTTTAAAAATATCCAGCAATTTCAGAATTATTATTTCAAAATTTTCACTACTATAAATAGCTCGGCTATAAACACCTTTGTAAAAATTGTTATTCTTCCTTCTCCTGTCTCTAGTTGATTATTCCCCTTGGAATGTGGGATTACTGGGTCAAAAGATACACTTAGTACTATTGTTCTTGTTAACATAATGATGAGGTTATTTTTAAGTGATTAACTAAACTCTTATTTTAAAATAGGCACTTCAGTTGAAACCAGGGTATTTTCCATTGAACTAGACATATATATAATGAATATTTTAGTAAAAGAGATATAACAAAAAAATTCTAAAACTTATTTTAAATCTCTCTTCTAGGAACAAGTTATATTTTATACTTACCAGTCATTGGAAAATTTGCATTGAATTAGAAGGGGATCAGAGGTCATTAAGTTAAACTCCTTAACCTCTCTACACCTTTGTTGCCTAATGCACAAAAAGTACAATAATATAATAATATTATATATAATATGATAATAGGGTTGTTGTGGATACTAAAAGAAGATAATATATGTAAAACACTTAGCTCATTATCTGACACATAGTAAATTATCAGTAAATATTAGCCATTGTTGGAGTATAGCTGTTATAGTTAGCATACACGAAATTGAAAGGTTATATTTACTGGCATTTATATGCCAGGCACTGTGCTAAAATTTTGTATGCAAAGTTGAACAAAAGTAGTTTCTGTTTTCACGGAGCTTATGTTCTAGAATATAGGCAATAAACAGATATACTATGTTAGATGGTGATTGTGCTAAAGAGAACAAAGCAGGGGCGGGGTTCGAGTATGTTGTATGGGTGTTACTTCTTTATATAGAGTGTTTGGGGAAGTCCTCCTAATATGGTGACATCTAGATGAAGATCTGAAGGAAGGGAGTCAGGAAAAACAGTTCCAGACAGATTTGTATTTGGATATATGGTTAAATTTTTGAGGACAGGGATCATTTCTTTCAGATTTTGATAGCACAGCAAAAACTATGCAGGAGGCCTGAAATATACTCCATTCTGTATTAGGTGCTGGAGTAGGTGTAATCATCAGTATGATTGTTCATTTATTTTGATCATCAGTTTTTCTCTTATTTCACTTAAAAAAATCAACATTCAATTTTTTGCACGCTAACACTTTCACATGATTCAACATAAAAAAGTAGAGGTCTTCCAGTCTTCCCTGTGCCCATCCACACAGTTCCCATTGCTCCCAAAAGGTAACACATTAGATTTTTCATTATTCTTACAAAGATTTTTTTTTAAAAATACGGATAGATAAGCCAATACATATTTTACTTAAAGTAAACAAAGAAACACCTTGAACAATCAGAGAAACTTTCCAGAAGCTTTTTTTTTTTTTTTTTTTTAATCAATCACACTTTGCCCCAGGCGCATGTGCGGCCAGCTTCTGGCCTGGAAACAGGAAGTTCCCCAGGGTGGGAAAGGTGAACCGGAAGCTGCGTGAGTGAGAGGCCGCGGGGAGTGAGAGGCGGATGGCTGAGGTAACACAGAGTGGCTTCTAGGTTGCAGGTGGGCTTTTCAGAAGCAGTTCTAATCTTTTCAACCAGCGCCCATTTAAGGGTTTAAACTGCATTTCTGGCCGCCTCACCTATCCTTCTTCTCTCTGGCCGCCCAGGGGTTGACTTCCCCGGAAGTCTCCTGACTTGGGTTGGTGGTGTCTAGAATCTTCCACCCACTTGACCAGGGAGAGGCCTTCACCCTTGGACCTCGCTGTTCTGCTTGGGCTTCTCAGGACTTTTCCCGAAGCGGTATCACGGCTGCCGGTTAGTAACGTGAGTCTTGTCTGTTCGTGATAGGGACGCGCGGGAGCATCCTGTACGTGTGTTTTAGGTTTTGTTTGTTTTCTTTTTAAACCTCATGTTTGCATTATGAATAAATGTAATAATGTTGATCATTCTTGTGAAAATTTTTCAAACAAGTCTGGTGCTTAAAGTTTGCAACATTTTGAACTGTTGGAAGTGAATCTCGATTTTGTTTGGTGGATGTCACTTTGCAGAATGTTTGAAGCATGGTGCAAAATTCTGCCGCAGTAAGCAGTTGCCGAAGTGTGTAAATCCCCAAGGAAAATTTCGCCAGTTTTCTTTATTCTTACAGTAATGTTATTCCTTCTGAAGTGCCTTGCACAAGCAAACTGAAATGGAATTTCCCTGGGAATAAAATGACTGGCCTGCCAATCCCCATAATGCTGAATTATAGATTTACATTATACATGTTATTGTTTTATCTTCCATTTACCTTTGCTTTTGAAAATAATTAGTGATAACTCTCAAGGCATTTATGGGACCCTTTATAATCAGTACACTCATTTAGAAAGAAAACGTGAAGGTCCCATTAAGACTATTCCACTTAGGGGCGCCTGAGTGGCTCAGTCGTTAAGCGTCTGCCTTCGGCTCAGGTCATGATCCCAGAGTCCTGGGATCGAGCCCCGCATCGGGCTCCCTGCTCAGCCGGAAGCCTGCTTCTCCCTCTCCCACTCCCCCTGCTTGTGTTCCCGCTCTCGCTCTCTCTCTCTCTCTGTCAAATAAATAAATAAAATCTTAAAAAAAAAAAGACTCTTCCACTTAGAATAATGAGATCCTTTTACTTTTGGTTATTTGCTATTTTGCCTTGGTTGTGATAAATGCCTATGGCTGTCTTTGTTTTGTACCTTGAAGGAAAAACCCTTATGAGATATTCCAACCTGAAAATCAGCAAACATACAGTCCTTCACAATTATCTTTTCCAGCCATTTCTTAAACCAATTTTTGTGTTCAAACCCTCCTTGGTTTCAGGGTTGACTTGAAGTAGTTCTTGAATTCCTTTTTCTTTTTTTAAGGATTTATTTATTTATTTATTTGAGAGAGAGAGAGTGCGAGAGGGGGGAGGGGCAGGGGACAGAATCTCAAGCCGACTCCACACTGAGGCAGAGCCCTACCAGGGCTTGATCCCGGGACCCTGAGATCATGACCTGAGCCAAAATCAAGAGTTGGGTGCTCAACCGACTGAGCCACCCAGGCGCCCCAGTAGTTCTTGAATTCTTTTTTTTTTTTTTAATTTATTTATTTGTCAGAGAGAGAGCGTGCGTGAGCACAAGCAGGGGCAGCGGCAGGCAGAGGGAGAAGCAGGTTCCCCGCCGAGCAGGGAGCCTGATGCAGGACTCGATCCCAGGACTCTGGTATCATGACCCGAGCCGAAGGCAGACGCTTAACCAACTGAGCCACCCAGGCATCCCAGTTCTTGAATTCTTAAGAATTATATTCCCCACTCGATGATTTATCAAGTGTGCTAATGTAAGTTGAGAGAGTATTTTTTATACTGCTTCATACCATAGTATCAGGAAGGAACCTGGTTATCAGTTTTTATATTACAGTGCCCACTGGGTGGCAGCATAGCGTTTTTAGTTACCTTAGCTTTGACTATGGATTTCATAACTACTGGTGCTGTAATAGGGGTTTTCTGATAGTAATAGACATCTTTCATATGTTGAAAGTTTATTACATGCCAGGCACTGGACTAAATGCTTTATGAGCATTATCTGATTTAAAAACTAAAAAAACCCCAATTCCACACTCAGTGACCTAAGTGTTTTCATTAGTCACCTCATACCATATGAGGAAGCTGTGGGAAAGAGATTAAATAATAATACAAGCCTGATAACTACACGGTCAGTAAGTGACACACAGGTGCTTCACTACTACTTCATGTAAATCAAATTAAGGTTATTGTTATGTTTGACCAAATAGTGTAGAACTTGGAGTTAAGATGAGAAATCTGTGGATATTATGAAAGAGGTAAGAACTGAATATCAGTTTTATATAATGTGCCTCAAGACAGCTGGGGGTGTTTCCAACAAGAAGTTTTCCTAAATTGTGTTCTGAGGAACACTAGTCCTGTGAGATGCTTCAGTAAAAAGTTTTCTGTAGCCAGAAATACTCTTAGAGATTTATTAAAGGCTCTCAAAAGTCCTGCAATAAAGCAGTCTGTTTAACCCAACTCACAGCATTTTTGGAACTCATAGCATTCTTTTTTTTTTTTTTTTTTTTTAAAGATTTATTTATTTATTTGAGAGAGCGAGAATGAGAGAGAGAGAGAGTACATGAGAGGGGGGAGGGTTAGAGGGAGAAGCAGGCTCCTTGCTGAGCAGGGAGCCCGATGCGGGACTCGATCCAGGGACTCCAGGATCATGACCTGAGCCGAAGGCAGTCGCTTAACCAACTGAACCACCCAGGCGCCCCTGGAACTCATAGCATTCTTAAACTTTCTGATTATAGCCTATATTAAGAAATACATTTTACATGCAGGCTAGTATTAATGTGTATATACACCTGAAACACTGCATAAGACAGACGAAACAATTACTTACCTTTAGTATGAGCAACTTACTTTTTTTCTGTTTTATTTTTTTTCCAGTCTATTTTTAAATGATAAATATCTTTGTTGAAGATAATATTCTTTTATTTATTTATTTATTTATTTATTTATTTATTTATTTATTAAAAAGATTTTATTTATTTGACAGAGACACAGCGAGAGAGGGAACACAAGCAGGGGGAGCGGGAGAGGGAGAAGCAGGCTTCCCGCTGAACAGGGAGCCCGATGCTGGGCTCGATCCCAGGACCCTGGGATCATGACCTGAGCCGAAGGCAGACGCTCAACGACTGAGCCACCCAGGCGCCCCAGCCCTGCACTTTTTTTTTTAAATACTACATTTTGAATATAGAAGGGGCTGAATAAATGTTGAATGAATGAATTTTTTCCTTTTATTTGTTTACATTAGTATTTTCAGGCTTCAGGATTCTCTGTAGGTTCTGGCATTTTGAAATTCATTTAGTAACATCAGGTTTATGCCTGATTTTATAATGTCCTGTTCCTTTCTGGAACCTCAGTAATTTTTGTTTCTTGGCCCTTTCACTTTATTCTTCACTTTGCTTTATAAGAAAGAAAGAAATGTTGTCCTTCACCCACCCAACCAAGGCTAATCATTCATCAGTGTATTTCACCTCTACTCAATACTCAACTCCTAGACGTCACTTCTTCAATTATCCCCGCTCTTCTCATTTAATTCCTCGATCTTTACTGACTTCTTTCTGTAAAATGTAAAATGTTCCAATTTCTCTCCTTTCCCTACCTTTCCTTGATTACTTATGACCTTAAACTCTCTTTTTTCTCACTTCCCACCTTAGTTTGTGAAAACTGTTCAATGACTTCTACTTTCTAAATCAGTTTGTGTCAGTAAGAACTACCCTCCTATCCTTCAGCCATATTTGATTTTCCTTTGCTCAGGGTCTGTATAAAAATCCTTTTTTGAGAACTATTTCTTGAATTCCTCAATAGCCTAAAATCTCTTCTCTGTAGATTAATTAAATCAGATTTTTACTGCTAGAAGTGTTGCTAGACATCATGTACTCTAATTTGCTATTGTACTTATAACTATTTTGGTAATGAGACATATTTATAAATTAACAAATAAAAATTCAACTTAGTTTAGCATCTTTATTTTATAGGTGAAGTAATTGAGGCTTGGGCACTATGTGCTTTGAATTCTTTCAAGACTTAGAGCACCCTTTTTTTCCTGTCATGTTTTATATCATGCCTAGTATTACCATGTCTGGGCTTACCCTTATTTGAATGAATGCTTTATCTACCTTTCTAGACTTTGAAGGTAAAGACCATTCACTCAAATTTGTACCATTTGCATTTTCTTAAACAGATGTGTTAAATTATATCAGTCTTGGTTCTTTATTGTCTCTATATAATAAGTCTAATTTTAAAAAATCCAACTGTGGACACTTTTCCATCTTCCTCCATTACACAATTATTCTTCCGTAGGGTTTTCTAGGATTCTGATATATTTCTTTTAAAGTTTATCGGGGTTACAGGGCACACGGATTGTACATCCTACCTTGTTTGACTCATGGTTTCCAAATATTATCCTCCTCACCTTTTCCAAAGGGTAGGAGGTATCTAGTCAATTCATTGCAACATGCAATGCAACAAATATTGAGTGCCTGACTTTTGTAAATTATTGTATTTGTCAATGTGAGGACACAGAAATGAGAGAGACTTGGCCGCTAGTCAAAGAACTTACAATATAAGGGCTAACATAACTATCACTAGTACAAGATAGAATATGAGTGCAAATGTACTCAGTTCCTATTTGGCACTGTCTTATACATAAAAGACTCTTTGGTCCTTCACTTCTAGAGGGGATACACTTTAGGAAATGTAATATTTATAATAGTATTATATAATAAAGCATCTTGATGGAGTTAAGGTGGTTTCCCATTGAGTGTTCCCAATCCAAGATCAGATAATTAAATAATGTTTATATATTTTTAGATCATGTTATGGCATTTTTTTCTGAATCTTTTCCAATCTACACACACACCAGCATGTGTATAATTAACGAATACAGTTTTTCATGCAGACATTCACTTTTTGTGACAAATGTCATCCAAAATTTACATTTAAATATTAATAATTACTTATGAAGGAGATAGGCTTATGAGACTGATTTAGCATTCAGTTCAAGTCATAGGAGTGTTCCTAAGAATAAAAGGCAATATGATGAAACCAATTTAAGTGCTATTTAAGGAAGAAAAGGAAACTTGGAAGTTCTAGCTCTTTAACAAAGAATTTGGTGGGGGGGGATTCTTTCCATTTAGTTACTGAGAAATCAAATTGTTTTTTATATTTGTAAAGCTGTTGTTGATGATTTTGCTTATATTCTTTGAGTGTTTTAGCTAATGTCAAATCCTACCAATTGTTATTATGTGAAATGATAGTGTGAAATTGATGCTGTTATAGTATAACAATAAGGACGTGACTCATGTATTTTATGTACACATGCATTCAACTGTAGTGACAAATGGCTTCATGCTGTGTGATTAAATGCATATTAGCGTTTGCCCTAGGCATTTGATTATTACCATCTTTACTTCATTACATTACCACACTGTATGGCCATATAATTTATAAGATAATACACACATCACTTTGTTGCTGATAGGAATTATTCTGTTTTATGGATGGTGTCCTTTAATTTTGCCTTTCATGGATTATAAAATTGGTTAATATCTGCTGAAGTGAATCACTGGAGAAGCAAATAAAGATGTTGGCCTCAGGTCACAGTGTCATTTGTGATACTGGCAAAATCTTACAGGCTCATTTATCCCTGTACATGATTGATAACAGCATGGGTTAAATGGAGAAAGCTTTGCTTCTATTAAAGGATCATCATGAATAAAGACCTCCCACTTAAAAGTCAGGCATGATGAGAAGACAAGAGACTATCTACAGGTCAAATTAAATAACTTAAATAATTTAAGTAGAATGACAGTGTAATTTGTCCATTTTGTGTTATTACCCTGACCCCTATCAGGATTATAGGCTAACTTCCTTTCCCCTGTAGAGTATTTAAGATGTAATTTTTAATAAATACTTTCAAAGATATAAAAGCCTTTAGAACTCCTAAGTTGTGGTAAAATATAGATTTTTATTATGTAGTTTTGAAAAAACTCCTTTTAAAAAAATGGCAATACTTCCAAAATATAAAATCAGTGATGTGGCGAATGCTGAGGTAACGTTTCAAACATTTTATAATACTGGCTTTATTTTTTAAGACTTTTAAATAATGAAATTATAAATATATTTATTATGCTATAAGCATATTTATTATAAATATTTACAAATATGATAATAAACTTATATAAAGTACTATAAATAAATGAACTATTTGTAAGAGTTTGTTATTAACACTTTGGAGCCAAATGTTAAAAATAAAGATATAGTCAGCATCCTTTAATGATTTCTTTCCTATATAGAATCATTATTTGAGTTTATTCAAATTGTGTTTCAAAATAGGGAAAAGCATATGCATTTTTGGAGATTGCTGTAATAAAATCAGTATTGAAATGTGAGAGTATTTTGATCTATAGAGTGAAAAGTAAATGAGATCTCAAATTAAATATTTCATATCTCCTTTAAATGACCAAATAGGCATGTTTTGTCCATACTAGCATCCTCATTTCTTGTTCACTAGCTGTTGAACCGCTATATGCCAGGACTTTAATACATTACCTCCTTTAATCCTCATACCCTGTAAAGTATCATTATCACTGTTGTATAAATAAGGAAACTGAAATGCAACGAGGTCACACAGCTAGTAAGAGAAGGCAGAATTTGAATCCACATCTGTTGTGGATTCTTATAGGAATCGACAAAAATGCATATGTCTTTTTCAAAAGCACACAATAAAAATCTATATTTTTGTACAAAATTTCAAAACTCTTGTTTCTCACTTTATCAAGCTGTCTATAATAGTATTGTAAAAACTATTTTGGGGGGTACCTGGGTGGCACAGTTGGTTAAGCATCCAACACTTGGTTTTGGCTCAGGTCATGATCTCTGGGTTGTGAGATCGAGCCCTGTGTCAGGTTCCACGTTCAACGGAGAGTCTGCTTGGGATTCTCTCTCTTCCTCTGCCCTCCCACTCGTGGTCTCTCTCTCTCTCTAAAATAAATAAATCATTAGAAAACAAAACAAAACTATTTTTGGATTCTGGTCCCCAGTAAGAAATATATTTCACATTGTGATCTAGTACACATGCATGTATTTACATTTATATATAATTAATATGAAAGTTTAATGAAACTTACTACATGTGAAGATTGCAGATAAAGTCTAATCTAGGGGCACCTGGGTGGCTCAGTTAGTCTTGGTTTCGGCTCAGATCATGATCTCAGGGGTCGTGGGACTGAGCCCACGTTGTCGGACTCTGCTCAGCGGGGAGTCTGCTTGAGGAATGTCTCCCTCTGCCCCCCCCCACTCTCTCTTGTGCACTCTCTCTCTAAAATAAATAAATATTAAAAAAGTCTAATCTATTCTGTTCTTTTTTCTTCTCTTTCATAAAAATGCTGCTTGCAACTAAACTGATTTCATATATCTCTCTGAGGGTTCTCAACTGAAGTAATTCTGTAACAACTTAAAACATAATAAATTTTTTTTCTCCATTATATATACTCTTTATAGAAAGCAGAATGGGGAAAATATCACTTGTGCTTTGATCACTGAGAGATAACTACAGTTATCATATTTATGTATTCCCTTTCAATATTTTTTGATGACATTTATATGGGTATGGTTTTAATCATGATGCTTATGTAATTTTGAATCCCATTTTTTTTTTTTTTTTAAGTAGACTCCATGCTGGGCATGGAACTGGGGCTTGGAACTCCCAACCCTGAGATCAAAGGTCAGACCCTTAACTGACAGAGCTACCCAGGCACGCCTTGAATCTTAAAAAATTTAGTATGTACTTCATCAGTTACATGTGTACATAATGTAAATAATTAAAATTTTTTACAAGGTTTGTTCAGAAAAAACAGTAATTTACCCTGGCATTTTCTTTTCTCCAGAGCAACTACTTTAAACTCTTTTAGCTTATTCTTTAGCCATTTACTTCCACATGTCTAAATATGTGGGATGTGGGACTCCATCCCAGGAGCCTGGGAGCATGACCTGAGCCAAAGGCAGACGCTTAACCGACTGAGCCACCCAGGTGCCCAACAGTTTGTCATGATTTATTCTCTAATTTCTCTATATGCTTTTTAGGAACTTCCAGGGTATAGTTATTGGACCTTCTGAATTAATCCTCTAATTTTTCTTCAATTCTGTATTTCTTTGGCTTTTTGCTCTTCTTTTTGTAAGATTTCTTCAATTTTGTCTTTGTTTCTACTAAATTAAAAAAAACTTTATTTCTGAGAATCTTCCTTTTATCATAGCATCTTCCTTTTTTCATAAATGCAATATATGGTCTTATCTTTTAATGAGAATATTAAAGATATTTCTTTTGAAAATGTTCCCTCTGCTTCATCTTCGCTTCCTCTAAATTGCACTTAAATTTTTTCATTTGTTTTGGTCTCTGTGTTTGAAATTAGACACTTACCCTCAAAAGTCCATTGGTCTTTAGCTCTCTGCTGTAGTTTAAGGATGAGGCACCAGAAAAGTGGGTTGGAAGCTCTAAACGTATGGGTACAGCTCATGGACTGTGGTCTTTAAGGTAATCCAACTAAAATATTTTGTGCGAAAGCTCCCAGAGTCATATTATTTATGTCTTTTCTCTTGGCCCAAATTCCCTTGAAAACACACTTGCAGTCTCCTGCTTAGAGAGCTGTCTAGCTGTCAGCGCTGTGGGAGCCCCGCAGAGGAAGAAGGCTGGTCAGGCAGGGCTGTTTCAACATTTGGTATGTACACTTTTCCGTATAGTGGTCCCCCAGCCCCTGAGCTGTTACCCCTTATTGTAGAGACTCTCTGCTTTTCTCACCTTTAGAACAACTTCTGATCTGTCCAGATGAGGGAAGGGTAGTCATCTGGCTAACCAGAAAGAGAAAGGGAATCTGGGGTCTAACCTCTTCTTAAATAGACTTCCAAGAAATTGTCCTGTTTTTGGACACATTTGCCTTCACCTTTAGAGGTTCTGGTATCACTAGACCTTTGCAGGGGTGAGGAGGGAGGGACCAGGGAAGGGGGGTGAGTGATGTAAGTCAGATTGCTTCCCAGTTTTCCGTATTACTGGCTTTGCTTTCTCAGGTCTTGTAAATACTACTACTCCTCTATCTGCCTGCCAAAAAACAGTATTTTTTGTTTTTGTCGCATTTCTCATTTGCTTTACCCAAGGTTTATGCCTTAAATTGCCTGCTATTATTTTAGTGGGGCTGAACTAAGTACTTGTGTCAACCTACTATATTATTTAAAAAGATTTTTTATTGATTTATTTGAGAGAGAGTATGCACGAGCAGGGGGGAGAGTCAGAGGGAGAGGGAGATGTAGACTCCCTGCTGAGCAGGGAGCCCGATGCGGGGCTTGATCGAAGGACCCTGGGATCATGACCTGAGCCGAAGGCAGATGCTTAACCGACTGAGCCACTGAGGCGTCCCCCCAACCTACAGTCGTGAACTGGGTTCTGTTTTTGTTGTTGTTGATTGTTTGCTTTTTATAAAACATAAACATTTTGTTGTTATAAACTACACAAACACAATATTGAGAGGCAATATAATGTAGTGGTTAAGAATACAAGCCTGGAAGCAGATTATTGGGTTTAGATCTTGGTTCCATCCCTTATGTGTAACCTTGGGCAAATAATCTCTTTATGCCTCAGTTTTTTCATTTCTGAAATGGAAATAGTAACAGTAAATATCTCATAAAGTTGTTTGGAGAAGTAAATATAGTGTTAAGAGTGTCTTGCATAGGGGCACAGTGGCTCAGTCGGTTAAGTGGCTGCCTTCGGCTCAGGTCATGATCCCGGGGTCCTGGGATCGAACCCTGCGTCGGGCTCCCTGCTCAGCAGGGGGGCCTGCTTCTCCCTCTCCCTCTGCCTGCCTCTCCCTCTGCTTGTGCTCTCTCTCTTGCTCTCTGATAAATAAATAAAATCTAAAAAAAAAAAGAGTGTCTTGCATATATTAAGTGTTCAACAGATATTAGCTATTTTCGTTTTAAGTGGCTGCATATATTGCACCAGGTAGTGATAATGTAATTGATTATTTTCTTTTCTTATTTAGGTTGTTTCCAATTATTTCTTGTTTTTATTAATAAGTAGTAGTAAATATCTGTTAGTGTGGAAATTTTTCTATATTTAGAATTTTTTCTTTTGGATAGATTCTCAAAAGTAAAGTGAGTATACATCTGTATAGTTTATGACTCTTGAGACGTTGTTTTTCAAAGGATTGTTTCTACTTCTGTTTCTACCAGAATTGATTGAATGCCGGTTTCACCATCCCTTTACTAGTACTAGATAGTATTTTTTAAAGATTTATTTATTTATTTTTAGGGAGAGGGAAGGAGAGAGCATGTGCGTGAGAGGGTGGAGCAGGGGCAGAGGGAAAGGGAGAGAATCTCAAGCAGACTCCCTGCTGAACATGGAGCCCGCTGTGGGGCTTGATCCCAGGACCCCGAGATCATGACCTGAGCTGAAATCAAGAGTCAGATGCTTAATCGACTGAGCCACCCAGGTGCCCTTAGATAGTAATTAAAAAAAAAAAAAAAATCTGTGCTAATTTGATAAATAAAAATGTTATTTTAATATAGGTTTTTTTTTTTTTGATTACTAATATGGCATTGCCTTTAACCCAAAGAAAAAAAGAAGTGGGTTTACTCTTGTATTTTAACCCATGTAGAGATGTGTGGTAAGCTATTATGGAAAGCTGTTTTTATTGACCCCCATACATTCTTCCTTTTTCCTGCTAACAGTACCTGACATTTCCCTAAATAGTCCTTACTTTCTCAGGCACAGTGATGTTGGTGAGATTAACCTGATTGACTTCACCTGCAGCTCCAGAGGTTGAGCTTGTTAAGCTGTGCTTCCATCAGTCCTGAGTTCAGTAATTGGTTCAGGGTTGGAGAGGTAACCTGTGCAGCCCCAACTAGGTAACCTTAGGACTTTTATCAGGTTGCAGACTCTCTTACTTGTGGGAAGAAGGAGCAAGGAAGTATTTAGCTCTGGTAACTGCCTGCAGCCATTTTGTCATTATAAAAATGATAGCCTATTGAGAATGTAGCCAGTGTCAAGGTCACATAGGCAAAAATTAAAAGATTAACAGTCCAGGTGCTGGTTGCATTGCTTGCCTGAAGTCAAGCTTGATTCAAGACTTGACGTCAGACAAGCCATATATTTCCTTTTCTGTTTAAAGCCAGTTTGAGTTGTGTTTTCTGTAACTGCAACTCTTATTCTGCTCACTGAGTTAGCAGAAATGGTTGGAAGAGGGCTCCCTACTTTTTTCAGCTCACGTCATGGCACAGTTGGAACATGATAACACAGTATTTGTAGAATGCAGAGGGGCATGCGGACAAAGTTAATCCTGGCCAATTGCAACCAGTTCTGGGTGGAAACCAGAGTTGGATGTTTAACCGACGGTGCCACTTAGGTGCCCCAAAGTGCTTCCCAGGCTGTGCCCAGCCTTTTGTACAACTGAGAGGAATAATAATTACTCTCTAAACTGGTAACTTATTCATAGCACACTGTCCTACCACACCAGTTGGAAATCTCTGGGTTAGGACAGAATATTTATAAACTTAAGACCCTGGGATTGATTCTCATATGCTTTGCTTATTTTGCTTCTTCTACAACACTCCTGACTCTGATCATAAATTTTAAGAGTGTACTGAATGGGGAAACAAATCCTCTTAATCATATGCCCTGGTTTAGATTTTGGGAATACTTGCAAATTTGGGGTATTTAGCATTAATTTTCTCCGAATCTTTATACAAAAGATTAGAGTTGTCACCAAGTTTCTCATTTTCATTTTTGAGGCCTGATTAGAGCACTTATCATTTTATATAGTCCTTTAAATCAGCATTTGGTAAATTAAAACAAGGAAGCAAAAAAATCTTTTCCTGGACAGGACTGAAATTTCCTATATATTTAGAAAATATTTAGTGACATGGGGCGCCTGGGTGGCTCAGTCGTTAAGCGTCTGCCTTCGGCTCAGGTCATGATCCCGGGGTCCTGGGATCAAGTCCCACATCGGGCTCCCTGCTCTCGGGCTCCCTGCTCTGCGGGAAGCCTGCTTCTGTCTCTCCCACCCCCTCTGCTTGTGTTTCCTCTCTCGCTGTGTCTCTCTCTGTCAAATAAATAAATGAAATCTTTAAAAAAAAAAAAAATTTAGTGACCAAGTAATTATGGCATGCTCAGGTTAATTTGTATCAGTGGTTTTCACACTTCAGTGAACTTGTTGAAGCAGAATTGTTGGGCCCCATCTGCAGTTCTTGATTCAGTAGACCTGAGGCCCTGGAATTTGTATTTCTTTTCTTTTCTTTTCTTTTTTTTAAGATTTCATTTATTTATTTGACAGAGAGACACAGCGAGAGAGGGAACACAAGCAGGGGGAGTGGGAGAGGGAGAAGCAGGCGTCCCGCAGAGCAGGGAGCCCGATGCGGGGCTCGATCCCAGGACCCTGGGATCATGACCTGAGCCGAAGGCAGACGCTTAATGACTGAGCCACCCAGGCACCCCTGGAATTTGTATTTTTAAAAGTCCTTTAGGTGTTACTGATATTGTTGATCCAGGAACCACACTGAGAACCACTGATTTATTTCATTGGTCTTGTGGTTTGTTTAACACTGTTGATTATTAAACAGGTAATATAATTTTCTGCTTTTAACATAGAGATATTATTCCCAAATTTGTAAATATTTGCATAATGATTTTGAACTTTTGAGTATTTAAGATAAGTAACATTATGGGGTGCCTAGGTGGCTCAGTTGGTTAAGCATCCGACCCTTGATCTCAGCTCAGGTCATGATCTCAGGGTCATGGGATTGAGCCCCACATAGGGCTCCGCACTGGTCGTGGAACCTGCTTGGGATTCTCTCTCTCTCCCTCTGCCCTTCCCCCAACCTGCCCCCCCCCCCCTGCATGTGCACTTGTGCGCTCTCTCTCTCTCGCTCTAAAAAAAAAAAGTAATGTTACATGTAGCAAGAAACAAATACTGAGTCACTAAATAAATGTACTTAAAGTGTATTTTTTATTTTTTTAAAAGATTTATTTATTTATTTGAGAGAGAGAGTGTGTGTGCATGAGCGGGAGGGACAGAAAGAGAGGGAGAGAGAATCTTAGGCAGACTCAGCCCTGAGCACGGAGCCCCACGGGGAGCTTGATCTCATGACCCTGAGATCATGACTTGAGCCAAAATCAAGAGTTGGATGCTATCCGACTGCGCCACTCAGGTGCCCCAAAGTGTATTTCTGATAATGAATAACATTTTGACATTGACTCCCTATATAAAATAGAAAGAGCATTCTGATGGAAATAAGTTAATAAAAATGAAAATGTAGCAAGCATCTTAAATCAGTACCTTAAATCTCTTTTGAGATATGTTTGGATGTAAGTAATAGGTAAGATCTATTTAAAGAAGTACAGCTTTCTGGTAAAATAGTAATACTTAAAACATTCGTATTATTGTGTATAATATTTTTTAGTTTCAATAGTGTAGAAATTGAATTCAGACATAGCTATAGATTTTTCCTACATTCTCTTCACATTTATTAATTTTACTGATTGGGGTTGTTAATCCACCTAAAAATATGTTTCAAGCTTTCAACAGTGCTGATCTCTTAAGATATGAGCCTCTTTTTGGGTTAAACTTGAAATTTATTATCAGATTAGGAAACTGGGTCTCAGAAAAATTAGTCTTTTACCCCAAGGTTTCACAGTTGTCAGAGTAGTCAAGTTTTTTTTTTTTTTTTTTAGATTTTATTTATTTATTTTTAAAGATTTTATTTATTTATTTGACAGAGAGAGACACAGCGAGAGAGGGAACACAAGCAGGGGGGAGTGGGAGAGGGAGAAGAAGGCTTCCCGCAGAGCAGGGAGCCCGATGCGGGGCTCGATCCCAGGACCCTGGGATCATGACCTGAGCCAAAGGCAGACGCTTAATGACTGAACCACCCAGGCACCCCTAAGATTTTATTTATTTATTTGAGAGAGAGAGAGATAGAAAGCATGAGGTGGGAGGAGGGGCAGAGGGACAAGCTGACTCCCTGCTGAGTGGGGAACTGACTTGTGGCTCGATCCCAGGACCCCAAGATCATGACCTGAGCTGAAGTCAGACACTTAACTGTCTGAGTCACCCTGGCACCCCAGAGCAGTCCAGTTTTTACGAAAGTGTGGGCCTGAACACGTCAGAGAAGCAACTTAAGGATCAAGTGGAAAATACAGTTGAAATTGTTTGTAATATGTAAGAAGTTGCATAAAAATAAACTCTTCTAGGGCACCTGGCTGGCTCAGTTGATGGAGTGTCCGACTTTTAATCCTGGGTCATGAGTTTGAGCCCCATGTTGGGTGTGGAGCCTACTTAAAAAACAAATAAACAAAAAAACCTCTTTTAATTGCCATTTAATTCACTGAGTTCTTACTTTGTGCCTAGAACTGTATTATATGCTGCAGGATTGTAAATGAAATAAGTGTAGAATACTTCTTGCACTTAAAAAACATCCCATTCAAAGAGGCAGATTGAACACAAATAGAAAAACTGAGAAATTATTATTAAATCTTGTGTTGAATTTAAACATACAACACAAATTTAGAGAATGGAAGGGTCAGAATGGGATAAGGTGGTCAGGGAAGGATTCTTGGAGGAAAGGGGCCTTGAATTGGGCATGAAACATGGATAGAATTTAGATAAGGGGGGGTTGAAAATTTATTCTAGGTATAGAGATGGGAATGAGCATGGATTAGGTAGGAGACAGGAAATTATAGTAGAGGACATCTTGGTCCTTTGTTGGGATCTCTACTGTGTACAGAAGATGAAAATTGAAAAGGAGGATGAAACTAGAAAGTGGGGAACCCTTAAAAGTCAGGCAGATGCATTTGGGCTTGGTTTATAGATAAGAGGAGCCCTCTTGAATTTGGAGATTGATGAGATTTAAGTGGTATTTTGAAAAATAATTTTGGAGAAATATGCAGATTAGATTGAAGTTGGGGAGAAGACTAAAGGGATAACAGGAAAAGGTGATTATAACTCATGTCTGAGGTAATGAGGATCTGACTCGATTGATAGCAGTAGGAGTAGTGATGCAGAATGAATCTAAGGGCTGATTAGAAGGAAGAACAAACAGGTCTATTTAGATATTAGATTTAGGGGAAGAAGGGGAGTAAAAGAGGGAGGGAGAGAAAGACAAAGATCAAAGATTTTGTGAGTGTTCATCTTGGAGATTTAAATAAAATATGTGATACTACTGACAGAATTGGAGTTTAAAAGATTTGAAGGTGAAGAAGTGCAAATTTTGATTTGTTAAATTGGAGGTTAAGGGGCGCCTGGGTGGCTCAGTCAGTTAAGCGTGTGCCTTTGGCTCAGGTCATGATCCCAGGGTCCTGGGTTCCAGTCCCGCATCGGGCTCCAGGCTCAGCGGAGAGCCTGCTTCTCCCTCTCCCTCTGCCTGCTGCTCTGCCTACTTGTGCTCACTCTGTCAAATAAATAAATAAAATCTTTAAAAAAAGTAAATTGGAGGTTAAAAAAATGTGAGTACTTTTGAGGGGTGCCTGGGTGGTTCAGTCATTAAGTGTCTGCCTTCGGCTCAGGTCATGATCCCAGGGTCCTGGGATCCAGCCCTTCATGGGGCTCCCTGCTCAGCGGGAAGCCTGCTTCTCCCTCTCCCACTCCCCTTGCTGGTGTTCCCTCTCTCGCTGTGTCTCTCTGTCAAATAAATAAAATCTTTAAAAAAAAAAGTGAGTACTTTTGAGATAGTCATCTGAAAATGCATTGGGAATTGTTCACATGGTAGTCAATAGATAGAACTTTTAGCTGGAAGTAAATTTAGAGATAAAGTAAGAAAGTAGATCCAGAAAAGTCAAGCAATTTGTCTGCAATCATGTGACTACCTATTAATAGATTTGTTAATATCAACTGATTCTCAGTCTTCTGTTGCTCTTTGAATGATTATGTGCCTATACCAAGAGTTAATAACTAAATACCTTCGAGGACTAGGGAAATGAAGTAAATTCATTCAGTATTCAACAAATATTTATGTAATCTTGGATATTATTCTATGATCAGGCCCTGTCCTAGGTGCTGAAGACATAGCATGGCCAATATAGATGAGATTGTACACTCACAAAGCTTATTTTTAAAAGATTTTATTTATTTGAGAGAGAGGGAGGGAGAGAGAGGGAGACAGCGCATGTGTGTGTGTGTGTGTGTGTGTGTATGTGTATGTGTGTGCGTGGGGGGAGGGGCAGAGGGAGAGGAAGAGGTAGAGAATCTCAAGCAGATTCTGCAGAGAGCATGGAGTCCACTGCAGGGCTCAATCCTATGACCTTGAGATCATGACAGCCAAAACCAAAAGTGGGATGCCCAACCAACTGAGCCACCCAGGCATCCCCTCAAAGCTTACTTTTTAAAGGAGGAGATATAATGAAGTTAATAGATAATTAACAGATAATTACTGAAGAGTAATGGGGTTTGGTGCATATTGAAGAGCTAACATTTTTTAAAAGATTTATTTATTTATTAGAGAGAGAGAGTGTGCAAGTGGGATGAGGGGCAGAGGGAGAGAGAGGATCTCAAGCGGACTCTGCACTGAATGTGGAGCCCGATGCAGGACTTGATCTCACAACCCTGAGATCATTAAAGGCATTAAAACTGGAATAAATTTGCTATGTTTTGAACTGATGGAAGATTTATTTAGTACCATGATGTGCCAGACGTAATGCTAGGTTCTGGGGAACAAGAATGAATAAAATAGCAATACTGGCTCTCACAACTGAGTGGCACATCATCTAGATTTGCAGTATCTGGTACACATTTCTATTGGTAAATTGATAAACAGTGTAAACATATAGTTATCATCTTGCTTGTTATTTTCCCCCTACCGTCTTTGCCAGACTAATATTTAAGGTCTAGCACAGATGCTATCTTTTCTGTAACATTCCTTGTAAGTCCTGTTGACAGAATCAATTGCTTTCTTATCTGTATTTTCATAGGTATTTTGTATATGCTTCTATTTTCACACTGTTAGTTTCTGTGTCTGTCTTTCCAGCCAGGTTGTGAGTTCATATCCTGAGAAACTTGCATAGTGCTCTACAGTATGCTAGGAACCTAACTATAAAGTTTCTTTAATCATCTACTCTGTGTAATTCATCATGTATTTTTTTTAGGACTAACGTTGTTCAATGTGTCGTTTTATGCACAGCAGAATGTATATAGTTATATTGGAGGTCAGCTTTGAAGTCCTGTTTGAGACTTCTAAACATGATGGATTAACCACATACATTTGTTTTTCTCACTGTCATTAAAATGCATAAAAAGAGACAAGGAGAGACAAGGGATTGTGGGTGTCTGTCAGAAAGCAAATAGAGGAGTGGTGATTGACTTAAAAGTTTGGAAGTATGCTTAGCACTTGGAAATACCAAATAACCTGAAAGGCAGGAATAAGGTTTGGGCATAAAAAGGAAGATTTGTTGAAAATCTGTGTGTAGAATACTTGAACCTCCCCAGGTCTCCTTCCCCACAGAAGATGGGAAATTTAAAAATTTCTGAAAAACATTGAACCATTGCAGTTCCAGTTAGGAGTATACAAGACATAGTGGACAAAAAAATACTGAGTAAAAATCTACCCACTGAACTGTGGAATCCTTACCTTTTATCTGTCATACTTCTATCAGAATGGATGTGCCAGATAAAATCCTCTGTCCTCTTCTCTTGCACTCCAAGATAGGAGAATGGAGAGTTTTTCTCTGGAGAAAATCAAAGATCTGAGAGAAAAGATATCTACATATTGATGTTGGGGAGGCAGTCCCCTAATGAAAAGATTGTCTTGCCATTTGATCACCCAGTAGTGAAGGCTATTAGTCAGTAAGCCCTCCCCCAGAGCCTGCATTCAGCTTTCTAGCATATTATTCCATTTTGAAAAGTAACAGCTTTATGAAGATGTAGTTCACATACCATACAATTCTTTCATTCAAAATGTATAATCCAGTGGTTTTTAGTGTATTCAGAATTGTGCAACCATCACCCCAATCAATTTTAGAATATTTTCATCACCTGAAAAAAGAACCCCACATTTATTAGCAGTCACTCCCCATTCCTCTCCAATTTTCCTAACCCACAGCCCTAAGCAACCACCAATCTGTTTTCTGTTTCTACAGATTTGCCTGTTCTGGGCATTTCATATAAATGGAATAATACAATATGTGACCTTTTGTGACTGGCTTCTTTCACTTAATATAATGTTTTCAAGGTTCATCCATACTGTAGCATGTATCAATACTTCATTCTTTTTTATTGCTGACTGACATACATTTTATGGATATACCACATTTTGTTTATCCATTCATCAGTTAATGGACATTTTGATTATTTCTCCTTTTTGAGTATTATGAATAATGCTCCTATGAACATTAATGTATCGAGTATCTAGGAGTGGAGTTGCTGGGTCATATGGTAACTGCTGGGGGTTATGTGGTAACTTTTAAGGAACTGCCTGACTGTTTTCCAAAATGGCTGTACTGTTTTGTATTCTCACCAGGAGAGTTTAGGAGAATTCCAGTTTCTCACATTCTTGCCAACACTTGTTATTATCTGTCTTTTTGATTAAAGAATCATTCTGTTTTCCCTAATATTTTATCCTGACAAATTTCAAACTTTAGAAGAGTTCAAATAATAGAACACTCAACACTTTTATACCTTTTACCTAGATTCACCAGTTATTGAAAATTTGCTACAAAAGCTGTATCTTCATCTCTACGAAGCAGTTGAAAGTAATTTTCAAGCATCATGATACTTTGAAATGCTTAGCATATATCTCCTTAAAAACAAGAACAAGGATACTCTCTTTCACAGCTATCCAAGAAATCTGTTATTGACCTAGGGATGTTATCTGTTACACTCAACATTCCAATTTCCCCAGTTGTCCCCCAGATGTCCTTTTTACAGCTATTCTGTTTTTCACTTTAGGAACCAAAGTTCACACACTGCATTTGGCAGTGTTTTTGTTGTCTTTTAATCTAGAGCAGTCTCCCTGTGTTTTTCTTTTATGATTCTGACTAATGTAATACTTTTATTTTTATTAAAAATTTGCATTACTTTAAACATTTTATTTATTTATTTATTTTTAAGTTGGCTCCACGCCCAGCATGGAGCCCAACGTGGAGCTTGAACTCATGATCCTGAGATTAAGACCTGAGCTGAAATTAAGAGTTGGATGCTTAACCCACTGAGCCACCAGGTGCCCTAGAAATTTGCATTACTTTTAGATACAAACAGATAGCCAGGGATCAGCAGACGTTTGAGAACAACATGGAAGAGATGAAAACCAAATAGAAAAAAGGAACTTGCAGAAAGAGACAATGCAGAATTAAAATGTTAAAACAAGAAATTTTGAATATATGGCTGCATAGCAAACTTAATGGCTTAAAACCGATTATTTCTCATAATTTTGCAGGTTTGATGGGATTTTTATTTTATGATTAATTAATTAATTAATTAATTTTTTGCTGGTCTTGCCTAGGCTTACTCTTACAGCTGCATTCAGCTTGTAGATTGGTGGAGGGCTGGGCCTCTCCCTCTCCATTTAGTTTTGTGCTTCTTCATGATATGATAAGGCAGGCAAGACAGGTTCAGAGCAGCATTCTGAGAGCAAAGAGTTCAAAGCCTATTGATCAAAGGGAATCCTAAGGCAATCCCTTGTGGGGAAATAGATTCTGCCTCTGGAAGGGAGAAGTGACCATATCACATTTAATGGGCATCATGGGAAGAATTTGTGGCCATTAAGCAATTTAACACAGTTTACCTGTTTTATATTTTACATAAGCAAAATATGCACAACCCCTTCCAAGACCTCCAAAATCTCACTCCAAAACAGTATCAGTCTCAATATCCAGAATCACTTGATCTTTACCAGGTATAAATGTGGTTGAGTCTCCTGGGCTGCAGCTTCTCTTGATCCAGGAACCTGCCAAGTAAAAAACAAATCATCTGCTTCCCAATCCAATATACAGTGATGAGACAGGGACAGGATAACCACAATAGACACTTTCATTTAAAAAGAGGATAAAGGACATTTAGTAGTCATTAGTACGTAGTAACTCTGAAATGCAGGTGGGCACATGTTATCATGGGCATGACATGTTCCCCAATTAGGTCTTTGTGATATTGTGGTTTATAATAAGAATGTATTGATGAAATTTGGTCTTCATATTATTTCTGGCACAGAACTCCTAAAACCTTTCAAATTTTCTAAGCAATAAGAACAGTGGGAACATCTTTTGTTGGTATTTGGTCTTTTGTCTTCTGTTCCTGAAAATAGCTCTAGAGCTATAAAGGTGAAAGAAATGTCATTATTCATAACAAGCCCTTTCACCCACATCTGAGTTTATGTTAATGAAGTGACTTTTGGAAAGCTTCTAAGGATGGGGGCTGCTTGCCAGGGGAACCAACCATGTGATGAGAAGGTTGGAACTTTCAGTTTTCCCCTCCCCACCAGACCTAGTCCAAGAGGGGAGAGGGACTAGAGATAGACTTGGTCACTAATGGCCAATGATATAATCAGTATGTCTATGTAATGAAACCTCCGTAAAAATCCCTGAACTCCAGGGGTTTGCAGAGCTTCTGAGTTGGTGAACAAGAATGCACCTCTGGAGGCGCCTGAGTGGCTCAGTCAGTTAGGCGTCCGGCTGTTGATTTTGGCTCAGGTTCTGATCTCATGGTTGTGAGATTGAGCCCTATGATGGGCTCCAGGCTGGGCATGGAGCCTGCTTAAGATTCTCTCTCTCCCTCTGTAACCGCTCACCAAAAGAATGCATCTCTGAGCCAAGAGGATGGTGTACTCCAGACTGTATAAGAACAGAAGCTCCTGTGCTTAGAACCCTTCTAGGTTTCTCCCTATGTATCTCTTCATCTGGCTGTTTATTTGTAACTTTTAATATCCTTTGTAATAAACTGGTTATCTAATAAGTAAACTGTTTTTCTGAATTTTGTGAGCTGCTCTAGCCTGAGGAGGATGGGGTCATGGAAACCTCTAATTTGTAGCCAGTCGGTCAGAAGTATAGGTGGCAATCTGGACGTGGAATTGGCATTTGAGATGGCGATAGGGGCAAGTCTTATAGGACTGAACCCTTAACCTCTGGGATCTGATCTGTTGTTATCTCCAGGTAGGTAGGGTCAGAATTGAGTTAAATTGTAGTTTTTTTTTTTTTTTTTAAAGATTTTATTTATTTATTTGAGAGAGAGAGAGAGCACATGAGAGGGGGGAGGGTCAGAGGGAGAAGCAGACTCCCCGCCGAGCAGGGAGCCCGATGCGGGACTCGATCCCGGGACTCCAGGATCATGACCTGAGCCGAAGGCAGTCGCTCAACCAACTGAGCCACCCAGGCGCCCAGAATTGAGTTAAATTGTAGTTTACCCAGCCAATGTCACAGAAATGTTTGGGGTAGATTTACCCCCCATTTATTTGGTGACCAGAAGTATCAGAAATGAAGTATTGTGTATAGTGTAAAGGAAGACAGTAGAAGTGTTCTTTATAGTCTCCATTCTGTTCCCTGTGGGTGTTCCTTCCAGTCCAATAGTAAATCATGAGCAGTTGTGTATTTTCAGATGCTTTTTTCTTTATGATCATGTAATTGTTTTTCTTTTACCATCATAATGTAGAGAATTACAGTAATTGGTTTTTAAATGTTAAACCTTAGATTTCTGTGATAAATCCAGCTTGGTTATGATATATCATTTTTATCTATTGCCAGTTTCAGTATGCTATTATTTCGTTTAGAATTAGGATCTACTTTCATGAACTATATTGGCCTGTAATTTTTCATTGCCATATTTTGATTCTTTGTTTTGGTAATATCATATGCTTTAAGTCCTTTGAGATTTAGTTGTGTTCTTTTAAGATTTTTTCATATTTTTCCTGTGATATCTGTAGATATGGATTTGCTTTTACTGCAATTCTTTTTATTTTATTTACTTATTTTAGAGGGAGGTAGAGAGAACACGTGCATGCATGGGAAAGGGACAGAGGGAGAGGGAAACTCAAGCAGACTCCCCGCTGAGTGCAGAGCCTGAGTCAAGGGCTCAATCTCACAACCCTGAGATCATGACTGAGCTGAAACCAAGAATCGGACACTTAACCAACTAAAACACCGAGGCACCCCTGCAATTCTTTTTTTTTTTTTTTTCTGTATAGCATAATAGAATTTCTGTGAATTGAATGTACACACACACAATACTATGTATGTTAAACTATAGATTCAAGAATGTATATCAAAAGTATTAGGGGTGGTCTGTCACGATTGGGAATGGAACTAGAAAACAAGTACTAAAAAGAATAAAACAGTATTAAAGGGTGGAGAGTGCATGGACCAAAGATATTTGTAAGCCATGAACTAAGTACAATTAATTCAACATGAAATTAAAACAAAAAATTAACTCCTTTCTCTTCAGTTTCTCAATGCAACCCACATGTTCGTTTCTTTTCAGTCAGAATTAAATCAAAGGCAGTATTTTTGGGTTCACTGGACTTCTTGATCTGAATCTTGGTGTTTTCTTCAGTTCTGGAAAATTCTCAGCTTTTATTTCTTCAGAATATAGTTTATGTCTCTTTATTTCTTTCTTCTTCTTTCTGGAACTGGTATAGCCTCTCACTTTATATTCCATCTTTCTTAACCTTTCTTCTGTACTTTCCATTTTTATATTTCCTTGCTGCATTCTTGATATTGTACCTAATCTGTTTTCTAGTACACTAAATCTCTCTTCAGCTATGTCTTGTTTTTGCCAAACATATTGAGTTATCAGTTGATTATATATACTCTCCATATCTAGAAATTATACTGGGATCTTTTAAAAATCTCCTTTGCAGATTGTTTCCATTATCTATTTTTTTTTTTTCTGCTTGTTCTCATAAGGTACTGTTGTGTTCCATGCCTGATTATCTTTATGCTTTACTCATTGTCCTTGAAAAATAATTTGTGAAGATTTTTTGAGTACCTACAATACAGTTACATTTCTCTGGAAAGAATTTTTATTTGTTTCTGCCAGGTTCTTATGGGCACTACCAGTCTAGAAACATTTGAAATCCTATTCATAAGTTGAGGTTTCTTTCACCATCCTGTGAAACAATCTTTGTTAACAAACTCATCTGAAATTAAGTCATTTACAGCTTTCTGGGATGTGACATTTTTTATTTTCTCCCTCCTTGTCTCTTGTTTCCTTTCTTCTTCTTTATGTTTCATCTGCTTGGCACCTAGGCAGTTATCATATAGAAGGTAGGTTATTTTTGCTTCAACCTTTCCTGAGTTTAACTCTTCTGAATTCTACTTAATAGGTCTCTTATTGGACTTCCTACTTTGGCAGGCCCTAGGTTTGCAGTACCTATTTCTCAAACCAGAGGTCGTCAGTGCTGTTATTTAATTTTATTCGGTTTGGCAAGTGCCCACAGGGTAAAGATGGCTTTCTGTGTTCAGTTTGTTTCTTGGCTCATGGTCTTTTTGGAATTTAGAATTTGGCTTCATGATTTTTTTTTCTTAGTATCTTGCTAGGTCTTTGATACTTTTAAGAAAGTTTAAAAATATTTTATTCAAAATTATTAGTTGTTTTTAGTTGGAGGGTTCATCCAGATAACATAGCCCATCATTTTCAGGAATGGAAGTTTCCCTTTTAGAAAGTTTCTTGTATACACATCTGTGATGGTTAATTTTATGGGTCAAGTTGGCCAGGCTATGAAGGGTAAACTCATTTTAAAAAAGATAAAAAAAATATACCGACCAAATGTATTTGGCCAAATACCTGTCTAGATACTGCTGTGAAGGTAATTTTTAAATGAGAATAACATTTAAATCAGTAGATTTTGAATAAAGCAGATTACCCTCCATAATGTGGGTGGTCCTCATCCAAACAGTTGAAGGCCTTAAGAGGAAAAGACTCAAGTTCCCCAAGGAAGAAGGAATTCTGCTTCTGGATTGCTTTGGTCAACCCTTCATTGAGTGTCCATCCTGCTGGCCTGCCCTGAACATTTCAGGTTTGCCAGACTCCCAATCATATGAGCCAATTCCTTAAAATAAATTTATATCTCTCTGTACATATACATCCTATTGGCTCTGTTTCTCTGGGTAATGCTTACTAAAATAATACTATCAGAATGGCTAGAATAAAAAGTAGTGATAACATTGAATATTGGTGGGGATTTGGAGAAGCTGGATCACTCATACATTGCCAGTGAGAATGGAAAGTGGTATTTCCATTCTGGAAAATAGTTTGGCAGTTTTTTTCACAACTGAAAGTGGACTTTATTTATTCAGCCCAGCAATTGTACTCTTGGACATTTATCTTTAAGAAATGAAAACTTACATCATGTAGAAACTTGTATATGAATGTTCATTCATGGCAGCTTTATTCATAAAAGCCAAAACTGAAAACAACTCAGATGTCCTTCAGTGAGTGAGTGCATGGTAAATGAACCATAATATGTCCATACCATGGACATATCTCAGCAATAGAAAGGAATGAACTGTTGGTACAACAGCTTAGATGAACTTCAAGGTGATTATTATGTGTGAAAAAAATCCAATCTTTTTTTATTAGGGGAGATTAATTAATTAAGTGATCTCAATACCCAGCATGGGGCTCGAACTCACAACCCTGAGATCAAGAGTCACATGCCCTACCGACTGAGCCAGCCAGGCACCCCTGAAAAAAATCCAGTTAATAGGTTACATGATGTAGGATTCCATTTATAGAACACTGTTGAAATAACAATTATAGAAATAGAGAATGGATTAGTGTAGTAGTGGGTATGGAAACAAAGAAGCTGGGAACCATGGTTGATGCTACAATTCTGTATTTTGATTGTAGTGGTAGTTACATGAAGCTATAGATATAATCTTGCAAAGAATTATACACATACCCACACACAAATGAGTGAATGTATAACTGGTAGAATTATTATAAATTCTGTGGATTGTACCAATGTCAGACATACAGTTTTTATATTATACTATTATTCTGCAAGATATTAACATTGGGAGAGGCTGAGTGAATGGTGTATAGGACTCCCTGTACATTTCTTTCCAACTGTCTATGAATTGATAATTATTATTATGAAAAGTTGAAAAGAGAAGTTTCTTGCAGCCCGAATCATACATTATCTGGGTTGAGAAAGATATATAAGTGCCTTGAGTTTTAATAAAAAGCAGTTACTCCACTTCTCCTCTTTCAACTTTGTAGGGTTTAAAGATTGCATTACTGTTAGTATTCATACCATCCTTACAGAATGCTGTATATCAAAGCAAAGTGTCTGGCAGCCTCGGTACGAAGCAATTACTGAAGGGTCAAGCCTTGCCTGCAACTTTAGGAATCTAGCTTTTAGGACATGGCGTTTAGGGGCATGTCAAAAATTTAGTCCCTGCAGATACTAAAGTAACAGAAAAAGCCTCAGCCACAGAGAAACTGTAGATGGATCATCATTGCTCAGTGTTTTGTGTATCAAGATCAGAATAGGAGTGATGACAAAACTGTTATTCAGTGTTAAACCTAGAGGATTATGGGATACAGGTTGTTACATTTCTATGGTAACTGCACTTGTACTTTAAAAACTTAGATAAATGATTTTTTTCAGTTAAAACCTTTTTATATTACAGGAAACAAATGTTAACATGGAGAATGATTTTAAGACTGATTCGTCATCCTCTACCTTTGCTCTTCAAAGTTCTTCGGAGACAATGTTTTCTATTCAGCTATTAGATTTCAAAACAAGTTTACTGGAAGCATTAGAAGAGTTACGTATGAGAAGGGTAAGCTCATTTTTAAAATGCTTTTTTTAATCAAGGAACTTGATTTTATTCAGCCATTTGGTTTAAGGGGAAAAAAAAAAGGCCTAACAAAATAACTTCTTATTTTGAAAGAAGAAATATGGTCCAGATAATGAAGTAAAAGAGAAAAAAACAGATATAGTCGATATCACAGAAGGAAAAAGAAGAATTTATAAAGCATAAAGTAAAATGGATTTTCAGATTGTTAAATACTTGGTAAGTCAGTTAGTATTTACCTCCAAGTGCCTGGGAGTGCATAGGTAGCACGTAGTTAGACACTATGGCTGATAAAAAGGAGCTGCTCTTCAAGAAATTACGTTTTTGTTAAAGGCTATGAGATAGGTGCCTATGAATGATTAAGTAATGAAAGAGCAATACATTTTTGAGTGACAAAATAAATGTATGTAGTAAGTATTCTGATTCAAAGAATAAATATGTCCTTATTTTTTAAAGTGATAACTCTTGAGGTATTTATTTAGAAAGGAAATATCTACTTAAAATTGGTTTTCTTAAAGTTTTTTTTTTATTTATTTGAGAGAAAGAGAAGAGGGAGAGAGAGCAAATGAGCAGGGGAGGAGCAGAGGGGGAGAGAGAGGGACAAGCAGGGAGACCAACATGGGGCTTCATCCCACGATTCTGACATCATGACGTGAGCTGAAATCAAGAGTCAGATGCTTAACCAACTAAGCCACCCAGGCGCCCCTATATAAAATGGTAAAAGTTGTTTGGTTTCAGATCTGTATTGTTCAAAACCCCTTAAAAGCCTTTCATTTCTGAGACTCTGTGGGTCTAAATTTGAAGCGTGTGTTGTCAGTTTTTTCTTTCTTTCTTTCTTTCCTTCCTTCCTTTCTTTCTTTCTTTCTTTTTCTTTCTTTCCTCTTTCTTTCTTCCTTTCTTCCTTCCTTTCTTTCTTTCTCTTTCTTTCTTTCTTTCTTTCTTTCTTTCTTTCTTTCTTTCTTTCTTTCTTTCTTTCTTTCTTCTTTCTTTCTTTCTTGATTTTATTTATTTATTTGACAGAGACATAGCGAGAGAGGGAACACAAGCAGAAGGACTGGTAGAGGGAGAAGCAGGCTTCCTGTGGAGCAGGGAGCCCGATTTGGGGATTGACCCCAGGACCCTGGGATCATGACCTGAGCCGAAGGCAGATGCTTAACGACTGAGCCACCCAGGCACCTCTGTTGTCAGTTTTCTGTAAGATAGATAGGAGTTTGTACGATTTTGGAGAGAAGAAAATAGACTATAAAACTACTGTAATAATGAACTAGGAATTGGGGTCATTAGGATTTATATATAACTGTGAAAATAGAACAGAAGAGACAGGAGGGAGGGCACCTGGGTGGCTCAGTCATTAAGCATCTGCCTTTGGCTCAGGTCATGATTCCAGGGTCCTGGGGATCAAGCCGTACTTCAGGCTCTCTGCTCAGCGGGGAGCCTGCTTCTCCCTCTCCCTCTGCTGCTCCCCCTGCTTGTGCTCTCTCTGTCAAATAAATGAATAAAATCTTAAAAAAAAAGGATAGGAAGGAGAATCAATAGAATTTGGTGATTTCCTGAAAATGAGCTGTGAGAAAAAAGATCTGAAACAACATTTTTATTATGTGATTCTTGTTCTAGGATTTAAAAATATTGAAACTTGTTATAATAAGAAAATTTAATTACCACAATGTTCATCCTATATAAAGGTACTTATTATCTGTATAATTAAAGCCTATTTTAATAAAGAAGAAATCCTGCTAAAAAAGGATATGTTGGGTAAGCAGTAAAAAATTATTTTTGTAAGAATAGCTTAAAGTGGTGTTTTTTCTAAGTTAAAACAACTTTAGGTAATTGTTTAGAACTTCATATTCTGTTTTACTGTGTTTCAAGCATTATATTTGGTCTGTTTATATTTCCAACTTAAAAAATAAGCTTCCTTTAAAAATCTTTTGAATTTCAGAGTAGCAACAGGAACCGTGTTTTCCATAACTAAATGCAGGAGTATATGCTACTTTTAATAATATTCTTCATTGAAAGAAGAGCTTTATTCTTAAGAAGGGGAAAAATTCCTCCCTTTTATTGGAAAAAGAGACGTATTGATTTTCACATTTACCATGATGGTAACACTTTATCCCTATTGTGGAATTTTAATTTTCCTCCCATATTTTATTAGGAAAATTAAAAAAATACACAATAGTTGAAAGAATTTCACAGTAAACACCCATATACCCACCGGGGTAGGTAGAATAAGGGCATCCCAATGATGTCCACATCCTAATCCTCAGAAACTTTGAATATGTTACCTTACATGGCAAAAGGAATTTTGCAGGGGTGCCTGAGGACTCAGTTGGTTGAGCCTCCAACTCTTGGTTTCAGCTCAGGTCATGATCTCAGGGTTGTGGGATCAAGCTCCACATCAGGCTCTACACTGGCCATGGAGCCTACTTGGGATTCTCTCTCTGTCCCTCTGTCTTTCCCCCATTCTCTTTCTCTCTCTCTCTCTCAAATAAATAAAACTTTAAAAAAAGGATTTTGCAGATGTGATAAAGTTATGAATTTTGAGATGGAGGGATTTTGCTGGATTATTCGGGTGGGCCCAATGTCACAAGGGTTTAGAATCAGAAGGAAGCAGGATAATATCAGAAAAAAAGATGTGATGACAGAAGTAGGGGGCATGGTCAGAGAGATTTGAAGATGTTGTGCTGCTGCCTTTGAAGATGGTGGAAGCAAATCATGAGTCAAGGAATGCAGGTGGAAGCTGGAAGAGGCAAGGAATTTTTCTGTGGAGACTTCAGAAGGTATGTGGACAACATTTTGATTTTAGTTAAGAACATTTCAGGTTTCTGACCTCCCAAACTGTAATAGAATAAATATGAGTTCTTTTAAGCCAACAAATTTGTTGTAATTTGTTAGAGCAGCACTGGGAATCTAATACACCTACCACCCAGATTCTACGCCTGATCTCATATATATATCCATCTGTCATTGGTCTTATTTTTTTTTTTTTATTTTTTTTTTTTTAAAGATTTTATTTATTTATTTATTAGAGAGCGAGCGAGAGAGAAACAGCATGAGAGAGGAGAGGGTCAGAGGGAGAAGCAGGCTCCCCGCTGAGCCGGGAGCCCGATGTGGGACTCGATCCCAGGACCCTGGGATCATGACCTGAGCCGAAGGCAGTCGCTTAACCAACTGAGCCACCCAGGCTCCCTCATTGGTCTTATTTTTTTGATGCACTTCCATGGAAGTTTGAAATTAGTATACTTCAGTATGGATATCATTAACTAAAGTTCAATATTTATGTATTTTTCTTTTAATATAAAATGTATATACAGTTGACCCTTGAGCAACATGGGCTTGAACTGCACAAGTACACTTATATGCAGATTTTTTTGATAAATATACTACTATACTGTAAAGATATTTTCTTTTTTCTTTTTTTAAAGATTTTATTTATTTATTTGACAGAGAGAGACACAACAAGAGTAGGAACACAAGCAGGGGGAGTGGGAGAGGGAGAAGCAGGCTTCCCTCCGAGCAGGGAGCCTGATGCGGGGCTTGATCCCAGGACCCTGGGACCATGACCTGAGCCGAAGGCAGACGCTTAACAACTGAGCCACCCAGGCGCCCCAAAGATATTTTCTCTTACGATTTTCTTTTTTTTTTTTTTTTTTTTAAA